>NC_091154.1:47761951-48361951 GCF_040958095.1 Procambarus clarkii
TCGTGATGGTCAAGCGGATTAAGGCGTCTTCAAATGCCTTCAAATGCCTTCAAATGCCCACTTGGGGACTGTAAGCTCCAAAAAACCCAGTATATAGGCAAGACAACAACATCTCTTTCTAGGCGTTTAACGATGCATAAGCAACAGGGCTCCATTAAGGAACATATAATCTCTTCCCATAACCAAACCATCGCCAGAGAAATCCTAGTAAACAACACAGAAATCATCGATAGGTACAGCGATAGCAGGCGGCTTGACGTTTGCGAGGCACTACACATCAAGAAGTCAACACCAGCAATCAACAGCCAATTATTGCACAACTATATTCTACCCACCTCAAGACTCCGCTCCAATATAGAAGCATCAAGAAATATGGACCAATAGGCTTTCTACAAACACTTCTATTCAATACCCATTGTTTCTGTTCTGTCTTGTGTTGATACTTTTAATACCCTATTAATATCCCCTCCTGTTCTGTCTTGTGTTAATGCCACATCACCCTTCCCACCTCACTCAAATGTAGATATAATATCAGAGAGACGTAAGTTCTAATCAGTTGTGTATTTGTGAAGTCTTTGAAAATGTAATAAGTTTTACGAAACGCGCCCGTGTCGCGTCAGACTAGAAATAAAAAAGAATTTTGGAGAAGTGATTTTTGATTTACCTCCAACAGTGAAGCGTAATGTACGAAAGATTGAGAAAATTCGTGTTAGAATTATTAATCTTACTTTTTCGGTCATATTTAATAATATATATATATATATATATATATATATATATATATATATATATATATATATATATATATATATATATATATATATAACTCCAACGGTTATATATATATATATATACATATATATTCATTTATTTATTTATTTATATACTAGAAGGTTCATTGGGTTTGTGAGAATACATAGCATAGTATTTACAATCATGTAAAGCCACTAGTACGCTCAGCGTTTCGGGCAGGTCCTTAATCTAACAGATAATTTTAAGTAGGTGAATTCTAGCAGTATTATTAAAATGATAACAAATACATTGCAAGAAAAAAATGAGATGAGAGAGATTAGTAAGTATATTAAAGCACATTGGTATATTAAAGCTCTGATTGATTACATTGACAGCTTGATTGGTAATTTAAACAAGATTAATAGACACCATACAGCAGATTGATAGCACATATAAGACAGCAATGATGACAATGGTAAAGATGTTCGGATTGGGTACATAAAGATTCGGAGATTGGGTAGCAATAGATACAGTGCAATTTTAAAGCAAAAGGTAAAAAACTATGAAGATGAAATTAGGTACTTTTTAGTATTGTTTTTGAATGACGCGAAAGTTGGACAGCTTTTCAATTAAATAGGGAGTGAGTTCCATAGACTGGGTCCCTTTATTTCCATAGTGTGTTTACACAGATTAAGTTTGACTCTGGGGATATCAAAGAGATATTTATTTCTGGTGTGGTGATAATGGGTCCTATTACATCTGTCCAGGGAGAGTTTCAGAGCATGGTTTGCATTTAAGAACAGGGTTTTGTAACTGTAGTTCACACACGAGAATTTGTGGAGTGAGATTATGTTTAGCATGTTTAGGGAGTTAAACAAGGGGGCTGAGTGTTGTCTGAAAGCAGAATTTGTTATTATTCTGATAGCAGAGTTTTGCTATGTGATGATGAACTTGAGGTGGTTTGCAGTGGTTGAACCCCATGCACAGATACCATAGTTGAGATAGGGATAGATTAGTGCATAATATAGAGAGATGAGAGCAGAGTTAGGTACATAATATCTGATTTTGGAGAGAATACCAACTGTTTTAGAGACTTTCTTAGTTATGTGTTGTATGTGGGTGCTGAAGTTGAGTCTCTTGTCTAGGAGTAGGCCAAGAAACTTTCCATCATTTTTATTGCTAATGTTTACATTGTCTATCTGAAGCTGAATTGCATTTGTAGATTTGCTTCCAAGTAAGATGTAGTAGGTCTTTTCTATGTTAAGTGTTAGTTTGTTGGTTGACATCCATAAGTGGACTTTTTTAAGTTCATTATTAACAACATTTTTTAGTGTACGTGGGTTGGGGTTAGAGTAGATGAGGGTAGTATCATCAGCAAACAAAATAGGTTTCAGAATGTTAGAGACATTAGGCAGATCATTGATGTATATAAGAAATAGGAGAGGTCCCAAGATGGTGCCCTGTGGCACTCCAACGGTTATTGGTAGAGTGGGAGAGGTTATATTATTGATGGCTACACATTGGTGTCTATCACTAAGATAGGATTGGATATAGTCCAGGGCAAGGCCTCTGATTCCATAATGATGTAGTTTACGTAAGAGGTAATTGTGATTAATAGTATGAAAGGCCTTTCTCAGGTCAATGTAGAGTCCAATCGGAAACTCATTTTTGTCAAGGGTTGAATAAATTATATCAAGGAGACTATAATAATTGCATCGTTGATGCTCTTTTGGGAGCGGAAGCCAAACTGACAGGGGCTAAGAATGTCGAATTTTACGAGATATATATATAGTAACACAACAATAAACACAAATTCGTCCTTCACTTATGGTAGAGAAAAGTCTACTTGGAAGGATTCAATTTATATGAGATTAAGAGTAGGATAAAAATATATCTGTCAATACGGTGTTGATGTTAATGAAAAAGATAAGGAGTGTAAGCTATGTAATATGCCGCACGCCCACACCTTAGATCATTTTGCATTAGAGTGTCAACTTATTGATAACTATAGAAATAAGCAAATAAGCAGTGAACAACATCAAATTGTTTGGATGTGTGATACTGCGACAGAATACTTAGGAGTTACAAGCATTTTGCCCCAAGAATGTAACATTTATATGCTGTGTTGACTATATTAACCTGCAATGTTAAATGTAATCCTTGTATTGTGGTTTGTAGATTTGTGCGCCCCTTGAGAAACTTGAAGTAGAGGAGGGTAAAAATAGCCTAAGCTACTATAATACTAAAGTTTTATTGCCTTTGAGATGTATTTTATTGCCTCAATTCACGTACTTGATCTTGAAGCTGTATCCCATTGTATGCCTCTATACTATCCACCTCGGAATGGGTTTTAATCCATAATTAATTAATAAGTAACAAATTTCACCTTTGTTAACGACAATTACAGTTATCACCATTATGGTGCCAAAAATAACACATTTCAAGATCTACAGTAATAGAAGATGTTGGTATTGATCATCTGTGAACCCTAATTAAACCAATATTTTAAATTCAAAAATACGCAAAGGTTTATGTAATCATTTTTTATATTATGTTAATATTCATAACCTTTACAAATATTGTATTGAGGTTTATAATTGCTTTTCTCTTACAATACGCATTTTATAAATTTATAATATTAATTACAATTTATGGTTTCTTATTATTCTTGGGTAGATTTACCGCAGAGTTGGGTTCGTCACATGAGTAACTACGCTATTCGCAAATAGCGCAGTTATTTAATAATAGTTCCTAATAGCCCAGGTCCTTTTATTAATTTAATCGTCGAAGCTTTATTTATCTCTAAATTATATCAATACGAGATCTCACCGTATGTCATGTGATTACCATTGGAATGTGAAATGTAAAATATGGTTAATAATTGTGTACTGTATGGGTTTGTGAGCCCTTTAGAAGACCTTAAATAGACGAGGATAGAAATAGCCTAAGTTACTCTATCTTATTTTTTTATTTTATTTATATATACAAGAGTTTTTACATTCTTATAAAGCTCTCTACATATGTCAGTTGCTTAATTTAGAAACTGTACTTTTGGCCGATCTCGAACCCAATGATGATGTGACGATATGCATTGAATTTTGTAACTAGCTCATCAAGACTGTAACTTGCTTAGCTAAATGAATTGTCGGGTCAGTCCCTGAGCCCATTATTTGTCTCTGTAACCCTTTCCACTACCGCCCACAAGATGGGTATAGGATGCATAATAAATGAACTAAACTAAACTTGTAAAACCACTAAGACGCATAGCGTTTCGGGCAGGTCTTTAACATTAATTTTCTTCGGAATACGACCCGCCAAATTGTTTAACAACCAGGTACCCATTCACAGCTGTGTGAACAGAGGCTAGAGTTATGGATAGGCACCCGGTCGATTCTTCCCGGCTAGGATACGAACCCAGGCCAAAGCGCTCTCGTAGCGCCAGGCGAGTGTTTTTCTGATCAGGGGAAAAAAGACACCGACAGAATGGGGGCTTATTTATTACTTGCAGAAGTACAGTAAATAATTTCTGCAGAACATGCAAATAATTAAGAAATAACAAATGTAACATGTCCATGTCAAACATAGTACTATCATTTAACTTTAAATGTACACCCGTAGTAAGTAAGAGTAAGCTTAGCCTAGTGACATGGAAACGAATTCTGTAGAAACTTAATAATAGCTTATCTGGTACTATCTTGAGGTTATCTTGAGATGATTTCGGGGCTTTTTAGTGTCCCCGCGGCCCGGTCCTCGACCAGGCCTCCACCCCCAGGAAGCAGCCCGTGACAGCTGACTAACACCCAGGTACCTATTTTACTGCTAGGTAACAGGGGCATAAGGTGAAAGAAACTCTGCCCATTGTTTCTCGCTGGCGCCTGGGATCGAACCCAGGACCACAGGATCACAAGTCCAGCGTGCTGTCCGCTCGGCCGACCGGCTCCCTTACTAGGAGTAAGGCAGTGTAAATGTAATATTTAATTATATAACACTATGTAGCAGTCAGGACACAAGAGTATATATGAATTGAATAGACCACATATCACTTAAAGAACCCCGCCCAAGAGGCCGGAAAGACATAATTGTAAATCCTAGGGGAATTAAACAGGCGGGCAGAAAATACCTAGAGACTGGGAAAAAACCTGTTATGACAAAGGGGGAAAATTTAACACAGGGCGTGAGGCCGTGCTGCCAAGGAATAAGGTGAAGGATTTCCTGACTAAAGGTAGGGTTTACTAGCACCTAGACTGACTGTAAAGGAAAAGATTAGCTGCGGACAACGGAACACTTGGGGACCGATGCTGCACCCCCACTCCGCAGGCCAGCAGGCCGAACCCCCCCCCCCCCTTCCGAAGGGCGAGTGCCCGCTGGCCGCAGGGAGGCCTCTGGGCGGCAGAGCGACAATGTCCTGCCTGACGTAGGAAGCAAAAGCATTACTCTTCCACCTGCCGACTGCCATTATCTCCGTTGGGGCGAGCCCGTCTAGAGACAGCTGGGTGGCCCTGCCGATGCGAAAGGAATGCGGGGCGTAGTCGGCTGGGGGCATGCCTAGCCCCGGGAGGGCAGCGCGAAGCATCCTGGAGAAATCTTGCCTGATAACAGGAGTGCCTGTGGCATGTTTGCATATGGGCCCTGGGCCCGCACCCCTGTAATTAAAGTATTTAGACAGGGCGCGTACCGGACAGTACTTGCTCGAAGGGGTCGCTCTCAGGGAGGGCCGCCGTTCGCCCCTCCTCCTGCCTAGTCGTCTGGACAGCGACGCGCTAGACTGAGCGGAATTCCAAGTCCAGCCTGTAATCGAGCCAAGAGCAGTTCGACCTCTCCTTGTCCCATCTAAAGGCCTTTTCGTACCACATCCAATTCCCTCTGAGGGTCACCTTCATGGTCTTGACATACCGAGCATAGGTGAACAGCGCCTGGGCCTCGGCTGGGTGCTTCTCGATTTAGATCGTTGCATAGATGTCGAAGTCATTCTCCCACTGGTCCGGCGTCAGGGGCGGCTGCTTCTTAGCAGGAGTTAGGGGTGGACACAGGGTAAGTCTTGTAGGAACCTGCTTCGCGCTCGTGAGCAAACAGCTCCCTGAGGTCGATGTACTTGTTAGCCCAGACCTTCTCCTGGAGGGCCTGGGGGACGTGCATGCCCAGGAGAGGGATTGTGGAACCCTGTGGCGCCCGAAGGTGTCCCAGCCAGGGACTAGTAAGTGGGGGAGAAGCACTCACCCTGGGAGACTCACCATAAGATGATGGGCTGGAGGAGCTGGCACGGCACCTAGACGTATGCCCCATGGACCAAGGGCGGCGCTCGGTGGGGGGGGGCGGGGCGGCCAGGGTGCATCCCCCGTCCCGGAGGCCTGTGACTAGGGAGGGCCCCCGTGCCTGCGCGATGAGGGCCTGCAGCGTCGCCCAGTCGTCTGCTGAAAGAGTTGGTTGATGTGTCACTGTTCCACCCGCTGCTATGCCAGTAGTGCGCAGCTGGGAGGTGCGCTCGCCGTCCGTGTCTGAGCCGCCCGAGGAGGCCTCTGTAGAAGGGGAGGCGAAACGAGTGGGCTTGGTCCGTGCCCTGGCCGGCTGCGTCCTCGTGCCGCTATATTGCTGTCCTCGCGTCGACGCCGTCCATGCCTTCTTCCGTGTTGCAGATGTTGGGTGATCCGGCTTCTCACCACTGCGGAAAGAAGGAACGTAAGCTATGGCCAGAATGACGAGGAGGCAGGCTGGGAACCAACCCGGCTGCTGCAGCAGCTAGCATAGCATACACCGACAAATGTATTAATAAATTTAAATACAACGGTGAGAATAGAGCATACGGGAACCATAGGCTCGAAAGAGGGGGGGGGGCGATGAAAACTGACGTAGGAGGACAGCCTCAATTACGGGCTGAAAGGGCAATACACGGAGTGAGCCGCAAAAAGAGAAAAAAATATAGAGCCCCAGGAACAGATAAGGGAACAGGGACGGGAAAAAAGGCCAGTAAGACAACAAGAGTTGTCGAGACAAAGTCTCGGCATCGAAAGGCCGGCACTACTAATACCTAAGTGACTTGAAGCTTTACAAGGACTGGTAGAGGAGCCTGCACAAGTGCAGAGGGAAGGGGGAAGACCTCCGGGGGGGGGGGGGCTGCCCCCCCCCCCCTCCTTGGCGTGCAAGGGCCAAGGAAACCTCTGCCGGGATGGCACGCGAAACACCTCAGACACCAGGTCGTAGGCAAACAAAGGGGCAGCTCCCACAGGAACGCACGCACAACTGGGAGGGAAAGGGGGATTAGCAGCGGGTTAAGGAGAAGAGAGCGTCGCCGAAGGCAACTGAAAGGCAAACAACCAGGCCTGAGAAAGGACATAGGTCCCTAAGACGAAGGACAAGTGGACGTAAATTACAAGCTGGATGGAAGTAAATAAAATTACGGAAGTAAAAGGGCAGCAACAGGGGAAAGCAAATGAATTTGGGAGGGGGGGGGCCGCCCGTAAAGCAGTAACCTGCACTTCCTACTGATAGTACTTAATAACTTAAAGACGAAGTCAAGAAACAAGTATGAATGTAAAACGAAACGTAAAATAACATGCATTTAAGCAATGCATTACTAGCAATAATTGCTGGAGAAACTAATCTTAATACGAGTCCAAGATAAACTTAAAGGAAGGGCATGAGGCCCGTAACACAGCGTCTAGTACATCCTAGCTGACTTTACTTAATAACTTAAAGGTGAAGCATAAGTTAAACAAACATAATTGTAAACCAGTAAAGAAACAGCAGCAAGAACGAGGCAAAATGCAGAAACAATGCTGAGGAAACTAAACGTAAATGCAGGGCCAGAATGACTTAAAGCAAGAGGCAAGGGGCCTGATCCCTGCGCTATCACACCTGGCTGACTTTACATAATAACTTAAAGCAATGAGCAAAAGGGGACAATCATAATTGAAAACCAGCAAAAGTCGAACATGCAGCTTGACACTGCAAAAGCAGTAATAAAATAAGGAAACTTATGGTAATTACAAGTCCACGAAACTTAAAGCTAGAGGCCGGGGGCCTGTGACACAGCAGCTAGCATGCCTACCTGACTTTACCTAATAACTGAGAGGCAAAAGCAAAGTTAAACAAACATAACTGTAAACCAGTAATTAAATAAACATGCAGCGAGACGCTGCAAAATTGCGGGAATAAATAGCTGAGGTAACTAAACGTAAATGCAGGGCCAGTATAAGCTTAAAGCAAGAGGCAATGGGGGGGGGGCCGTACACTGCACCTATCACATCCTAGCTGAGTTAGTTAATACTTAGTGGCAAACAAAAATTAAACAATCACAATTGCAAAACCAGAAAGAGTAAAATAACATGCAGCTTGAGCCTGCACAAATTGCAGTAATAAATTGAGGGAAATTAATAGTACGCAATGCCAAGATAATCTTAAAGCCAGAGGCATGAGGCCAGTAACTCAGCAACTAGCACAACCTAGGTTACTTTACTTAATAACTTAATACAAAGCAATAGTTTTATATAAGTTAATGAAACATGCCCGTGGGCAATGCATAAATGATAATAATAAATTGCAGAGGGAAACAAATCGTAGTTGTAAGCCCAAGAAATTGTAAAGCAAGAGGCTTGGGGCCCGCGACACGGCAACTGGCACAACCCAGCTGGACTTTACCTAAACTCAATGGCGATAAGCCAATTAAATATACATAATTGGGAACCCGGGATATGCAAAGAAACAGGTAGCCTGGACGAATCATGAATTGTAGAACAAGCTGCTAAGGGAAGTCGAAACGTGGTAGCACGTCCTGGGAGGGCTTAAAGCCGGGGCATGACAATGCTAAAATTTCGTTTAATTAAATTGCAAGGCATAACACATCATAACTGAAAGAGCAATAATATAAAAATTGCAAGGCATAACACACCATAGTTGAAAGTGCAATAATATAAAAATTTATATAGCCAGCGTTTAGAGTAGAGACAAACAACAGCACTAAATAAGTGCTGACTTGAACATTAAAAGTCCTGAAACAGCAATAACAGCACTATCAAATATATATAAACATAGGCATGAGGCAAAGCAAAGGAAACATTACAGTAATACATTGTAGCATGAGTAAGCACGCCATGACTAACAGTCAGACTGTAAAGAAGCACGTTTATAAAGAACATAAATAAATAATAATTAATGGCTACAAATAAGCCGGCCAAGCGGCAGACCTCACGTCGACTGGGTGAGGGAGCTTAATGTACAGGGCTGAGCGGACGGGGTTGGGTGTTGGGCTGGCCTCCTCCCGAATGTGCTTCAAATAACAGCCACCTGCTAGAGAAAACCCGGTGCCCCAGAACAACACTGAGGGACACCTCCCCCTCTAGGTCCACTGCACCTGCAAATTGGTCACCAAGGCTGAACCCACGTCGAGAGTGACATCAGCTCCTTACAACGTCGACGCCTGCCCTGATCCTGTGAGCCTTACAGTTAGGACGAAACCTACCGTACCGTCGTCCGAGACGCCGGCGGGGCATCACCAGGCGAAACACGAGGCCATGCTCCGACGCCAGCGGACCTTCGCCGGTGTGGAAGGGGTTCAGTCCTGCCAGGAAGAAAGGGGGCCCAATCCACATCTGCTGGCTGCGGGCCTGGGGAAACCAGCGTCTTGGCCCCTGATAGGGCTCCGGGTTACACCAGTCAAACGAACGGTGAAACTTGCAACGGAGGAGGGCATGAGCGTCCTGTGTATGCCGGGAGACATAAGACTGGGACACTGCAGCCAAGGAGACACCGGGAATCCCGTGAACAATGTACAGACGAGGCAACTGGGTACTAACGCGCCGGGCTACACCGGCCAGGTGAAAACGCCTAGGGACCCACGTACCAGGCTACACTGGTCAGACGAAACGTCTGGGAACAAAACAGGCCGGGTACCCCAGCAGGTGAAACAACTAGGAACAACATGCCTGGGGGCCTCCGGACCGACAGACGGCATGTTACCAATGCACCGGGCTACACTGGCCAGACGTATCGTCTGGGAACAACGTACCAGGCTACACCGGCCAGACGAGACGTCTGGGGACAAAACGGGCCTGCTACGCCTGCCAGGCGGAGCGTCTGGGAACAAAAGATGCCTGGGGACTCGGGGCCGACGGAACAGCCTGGTACAAACTCGCCGAGCTACACCAGCCAGATGAAACGTCTGGGAACAAACGCCAGCTCCACCGTCCGTAGGAACGTCTGGAAACAATGAGCACGCCTGACGCCCGCCCCCGGGAAGGGGCCGACCGGCCGCCTGAAAACACAACGGAAAACCCCGAAAACCGGGGCCCTAGGGCAGCCTAGTCAAGCAAGCCAGTGGCCTAGCCGTGGGACTGAAGTGGCCACCAACCTGGGCCACGGACAGCAGCTGTACAAGGGGCTCACAGCTAAGCCCAACCCGACGTCGAGAAAAGAGGCGGCCCCTAGGCAAGGTAGCCTCGTGGCCTGCCCACAGTGAGCACCGCCACAATGCACGGGCGTCTCGTGCCCGAGAGCGGGGAAAACCCCCACAAACATGCACGTCCGGACGAGCACGTGCAGACCTAGCCCCGAGCCAGTGGGGGGCCACGCGCCAATCCACGTGGTTTAACGCCCAAGTGGGACTGGAAGGAAGCGTGACAGACCAGGGCAAGCTCTCCACGTAGCCCCATGCCACGTGGGCAACGCCGCCCCGGGCATGGGTCCCGGGGCAGGCCCTGGCAAGGGACAGGAACCTGGCCACTCGCAGGAAGCCCGGCCGGGCACGCCCGCCCATGCGCGGCGCGAAACCTGGCCCCTAGGGCAGCCCAGGGTACCCAGCAGACTGGCGTCAGGGAGCACGCGTGGAAGGCGGGAAGGGTAGCCAAGGGTGGGAAGGGAAGCCTAGGCACTCCCTGACGCCCACCCATGGGGACGGCGCCGACGTGGCGTGGGCCCCAGGGGACGTGCCCCCGAGGGCATAGGCCCACCAACGCCAGACCACATGGTGTCGCCGCCAAGGGCGACTCCGTGCCGGTCACAGGGGCCAGGCAGGGCTGGTGCCCGAGCCCGGCACGCAGCAGGCCCCCCTGGGACGCGTCCAAGGCACGCAGGCCTCTAGGGACATGGCACACACACGCCGGCTCTAGGCGTGCACCAGCAGCGAGCAACAGTAACGGGAGCGCAGCGAGGGCCCGAAGGGTGCCCCTGGATCCCCCAGGGCAGCATAACGGGCCGAAGGCCCTAGGGAACTAGCTAAGGCGGGCCGCGAGGGGACGGCGCTAAACACATGCCAGCACTGGGGACAGTCCTGACTAAATATGAATGGAAACCCTCACATTACCTTGGGGTTAGTAGTGAAGGGCAGGAGGCTCCTGCCGTACCAGTCTGGGAGGTCGAGAGTCCCATGATATCGGGGAGGGAGAGGTGGGGACCGGGATAGCTGGCGTGATGTCCATCTCCTGAGTAGTCCAAGTAGTCCAAGTTTCAAGTGCAGCGGCTGATGCGGGCAAAGTGAGGACAGAGCCCCTCTTTGCGCCGGGTTTTATATGCCCCCAGAACTGCCCGTGCAGCACCAGTGGTTGGCGCTGCGCAATTGTCTCTTTCTTCCCCATCAGAAACATCTCCGCTTCCTTGGAAGCAGAGGCCATTTACCACTACGCCACGGGAACTGCTCGATCCTATCCTTTTGAGATGTTTTTAACTTTCTCAATAAACGTACTTGAACTTGTGTTTGTAAGAGTACATAATATTAGTGTTTTGATATTCTTACAAGGCCACTAACACTCAAAGCGTATCTGGCAGATTATTAGTTATAATTATTAATAATTCATTGTGTTAGGAAACAGGCAGCCAATGTATATAATAATAATCGAAGTCACCCCCCCTCCCCCCAGAGAAGAATACCCCTCACCCACAAAAGGAGACAACCCCAGAACAAGCCACCTAACTCCTGGGTTCCTACTTGCTGCCAGGTGAATTAGATGAGATGATATATGCCTAACCATTTCTGTCCTCCCTGGGACTCGAACCCAGAATTACCGATTGTGAGTCGAAAACGAACCGGACTGTGCTTCGATTGATTGATGAAGATTAAGCCACCCAATAGGTGGCACGGGCATGAATAGCCCATAAGTGGCAGATTTTTTTGGAGTAAATGTGATCTTTGGACATGAAAGGATTATACTGTGAGCTGAGCATTTGTATTGTCAGTCCTTATACTTGTGGCTGCTATCATGTGGAAGAATACTGCCTGACACTATTTATGAGGATGTCCAGCTGCATCACCGTCACTACGTCACCGTCACACCACAGTCACTACGTCACCATCACACCACAGTCACTACGTCACCGTCACACCACAGTCACTACGTCACCGTCACACCACAGACACACCACAGTCACTACGTCACCGTCACACCACAGACACATCACAGTCACTACGTCACCGTCACACCACCGTCACTACGTCACCGTCATACCACAGTCACTACGTCACCGTCACACCACAGTCACTACGTCACCGTCACACCACAGACACACCACAGTCACTACGTCACCGTCACACCACAGACACTACGTCACCGTCATACCACAGTCACTACGTCACCGTCACACCACAGTCACTACGTCACCGTCACACCACAGACACACCACAGTCACTACGTCACCGTCACACCACAGACACATCACAGTCACTACGTCACCGTCACACCACCGTCACTACGTCACCGTTATACCACAGTCACTACGTCACCGTCACACCACAGTCACTACGTCACCGTCACACCACAGACACATCACAGTCACTACGTCACCGTCACACCACAGTCACTACGTCACCGTCACATCACAGTCACTACGTCACCATCACACCACAGACACATCACAGTCACCACGTCACCGTCACACCACAGACACATCACAGTCACCACGTCACCGTCACACCACAGACACATCACAGTCACTACGTCACCGTCACACCACAGACACATCACAGTCACCACGTCACCGTCACACCACAGACACATCACAGTCACCACGTCACCGTCACACCACAGACACATCACAGTCACCACGTCACCGTCACACCACAGTCACTACGTCACCGTCACACCACAGACACATCACAGTCACCACGTCACCGTCACACCACAGACACATCACAGTCACCACGTCACCGTCACACCACGGACACATCCCAGTCACCACGTCACCGTCACACCACAGACACATCACAGTCACCACGTCACCGTCACACCACAGTCACTACGTCACCGTCACACCACAGACACATCACAGTCACCACGTCACCGTCACACCACAGTCACTACGTCACCGTCACACCACAGACACATTACTCCACAGTCACTACGTCACCGTCACACCACAGACACACCACAGTCACTACGTCACCGTCACACCACAGTCACTACGTCACCGTCACACCACAGACACATCACAGTCACTACGTCACCGTCACACCACAGTCACTACGTCACCGTCACACCACAGTCACTACGTCACCGTTCACACAACAGACACATCACAGTCACCACGTCACCGTCACACCACAGACACACCACAGTCACTACGTCACCGTCACATCACAGTCACTACGTCACCGTCACACCACAGTCACTACGTCACCGTCACACCACAGACACACCACAGTCACTACGTCACCGTCACATCACAGTCACTATGTCACCGTCACACCACAGTCACTACGTCACCGTCACACCACAGACACATCACAGTCACTACGTCACCGTCACACCACAGTCACTACGTCACCGTCACACCACAGTTACTACGTCACCGTCACACCACAGTCACTACGTCACCGTCACACCACAGACACACCACAGTCACTACGTCACCGTCACACCACAGACACATCACAGTCACTACGTCACCGTCACACCACAGACACACCACAGTCACTACGTCACCGTCACACCACAGTCACTACGTCACCGTCACACCACAGTCACTACGTCACCGTCACACCACAGTCACTACGTCACCGTCACACCACAGTTACTACGTCACCGTCACACCACAGACACATTACTCCACAGTCACTACGTCACCGTCACACCACAGACACATCACAGTCACTACGTCACCGTCACACCACAGTCACTACGTCACCGTCACACCACAGTCACTACGTCACCGTCACACCACAGACACATCACAGTCACTACGTCACCGTCACACCACAGTCACTACGTCACCGTCACATCACAGTCACTACGTCACCGTCACACCACAGACACATCACAGTCACCACGTCACCGTCACACCACAGACACATCACAGTCACCACGTCACCGTCACACCACAGACACATCACAGTCACCACGTCACCGTCACACCACAGACACATCACAGTCACCACGTCACCGTCACACCACAGACACATCACAGTCACTACGTCACCGTCACACCACAGACACATCACAGTCACCACGTCACCGTCACACCACAGACACATCACAGTCACTACGTCACCGTCACACCACAGTCACTACGTCACCGTCACACCACAGTCACTACGTCACCGTCAGTAGTAGGGATGGCAACGCACAGACGATTTTTTTTGGGGGGGAAAAAATCGTCTGTGTGAGCCATGGTTTTCAGGGTTTTCAGGTCAAAAATCGTCTGTGTGAGCCATGGTTTTCAGATTCCAATATCGTCTGTGTGAGCCAAAGTTTTCAGGTTCCAATATCTCGCGTGTGAGCCAGGGTTTTCAGGTAAATTTTGTGTCACAGATTTTAGAAGTATGAAATTCTTATGAGAAAATAATTTCCGAGACTTAGAAGTTTGTTAAGGCCTTATGGGACAAATTCAAGTAACGTATGTAGCTCTTTAGGGCTTCCAGGAGAACTCTACGGACATGTTTTACATGTTTTCAACTTACAAAATCGTCTATGTAAGCCTTAGTTATTCATATAAATTTAGAAAAACAACTGTGTAAGTCATGGTTTTCAGGGTTTCGTACATCACACCCCCCTCCCTCCCCCCTTACCTCGCAATCTCTCGCGTCACCTTTATTTACCTTACGCCCGGCCAGCCAGACCTCTTATCTTATCTTCTCCATAATAATATCTGGACCGTCCCTCCTCTCTCTCTCTCTCTCCTTTCATTCAGTTCAACTATTTTCCAACATCGTATGTTTGCTCCTTTTCATTAAGCAAGTCAGTTTTACACAAATAAATCATGTTAGTAAGCATGTTCTAGCTCACGTTCCCCCACCTTAGTCCCCTGTCGTATAATGAATACTATCATTCCAATCCCTCTAAAATTTAAAAATAATCATATTTCAAATGTAGTTCAATACAGTAATTTAGTTACCAAGCTCCAGCGCTTGTCCTCCGCCTTAGCTCTCTCTCGTATCTTCGTTGGTATCAGTCCAATTTCCCTGAAATTTTTACCCTCTGTATTTCGGGCACCGTAAATAAGATCAAAACAGTTACCAAGCTCCAGCTCTTGTCCTCCGCCTTAGCTCTCTCTCGTATCTTCGTTAGTATCAGTCCAATTTCCCTGAAATTTTTACCCTCTGTATTTCAGACTCCGTAAATAAAATCAAGTCAGTTATCGAGCTCCAGCTCTCGTCCCCGCCTTAGTTCTCCTTCGTATCTTTGTAAATAACCCATCAATTTCCCTAAAATTAAAAGCAGACATACTTCAAAGTTAGTAAATAAAATCAAGTCAGTTACTGAGCTCCAGCTCTCGTCCCCGCCTTAGTTCTCCTTCGTATCTTTGTAAATAACCCATCAATTTCCCTAAAATTAAAAGCAGACATATTTCAGACGTAGTAAATAAGATCAAGTCAGTTACTGAGCTCCAGCTCTTGTCCCCCACCCTCTTCCACCCTCAAGTCTTTGTAAATAAACCATCAATTTCCCCGAAATTTTTACCCTCTGTATTTCAGACATAGTAAATATGAAGTAACAAATATAAAACTCTAGCTCTTGTCCTCTGTCCAAGTTCACTCATGTAAATTCATTACTATCAGTCCAAATCCCCCTGAGATTTAAACACCCAACTACATTTTCAGACATAGTAAATAAAAACCAGTTCAGTTATCAAGTTTCAACTCTTGTGCCCCCAGCTTAGTTCATTTTGTACAAGTTCTTTATTTTCCAACTAAATCACCCTGAGATTTAAGATCACCTTATTTCTAACGTAGTAAAATTAATCTGGACATTAGCCAAGCTCCATTTCCTCAGCCTTAGATCATCGAACATAAATATATTCGATCAAGTCCATCTCAAGTCTAGCTCTTTACCAGAGTAATCGTCTAACCCCAACCTGTGTAATTATCTTTCACCCCCTCCCACCTTCCTCCATCTCATCTCACCTTACCCTTTCCCTCCCTTACCTTCTCATCCCCAACTTATCCAAACCTTCAATAATCGTACTGTATTTGCATATTTTTCTCTATATTCACTGTGTTCTTCACTTTTTGTCCATGTTTTCTGTGTTCATTCCATGTTCTACAAATGTTCACAGTCCCATTCAGTTCATATTTTCACAAGTATCTCCATTTTTTCTGTAATCTTTCTCTTAGTCTCATTATGTTCTCTACAAATTCTAGTCATATTTTCTATGTTTTCATGTTCATCACATGTTCTCTTTACAACTTTTATACTCAATATTCATGCTAACTTCCATATGTTGTGTTCTTTGTCAATATTCATGTTCCTCTACAAGTTCATGTTCCTCACAAGATCACTTCGTTTTTCACCTTCACTTACATGTTTTCTACATTCTTTGTCATATTCTCCATGTTCTTCACAAGTCCATTGTTCATTCTTTGTATTCCCTATTCTCCTTATCATGTTTTCATGTTCTCTGTAAGTTCATATTCCCAGCATGTTCACTGTATTCATCAACTTTTCTTACATGTGTTCTTTGCCATGTTCCCCATATGTTCTCTGGGTTTTTCCCCTTACATGTTATTTAACGTTCCTTAACTAAAAAAATCTTTCGCCAATCAACTAAAAACATAGTCACTTTCCTCATTTCTCAACTAAACTTATTATCCAGTCAACTAAAAATAGTCAGAAATGGCCTCGTTCAACACTGTTCTTAACTAAAACAACCTTTCTCTTAGCTAAAAATTGTCAAAGGAATCTTTCCAGCACTGTTCTTAACTAAACTTATTCCCCAGTCATCAGAAATAACCGTGTTCTTCATGTTTCATTGTCATTTCATAACTAAAATTATCCATCAATCAACAGAAAAAGCCATGTTCATCATGTTTTGTCTTTTTGCTTAACTAAAATTATGTTTTGTCAAGTAAGAAAAAATAACCAAAGATATCTTTCATCGCTGTTCTTAACTGACATTATACTTTGGGGAGCACAAAAAATAGTCTCCCTCGTCATGTTTTCTCTTTTTCCATAACTAAAAGTATTCATCAGTCAACTAAAAAATAGTTACTTCATCATGTTTCCTTGTCATTTCTTAACTGAAATATCACTTCTCTCATTTAAAATAGTCATGTGTAGCCTCTTTCCAACACTGTTCTTAACTAAAGTAACCTTTCACTTCGCTAAAATAGTCATATTCGTCATTGTTCCTAACTAAAATTATATGTCGTTAAGTAAGAAATATAGTCAAAGACTCTCTTCGAGACATCAAGGACTTACTCAAAGACATCAAAGTTGCACTCAAAGACATCCTTTGAGACATCAAAGACATCCTTTAAGACTTCAATGGGACTCTTCGAGATATCAAAAGACACTCTCAAACACTCAAAAATTTACTTGCATCCTCAAAGTTAATCTCAGAGGCATAAAAGTTATTCTCGGAGCTATCAAAATTAATCTCTAAAACAACAAAAGTTAATCTCTGTCATCAAAGTTGATCTGCAAGATATCTTCGAGACATCAAAGTTACTTTTCATTACATCAAAGACGCATTCAAATACTACCCATGTTCTCAGAAGTCATTCTCAAAGTCATCAAAGTTATTCAAAGAGCTAACAAAAGTTATTCACAGAGTCGTCAAAGTTAATCCAAGACATCATTTTTCATCAAAGATATTCTCTCTAAACCATCAATGTTCTTCTCTAAGACATAAAAGTTATTCTCAGAGTCACCTTCGTTCTTCAGAGAAACTTTCCAAAACATCTTCGTTCATAAAAGTTATTCTCAGAGACATCTAAAGTTAATCTTAGAGTTATCAAATGTAATCTCTAACTCACTTTTGGTCATTAAAGTTAATTTCTATGTTATAAAAGTTTGTCTCAGAGACATGTAAAGTTAATCTTAGAGTTAACAAAGGTAATCTCTAACTCACTCTCGTTCGTCAAAGTTGTTTCAAAGACATCAAAGTTATTCTCAGAGTTATCCAAAGATATTCTCATGTCCACAAAAGTTATTCTGAGCTATCAAAGTTAATCTCAGACATCTTCATTCATAAAGTTATTCTCAGTCATGAAATGTTATTCTCTAAGTAACTTTCCGTTCATCAAAGATATTCTCTAAGTCCTGAAAGTTATTCTCTAAGACAGCAAAGTTATTCTCTGAGCTAACAAATACTACTCATGTTCTCAAAGACATTCTCAAAGTCATCAAAGTTATTCACAGAGTCATCAAAGTTATTCTGTAACTCACTTTTGTTCATTAAAGTTAATTTCTATGTTATAAAAGTTATTCTCAGAGCTAACAAAATACTACTCATGTTCTCAGAAGTCATTCTCAAACTCATCAAAGTTATTCTCAGAGTCATCAAAAGTTGTTCTCTAAGACATCAATGTTGTTCTCTAAGACATCAAAGATGTGCTCTAAATCATAAAAGTTAATCTTAACTCACCTTCGTTCATTAGAGAAACTTTCCAATCCATATTCGTTGACCAAAGTTATTCTCAGAGTCATCAAAGCGATCTCTAATTCACCTTCGTTCTCCAAAAGTTGTTCTCTAAGACACCTTCATTCATCAAAGAAACTCTCCTTCTTCCATCATGTTATTCTTTAAAACATCTTCAGTCATAAAATTTTCTCCAAAATGTAACTAGTTCAGCTTTTCATACCAAGCCTGCACTTGTTAAAATATATTTTCGCAGTCACTTTACCCTAAAACTGTTCTCTGAACTATCCTAACTTAACTTACCTTACCTTACCTATCTTACCTAACTTTACCTATCTTACCTAACTTAACCTGCATAACCTAACTTTACCTATCCTAACCTAACTTACCTTACCTTACTTTACCTATCTTACCTAACTTTACCTATCTTACCTAACTTAACCTGCATAACCTAACTTTACCTATCCTAACCTAACTTACCTTACCTTACCTATCTTACCTAACTTTACCTATCTTACCTAACTTACCTTACCTTACCTATCTTAACCTGCTTAACCTATCTTACCTAACTTAACCTGCATAACCTAACTTTACCTATCCTAACATAACTTTCCTTACCTTACCTAACTCAACCTGCTTAACCTAACTTACCTAACTTACATAACTTAACCTAACTTACATAACTTAACCTGCTTAACCTAACTTACATAACTTAACCTAACTTACCTAACTTAACCTAACTTACCTTACCTTACCTAACTTATATAACTTGTCTTACCTATCCTATCCTAACCTAACTTGTCTTACCTAACTTAATCTTACATTCCCAAACTGATGTATCCTAACTTATCTAGTCCAACCAGACATGCTCTAACTTGCATAAGTATTCCTTCTTGTCTTTTGTGTTTCGTCAATCAGTGTCTCATATTCATTTACTCATTTCATTAGTTAATTTCTCAAATGGTCACTTATGCATTTCAAGTGCTATTTGTTAGAGATTTGATATTTAAGCATTTCAAAGAATTTTTGTTATATATGGGCATTTACTCATTTCAAGGGTTAATTTCTCAAATGGACATTTTTGCATTTCAAGTGTCATTTGTTTAAGATTGGGTGTTTAACCATTTCAAAGGATTTTTTTTTGTTATATATGGGAATTTACTCGTTTCAAGGGCAAATTTCTCAAATGGTCATTTTTGCAGATCAAGGGTTATTTGTTAAAGTTCATCAAGTTGCTCATAAGTTGTATTTAGTAGGTTCTATCTTATGTTCTTATTCCCCAACCCCTTAACCTAACCTCTTGTAATCTTAGTGTATTTAGTAGGTTCTATCTTATGTTCTTATTCCCGAACCCTTTAACCTAACCTTTCATATGTAGTTTATTGTGTTTTTGACATATTTGTTGAATATATTATCCTTTTCCTAACCTTTTTACCCAAACCATCTTTCCTTCTTTACTTTGATTCTCCTACTCCTTCTAACCCTCCTTTTCTATCTCTCCCTTATTCTCTCTCTTCCTCACCCTCTCTCTCCCTCATTTGCTCAAATGCTCTCTTGTTTCTCAAATTCAAGTCTTATTGCTCCCATTCTTCCTCCCCCTCTCTCTCACTTGCTCTCTTCTTTTTCTCAATTTCAAGTCTTAGTAGATCTGATTCTTTACTATTGTAATTTTATTATTACTATGATAAAGAATGAACTTATATGTGAAAACAAAGTAAAAGAAGGAAAGAAGGTTAAGTGGGATGGTGGGTTTGGGTAAAAATATACAAAAGGAGAAACAAAACTACATCTGAAAGGTTAGGAAAAAGATAATATATTCAACAAATATGTCAAAAACACAATAAACTACATATGAAAGGTTAGGTTAAAGGGTTCGGGAATAAGAGCATAAGATAGAACCTACTAAATACACTAAGATTACAAGAGGTTAGGTTAAGGGGTTGGGGAATAAGAACATAAGATAGAACCTACTAAATACAACTTATGAGCAACTTGATGAACTTTAACAAATAACCCTTGATCTGCAAAAATGACCATTTGAGAAATTTGCCCTTGAAACGAGTAAATTCCCATATATAACAAAAAAAAATCCTTTGAAATGGTTAAACACCCAATCTTAAACAAATGACACTTGAAATGCAAAAATGTCCATTTGAGAAATTAACCCTTGAAATGAGTAAATGCCCATATATAACAAAAATTCTTTGAAATGCTTAAATATCAAATCTCTAACAAATAGCACTTGAAATGCATAAGTGACCATTTGAGAAATTAACTAATGAAATGAGTAAATGAATATGAGACACTGATTGACGAAACACAAAAGACAAGAAGGAATACTTATGCAAGTTAGAGCATGTCTGGTTGGACTAGATAAGTTAGGATACATCAGTTTGGGAATGTAAGATTAAGTTAGGTAAGACAAGTTAGGTTAGGATAGGATAGGTAAGACAAGTTATATAAGTTAGGTAAGGTAAGGTAAGTTAGGTTAAGTTAGGTAAGTTAGGTTAAGTTATGTAAGTTAGGTTAAGTTATGTAAGTTAGGTTAAGTTATGTAAGTTAGGTAAGTTAGGTTAAGCAGGTTGAGTTAGGTAAGGTAAGGAAAGTTATGTTAGGATAGGTAAAGTTAGGTTATGCAGGTTAAGTTAGGTAAGATAGGTTAAGCAGGTTAGGATAGGTAAAGTTAGGTTATGCAGGTTAAGTTAGGTAAGATAGGTAAAGTTAGGTAAGATAGGTAAAGTAAGGTAAGGTAAGTTAGGTTAGGATAGGTAAAGTTAGGTTATGCAGGTTAAGTTAGGTAAGATAGGTAAAGTTAGGTAAGATAGGTGAGATAGGTTAAGCAGGTTAAGTTAGGAAAGGTAGGTAAGGTAAGGTAACATAGGTAAAGTTAGGTTATGCAGGTTAAGTTAGGTAAGATAGGTAAAGTCAGGTAAGATAGGTAAGGTAAGGTAACATAGGTAAAGTTAGGTTAGGTTAGGTTAGGTAAGATAGGTAAGGTAACATAGGTAAAATTAGGTTATGCAGGTTAAGTTAGGTAAGATAGGTAAAGTAAGGTAAGGTAAGTTAGGTTAGGATAGGTAAAGTTAGGTTATGCAGGTTAAGTTAGGTAAGATAGGTTAAGCAGGTTAAGATAGGTAAGGTAAGGTAAGTTAGGTAAGATAGGTAAAGTTAGGTAAGATAGGTAAGGTAAGGTAAGTTAGGTTAGGATAGGTAAAGTTAGGTTATGCAGGTTAAGTTAGGTAAGATAGGTAAAGTTAGGTAAGATAGGTAAAGTAAGGTAAGGTAAGTTAGGTTAGGATAGGTAAAGTTAGGTTATGCAGGTTAAGTTAGGTAAGATAGGTAAAGTTAGGTAAGATAGGTAAGGTAAGGTAAGTTAGGTTAGGATAGGTAAAGTTAGGTTATGCAGGTTAAGTTAGGTAAGATAGGTAAAGTTAGGTAAGATAGGTAAAGTAAGGTAAGGTAAGTTAGGTTAGGATAGGTAAAGTTAGGTTATGCAGGTTAAGTTAGGTAAGATAGGTAAAGTTAGGTAAGATAGGTAAGGTAAGGTAAGTTAAGTTAGGATAGTTCAGAGAACAGTTTTAGGGTAAAGTGACTGCGAAAATATATTTTAACAAGTGCAGGCTTGGTATGAAAAGCTGAACTAGTTACATTTTGGAGAAAATTTTATGACTGAAGATGTTTTAAAGAATAACATGATGGAAGAAGGAGAGTTTCTTTGATGAATGAAGGTGTCTTAGAGAACAACTTTTGGAGAACGAAGGTGAATTAGAGATCGCTTTGATGACTCTGAGAATAACTTTGGTCAA
This sequence comes from Procambarus clarkii, assembly GCF_040958095.1. Taxonomy (NCBI): domain Eukaryota; kingdom Metazoa; phylum Arthropoda; class Malacostraca; order Decapoda; family Cambaridae; genus Procambarus; species Procambarus clarkii. Next base: position 47,784,268 of record NC_091154.1, read on the forward strand.
CGAATATGGATTGGAAAGTTTCTCTAATGAACGAAGGTGAGTTAAGATTAACTTTTATGATTTAGAGCACATCTTTGATGTCTTAGAGAACAACATTGATGTCTTAGAGAACAACTTTTGATGACTCTGAGAATAACTTTGATGAGTTTGAGAATGACTTCTGAGAACATGAGTAGTATTTTGTTAGCTCTGAGAATAACTTTTATAACATAGAAATTAACTTTAATGAACAAAAGTGAGTTACAGAATAACTTTGATGACTCTGTGAATAACTTTGATGACTTTGAGAATGTCTTTGAGAACATGAGTAGTATTTGTTAGCTCAGAGAATAACTTTGCTGTCTTAGAGAATAACTTTCAGGACTTAGAGAATATCTTTGATGAACGGAAAGTTACTTAGAGAATAACATTTCATGACTGAGAATAACTTTATGAATGAAGATGTCTGAGATTAACTTTGATAGCTCAGAATAACTTTTGTGGACATGAGAATATCTTTGGATAACTCTGCGAATAACTTTGATGTCTTTGAAACAACTTTGACGAACGAGAGTGAGTTAGAGATTACCTTTGTTAACTCTAAGATTAACTTTACATGTCTCTGAGACAAACTTTTATAACATAGAAATTAACTTTAATGACCAAAAGTGAGTTAGAGATTACATTTGATAACTCTAAGATTAACTTTAGATGTCTCTGAGAATAACTTTTATGAACGAAGATGTTTTGGAAAGTTTCTCTGAAGAACGAAGGTGACTCTGAGAATAACTTTTATGTCTTAGAGAAGAACATTGATGGTTTAGAGAGAATATCTTTGATGAAAAATGATGTCTTGGATTAACTTTGACGACTCTGTGAATAACTTTTGTTAGCTCTTTGAATAACTTTGATGACTTTGAGAATGACTTCTGAGAACATGGGTAGTATTTGAATGCGTCTTTGATGTAATGAAAAGTAACTTTGATGTCTCGAAGATATCTTGCAGATCAACTTTGATGACAGAGATTAACTTTTGTTGTTTTAGAGATTAATTTTGATAGCTCCGAGAATAACTTTTATGCCTCTGAGATTAACTTTGAGGATGCAAGTAAATTTTTGAGTGTTTGAGAGTGTCTTTTGATATCTCGAAGAGTCCCATTGAAGTCTTAAAGGATGTCTTTGATGTCTCAAAGGATGTCTTTGAGTGCAACTTTGATGTCTTTGAGTAAGTCCTTGATGTCTCGAAGAGAGTCTTTGACTATATTTCTTACTTAACGACATATAATTTTAGTTAGGAACAATGACGAATATGACTATTTTAGCGAAGTGAAAGGTTACTTTAGTTAAGAACAGTGTTGGAAAGAGGCTACACATGACTATTTTAAATGAGAGAAGTGATATTTCAGTTAAGAAATGACAAGGAAACATGATGAAGTAACTATTTTTTAGTTGACTGATGAATACTTTTAGTTATGGAAAAAGAGAAAACATGACGAGGGAGACTATTTTTTGTGCTCCCCAAAGTATAATGTCAGTTAAGAACAGCGATGAAAGATATCTTTGGTTATTTTTTCTTACTTGACAAAACATAATTTTAGTTAAGCAAAAAGACAAAACATGATGAACATGGCTTTTTCTGTTGATTGATGGATAATTTTAGTTATGAAATGACAATGAAACATGAAGAACACGGTTATTTCTGATGACTGGGGAATAAGTTTAGTTAAGAACAGTGCTGGAAAGATTCCTTTGACAATTTTTAGCTAAGAGAAAGGTTGTTTTAGTTAAGAACAGTGTTGAACGAGGCCATTTCTGACTATTTTTAGTTGACTGGATAATAAGTTTAGTTGAGAAATGAGGAAAGTGACTATGTTTTTAGTTGATTGGCGAAAGATTTTTTTAGTTAAGGAACGTTAAATAACATGTAAGGGGAAAAACCCAGAGAACATATGGGGAACATGGCAAAGAACACATGTAAGAAAAGTTGATGAATACAGTGAACATGCTGGGAATATGAACTTACAGAGAACATGAAAACATGATAAGGAGAATAGGGAATACAAAGAATGAACAATGGACTTGTGAAGAACATGGAGAATATGACAAAGAATGTAGAAAACATGTAAGTGAAGGTGAAAAACGAAGTGATCTTGTGAGGAACATGAATATTGACAAAGAACACAACATATGGAAGTTAGCATGAATATTGAGTATAAAAGTTGTAAAGAGAACATGTGATGAACATGAAAACATAGAAAATATGACTAGAATTTGTAGAGAACATAATGAGACTAAGAGAAAGATTACAGAAAAAATGGAGATACTTGTGAAAATATGAACTGAATGGGACTGTGAACATTTGTAGAACATGGAATGAACACAGAAAACATGGACAAAAAGTGAAGAACACAGTGAATATTGAGAAAAATATGCAAATACAGTACGATTATTGAAGGTTTGGATAAGTTGGGGATGAGAAGGTAAGGGAGGGAAAGGGTAAGGTGAGATGAGATGGAGGAAGGTGGGAGGGGGTGAAAGATAATTACACAGGTTGGGGTTAGACGATTACTCTGGTAAAGAGCTAGACTTGAGATGGACTTGATCGAATATATTTATGTTCGATGATCTAAGGCTGAGGAAATGGAGCTTGGCTAATGTCCAGATTAATTTTACTACGTTAGAAATAAGGTGATCTTAAATCTCAGGGTGATTTAGTTGGAAAATAAAGAACTTGTACAAAATGAACTAAGCTGGGGGCACAAGAGTTGAAACTTGATAACTGAACTGGTTTTTATTTACTATGTCTGAAAATGTAGTTGGGTGTTTAAATCTCAGGGGGATTTGGACTGATAGTAATGAATTTACATGAGTGAACTTGGACAGAGGACAAGAGCTAGAGTTTTATATTTGTTACTTCATATTTACTATGTCTGAAATACAGAGGGTAAAAATTTCGGGGAAATTGATGGTTTATTTACAAAGACTTGAGGGTGGAAGAGGGTGGGGGACAAGAGCTGGAGCTCAGTAACTGACTTGATCTTATTTACTACGTCTGAAATATGTCTGCTTTTAATTTTAGGGAAATTGATGGGTTATTTACAAAGATACGAAGGAGAACTAAGGCGGGGACGAGAGCTGGAGCTCAGTAACTGACTTGATTTTATTTACTAACTTTGAAGTATGTCTGCTTTTAATTTTAGGGAAATTGATGGGTTATTTACAAAGATACGAAGGAGAACTAAGGCGGGGACGAGAGCTGGAGCTCGATAACTGACTTGATTTTATTTACGGAGTCTGAAATACAGAGGGTAAAAATTTCAGGGAAATTGGACTGATACTAACGAAGATACGAGAGAGAGCTAAGGCGGAGGACAAGAGCTGGAGCTTGGTAACTGTTTTGATCTTATTTACGGTGCCCGAAATACAGAGGGTAAAAATTTCAGGGAAATTGGACTGATACTAACGAAGATACGAGAGAGAGCTAAGGCGGAGGACAAGCGCTGGAGCTTGGTAACTAAATTACTGTATTGAACTACATTTGAAATATGATTATTTTTAAATTTTAGAGGGATTGGAATGATAGTATTCATTATACGACAGGGGACTAAGGTGGGGGAACGTGAGCTAGAACATGCTTACTAACATGATTTATTTGTGTAAAACTGACTTGCTTAATGAAAAGGAGCAAACATACGATGTTGGAAAATAGTTGAACTGAATGAAAGGAGAGAGAGAGAGAGAGGAGGGACGGTCCAGATATTATTATGGAGAAGATAAGATAAGAGGTCTGGCTGGCCGGGCGTAAGGTAAATAAAGGTGACGCGAGAGATTGCGAGGTAAGGGGGGAGGGAGGGGGGTGTGATGTACGAAACCCTGAAAACCATGACTTACACAGTTGTTTTTCTAAATTTATATGAATAACTAAGGCTTACATAGACGATTTTGTAAGTTGAAAACATGTAAAACATGTCCGTAGAGTTCTCCTGGAAGCCCTAAAGAGCTACATACGTTACTTGAATTTGTCCCATAAGGCCTTAACAAACTTCTAAGTCTAGGGAATTATTTTCTCATAAGAATTTCATACTTCTAAAATCTGTGACACAAAATTTACCTGAAAACCCTGGCTCACACGCGAGATATTGGAACCTGAAAACTTTGGCTCACACAGACGATATTGGAATCTGAAAACCATGGCTCACACAGACGATTTTTGACCTGAAAACCCTGAAAACCATGGCTCACACAGACGATTTTTTCCCCCCCAAAAAAAATCGTCTGTGCGTTGCCATCCCTACTACTACCGTCACACCACAGACACATCACAGTCACTACGTCACCGTCACACCACAGTCACTACGTCACCGTCACACCACAGTCACTACGTCACCGTCACATCACAGTCACTACGTCACCGTCACACCACAGACACATCACAGTCACTACGTCACCGTCACACCACAGTCACTACGTCACAGTCACATCACAGTCACTACGTCACCGTCACACCACAGTCACTACGTCACCGTCACACCACAGACACATCACAGTCACTACGTCACCGTCACACCACAGTCACTACGTCACCGTCACATCACAGTCACTACGTCACCGTCACACCACAGACACATCACAGTCACCACGTCACCGTCACACCACAGACACATCACAGTCACCACGTCACCGTCACACCACAGACACATCACAGTCACCACGTCACCGTCACACCACAGACACATCACAGTCACCACGTCACCGTCACACCACAGACACATCACAGTCACTACGTCACCGTCACACCACAGACACATCACAGTCACCACGTCACCGTCACACCACAGACACATCACAGTCACTACGTCACCGTCACACCACAGTCACTACGTCACCGTCACACCACAGTCACTACGTCACCGTCACACCACAGACACATCACAGTCACTACGTCACCGTCACACCACAGTCACTACGTCACCGTCACACCACAGTCACTACGTCACCGTCACATCACAGTCACTACGTCACCGTCACACCACAGACACATCACAGTCACTACGTCACCGTCACACCACAGTCACTACGTCACAGTCACATCACAGTCACTACGTCACCGTCACACCACAGTCACTACGTCACCGTCACACCACAGACACATCACAGTCACTACGTCACCGTCACACCACAGTCACTACGTCACCGTCACACCACAGACACATCACAGTCACTACGTCACCGTCACACCACAGACACATCACAGTCACCACGTCACCGTCACACCACAGACACATCACAGTCACCACGTCACCATCACACCACAGACACATCACAGTCACCACGTCACCGTCACACCACAGACACATCACAGTCACCACGTCACCGTCACACCACAGACACATCACAGTCACTACGTCACCGTCACACCACAGACACATCACAGTCACCACGTCACCGTCACACCACAGACACATCACAGTCACTACGTCACCGTCACACCACAGTCACTACGTCACCGTCACACCACAGTCACTACGTCACCGTCACACCACAGACACATCACAGTCACTACGTCACCGTCACACCACAGTCACTACGTCACCGTCACACCACAGTCACTACGTCACCGTCACATCACAGTCACTACGTCACCGTCACACCACAGACACATCACAGTCACTACGTCACCGTCACACCACAGTCACTACGTCACAGTCACATCACAGTCACTACGTCACCGTCACACCACAGTCACTACGTCACCGTCACACCACAGACACATCACAGTCACTACGTCACCGTCACACCACAGTCACTACGTCACCGTCACACCACAGACACATCACAGTCACCACGTCACCGTCACACCACAGACACATCACAGTCACTACGTCACAGTCACTACGTCACCGTCACACCACAGTCACTACGTCACCGTCACACCACAGACACATCACAGTCACTACGTCACCGTCACACCACAGTCACTACGTCACCGTCACACCACAGTCACTACGTCACCGTCACATCACAGTCACTACGTCACCGTCACACCACAGACACATCACAGTCACTACGTCACCGTCACACCACAGTCACTACGTCACAGTCACATCACAGTCACTACGTCACCGTCACACCACAGTCACTACGTCACCGTCACACCACAGACACATCACAGTCACTACGTCACCGTCACACCACAGTCACTACGTCACCGTCACACCACAGACACATCACAGTCACCACGTCACCGTCACACCACAGACACATTACTCCACAGTCACCACGTCACCGTCACTCCACAGTCACATCACAGTCACTACGTCACCGTCACACCACAGACACATTACAGTCACTACGTCACCGTCACACCACAGACACATTACAGTCACTACGTCACCGTCACACCACAGACACATCAGTCACTACGTCACCGTCACACCACAGACACATTACTCCACAGTCACCACGTCACCGTCACACCACAGACACATTACTCCACAGTCACCACGTCACCGTCACACCACAGACACATTACTCCACAGTTACTACGTCACCGTCACACCACAGACACATTACTCCACAGTCACTACGTCACCGTCACACCACAGACACATCACAGTCACTACGTCACCATCACACCACAGACACATCAGTCACTACGTCACCGTCACACCACAGACACATTACTCCACAGTCACCACGTCACCGTCACTCCACAATCAGCATCCGGAAGAAAGTATGGACCAGAAGAACAATTGAGCGCGAACCAACGTTGCTGCTCCCTGTTATAAAAGGAAGAATCTCTCCAGCTCCAGTTCCGACAATTAGGGCGTCTATCATCCTGTGGCCAAAGCCAACAGGACGAACCACTCCACTAGGACCTAACAAGAAAAGATGCCTCTACCAATAAACACTCCAACTACCTAGATAAAGTCCCCACTGCCAGCCTTCAAGGTGCTGCGTGCTGAGGGCAAGTCCTCGTACGCCACAGTAGTGGAACTTGAGAAAGAGTAACCCCAGCGCAAGATCAGAGTAAAGCCAAAACTAGTCGAATATATTCTGAGGCTCAAAGACGAGACAGCTCTAACGATTCCTAAAAATTACACGAAATGCGACGAACTCAAACTAGAGGACAAAATAAGGAAAATCATTGTCCTCCACTATCCCTTGCACATTGCCTTAACTCATTTAAAAAAGCTGAATTATGTGGGATTAGCAGAAAGATGTCAGGTAAAATCCACGAAGCAGGAAACCCGACAAATCCTTTTCACAGTAAAAGGACGGATTCCAGAGAAGCTTGATCTTGGCATTTGGGGCGTTTTCCAACACAGGCCTTACACCCCAGAGCCCCTCAGATGCTTCAGATGTCAAAGATTTGGACATCACAAGGACGGCTGCCAACGTCCAGTGAGGTGTGGAATCTGCAGTCAGCCCCATGACACGAAAATATGCCTTGATAAACACATGGCAATACATTCAAAATACAGTCATACACACAGTCTCAAAAGCTCCACTTCAAATATTTGGGAAAAAAGCAATGGAAAGACAACGTGAAAATAATTACCACCATTTTGTATCTTAGAGCAGTAGCTACAGGCAAAAGACTCAACATAACCCCAAACTGGATCCCATCCCATTATCTCAACAAGCCTATCTACAACAGGGAGTAGCAGAAGGTTCGCCCTCTGCAATATGGTATCTTCAGGCCACCAAGTTAGACTGGTTAAATATCCCAATAGGAATCCGCAGGGAAATAGTAGTTAGGTTATATAGACTACGTCTAGGCCACAGGGAGAAACTGGGAGATTGGTGAACCCCGACAGAGAGAATGCATCTTCTGCCAAACTGTCACAGAGAAGCCACCACTTCACTATCTCCTGGAATGTGAAGCAACCAACTACCTTAGAAGAGCTTTAAGATTCCCTGAATCTTGCAGTAACCACCCTGAAACCATCAACACTGCCACCCTTCTGGTCAAAAAAGGTGTCCGGCAACTGGACACCCTCATAAATACTGTCAAGCATTATCCTCCCCCGTGACCACAGCACACAGTAACTCAGTAACACACACAGATACACACAGTATCTGATCTCTCTCTTGCTCAGAGAGAGCAAGAGAGAGAGATCTTCAGCCACCTCTCCCTCCCCCCTCACTCCACTCCCACCCTGCTTCCCCTTCCCTACTCCCACCATATCCCACTTCCCCCCTTCCCCCCCCCCAGTCCTCCCTCCCCCCTTCATCCCATACCCTCCCTGTCCCCCCTTCACTTGACCCCCACTCCTCACTCCAGTATCCTCTGAGACCCTGTTACCCACCCCACATCTCACGCCCATGGAACAGCTTCCCCCATCAGCAGAACGCTCATCATGCAGGGAACATGAGAAGGGACAGAAGAAAGTGAGTCTCAAGGCAATGTACACTAACATAGATGGGATTACAAATAAAACAAATGAACGTGGAGAATGGGTACTTGAAGAAAACCCAGACATAATAGCACTCACAGAAACAAAGCTAACGAAAACCATAACAAATGCAGTGTTTCCACAGGATTACTGTGTTGTGAGCAAAGAGAGAGAAGGAAGAGGAGGTGGTGGTGTAGCTCTGCTCGTAAATAAAGGCTGGGATTTTGTGGAAATGGTTATTCAGGGCTGTGAAGGTTTCAGTGACTATATAACAGGTACAATAGCAGCTGGAGGACAAAAAATTGTAGTCGCAGTCATATATAACCCCCCACCAAATGACAGAAGACCCAGACAGGAATATGATAGAAACAACATGGCCACCATTAACATAATAGAGAGAACAGCGTCTCTCGCTAGTAGGAATGGATCTGGACTACTAATTATGGGGAATTTCAACCACGGGAAGATTGATTGGGAGAACAGAGACCCGCATGGAGGACCAGATACATGGAGAGCTAAGCTGCTGGACGCGGCAACAAGAAACTTTCTAAGCCAGCACATCAAGGGACCAACAAGAATGAGAGGGAAGGATGAACCAGCTATGCTTGATCTGATATTTACCCTTAATGAGTGGGATATAAGGGAGGTTAAGATGGAAGCGCTCTTGGGAATGAGTGATCACAGTGTATTGATCTTTGAGTACTTGGTAGAGCTAGGACTTATTTCCCCAAAAATAGAACTAGAAAACAAAAGGCTGGCATACCAAAAGAGGGAATTATGAGAGGATGAGAAGTTTCCTAAGGGACACAGACCTCAGAGCTAAGTCGGTACAAGGCATGATGGACTATGTCACCCAAAAGTGTTACGAGGCAGTAAACAGGTTTATCCCAGCCCAAAGGGAAAAATCCGAAAAGCAAAAGAAGAATCCATGGTTTAACAGGGCATATTTGGAAGCAAAGGTACTGAACAAAAGAGCGTAGAGGAACTTCCGAAATAACAGAACACCAGAAAGCAGAGAGAGATACCAGAGAACCAGGAATGAGTATGTTAGTGTGAGAAGGGAAGCAGAGAAAAATTATGAAAATGACATAGCAAGCAAAGCCAAGACCGCTCCAAAGTTACTCCACAGTCACATCAGGAGGAAAACAACAGTGAAAGAACAGGTAATGAAACTTAGAACAGGCGAGGACAGGTATACAGAGAATGACAAAGAGGTGTGCGAGAAACTCAACAAGAGGTTCCAGAAGGTTTTCACAATAGAACATGGTGAGGTCACTGCACTAGGAGAGGGGGCAGTAATCCAGGCGGCCTTGGAAGGGTTCGAAATTACGAGAGATGATGTCAAGAGACACTTGTTGGATCTGGATGTGAGAAAGGCTGTCGGTCCAGATGGGATCTCACCATGGGTATTGAAAGAGAGTGCAGAGACACTCTGCTTGCCACTCTCCATAGTGTATAGTAGGTCCCTGGAGACGGGAGACCTACCAGAAATATTGAAGGCGGCTAATGTGGTCCCAATATACAAAACAGGGGACAGACAAGAGGCACTGAACTACAGGCCAGTGTCCTTAACGTGTATACCATGCAAAGTGATGGAGAAGATCGTGAGAAAAAAACTAGTAACACATCTGGAGAGAAGGGACTTCGTGACAAATCGCCAACATGGGTTCAGGGAGGGTAAATCTTGCCTTACTGGCTTAATAGAATTCTACGATCAGGTGACAAAGATTAAGCAAGAAAGAGAAAGCTGGGCAGACTGCATTTTTTTGGACTGTCGGAAAGCCTATGATACAGTCCCCCATAAGAGGCTGGTACATAAGCTGGAGTTACAGGCATGAGTAACTGGTAAAGTGCTCCAGTGGATAAGGGAACACCTAAGCAATAGGAAGCAGAGTGTTACAGGTGAGGGGTGAGACCTCAGATTGGCGTGGTCACCAGTGGAGTCCCACAGGGCTCTGTACTCGGTCCTATCCTGTTTCTGATATACGTAAACGATGTCCCGGAGGGTATAGACTGATTCCTCTCAATGTTTGCTGACGATGCCAAAATTATGAGAAGGATTAAGACAGAGGAGGACAGCTTGAGGCTTCAAGAAGACCTAGGACAAACTAAAGGAATGCTCGAACAAACGGTTGTTAGAGTTTAACCTAAGCAAATGTAATGTAATGAAGATAGGTGTAGGGAGCAGGAGGCCAGTTACAAGGTATCATTTGGGAGATGAAATTCTTCAAGAGTCAGAGAGAGAGAGAGAAAGACCTGGGGGTTGATATCACACCAGACCTGTCCCCTGAAGCCCATATCAAGAGGATAACATCAGCAGCATATGCCAGGTTGGCTAACATAAGAACGGCATTTAGACACTTGTGCAAGGAATCATTCAGAACTTTGTATACCACTTACGTCAGACCAATCCTGGAGTATGCAGCCCCATAGCATATCTGGTGAAGCATAAGACCAAACTGGAAAAGGTTCAAAGGTTTGCCACCAGACTAGTACCCGGGCTGAGAGGTATGAGCTACGAGGAGAGACTACGGGAATTAAACCTTACGTCGCTAGAAGACAGAAGAGTTAAGGGGGTTATGATCATTACGTACAAGATTCTCAGAGGAATTGACAGGGTAGATAAAGACGGGCTATTTAACACAAGGGGCACACGCACTAGGGGACACAGGTGGAAACTGAGTGCCCAAATGAGCCACAGAGATATAAGAAAGAATTTTTTTAGTGTCAGAGTGGTTGACAAATGGAATGCATTAGGCAGTGATGTGGTGGAGGCTGACTCCATACACAGTTTCAAGTGTAGATATGATAGAGCCCAATAGGCTCGGGAACCTTTACACCAGTTGATTGATAGTTGAGAGGCGGGACCAAAGAGCCAGAGTTCAACCCCCGCAAGCAGAAATAGGTGCGTACAAATAGGTGAGTACAGTCACTCCAAGGGAAAAAATCTATCACTTACGGGATATTCATGCCCGTGCCACCTCTTGGGTAATTTAATCTTCATTATTATTTGAAAATGAATGATTATTTGAATGTGAAACCGTAAAGGACTTTAGACCTCCTGGCCTCTTGTACCACCAACTGTGTAACTATGTTATTGACTCACGTGTTCTCGACGACATCCTAACAATTTATCCAAAATTTGCTTGTCCATTGTAAAGAATGAAGAACAATTTTTATTTATATTACTTCTAAGCTGCATCACTTATGACCCCATCCCTGCCCTTGTGTGGCAGTGCACAGTAGAAAGTTGTTTTCACATATCCATACATTAAAACATTGATTGTGCCCATGATATATATGTGCTTCAGCCTACAGTTTAGACCTATTGTCTTGTGTATGACCCTCTGTCCTGCGTGACAGTCAATACCAGCATTATCCTCACTTTAATAAGACTTAATCGAAATCCTCAGATTAGGCAAAATTTTTATTAATTTTTTCAACAAAGATGTTAATAATAATAACATTATTATTTATTTATTTATTTATTTATTTATTTATTTATTTATTATATACAAGAAGGTACATTTGGGATTAACAGAGAACATAGAAATTAAGTTGATTTTACATTTTTGTAAAGCCACTAGCACGTATAACGTTTCGAGCAAAACGCATTAATCAATCAATCAGTTACTTGAGGTCATTAATACAGTCTAAAGAAATTGCTTCAGATTTGGAAGAACTAAGAAATGCCCAGAAACCTGAAATCTGCAGTATTAAAAGCTATGACAATTTTTGTAATACTAAACATTAGTATGGTCAGCACAGCAACCGGACCAGGCAATGTGATGTAGTCATTGCGATAATTCGCTTTGGCTACAGACACAGGTTAGTGAGGCTCAGCCACTGCCAGAATATTCAGATTGTAAACTCTGTGATAAACCTTAAATGCATTCACTAGAACAGTATATTGTTGAATGTTAAACCTTAAAGATTTTAGACCTTAAAGATTTTATTGTACCACCAACTGTGTAACTATTTCATTGAATCTGGTGTACAGGACGACATCCTAACAATTTATGCACAATTTGCTTGTAAATTTTAAAGAATGAGGAACAATTTTATTATATATCATTTTTAAGTTGCATCTCGTATGAACCCATCCCTGCCCTTGTGTGGTAGTGAACAATAGAAAGTTGTATTTACATATTTGTACATTGAAACGCGTATACAATCTAATGTAGTTGATTGTAGCCACATTATATATGTGCTTCAGCCTACAGTTTAGACCTATTGTCTTGTGTATGATCCTCTGTCCTGTGTGACAGTGAATACTAGCATTATCCTCACTCTAATAAGACTTAATTGCATTCCTCAGATTAGGCAAAATTGTAATTAATTTTGTCAATAAAGATGTTAGTAATAATAATGATCCATGCGTGTCGGAGCTGGTATTGGCTGCACTAATACCGGGAATAAGAACAGCCAACACTATTTCGTAAGTTATCAACAATTCTCAGGTACCACATAAGGAAGGAAGGTGCTCTAGTGGATAAGGGAATACTTGAGCAACAGGAAACAGCGTGTAACGGTGAGGGGGGGGGAGACAACAGAGCTGTGAGATGTCACCAGCGGAGTCCCACAGGGCTCAGTACTTGGATCCATCCTATTTCTAATATATGTAAACGATCTTGCAGAGGGTATAGCCTCGTTCCTCTCAATGTTTGCTGATGATGCAAAAATTATGAGAACAATCAAGACGGATGAAGATAGACAGAGACTACAGGATGACCTGGACAAGCTGGAGGAATGGTCTAGAAAATGCCTGCTAAAGTTCAACTCAGGAAAGTGTAAGATAATGAAATTAGGCGAAGGAAGCAGGAGGCTGAACACAAGGTATCATCTGGGAGGTAAAATCCTGCAAGAGTCAAATAGAGAAAAAGATCTGGGGGTTGATATCACACCGAACCTGTCCTCGGAGGCCCACATCAAAAGAATATCATCAGCGGCATATGCTAGACTGGCCAACATAAGAACTGCCTTTAGAAACTTGTGTAAGGAATCGTTCAGGACCCTGTATACCACTTTTGTAAGACCAATCCTGGATTATGCAGCTCCAGTCTGGAGTCCATACCTAGTTAAACACAAGACAAAGTTAGAGAAGATTCAGCGGTATGCTACCAGGCTCGTCCCGGAACTGAGAGGAATGAGCTACGAGGAAAGGCTAAAGGAGCTGAACCTCACATCCCTGGAAAACAGAAGAGTAAGGGGAGACATGATAACCACCTACAAAATTCTAAGGGAATTGACAGGGTGGACAAAAACAAACTCTTCAGCACGGGTGGGACACGAACAAGGGGACACAGGTGGAAACTTAGTACCCAGATGAGTCACAGAGACGTTAGAAAGATTTTTTTCAGTGTCAGAGTAGTTAATAAATGGAATGCACTAGGAAGTGATGTGGTGGAGGCTAACTCCATACACAGCTTCAAATGTAGATATGATAGAGTCCAGTAGGCTCAGGAATCTGTACACCAATTGATTGACAATTGAGAGGCGGGACCAAAGAGCCAAAGTTTAACCCCGGCAAGCACAATTAGGTGAGTACATAATGTTACTAGTGACTTATAAACCTTTATTGTATTAATTATAAAGTCTACGATAAGTAGACTGTCAAAATTCAATTAATATAGCTTAGGGAGCAACCAAATGACCAAATGGTTGGTGTAACAGATGGAACCATGCCAAATATTATTATTTTCTTTAAAATACTAACAAATTGTTATATAAATATTTGCTTAAATCTTTATCAGCAATAAATGTTTTAAATTGTAAGCTGCAATTATATATTATAAATCATATAGTAAAGTTATTTTAATTGTTTTGCTTAAAAATACTTTGTATATGATTTGTTAGTGAAATATATTGTATAATGCTATCTCTCGCTCGCAGAATGACAGCTGGAGTTCATACTCAGTATATCAGTTGACCAGCTATAGGACGTCTAACTAAACTGTTTACACACTTACTTTAAATCAGTGTTGATTTTATTGATTTTATTTTTATATACCAGACGGTACATTTATATATTTGTTTATTTATTTATTTATTTATTTATTTATTTATTTATTTTATATACAAGAAGGTACATTGGGGGTTAAGAGAGTACATAGCAATGAAGATTTTACATTCTTGTAAAGCCACTTGCTGAGTGGCTTGAGGACCCGATAGCTGAGTGGACAGCGCTCTGGGCTCGCAATCCTAGGGTCCGGGTTCGATCCCTGGTGATGGCAGAAACAAAATGGGCAGTGTTTCTTTCACCCTGATTAATTGATTCGGGCATTATCTGCCCGAAATGCTTTGCGTAATAGTGGCTAGTGGTATGTACCAGCTCTATCTATAAATCCATCAACGTTTTGTATCTCACCTTGTATGTATGTACTTTACCTGAATAAATATTTGACTTTGATTTTTTATTTGATGCCCAGTTGCCTAGCAGTAAATAGGTACCTGGACCTACATTCACGAAGCTCCATGTATTTCTTCGTAAGTGGGTTTGCTACGAAGGTTCCTAAGTTTGCCCTAAGAAGATGCTTAGGTGCAATTCACGTACGTCCGCTTAGAAAGAAATTTGTTGGTTCACCTGCGTGGCGATAGAGGTCACTACTGTGTTTCGTTTGACCAATCAGAGAGCAGCAACATTCTTCATATTGAAGATTTAGCGCTGGCTTATCGGAGCTCTATTGCCTCCTATTTACGTCGCATTTTCTTATAAAAATTAGTATATTTCAAAGTAAAACAATGTTTTTTCAACTTCTACAGCCAGCACCGACATTGTAGTAAACAAATATGTTACATTTGTTGTTTACCTACATAATTCTAAGAGATACTGTATAGCTGTCCTTGTTGCTCGGAAGATGCGCTGACAATTATTGTATATATTTACTGAATTTACCCAAGGGCCACTAACTATCTAGTGGCCTCGACGAGGACAGAAAGCCGGCGGCTTGTTAAAGGGCCCGCCAATTGTCTTAATGATATTTTTTTAGCTGGAATTTCACATTTACGGCTTCAGCGGGTGGCGGTTCCATGGGTTTATAACCCTCTTGGTGGAAAAAACATTTGTTTTCAGTCCTACTTGAGAGACAACCCGCTCTCGCACAAGACAGCACATATATGACTTAATGCTTAAAGTCAATATGTTGAATATGAATTAGTACATATATGGTATATTCACAGTTACATTTTTTCCAAGGCCCAAACTCTTCCTCACGTACCAATTTACGTCTCACAATACCCATCCATCACCGTAGACAGCAGAATAGTCGTGATTGGTTCACTTATAATGGAAATTGTAGTTTTCAGGTCCCCCATGTGTTGTCAAATTTACTTCCTATTGTCCATGCTCTTAGAATATTACAGATCAGCTACATCCTATTGAAGGCTCGTAGTTTTGTTTTGAAAAATATTAGTTGTTCTTAGTAAATTATAATAAGCACTATAAATTATTACATAGAATAATAGTGCTTCACCAATCAACATTATATACACTAGTTTATGCTTTAAAATCTTTAAAGAATGTATTGTAGGAACGTTAACAGAAAACGGTGTTATGTTGGAATGTCTATGGGGTAAACCACTGCAAACAGGATGGTATAGTGTCTACTACCTACTGTAGGATGGGTATAGGGTCCACTATACCACCTATTAGGTGGGTAAGGGGTCCATACCACTTGTAGGATGGGTCTGGGCCCAATAACTACTCATAGGATATGTATGGCGTCCACTACCGCCTGCATGATGGGTATGGGGTCCACTACCACCTACAGGATGTGTATGGGGGTCCACTTCCACCCACAAGATAGTTATGGGGTCCACTACTACCCACAAGATGGGTATGGGGTCCACTGCCACCTACAAGATGGGTATGGGGTCCACTACCACCTACAAGATGGGTATGGGGTTCACTACCACCCACAAGATAGGTATGGGGTCCACTACCACCCACAAGATAGGTATTGGGGTTCACTACCACCCACAAGATGGGTATGGGGTCCACTACCACCCACAAGATGGGTATGGGGTCCACTACCACCTACAAGATGGGTATGGGGTCCACTACCACCCACAAGATAGGTATGGGGTCCACTACCACCCACAAGATGGATATGGGGTCCATTATCACCCACAAGATGGGTATGGGGTCCACTACCACCCACAAGATGGGTATTGGGGTTCACTACCACCCACAAGATAGGTATTGGGGTTCACTACCACCCACAAGATGGGTATGGGGTCCACTACCACCCACAAGATGGGTATTGGGGTTCACTACCACCCACAAGATGGGTATGGGGTCCACTACCACCCACAAGATAGGTATGGGGTCCACTACCACCCACAAGATGGATATGGGGTCCATTATCACCCACAAGATGGGTATGGGGTCCACTACCACCCACAAGATAGGTATGGAGTCCACTATACCACCCACAAGATGGGTATGGGGTCCACTACCACCCACAAGATAGGTATGGAGTCCGCTATACCACCCACAAGATGGGTATGGGGTCCACTAGCTACCACCGACATGATGGGTATGGGGTCCACTACCACCCACAGAATGGGTATGGGGGTCCACTACCGCCCACAAGATGAGTATGGGGTCCACTACCAACCACAAGATGAGTATGGGGTCCACTACCACCCACAAGATGAGTATGGGGTCCACTACCAACCACAAGATGAGTATGGGGACCACTACCGCTCACAAGATGGGTATGGGGTCCACTACCACCCACAGAATGGGTATGGGGGTCCACTACCGCCCACAAGATGAGTATGGGGTCCACTACCAACCACAAGATGAGTATGGGGACCACTACCGCTCACTAGATGGGTATGGGGTCCACTACCACAAAGTTATCAATTTATGAAACAGATTGACAAATTTTAAGTTCTAAGTTTATACATATCTATGTAGAAATTGAGAGTCTATGTAGTAACATAAATTGGTAAATCACAAATATTGTAAGTTAAGAATCTGATGCATGTGTGTGGGGGGGGGGCGATACCCTTGGTAAGGGAGAGTGGCAGGTAACCTTAGACGTTCTGCGGTCAACGTGGGGGTCTGGGAGGGTCAAACCCACCCTCCAACATCTGGGCATAGTACCAGCAGCCTCCACAACACTCCATCAGCCTCCAGCTGGTGCTTGTAGATGCCTCATCTAACCTCACCTATGTCACACATTAACCTACAGTTCCTGTGATATTTAAACTCCTCATCACAGTGGCGTCTCACCAATATAAACTGTATTGGATTTTGTCCCGAAATAGCTATATGCTGACTGGACGTGTATGTATGTATGTATGTATGTATGTATGTATGTATGTATGTTTGTATGTATGTATGTATGTATGTATGTATGTATGTATGTATGTATGTATGTATGTATGTATGTATGTATGTATGTATGTATGTATGTATGTATGTATGTATGTATGTATGTATGTATGTATGTATGTATGTACTTCTTCCGACTCATGTCGGAAGAACTTACCTTTAAAGAACACAATAAAGTAGCCGTCACAACTGCAAGAAAAATGACAGGTTGGATAACAAGAACTTTTAATTCACACTAGAGATGCTATACCGATGATGATACTTTTCAAAACGCTTGTGCTCGCTAGAGTGGAGTACTGCTGCACAATGACAGCCCCTTTCAAAGCTGGAGAAATTGCTGACCTGGAGAGCGTGCAGAGATCCTTTACTGCTAGAATCCACTCAGTAAAACATCTAACCTATTGGGACCGACTAAAGAGCCTAAAACTGTACTCCCTTGAGCGCAGGCGGGAGAGGTACATAATAATTTACACGTGGAAAATATTAGAGGGGCTGGTCCCAAACCTGCACACAGAAATAACATCACATGAGACCAGAAGACATGGCAGGATGTGCAGAATACCCCCGTTGAAAAACAGAGGTGCAACTGGTACTCTGAGAGAGAACTCTATCAACATCAGAGGCCCGAGACTGTTCAACACGCTTCCGCTACACATAAGGGGCATAACTGGCCGACCCCTCACAGTGTTCAAGAGAGAACTGGATAAGCACCTCCAAAGGATACCTGATCAACCAGGCTGTGATTCATACGTCAGGCTGCGAGCAGCCGCGTCCAACAGCCTGGTTGACCAGTCCAGCAACCAGGAGGCCTGGTCGATGACCGGGCCGCGGGGACGCTAAGCCCCGGAAGCACCTCAAGGTAAGGTATGTATGTATGTATGTATGTATGTATGTATGTATGTATGTATGTATGTATGTATGTATGTATGTATGTATGTATGTATGTATGTATGTATGTATGTATGTATGTATGTATGTATGTATGAATGTATGTATGTATGTATGTATGCATGTATGTATATATGTATGCATATATGTATGCATGCATGTATGAATGTATGCATGTATGTATGTATGCATATATGTATGTGTGGATGTATGTATGTATTCCCAATCACGTTAAAGACTCCCCCTCTATCATCCAGTTTAAGAGAAAAACAACTATGTACTAAATAATCAAGTCCTTGTAACTTTAATTATGCTGACCATCCTATCTGTATTCAGACTGAGCCAACCATCATTATAGGTGATTATAACGCTAGACATAGGAATATTGGTAATTCACAGTTCAGTAATCGTAACGGCAACCAACTGTTGTCACTATTAGGTAGTCACGATGATGCACAGATTGTGGGTGACCTTGAACCGACGCATATCTACGGAGGTATTCCTGATCTATGTCTCGGTTTCAACGTCTCCCACACCGTGTGCGCCTCGTCAATAGTGCCAGATATGGCGTCTGATCATCTGGCCATATTAGCCACTGTAAGCATTGGAAGCTCTATCCTCCCTGGTGGAGTGTTCAAGCGGAAGAGGCTGGCTGTGCCCATCCATCAACGAGACAATTTTGTTGCTCATGTGTCAGATTGGTGCAGTCATCTGAGCCTTCATCAGTTGAAGATTTTAACAATGAGCTCACATGCAGGTACTATCGAGCAGTTTATAGAATCACTTGATCCATCGTCCAGGCCACGTAACCCAAATTACACTGGTCATAGCACTTATGCTTATTATAATGATTCTAAATTGCATGCACTAAAACGCACTGCCAGAATAATTGGACTAGCTTGTAGAAGGACCCGCACTGCTGAAATGCTTCGGCTCTTTCAAACGACTCTGGCAGAGGCCAGGGAACGTATGGTGGAGCTGAGGCAGACAGACTGGGAAACTTTTGTCCGTGGTCTCAATTCTCACACGCCACTAAGTCGGGCATGGAAGGATATCAACAAGATCAAAGGGAAAAATGCTGCAGAGATTGCGCACCCTAATCCTCTGCACAGAGCAAATGAGCTTGTTGGTGCTTGGGCCACGACTTCCAGCTTTGACAGTCTTCCTCTACCCACACAGAATGAATTAAATAATAAATATGCTGATAGGGCAAGGCTCCTTGACTTCATGCTTCATCAAGAGGATGACTGTGACATGCTTTTACTGAATACGAACTAGACTCTGTTCAACATAAAGGCAAAGCTACATCACCCGGGGTGGATGGAGTTACTTACGGCATACTGCGTATGCTTCTGCTAGTTCCAAGAAATCCCTTGCTTGAATCGTATAATATGAGCTATGTAACTGGGGAGCTTCCATAGTCATGGACCAACAGTGTTATTATTCCCATTCCTAAACCAAACCAGCAGAGTGCTTTTCGCCCAATCTCCCTCACTAGTTGTCTCTATAAGTGTCTTGAGAGGATGGTTCTCAACCGTCTCCTTTACAGAATTAGTAACATGTTGTCTCCCCAGACATATGACTTTACGCATGGAAAGAGTGTACATCACTGTATTACCACATTCCTCACCCTGCATACTGATAGGTTATATACCACTTTCCTAGATCTTAAGTCAGCCTTTGACATTGCTAACCCCACACGTCATTCTGAGAGAACTTGCTAAAATGAATGTTGGAGGATGGCTTCTACGGTGGATAAGAGGCTATCTATCCAACAGGAAGTCATCTGTACTGTTCCAAGGGCATAGGAGTGTAACGAGAGATTTTGAACTTGGCACTCCACAAGGAGGTGTCCTTAGTCCCTCTCTGTTCAATGTGTTAATCAATGTACTTTTAAACTTAGTAACTAGAAGGCCCAGCAAACACATCATTAGCTATACGGATGATATACTGATCCACACCAATGGGTATACCAACACCCAAATGTTCTGAACCCTGTATTGTACACATGTCAGGAACTATGCTTAGTCATCTCAGTAGAGAAAACAAAGATCCTGAACCGACGCCCACCCAGACGGGGTGGGGCCGTTCGCAATATGCAGTTGGATGATGGCTCTCTGCTCGACTATGTAACCAGATACAAATACCTTGGGCTTAAGGGTTCTACTTTACCGCAATGTTGTAGCCAGACTGGGTCGCCAATGTAGAGAGAGGCTCCGTGCTCTCAAGGCTGTGGCAGGCTACCATCCAAGCTATGGTGCAAATGTGAGAATTGTCAAAATGGTGTATCTCTCATAGGTCACTGATTGATTATGCTGCACCCATGCTTGCTCTAGTGCCTGAGAGAATGCTTGGAGGGCTGGAAAAGATGCAAAACGAAGCCATGAGGATTATCCTCGGATGTCCCCGTACAACTAAATTACTAAACATAAGGAAGGAACTGAATATTTCATGTGTAAGTGATCGTATCACTGAAATTAATGCTTTAATTGGTATCAAGATGCTTAGGCTAACCCACCTTAACCCCTGCACTGAAGCCCTCCAAGCCGTCTTCCTTGAAGGTCAGCATCCCTCCAAATGGGTTACCGTAACTGCCAATGTGCTCAGAATGTATAACTTTCATCACCCCTACCAAGAGAGAAAACAACAACACTTTCCTGCCCCATGGGAGATCACTCCTTTCCAAATTACTGTCCCCACTTTCCCACCCAAGAAGCTGATTAAAGAACAAGCCTTGCTTCGACAAGAAGCAAAGTACAATGCCTTAAGCCAAATTGATGCTGTAGTCAGAGAGCGCTGCCTTTCCCAGATTATTTACACTGATGGATCCTTGCATCAGTCCCATGGTGCAGCTGGAAGTGCAGTTGTTGTGACAGGGAGAGATGGTTCCTTCTTCCATGAGTGTGGAGCGCGTCTAAGTAACTGGGCCTCCACTCTTCAAACAGAATTGGTTGCCATAATCCTTGCACTCGAGCGCGTATATGAATCCAAAGTTGACACGCTAATTGTCAGTGACTCTTTGTCATTCTTGACTGCCCTCAGCTCCCCAAGGCATAACTGTGACGTGCTTATCTCTGAAGCTAGATACAGATATAATGAAATAATTAATGATGGAGTCAGGGTCTATCTTCTGTGGATTCCTTCCCATATTGGTCTCCGAATGCATGATAGAACTGATGAGTTGGCCAAGACATTTGCTCGTAAAGAGGGAATTGATTACCAACTTGGACTGCCTTTGAGCAGCCTGAGGGAAGTAATATTCCGGGAACATCAACTGAATCTCGAAGACTTGAGGCAAAGTGAAATTCACACCAGTTCCTCCATCTATCATCATTCTATTATGCAGGAAGAACAGCACGTCTATGGGTCATCCAATAATGTTAGCAGACTTGTAGATGTTACCACTGCTAGGCTTAGGCTCGGCTACAAGTACCTCTGGGAGTTCGTAACATCTGCTGATGTAGATTTGACTAAATGTAAACTCTGTCAGCAGAACTACTCGCATACTTTGCGTCATTATATAATGGAATGTGAAAAAATTGCGGAATTCAGAGATAACACCATCAATGGTGAACAAGAAATGTGTAAGTACTTCATTCATAATGATGTGCTGCCCGAAATTTTAGCGAAGTATCCAAAATTTGCTTACTGTAGGTAATGCATGCACATGATTCTAAAGCTGCCGCCCAGTTGGGTGGGTGTGGAGCACATGACTGTAAAGCTGCCGCCCAGTTGGGTGGGTGTGGAGCAAGACTAGTAACTGTGTGACTCATCATAGATGTAAAGTGCCTTGTATAGTGACTGTTGTGAGCCTCTTGTTGAATCACTTGTGATACAAAAGATTATTGATGTGTGTATTTCTGTAGGTGATTGAATATGTATGTGTATATATGTATATGTATATATATGTACATGTATGTATGCGTAGGTGTACATGTATACATAACATTAATAATTGTGTAACTAGCGTCAAAAGATTGTTACTTGCTTATCTAAACGAACTTTACCAGTCTCCGTGGTGTAGTGGTAAGACACTCGCCTGGCGTTCCGCGAGCGCTTTGTCATGGGTTCGTATCCTGGCCGGGGAGGATTTAATGGGCGCAATTCCTTAACTGTAGCCTCTGTTTAACGCAACAGTAAAATGTGTACTTGATTGTAACAACGATTCTCCGCGGCGGGGATCGTATTCCAGGGACCTGCCCGAAACGCTACGCGTACTAGTGGCTGTACAAGAATGTAACAACTCTTGTATATATCTAAAAAAAAACTAGAAGGTTCAGTTCCTGAACCGATTATGTGCCTCTGTAATCCTTCACACCACCGCCCAAGGGATGGGTATGGGGTGCATAATAAAGAATGAAATTGAATTGTAACTTATCTCCTAAATGTCAACATATGTCAGTTCAGTTCATGCTGTTGATCTCAATTAGTCTTAAATCTTAGTTTTTAAGGTTTTCCAGATCTTGCCCAAAACGCTGTGCGTATTAGTGCTTTAGGCATAGTATATACTTGTTCTTTCTTGATATTCAACATTCTGCTCCCAACCACTCCCAACACCACCACCACTCCCAACACCACCACCACTCCCAACACCACCACCACTCCCAACACCACCACCACTCCCAACACCACCACCACCACTCCCAACACCACAACCACTCCCAACACCACCACCACTCCCAACACCACCACCACTCCCAACACCACCACCACTCCCAACACCACCACCACTCCCAACACCACCACCACTCCCAACACCTCCACCACTCCCAACACCACCACCACTCCCAACACCACCACCACTCCCAACACCACCACCACTCCCAACACCACCACCACTCCCAACACCACCACCACTCCCAACACCACCACCACTCCCAACACCACCACCACTCCCAACACCACCACCACTCCCAACACCACCACCACCACTCCCAACACCACCACCACTCCCAACACCACCACCACTCCCAACACCACCACCACTCCCAACACCACCACCACCACTCCCAACACCACCACCACTCCCAACACCACCACCACTCCCAACACCACCACCATTCCCAACACCTCCACCACTCCCAACACCACCACCACTCCCAACACCACCACCACTCCCAACACCACCACCACTCCCAACACCACCACCACCACTCCCAACACCACCACCACTCCCAACACCACCACCACTCCCAACACCACCACCACTCCCAACACCACCACCACTCCCAACACCACCACCACTCCCAACACCACCACCACTCCCAACACCACCACCACTCCCAACACCACCACCACTCCCAACACCACCACCACTCCCAACACCACCACCACTCCCAACACCACCACCACTCCCAACACCACCACCACTCCCAACACCACCACCACTCCCAACACCACTACCACTCCCAACACCACCACCACTCCCAACACCACCACCACTCCCAACACCACCACCACTCCCAACACCACCACCACTCCCAACACCACCACCACCACTCCCAACACCACCACCACCACTCCCAACACCACCACCACTCCCAACACCACCACCACTCCCAACACCACCACCACTCCCAACACCACCACCACTCCCAACACCACCACCACCACTCCCAACACCACCACCACTCCCAACACCACCACCACTCCCAACACCACTACCACTCCCAACACCACCACCACTCCCAACACCACCACCACCACTCCCAACACCACCACCACTCCCAACACCACCACCACTCCCAACACCACTACCACTCCCAACACCACCACCACTCCCAACACCACCACCACCACTCCCAACACCACCACCACTCCCAACACCACTACCACTCCCAACACCACCACCACTCCCAACACCACCACCACCACTCCCAACACCACCACCATTCCCAACACCACCACCACTACCAACACCACCACCACTCCCAACACCACCACCACTCCCAACACCACCACCCCCACTCCCAACACCACCACCACTCCCAACACCACCACCACCACTCCCAACACCACCACCACTCCCAACACCACCACCACTCCCAACACCACCACCACTCCCAACACCACCACCACCACTCCCAACACCACCACCACTACCAACACCACCACCACTCCCAACACCACCACCACTCCCAACACCACCACCACTCCCAACACCACCACCACTCCCAACACCACCACCACCACTCCCAACACCACCACCACTCCCAACACCACCACCACTACCAACACCACCACCACTCCCAACACCACCACCACTCCCAACACCACCCCCACTCCCAACACCACCACCACCACTCCCAACACCACCACCACTCCCAACACCACCACCACCACTCCCAACACCACCACCACTCCCAACACCACCACCACTCCCAACACCACCACCACTCCCAACACCACCACCACCACTCCCAACACCACCACCACTCCCAACACCACCACCACTCCCAACACCACCACCACTCCCAACACCACCACCACCACTCCCAACACCACCACCACTCCCAACACCACCACCACTACCAACACCACCACCACTCCCAACACCACCACCACTCCCAACACCACCACCACCACTCCCAACACCACCACCACTCCCAACACCACCACCACTCCCAACACCACCACCACTCCCAACACCACCACCACCACTCCCAACACCACCACCACTCCCAACACCACCACCACTACCAACACCACCACCACTCCCAACACCACCACCACTCCCAACACCACCACCACCACTCCCAACACCACCACCACTCCCAACACCACCACCACTACCAACACTACCACCACTCCCAACACCACCACCACACCCAACACCACCACCACTCCCAACACTACCACCACTCCCAACACCACCACCACTCCCAACACCACCACCACTCCCAACACCACCACCACTCCCAACACCACCACCACTCCCAACACCACCACCACCACTCCCAACACCACCACCACTCCCAACACCACCACCACTACCAACACCACCACCACTCCCAACACCACCACCACTCCCAACACCACCATCCCCACTCCCAACACCACCACCACTCCCAACACCACCACCACCACTCCCAACACCACCACCACTCCCAACACCACCACCACTCCCAACACCACCACCACTCCCAACACCACCACCACTCCCAACACCACCACCACTCCCAACACCACCACCACTCCCAACACCACCACCACTCCCAACACCACCACCACTCCCAACACCACCACCACTACCAACACCACCACCACTCCCAACACCACCACCACCACTCCCAACACCACCACCACTCCCAACACCACCACCACTCCCAACACCACCACCACTCCCACCACCACCACCACTCCCAACACCACCACCACTCCCAACACCACCACCACCACTCCCAACACCACCACCACCACTCCCAACACCACCACCACTCCCAACACCACCACCACTACCAACACCACTACCACTCCCAACACCACCACCACTCCCAACACCACCACCACCACTCCCAACACCACCACCATTCCCAACACCACCACCACTACCAACACCACCACCACTCCCAACACCACCACCACTCCCAACACCACCATCCCCACTCCCAACACCACCACCACTCCCAACACCACCACCACCACTCCCAACACCACCACCACTCCCAACACCACCACCACTCCCAACACCACCACCACTCCCAACACCACCACCACCACTCCCAACACCACCACCACTACCAACACCACCACCACTCCCAACACCACCACCACTCCCAACACCACCACCACTCCCAACACCACCACCACTCCCAACACCACCACCACCACTCCCAACACCACCACCACTCCCAACACCACCACCACTACCAACACCACCACCACTCCCAACACCACCACCACTCCCAACACCACCCCCACTCCCAACACCACCACCACCACTCCCAACACCACCACCACTCCCAACACCACCACCACCACTCCCAACACCACCACCACTCCCAACACCACCACCACTCCCAACACCACCACCACTCCCAACACCACCACCACTCCCAACACCACCACCACTCCCAACACCACCACCACTCCCAACACCACCACCACCACTCCCAACACCACCACCACTCCCAACACCACCACCACTCCCAACACCACCACCACTCCCAACACCACCACCACCACTCCCAACACCACCACCACTCCCAACACCACCACCACTACCAACACCACCACCACTCCCAACACCACCACCACTCCCAACACCACCTCCACCACTCCCAACACCACCACCACTCCCAACACCACCACCACTCCCAACACCACCACCACTCCCAACACCACCACCACCACTCCCAACACCACCACCACTCCCAACACCACCACCACTACCAACACCACCACCACTCCCAACACCACCACCACTCCCAACACCACCACCACCACTCCCAACACCACCACCACTCCCAACACCACCACCACTACCAACACTACCACCACTCCCAACACCACCACCACACCCAACACCACCACCACTCCCAACACTACCACCACTCCCAACACCACCACCACTCCCAACACCACCACCACTCCCAACACCACCACCACTCCCAACACCACCACCACTCCCAACACCACCACCACCACTCCCAACACCACCACCACTCCCAACACCACCACCACTACCAACACCACCACCACTCCCAACACCACCACCACTCCCAACACCACCACCCCCACTCCCAACACCACCACCACTCCCAACACCACCACCACCACTCCCAACACCACCACCACTCCCAACACCACCACCACTCCCAACACCACCACCACTCCCAACACCACCACCACTCCCAACACCACCACCACTCCCAACACCACCACCACTCCCAACACCACCACCACTCCCAACACCACCACCACTCCCAACACCACCACCACTACCAACACCACCACCACTCCCAACACCACCACCACCACTCCCAACACCACCACCACTCCCAACACCACCACCACTCCCAACACCACCACCACTCCCACCACCACCACCACTCCCAACACCACCACCACTCCCAACACCACCACCACCACTCCCAACACCACCACCACCACTCCCAACACCACCACCACTCCCAACACCACCACCACTACCAACACCACCACCACTCCCAACACCACCACCACTCCCAACACCACCACCACTCCCAACACCACCACCACTCCCAACACCACCACCACTCCCAACACCACCACCACTCCCAACACCACCACCACTCCCAACACCACCACCACTCCCAACACCACCACCACTCCCAACACCACCACCACTCCCAACACCACCACCACTCCCAACACCACCACCACCACTCCCAACACCACCACCACTCCCAACACCACCACCACCACTCCCAACACCACCACCACTCCCAACACCACCACCACTCCCAACACCACCACCACTCCCAACACCACCACCACTCCCAACACCACCACCACTCCCAACACCACCACCACTCTCAACACCACCACCACTCCCAACACCACCACCACTCCCAACACCACCACCACTCCCAACACCACCACCACTCCCAACACCACCACCACCACTCCCAACACCACCACCACTCCCAACACCACCACCACCACTCCCAACACCACCACCACTCCCAACACCACCACCACTCCCAACACCACCACCACTCCCAACACCACCACCACTCCCAACACCACCACCACTCCCAACACCACCACCACTCCCAACACCACCACCACTCCCAACACCACCACCACTCCCAACACCACCACCACTCCCAACACCACCACCACTCCCAACACCACCACCACCACTCCCAACACCACCACCACTCCCAACACCACCACCACTACCAACACTACCACCACTCCCAACACCACCACCACTCCCAACACCACCACCACTCCCAACACCACCACCACTCCCAACACCACCACCACTCCCAACACCACCACCACCACTCCCAACACCACCACCACTCCCAACACCACCACCACTCCCAACACCAACACCACTCCCAACACCACCACCACTCCCAACACCAACACCACTCCCAACACCCTGTGGGAAGTAGTGGAATTTATATCTATCCATGAGCTGTAGTTGCCCCATACCCCAGCCCGTGAGTGACAGTGGACACCATACCCATCCTGTGGGTGATAGTGGAACCCATACCTATCCTGCGGGCGGTAGTGGACCCCATACCTATCCTGTGGGCGGTAGTGGACCCCATACCTATCCTGTGGTCGGTAATTGATCCAATACCCACCCTGTGGGCGGTAGTGGACCCCATACGCCCATAGTGGAGCCCTATGGGTGGTAGTTGAGCGGTAGTTGAGCTCACCTATGAGTGAGCGCTTTGTCATGGGTTCGTATCCTGGCCGGGGAGGATTTACTGGGCGCAAATCCTTAACTATAACCTCTGTTTAACTCAACAGTAAAATGTGTACTTGGTTGTAAAAACGATTCTTCGTGGGGGTCGTATTAAAGGGACCTGCCCGAAACGCTATGCGTACTATAGTGACTGTACAAGAATGTAACAACTCTTGTATATAAAAAAAAAATAAAAAAAAGTTAACCCCATACCCATCCTGTGGGCAGTAGTTAACCATATACCCATTCCGTGGACGGAACTGGACCCTATACTCATGCTGTGGGCGGCAATGGAGGCCATACCCATCCTGTGGGCGGCAGTAGACACAATTTTCATCCTGTGGGTGATTGTGGACTCCATACCCATCCTGTGGGCGGTATAGTGGACGCCTCACACATCCTTTGGGCGGAAGTGGAATATATACTTATCCATTGGGAAGTAGCGGACCCCTTACTAATCCTGTAGATGATAGTGGCCCCCAAACCCATCCTGTGGGCAGTAGTGAACACATACCCATCCTGCAGGCGGTAGTGGACGCCAGACACATCTTGTGTGTATTAGTGGACCATATACCCATCCTGTAGACGGTAGTGGACCCCATACCTATCCTGTGGGTAGTTATTGGGTCCAGACCCATCCAACAAGTGGTATGGACCCCTTACCCACCTAACAGGTGGTAGTGGACCCTATACCCATTCTACAGTAGTTAGTAGATACTATACCTGTAGATTTCCTGCCCGAAACGCTTTGCGTAATAGTGGCTTTAGGCATTGTATGTACTAGCTCTATCTATAAAGCCAACAAACTTTGTAAAATCTCTTTATGTATGTACCTTACCTAAATAAAAATTATTATTATTATTATTATATAATCCTGTTTGCAGTAGTTTACCCCATAGACATTCCAACGTAATATCGTTTTCTGTTAACGTTCCTTCAATATATTCTTTAAAGATTTTTATAGCATAAACTAGTGTATATAATGTTGATTGGTGAAGCACTATTATTCTATGTAATAATTTATAGTGCTTATTATAATTTACTAAGAACAACTAATATTTCTCAAAACAAAACTACGAGCCTTCAATAGGATGTAGCTGATCTGTAATATTCTAAGAGCATGGACAATAGAGCATTATTGCACAACTATATTCTACCCACCTCAAGACTCCGCTCCAATATAGAAGCATCAAGAAATATGGATCAATAGGCTTTCTACAATCACTTCCATTCAATACCCATTGTTTCATGTTCTGTCTTGTGTTGATGAATTTAATACCCTATTAAAACCACCTCACCCCATCCACCTCACTAAAATGTAGATATAAACAAATCGGAGATGTGTAAGTTCTATTCAGTTGTGTATGTGTAAACTAAAGTCTTCGAAAATGTAATAAGTTTTACGAAAGTTTTACGCAGGTAAATTTGACAACACATGGGGGACCTGAAAACTACAATTTCCATTATAAGTGAACCAATCACGACTATTCTGCTGTCTACGGCGATGGATGGGTATTGTGAGACGTAAATTGGTACGTGAGGAAGAGTTTGGGCCTTGGAAAAAATGTAACTGGGAATATACCACATATGTACTAATTAGTATTCAATATATTGACTTTAAGCATTAAGTCATATATGTGCTGTCTTGTGCGAGAGCGGGTTGCCCTCAGGTAAACAGGGAAGATACGGAGGTAAGACAAGCACATAAAGGCACTAATACGCAGCGCGCGTTGTAGGTATAACTTAAACAAAAGTGTCAGGTTGTTTATAAAGCTTACATGCATGAGGGAGAAAATAATAACAAGACGAAGACTAATATAAACATTACATTTTTTTTTTAAATTTTGCCCCGAGGGTCGAGTTTATTGGGCAGCGCCACTCATCTTGTGAGTGAACATACCGCCATAGCAGAATGTACAACACTCCCCAATAGGAAGAAAACCCGCTGGGTTGTTCATCCTGTCACTTGTACCCAGACACAGCTGGGACTTGCTTAACTGTCTCAAGTGAACAGCTCCTCAAACAAGAAGATTAACATTTATCAACCCTTAAAAGCTTACGTTATCTTGCGGGTGCAAAATGGGGAAATCTTTTAAGAACAGTATCAATATTTGACAAATAGTGTTTTCCTAACTCAAACAATGTGGGGTTTATTATTCTACAGTTATTCCTAATGTCTCTCAGGTGTTCACATTCACGTAGATAGTGGTCAAGGCGGTGTCCATCACTCTCACCACAGATTCTGCAACTTCGCTGATCAACTGTTGTTTCCATTCCAAATCTCCATGGATATTTGTATCCAAGACGGATTCTCGCTATTACAGATTCTCTCACTCGTCGTCCTCCTCTTCGGCCATACTGATTGGGATTGCCAGCTGCAACCATGTTGTACCATCGTACAGATTCACTGGTTTGTGCTTCTATCCTCCTTTCCTCAGTTACCTTGTCACGGTCATGTTGCCTGATAATACCTCTAATTTGTAGTTGAGTCTTGGGTATGAAGTATTCAATATGGTCTCCTTCAGCGCCTTCAGCAGCCAGCACATCTGCTCGTTCATTCCCACATATTCCAACATGGGAGGGGATCCACAGAAACTTGATGACTCTTCCCTGATTGGTAAGTACTCTCACAGCTCTCTTGATTTCAGCGACTATTGCAAGATTTTCTGCCTGATTTTTACTTAGGCTTTGCAGTGCTGCTTTTGAATCGGTGCAAATCACTGCACCATTAGTGTTCCGTTCAAGAAACCTTAACGCCATAACAATGGCAGTTAGCTCTGCTTGCGTTGAAGAGGCATAGTTCTCAATACGTGCTTTTTCTTCATTTCTGCGTTGGAAGGTATTATCCTTGATTACCGTGTATGCTGCACCAGCCCTGCCATTGATAGGATTAGATGACCCGTCAGTGTAGATTTGATCTAGTTCATCTCCGGCTTCTTTATAAATGTCCTCGAGATACTTGTGCCTCATTTCTTGTGGTATCATGTTGGATTTTTTCATTGCCATTTCATTGATGATGATCTTACATGAGTCATCCTCCCAGGGAGGTAACCTCTCTACAGGCAGGAGCTCACGGGCTTGCTCAAGCAGGTGAAGCTCTTCAAGGTAGCAGACTGCTCTGTGATGCCATTTTTTGCTTCTCCTGTTTCCCCCTGAAAGTAGCACAGAGCTCAGTTTTTTCTTGGCAATATCATTGTAATGGGGATCTCTGGCTATCCTAATTGCAAGCTTAGCATTCAGCTCCTGAATTCTGCTTTTAATACTGGGAAGGGACAACTCCTCTCGTAGATTAGACGTTTTGGCAGTTCTTGGGACTCCAAGAATGATTGTCATGGCTTCATTTTGAATGCTTTCAAGCCTTTTCATATCGGTTTGGGAGTAGGTGCACAGTACTGGTGCGGCATAGTCTATGACGGAGCGCACATAGGCTGTGTACATCATTTTGAGCACGGCAATAGAGGCTCCATGTCCATTCCAGGTCATAGCTTTCAGTGCCCTGAGTCGACTTTTGCATGTTCCTATGAGTTGATTGAGCTCCTCTTTCTTTCCCTTGTTAGAGCCGACAGTGACGCCAAGGTACCGATAGTGGTCAACCCATTCAAGTGTTACACCATTAATTTGCAGTTCTTCATTTGCTCTCCGCTTGTGATGGGAGTATGCCTTCGTCTTGTTTGTGGAGAGAGTGAAACCGAGCTCAATACATTTCCTTCCGAGGAGTTCAATGGACTGTTCAATTTTTCCCAAGGTGGGAGCTTGTATTAGGACATCATCTGCATATCCCACTTGTTGTGTTCCTTCCGGAAAATCAATATTTGCAATGGCGTTCATAAGTACATTGAATAGTGTAGGGCTTAAGACTCCGCCTTGGGGGGTCCCGAGTTCCATACTCATTGTTCTGGAGACTGCTCCATTGAAGCAAACCTTGGCTTTCCTTCCTGTGAGGTAGTCTTCAACCCATTTCATGAGTCTCCCCTTGACACCCATGCATGCAAGCTCGTCCAGGATCGCAATCCCCTGTGCTTTGTCGAAGGCTCCTTTGATGTCAACAAATACAGAGTACCTAGCCGTGTCATTAACCAAGTAATTAACTATACAATTTGCTGTGCTCCGTCCTTTAACAAATCCATTGACCCCCTCCCCTAACCTGCCTATTTTGTGCAACAGTCGGTTTAGGATGATCCTTTCAAGCATCTTGCAAGTGCATGACACGAGGCTGATAGGTCTGTAATTACCAGGGTCATTAGGCTTCGGTATGGGAATAATTATTGCGTGTTTCCATTGTGTGGGCAACACTCCACTTAGGAATGACTTGTTAAACAGGTGGAGTAGTGGATTCCCAGACACTTCACACAGTGCATTGAGTATGTCGTAGGTGACGCCATCTTCACCAGGTGCTGTACTTTTACCCTTTTTCATAGCGCCCCTTACTTCTTGGGCTGTGATTGGTTCCCCATATTCGTCATCACTAGACAGTGCTCTTGTTATCCTAATTCTTCTGTCATCATGTCGCAGGAGCTGTTCCCTGCTGATTTCTGCAGGGAGGGAGGAGGAGGAGGATGCTGCATCACTCCACTTGTGAATTAGTTCCTCAGCCTTACCCTGGGGGTCTTTGTGAGCCGCAGGCCGGGCTCTGCCCCCCTTAGCTATCTGAATTTTTGCCCACACTTGTCTTGCAGATGTTTCCCGTCCAATAGAGCTAGTGAACTCAAGCCATTGTCTTTCCCGCTCTTTAATCTTCTCTTCCCTGGCTACTTGACACACAGTTTTAAACAACTCTTGGTGACTTTCAGTGGGATGTCTCCGGTACTCTCTACTCATGTCTCGCACATTTGCGTTAAGCATCTTTATGTAATCATTCTCATACCATTTTATTTTCTTCCTCTGAGGGTTACTTCGCCCAGGCGTACGGCGCGGAACGCGGAACTCTTAGACAGCTCTCAATTTGGTGATTAAGGTCATCAACAAATGTGTTAATGTCTTCTGGGATTTGGTATTCCGTGAACCAGTCACTCATCCTGTTTATGAAGTGCGGCCTCATATCTGGTCCGAGTGATAACCTTTTTCTTTTATTTGTCTCTTTCCTTCTCTTGCTCATGTCGACGGTGGTAATCAGTGCCCAATGGTCACTACATAAACTGTGCACAATGTGTGTACTGGCATCCGTGTCCTGTGCATTCAGCAGGAGAGCATAATCTAATCTTCCTCCTCCGAGGTGAGTTGGCTGTTCATCACCCAGGACCCTAAGGTTTTCACTTCCCCTGACAAAGAGTGACAGTTTCTCTCCATTGACATTGGGCTGATGACAGTTGGCACCAAAGTGTGGGTGTCTGGCATTCAGGTCACCAACCAGCAGGGTAGGTTCTTAATTAACAAACTCAGGCAGTGCGTCAAGGTCAAGTTTACTCAAACATTGTTTAACACATTTTGTAATTGATATACAGCTTATAGGGAGGACATAACATGAAGAGAAGTAGGACAGGTGTTATTAGTAATACTTAAAATTAAGGGTGATATAGGAATTGTTGAACGTTTTGGAGATAAATGACAATTAAACAAGAGTCTTATAACAACAGCTGCTCTAACAATAGTAATAAACTTTTACCTTGGCCTCCTGGCGTTGAGGGGATGGGACGCAGGACC
The DNA here is from genome assembly GCF_040958095.1 of Procambarus clarkii. Classification (NCBI taxonomy): domain Eukaryota; kingdom Metazoa; phylum Arthropoda; class Malacostraca; order Decapoda; family Cambaridae; genus Procambarus; species Procambarus clarkii. The sequence goes on from NC_091154.1 coordinate 47,818,922, forward strand.
CCCCTCCAGGGCACCAACCCATGCTCAGAGCCACACCTCTGCCCACACAGCCAGCTGGCCCATGCTCAGAGCCACACCTCTGCCCACACAGCAAGCTGGCCCATGCTCAGAGCCACACCTCTGCCCACACAGCCAGCTGGCCGATGCTCAGAGCCACACCTCTGCCCACACAGCAAGCTGGCCCATGCTCAGAGCCACACCTCTGCCCACACAGCAAGCTGGCCCATGCTCAGAGCCACACCTCTGCCCACACAGCAAGCTGGCCCATGCTCAGAGCCACACCTCTGCCCACACAGCAAGCTGGCCCATGCTCAGAGCCACACCTCTGCCCACACAGCCAGCTGGCCCATGCTCAGAGCCACACCTCTGCCCACACAGCCCGCTGGCCCATGCTCAGAGCCACACCTCTGCCCACACAGCCAGCTGGCCCATGCTCAGGGCCACACCTCTGCCCACACAGCCAGCTGGCCCATGCTCAGAGCCACACCTCTGCCCACACAGCCAGCTGGCCCATGCTCAGAGCCACATCTCTGCCCACACAGCCAGCTGGCCCATGCTCAGAGCCACACCTCTGCCCACACAGCCAGCTGGCCCATGCTCAGGGCCACACCTCTGCAAACACAGCCAGCTGGCCCATGCTCAGGGCCACACCTCTGCCCACACAGCCAGCTGGCCCATGCTCAGAGCCACACCTCTGCCCACACAGCCAGCTGGCCCATGCTCAGAGCCACTGCTCTGCCCACACAGCCAGCTGGCCCATGCTCAGAGCCACACCTCTGCCCACACAGCCAGCTGGCCCATGCTCAGGGCCACACCTCTGCCCACACAGCCAGCTGGCCCATGCTCAGAGCCACACAAGCAGCTGGCCCATGCTCAGAGCCACACCTCTGCCCACACAGCCAGCTGGCCCATGCTCAGGGCCACACCTCTGCCCACACAGCCAGCTGGCCCATGCTCAGAGCCACACAAGCAGCTGGCCCATGCTCAGAGCCACACCTTTGCCCACACAGCCAGCTGGCCCATGCTCAGGGCCAGACCTCTGCCCACACAGCCAGCTGACCCATGTTCAAGGTCAGACCTCTGCCCACACAGCCAGCTGGCCCATGCTCAGAGCCACACTTCTGCCCACACAGCCAGCTGGCCCATGCTCAGAGCCACACTTCTGCCCACACAGCCAGCTGGCCCATGCTCAGAGCCACACAGCCAGCTGGCCCATGCTCAGAGCCACACCTCTGCCCACACAGCCAGCTGGCCCATGCTCAGAGCCACACCTCTGCCCACACAGCCAGCTGACCCATGCTCAGAGCCACACCTCTGCCCACACAGCCAGCTGGGCCATGCTCAGGGCCACACCTCTGCCCACACAGCCAGCTGGCCAATGCTCAGGGCCACACAGCCAGCTGGCCCATGCTCAGAGCCACACCTCTGCCCACACAGCCAGCTGGCCCATGCTCAGAGCCACACCTCTGCCCACACAGCCAGCTGGCCCATGCTCAGGGCCACACCTCTGCCCACACAGCCAGCTGGCCAATGCTCAGGGCCACACAGCCAGCTGGCCCATGCTCAGAGCCACACAGCCAGCTGGCCCATGCTCAGAGCCACACCTCTGCCCACACAGCCAGCTGGCCCATGCTCAGAGCCACACCTCTGCCCACACAGCCAGCTGGCCCATGCTCAGAGCCACACCTCTGCCCACACAACCAGCTGGCCCATGCTCAGAGCCACACCTCTGCCCACACAGCCAGCTGGCCCATGCTCAGGGCCACACCTCAGTAGTAGGGTGTAAGCGCCACAGACGATATTTTTTTTGGGGGAGAGGACCCCTGTGGAATGTAAGCGCCACAGACGATATTTTTTTTCAGACCAAATATCGTGTGTAGCGCTTGGGGGTTTTCAGGTCAAATATCGTGTGTAGCGCTTCGGGGTTTTCAGGTCAGAAATATCGTGTGTAGCGCTTTAGGGTTTTCAGGCGAATTTTGGGAGTCACAGATTTGGAATTAGGGAATTCTTATAATGAAAAATAATGTCATACGAGTTTGTTAAAGTTCTTATTAGAAAAATAATTTCCGAGACATAGAAGTTTGTTAAGGCCTTATGGGACAAATTCAAATAACGTGTGTAGCACTTTAGGGCTTCCAGGAGAACTCTACGGACATGTTTTACATGTTTTCAACTTACAAAATCGTCTATGTAAGCCTTAGTTATTCATATAAATTTAGAAAATCACCTGTGTAAGTCATGGTTTTCAAGTCTCGTACCTCACATCACCTCCCTCCCCCTTACCTCGCAATCTGTCGCGTCACCTTTATTTACTTTACGCCCGGCCAGCCAGACATCGCATACAGGGTACCTCTTATCTTATCTTATCCATAATATCTGGACCGTCCCTCCTCTCTCTCTCTCTCTCTCTCTCCCTGCTATTTCCTTACAACTATTTTCAGAGTTTCAAATAATCATAGAAGTTTATTTATATATTTATGACCAAATTTGTAAAAGGAACATTTTCAGAGAATATTGTCTTAGATGTTTTGTTAAGGAAAACAGACAACTTATCCATAACACTTAGTTTTATATCCATTTACGGCGATTTCATCTGTAAAGACCAAATTGAACAGAGCCCAGTTTTAAGCTCATATTTCGGCAGAGTCCAATTATCAACAGAAATTCGTCAGAGACTACTTTGTGAGCAAAGTTAGTCAGAGACAGTATTTAGCTCATATTTCATCAGAGTCCAATTTATACCTAAAAATGAACAGAGTCTACTTTGAGAGCAAAATTAGTCAGAGACAGTTTTTAGCTCATATTTCATCAGAGTCCAATTTATACCTAAAAATGAACAGAGTCTACTTTGAGAGCAAAATTAGTCAGAGACAGTTTTAAGCTCATATTTCATCAGAGTCCAATTATCAACAGAAATTCGCCAGAGTCCAGTTTTCTAGCAAATTTCATCAGTGTCCTGTAATCTGTGAAAATGTGACAGAGTCCAGTTCTTGATCGAAATTCATCAGAGTCCAGTTTTCTAGCAAAATTCGCCAGAGTCTACTTTGTGCCAAAATATTCAGAGTCCAGTTCATGATCAAAATTAATCAGAGTCTAATTAAAGACCCAAATTTGGCAGAGACCACATTTTCGCTACTAGCAGTCCAATCCCCCTGAAATTTTAAACAGTCATATTTCAGACGTAGTAAATAAGATCAAGTCAGTTACAGAGCTCCAGCTCTTGTCCCCCTGTATTTGCATATTTTCTCTATATTCAGCTGTGTTCTTCACTTTTTGTCCGTGTTTTCTGTGTTCATTCCATGTTCTATAAATGTTCACAGCAAGCTCAGTTCAAATTTTTTCTGCCATTTTTCCCCGTATGTTCACTATGTTCTTTGTCATATTTTCATGTGCATCATATGTTCTCTGTATAACTTTTTATACTCAATATTCATGTTCTCAATGTTCTTAGCTTGTTCTTCACATGTTCACAGTCCCATTCAGTTCATATTTTCACAAGTATCTCCATTTTTTCTATAATCTTTCTCTTAGTCTCATTACTTTCTCTACAAATTCTAGTCATATTTTCTATGTTTTCATGTTCATCACATGTTCTCTTTACAACTTTTATACTCAATATTCATGCTAACTTCCATATGTTGTGTTCTTTGTCAATATTCATGTTCCTCTACAAGTTCATATTCCCAGCATGTTCACTGTATTCATCGACTTTTCTTACATATGTTCTTTGCCATGTTCCCCATATGTTCTCTGGGTTTTTCCCCTTACATGTTATTTAACGTTCCTTAACTAAAAAAATCTTTCGCCAATCAACTAAAACATAGTCACTTTCGTCATTTCTCAACTAAACCTATTATCCAGTCAACTAAAAATAGTCAGAAATAGCCTCGTTCAACACTGTTCTTAACTAAAACAACCTTTCTCTTAGCTAAAAATTGTCAAAGGAAACTTTTTCAGCACTTTCTTAACAGGCGCTATGTTTCATCAAGAAAAATTACCAAAGGAAACTTTCCAAAACTGTTCATAACTAGCTTTTATCCATCGTCAATCAACTAAAAATAATAACTTTCATCATTTCTTAACTAAACATATTCCCCATTCATCAGAAAATAACCGTGTTCATCATGTTTCATTGTCATTTCTTAACTAAAATTATCTGTCAATCATCAGAAAAAGTCATGTTCATCATGTTTTGGCTTTTGCTCAACTAAAAGTATTCATCGGTCAACTAAAAAATAGTTACTTCATCATGTTTCCTTGTCATTTCTTAACTAAAATATCACTTCTCTCATCTGAAAATAGTCATGTGTAGTCTCTTTCCAACACTGTTCTTAACTAAAACAGCCTTTCGCTTAGCTAAAAATTGTCAAAGGAATCTTTTCAGCACTGTTCATAACTAACTTTATCCATCGTCAAGTCAGAAAATATAGTCAAAGATATCTATCATCGTCGTTCTTAACTGACATTTACACTTTGTGGAGCACTAAAATAGTCAAATGTAACTTTTTCAGCACTTTCGTAAAAATTATATGTCGTCAAGTACCAAAAAAAAATAGTCAAAGGTGCTCTCCGTTACACCAAAGTTACTCTTCGATAAATCAAAAGACGCTCTTCAATACATCAAGGACTTACTCAAAGACACCAAAGTTACACTCTAAGACATCCTTCGAGACATCAAAGACTTCCTTAAGACTTCAATGGGACTCTTCCATTCATCAAAGACATTCTCTAAGCCCTCAAAGTTATTCTCAGCACAATCAAAAGTTATTCCGAGACAACAAAAGTTATTCTCAGAACAATCAAAAGTTATTCCAAGACAACAAAAGTCATTCTCAGAGCTATCAAAATTATTCTCGGAGTCATCAAAAGGTATTCTCTAACTCACTTTGGTCATTAAAGTTAATTTCTATGTTATAAAAGTTTGTCTCAGAGACATCTAAAGTTAATCTTAGAGTTATCAAATGTAATCTCTAACTCTCTTTTGTTCATCAAAGTTGATCTCAGAGTTAACAAAGGTAATCTCTAACTCACTCTCGTTCATCAAAGTTGTTTCAAAGACATCAAAGTTATTCAAAGAGCTAACAAAAGTTATTCTCAGAGTCACCTTCGTTCTTCAGAGAAACTTTCCAAAACATCTTTATTCATCAAAGTTATTCTCAGAGGCATAAAAGTCATTCTCAGAGCTAACAAACTTGTTCTCAAAGTCATCAAACTTATTCACAGAGTCATCAAAGTTAATCTAAGACATCATTTTTCATCAAAGATATTCTCTCTAAACCATCAATGTTCTTCTCTAAGACATAAAAGTTATTCTCAGAGTCACCTTCGTTCGCCAGAGAAACTTTCAAAACATCTTTGTTCATCAAACTTGTTTTCAAAGTCATCAAAAGTTAATCTAAGACATCTTCTTTCATCAAAGTTATTTTCAGAGACATCTAAAGTTATTCTCAGAGCTATCAAACTTGTTCTCAGAGTCATCAAATGTTATTCTCGAAGTCATCAAAGTTATTTTCAGAGACATCTAAAGTTAATTTCTATGTTATAAAGTTATTCTCAGAGACATCTAAAGTTAATCTTGGTCATCAAAGTTATTTTCAGAGACATCTAAAGTTAATTTCTATGTTATAAAGTTATTCTCAGAGACATCTAAAGTTAATCTTGGTCATCAAAGTTGTTCTCTAAACATCAATGTTGTTCTCCAAGACATCAAAGATGTTCTCCAAGACATCAAAGATGTTCTCAAAATCATAAAAGTTATTCCCAGAGCTATCAAAGTTAATCTCAGAGTTATCCAAAGATATTCTCATGTCCACAAAAAGTTATTCCAAGAGACGTCAAAGTTGTTTCAAAGACATCAAAGTTAATCTCAGAGTTATCCAAAGACATTCTCAGAGACATCTAAAGTTATTCTCTAAGACATCAAAGTTGTTCTAAGAGTTATCAAAAGTTATTCTCAGTCATGATATGTTATTCTCTAACTCACTTCCATTCATCAAAGACATTCTCTAAGTCCTGAAAGTTATTCTCTAAGACAACAAAGTCTTTCTCAGAGCTACCAAAGATGTTCTCTAAATCATAAAAGTTAATCTTAACTCACCTTCGTTCATTAGAGAAACTTTCCAATCCATATTCGTTGACCAGAGTTATTCTCAGAGTCATCAAAGCGATCTCTAATTCATCTTCGTTCTCCAAAGTTGTTCTCTAAGACACCTTCATTCATCAAAGAAACTCTCCTTCTTCCATCATGTTATTCTTTAAGACATCTTCAGTCATAAAATTTTCTCTCCAAAATGTAACTAGTTCAGCTTTTCATACCAAACCTGCATTTCTGTTAAAACATATTTTCTTAGTTGCTTTACCCTAAAACTGTTCTCTGAACTACACTGTTCAAACCTACGTAACCTATCCTCTCCACCCAATGTTACTTAGTTAACGTAACGTTCCTAAACCTAGCTTTACCTATCCTAACCTAACTTACCTTACCTTCCCTATCTTACCTAACTTTACCTATCCTAACATAACTTACCTTACCTTCCCTAACTTAACCTAACTTTACCTATCCTAACTTAACTTGCCTTTCATAACCTAACTTTACCTATATTACCTTACCTTACCTTCCCTATCTTACCTAACTTTACCTATCCTAACATAACTTACCTTACCTAACTTAACCTAACTTTACCTATCCTAACTTAACTTACCTAACTTATTCTGCTTAACATAACTTACCTTACTTTACCTATCCTATCCTAACCTAACTTGTCTTACCTAACTTAATCTTACTTTCCCAAACTGATGTATCCTAACTTATCTAGTCCAACCAGACATGATCTAACTTAAGTATTCCTTCTTGTCTTTGTGTTTCGTCAATCATTGTCTCATATTCATTTACTCATTTCATTAGTTAATTTCTCAAATGGGCACTTATGCATTTCAAGTGCTATTTTGTTAGAGATTGGATATTTAAGCATTTCAAAGAATTATAATTTCTCAAATGGACGTTTTTTGCATTTCAAGTGTTATTTGTTTAAGATTGGGTATTTAACCATTTCAAAGGATTTTTGGTATATATGGGAACTTACTCGTTTCAAGGGCTAATTTCTCAAATGGTCATTTTTGCAGATCAAGGGTTATTTGTTAAAGTTCATCAAGTTGCCCATAAGTTGTATTAGTAGGTTCTATCTTATGTTCTTATTTCCCAACCCCTTAACCTAACCTCTTGTAATCTTAGTGTATTTAGTAGGTTCTATCTTATGTTCTTATTCCCCAACCCTTTTAACCTAACCTTTCAGATGTAGTTTGTTGAATATATTATCCTTTTCTTAACCTTTCAGATGTAGTTTGTTGAATATATTATCCTTTTCCTAACCTTTCAGATGTAGTTTTGTTTCTCCTTTTTGTATATTTTTACCCAAACCATCTTTCCTTCTTTACTTTGATTCTCCTACTCCTTCTAACCCTCCTTTTCTATCTCTCTCCTTATTCTCTCTCTTCCTCCCCCTCTCTCTCCCTCATTTGCTCAAATGCTCTCTTGTTTCTCAAATTCAAGTCTTATTGCTCCCATGCCCACACTCTCTCTCATTCTCTCTTCTTTGGTCCCATTTTATTCCGCCCCCTCTCTCTTACTCCTTGCTCTTCTTTCATGCTCTCACTCCCTTGAGCTCTTGTTTCTCAATTTCAAGTCTTAGTAGATCTGATTCTTTACTATTGTAATTTTTATTATTACTATGATAAAGAATGAACTTATATGTGAAATCAAAGTAAAGAAGGAAAGAAGGTTTGGGTAAAAATATACAAAAAGGAGAAACAAAACTACATCTGAAAGGTTAGGAAAAGGATAATATATTCAACAAACTACATCTGAAAGGTTAAGAAAAGGATAATATATTCAACAAACTACATCTGAAAGGTTAGGTTAAAAGGGTTGGGGAATAAGAACATAAGATAGAACCTACTAAATACACTAAGATTACAAGAGGTTAGGTTAAGGGGTTGGGAAATAAGAACATAAGATAGAACCTACTAATACAACTTATGGGCAACTTGATGAACTTTAACAAATAACCCTTGATCTGCAAAAATGACCATTTGAGAAATTAGCCCTTGAAACGAGTAAGTTCCCATATATACCAAAAATCCTTTGAAATGGTTAAATACCCAATCTTAAACAAATAACACTTGAAATGCAAAAAACGTCCATTTGAGAAATTATAATTCTTTGAAATGCTTAAATATCCAATCTCTAACAAAATAGCACTTGAAATGCATAAGTGCCCATTTGAGAAATTAACTAATGAAATGAGTAAATGAATATGAGACAATGATTGACGAAACACAAAGACAAGAAGGAATACTTAAGTTAGATCATGTCTGGTTGGACTAGATAAGTTAGGATACATCAGTTTGGGAAAGTAAGATTAAGTTAGGTAAGACAAGTTAGGTTAGGATAGGATAGGTAAAGTAAGGTAAGTTATGTTAAGCAGAATAAGTTAGGTAAGTTAAGTTAGGATAGGTAAAGTTAGGTTAAGTTAGGTAAGGTAAGTTATGTTAGGATAGGTAAAGTTAGGTAAGATAGGGAAGGTAAGGTAAGGTAATATAGGTAAAGTTAGGTTATGAAAGGCAAGTTAAGTTAGGATAGGTAAAGTTAGGTTAAGTTAGGGAAGGTAAGGTAAGTTATGTTAGGATAGGTAAAGTTAGGTAAGATAGGGAAGGTAAGGTAAGTTAGGTTAGGATAGGTAAAGCTAGGTTTAGGAACGTTACGTTAACTAAGTAACATTGGGTGGAGAGGATAGGTTACGTAGGTTTGAACAGTGTAGTTCAGAGAACAGTTTTAGGGTAAAGCAACTAAGAAAATATGTTTTAACAGAAATGCAGGTTTGGTATGAAAAGCTGAACTAGTTACATTTTGGAGAGAAAATTTTATGACTGAAGATGTCTTAAAGAATAACATGATGGAAGAAGGAGAGTTTCTTTGATGAATGAAGGTGTCTTAGAGAACAACTTTGGAGAACGAAGATGAATTAGAGATCGCTTTGATGACTCTGAGAATAACTCTGGTCAACGAATATGGATTGGAAAGTTTCTCTAATGAACGAAGGTGAGTTAAGATTAACTTTTATGATTTAGAGAACATCTTTGGTAGCTCTGAGAAAGACTTTGTTGTCTTAGAGAATAACTTTCAGGACTTAGAGAATGTCTTTGATGAATGGAAGTGAGTTAGAGAATAACATATCATGACTGAGAATAACTTTTGATAACTCTTAGAACAACTTTGATGTCTTAGAGAATAACTTTAGATGTCTCTGAGAATGTCTTTGGATAACTCTGAGATTAACTTTGATGTCTTTGAAACAACTTTGACGTCTCTTGGAATAACTTTTTGTGGACATGAGAATATCTTTGGATAACTCTGAGATTAACTTTGATAGCTCTGGGAATAACTTTTATGATTTTGAGAACATCTTTGATGTCTTGGAGAACATCTTTGATGTCTTGGAGAACAACATTGATGTTTAGAGAACAACTTTGATGACCAAGATTAACTTTAGATGTCTCTGAGAATAACTTTATAACATAGAAATTAACTTTAGATGTCTCTGAAAATAACTTTGATGACCAAGATTAACTTTAGATGTCTCTGAGAATAACTTTATAACATAGAAATTAACTTTAGATGTCTCTGAAAATAACTTTGATGACTTCGAGAATAACATTTGATGACTCTGAGAACAAGTTTGATAGCTCTGAGAATAACTTTAGATGTCTCTGAAAATAACTTTGATGAAAGAAGATGTCTTAGATTAACTTTTGATGACTTTGAAAACAAGTTTGATGAACAAAGATGTTTTGAAAGTTTCTCTGGCGAACGAAGGTGACTCTGAGAATAACTTTTATGTCTTAGAGAAGAACATTGATGGTTTAGAGAGAATATCTTTGATGAAAAATGATGTCTTAGATTAACTTTGATGACTCTGTGAATAAGTTTGATGACTTTGAGAACAAGTTTGTTAGCTCTGAGAATGACTTTTATGCCTCTGAGAATAACTTTGATGAATAAAGATGTTTTGGAAAGTTTCTCTGAAGAACGAAGGTGACTCTGAGAATAACTTTTGTTAGCTCTTTGAATAACTTTGATGTCTTTGAAACAACTTTGATGAACGAGAGTGAGTTAGAGATTACCTTTGTTAACTCTGAGATCAACTTTGATGAACAAAAGAGAGTTAGAGATTACATTTGATAACTCTAAGATTAACTTTAGATGTCTCTGAGACAAACTTTTATAACATAGAAATTAACTTTAATGACCAAAGTGAGTTAGAGAATACCTTTTGATGACTCCGAGAATAATTTTGATAGCTCTGAGAATGACTTTTGTTGTCTTGGAATAACTTTTGATTGTTCTGAGAATAACTTTTGTTGTCTCGGAATAACTTTTGATTGTGCTGAGAATAACTTTGAGGGCTTAGAGAATGTCTTTGATGAATGGAAGAGTCCCATTGAAGTCTTAAGGAAGTCTTTGATGTCTCGAAGGATGTCTTAGAGTGTAACTTTGGTGTCTTTGAGTAAGTCCTTGATGTATTGAAGAGCGTCTTTTGATTTATCGAAGAGTAACTTTGGTGTAACGGAGAGCACCTTTGACTATTTTTTTTTGGTACTTGACGACATATAATTTTTACGAAAGTGCTGAAAAAGTTACATTTGACTATTTTAGTGCTCCACAAAGTGTAAATGTCAGTTAAGAACGACGATGATAGATATCTTTGACTATATTTTCTGACTTGACGATGGATAAAGTTAGTTATGAACAGTGCTGAAAAGATTCCTTTGACAATTTTTAGCTAAGCGAAAGGCTGTTTTAGTTAAGAACAGTGTTGGAAAGAGACTACACATGACTATTTTCAGATGAGAGAAGTGATATTTTAGTTAAGAAATGACAAGGAAACATGATGAAGTAACTATTTTTTAGTTGACCGATGAATACTTTTAGTTGAGCAAAAGCCAAAACATGATGAACATGACTTTTTCTGATGATTGACAGATAATTTTAGTTAAGAAATGACAATGAAACATGATGAACACGGTTATTTTCTGATGAATGGGGAATATGTTTAGTTAAGAAATGATGAAAGTTATTATTTTTAGTTGATTGACGATGGATAAAAGCTAGTTATGAACAGTTTTGGAAAGTTTCCTTTGGTAATTTTTCTTGATGAAACATAGCGCCTGTTAAGAAAGTGCTGAAAAAGTTTCCTTTGACAATTTTTAGCTAAGAGAAAGGTTGTTTTAGTTAAGAACAGTGTTGAACGAGGCTATTTCTGACTATTTTTAGTTGACTGGATAATAGGTTTAGTTGAGAAATGACGAAAGTGACTATGTTTTAGTTGATTGGCGAAAGATTTTTTTAGTTAAGGAACGTTAAATAACATGTAAGGGGAAAAACCCAGAGAACATATGGGGAACATGGCAAAGAACATATGTAAGAAAAGTCGATGAATACAGTGAACATGCTGGGAATATGAACTTGTAGAGGAACATGAATATTGACAAAGAACACAACATATGGAAGTTAGCATGAATATTGAGTATAAAAGTTGTAAAGAGAACATGTGATGAACATGAAAACATAGAAAATATGACTAGAATTTGTAGAGAAAGTAATGAGACTAAGAGAAAGATTATAGAAAAAATGGAGATACTTGTGAAAATATGAACTGAATGGGACTGTGAACATGTGAAGAACAAGCTAAGAACATTGAGAACATGAATATTGAGTATAAAAAGTTATACAGAGAACATATGATGCACATGAAAATATGACAAAGAACATAGTGAACATACGGGGAAAAATGGCAGAAAAAATTTGAACTGAGCTTGCTGTGAACATTTATAGAACATGGAATGAACACAGAAAACACGGACAAAAAGTGAAGAACACAGCTGAATATAGAGAAAATATGCAAATACAGGGGGACAAGAGCTGGAGCTCTGTAACTGACTTGATCTTATTTACTACGTCTGAAATATGACTGTTTAAAATTTCAGGGGGATTGGACTGCTAGTAGCGAAAATGTGGTCTCTGCCAAATTTGGGTCTTTAATTAGACTCTGATTAATTTTGATCATGAACTGGACTCTGAATATTTTGGCACAAAGTAGACTCTGGCGAATTTTGCTAGAAAACTGGACTCTGATGAATTTCGATCAAGAACTGGACTCTGTCACATTTTCACAGATTACAGGACACTGATGAAATTTGCTAGAAAACTGGACTCTGGCGAATTTCTGTTGATAATTGGACTCTGATGAAATATGAGCTAAATACTGTCTCTGACTAATTTTGCTCTCAAAGTAGACTCTGTTCATTTTTAGGTATAAATTGGACTCTGATGAAATATGAGCTAAATACTGTCTCTGACTAATTTTGCTCTCAAAGTAGACTCTGTTCATTTTTAGGTATAAATTGGACTCTGATGAAATATGAGCTAAATACTGTCTCTGACTAACTTTGCTCACAAAGTAGTCTCTGACGAATTTCTGTTGATAATTGGACTCTGCCGAAATATGAGCTTAAAACTGGGCTCTGTTCAATTTGGTCTTTACAGATGAAATCGCCGTAAATGGATATAAAACTAAGTGTTATGGATAAGTTGTCTGTTTTCCTTAACAAAACATCTAAGACAATATTCTCTGAAAATGTTCCTTTTACAAATTTGGTCATAAATATATAAATAAACTTCTATGATTATTTGAAACTCTGAAAATAGTTGTAAGGAAATAGCAGGGAGAGAGAGAGAGAGAGAGAGAGGAGGGACGGTCCAGATATTATGGATAAGATAAGATAAGAGGTACCCTGTATGCGATGTCTGGCTGGCCGGGCGTAAAGTAAATAAAGGTGACGCGACAGATTGCGAGGTAAGGGGGAGGGAGGTGATGTGAGGTACGAGACTTGAAAACCATGACTTACACAGGTGATTTTCTAAATTTATATGAATAACTAAGGCTTACATAGACGATTTTGTAAGTTGAAAACATGTAAAACATGTCCGTAGAGTTCTCCTGGAAGCCCTAAAGTGCTACACACGTTATTTGAATTTGTCCCATAAGGCCTTAACAAACTTCTATGTCTCGGAAATTATTTTTCTAATAAGAACTTTAACAAACTCGTATGACATTATTTTTCATTATAAGAATTCCCTAATTCCAAATCTGTGACTCCCAAAATTCGCCTGAAAACCCTAAAGCGCTACACACGATATTTCTGACCTGAAAACCCCGAAGCGCTACACACGATATTTGACCTGAAAACCCCCAAGCGCTACACACGATATTTGGTCTGAAAAAAAATATCGTCTGTGGCGCTTACATTCCACAGGGGTCCTCTCCCCAAAAAAAAAATATCGTCTGTGGCGCTTACACCCTACTACTCACCTCTGCCCACACAACCAGCTGGCCCATGCTCAGAGCCACACCTCTGCCCACACAGCCAGCTGGCCCATGCTCAGAGCCACACCTCTGCCCACACAGCCAGCGGGCCCATGCTCAGAGCCACACCTCTGCCCACACAGCCAGCTAGCCCATGCTCAGGGCCACACCTCTGCCCACACAACCAACTGGCCCATGCTCAGAGCCACACCTCTGCCCACACAGCCAGCTGGGCCATGCTCAGAGCCACACAGCCAGCAGGCCCATGCTCAGGGCCCACACAGCTAGCTGGCCCATGCTCAGGGCCACACAGCCAGCTGGCCCATGCTCAGGGCCACACAGCCAGCTGGCCCATACTCAGGGCCACACAGCCAGCTGGCCCATGCTCAGGGCCACACAGCCAGCTGGCCCATGCTCAGGGCCACACAACCAGCTGGACCATGCTCAGGGCCACATAGCCAGCTGGCCCATGCTCAGAGCCACACAGCCAGCTGGCCATGCTCAGGGCCACACCGCCAGCTGGCCCATGCTCAGGGCCACACAGCCAGCTGGCCCATGCTCAGAGCCACACAGCCAGCTGGCCCATGCTCAGAGCCACACAGCCAGGTGGCCCATGCTCAGGGCCCACACAGCCAACTGGCCCATGCTCATGGCCCTCACTGCCAGCTGGCCCATGCTCAGGGCCCACACAGCAAGCTGGCCTATGCTCACGGCCACACAGTCAGCTGGCCCATGCTCCGGGCCCACACAGCAAGCTGGCCTATGCTCACGGCCACACAGTCAGCTGGCCTATGCTCAGGGCCACACCTCTGCCTACACAGCCAGCTGGCCCATGCTCAGAGCCACACCTCTGCCCACACAGCCAGCTGGCCCATGCTCATGGCCACACCTCTGCCCACACAGCCAGATGGCCCATGCTCAGAGCCACACCTCTGCCCACACAGCAAGCTTGCCCATGCTCAGGGCCACACCTCTGCCCTCACAGAAAGCTTGCCCATGCTCAGGGCCACACCTCTGCCCACACAGCAAGCTGGCTCATGCTCAGGGCCCACACAGCCAGGTGACCCATGCTCAGGGCCACACCTGTGCCCACACAGCCAGCTGACCCATGCTCAGGGCCACACCTCTGCCCACACAGCCAGCTGGCCCATGCTCAGAGCCACACAGGCAGCTGACCCATGCTCAGGGCCCACACAGCCAGCTTGCCCATGCTCATGGCCCTCACTGCCAGCTGGCCCATGCTCAGGGCCCACACAGCAAGCTGGCCCATGTTCACGGCCACACAGCCAGCTGGCCCATGCTGAGGGACACACAGCCATCTGGCCCATGCTCAGGGGCCACACAACCTGCTGGCCCATGCTCAGGGCCACACAGCCAGCTGGCCCATGCTCAGAGCCACACAGCCAGCTGGCCCATGCTCAGGGCCCACACAGCCAGCTGGCACATGCTCATGGCCCTCACTGCCAGCTGGCACATGCTCATGGCCCACACAGCAAGCTGGCCTATGCTCACGGCCACACAGTCAGCTGGCCCATGCTCAGGGCCCACACAGCCAGGTGACCCATCCTCAGGGCCATACCTCTGCCCACACAGCCAGCTGGCCCATGCTCAGAGCCACACCTCTGCCCACACAGCCAGCTGGCCCATGCTCAGGGCCACACCTCTGCCCACACAGCCAGCTGGCCCATGCTCAGAGCCACACCTCTGCCCACACAGCCAGCTGGCCCATGCTCAGAGCCACACCTCTGCCCACACAGCCAGCTGGCCCATGCTCAGGGCCACACCTCTGCCCACACAGCCAGCTGGCCAATGCTCAGGGCCACACAGCCAGCTGGCCCATGCTCAGAGCCACACAGCCAGCTGGCCAATGCTCAGAGCCACACAGCCAGCTGGCCCATGCTCAGAGCCACACCTCTGCCCACACAACCAGCTGGCCCATGCTCAGAGCCACACAGCCAGCTGGCCCATGCTCAGGGCCACACAGCCAGCTGGCCCATGCTCAGGGCCCACACAGCCAGCTGGCCCATGCTCAGAGCCACACCTCTGCCCACACAGCCAGTTGGCCCATGCTCAGAGCCACACCTCTGCCCACACAACCAGCTGGCCCATGCTCAGAGCCACACCTCTGCCCACACAGCCAGCTGGCCCATGCTCAGAGCCACACCTCTGCCCACACAACCAGCTGGCCCATGCTCAGAGCCACACCTCTGCCCACACAGCCAGCTGGCCCATGCTCAGAGCCACACCTCTGCCCACACAGCCAGCTGGCCCATGCTCAGAGCCACACCTCTGCCCACACAGCCAGCTGGCCCATGCTCAGGGCCACACCTCTGCCCACACAACCAACTGGCCCATGCTCAGAGCCACACCTCTGCCCACACAACCAACTGGCCCATGCTCAGAGCCACACCTCTGCCAACACAGTCAACTGGCCCATGCTCAGAGCCACACCTCTGCCAACACAGCCAGCTGGGCCATGCTCAGAGCCACACAGCCAGCAGGCCCATGCTCAGGGCCCACACAGCTAGCTGGCCCATGCTCAGGGCCACACAGCCAGCTGGCCCATGCTCAGGGCCACACAGCCAGCTGGCCCATACTCAGGGCCACACAGCCAGCTGGCCCATGCTCAGGGCCACACAGCTAGCTGGCCCATGCTCAGGGCCACACAGCCAGCTGGCCCATGCTCAGGGCCACACAGCCAGCTGGCCCATGCTCAGAGCCACACAGCCAGTTGGCCTATGCTCAGGGCCACACCGCCAGCTGGCCCATGCTCAGGGCCACACAGCCAGCTGGCCCATGCTCAGAGCCACACAGCCAGCTGGCCCATGCTCAGAGCCACGCAGCCAGGTGGCCCATGCTCAGGGCCCACACAGCCAACTGGCCCATGCTCATGGCCCTCATTGCCAGCTGGCCCATGCTCAGGGCCCACACAGCAAGCTGGCCTATGCTCACGGCCACACAGTCAGCTGGCCCATGCTCCGGGCCCACACAGCAAGCTGGCCTATGCTCACGGCCACACAGTCAGCTGGCCCATGCTCAGGGCCACACCTCTGCCCACACAGCCAGCTGGCCCATGCTCAGAGCCACACCTCTGCCCACACAGCCAGCTGGCCCATGCTCAGGGCCACACCTCTGCCCACACAGCCAGCTGGCCCATGCTCAGAGCCACACCTCTGCCCACACAGCCTGCTGGCCCATGCTCAGAGCCACACCTCTGCCCACACAGCAAGCTTGCCCATGCTCAGGGCCACACCTCTGCCCTCACAGAAAGCTTGCCCATGCTCAGGGCCACACCTCTGCCCACACAGCAAGCTGGCCCATGCTCAGGGCCCACACAGCCAGGTGACCCATGCTCAGGGCTACACCTCTGCCCACACAGCCAGCTGACCCATGCTCAGGGCCACACCTCTGCCCACACAGCCAGCTGGCCCATGCTCAGAGCCACACAGGCAGCTGACTCATGCTCAGGGCCCACACAGCCAGCTTGCCCATGCTCATGGCCCTCACTGCCAGCTGGCCCATGCTCAGGGCCCACACAGCAAGCTGGCCCATGCTCACGGCCACACAGCCAGCTGGCTCATGCTCAGAGCCACACAGCCAGGTGGCCCATGCTCAGGGCCCACACAGCCAACTGGCCCATGCTCATGGCCTTCACTGCCAGCTGGCCCATGCTCAGGGCCCACACAGCAAGCTGGCCTATGCTCACGGCCACACAGTCAGCTGGCCCATGCTCAGGGCCCACACAGCAAGCTGGCCTATGCTCACGGCCACACAGTCAGCTGGCCCATGCTCAGGGCCACACCTCTGCCCACACAGCCAGCTGGCCCATGCTCAGAGCCACACCTCTGCCCACACAGCCAGCTGGCCCATGCTCAGGGCCACACCTCTGCCCACACAGCCAGCTGGCCCATGTTCAGAGCCACACCTCTGCCCACACAGCCTGCTGGCCCATGCTCAGAGCCACACCTCTGCCCACACAGCAAGCTTGCCCATGCTCAGGGCCACACCTCTGCCCACACAGCAAGCTGGCCCATGCTCAGGGCCCACACAGCCAGGTGACCCATGCTCAGGGCTACACCTCTGCCCACACAGCCAGCTGACCCATGCTCAGGGCCACATCTCTGCCCACACAGCCAGCTGGCCCATGCTCAGAGCCACACAGGCAGCTGACCCATGCTCAGGGCCCACACAGCCAGCTTGCCCATGCTCATGGCCCTCACTGCCAGCTGGCCCATGCTCAGGGCCCACACAGCAAGCTGGCCCATGCTCACGGCCACACAGCCAGCTGGCTCATGCTGAGGGACACACAGCCATCGGGCCCATGCTCAGGGGCCACACAACCTGCTGGCCCATGCTCAGGGCCACACAGCCAGCTGGCCCATGCTCAGGGGGCCACACAGCCAGCTGGCCCATGATCAGGGCCACACAGCGCCATTGGGAGGGCCAGCACTGAGGGCCAGTAACTCCAAAAGGCTTATGTTGTAATATGTATTTATTTATTTATTTATTTATACAAGAGTTCTCACATGCGTGTACAGCCACTAGCACGCATAGCTTTTCAGGCAGGTCCTTAATCCTAATTTTCAAACACACCCAGGAAGCAGCCCGTAGCAGCTGTCTAACTCCCAGGTACCTATTTACTAATAGTTGAACAGACGCATCAGGGTTACCTTACCTTGAGGTTACCTTGAGGCGCTTCCGGGGCTTAGCGTCCCCGCTACCCGGTCGTCGACCAGGCCTCCTGGTTGCTGGACTGATCAACCAGGCTGTTGGACGCGGCTGCTCGCAGCCTGACGTATGAGTCACAGCCTGGTTGATCAGGTATCCTTTGGAGGTGTTTATCCACTACTCTCTTGAACACTGTGAGGGGTCGGCCAGTTATGCCCCTTATGTGTAGCGGAAGCGTGTTGAACAGTCTCGGGCCTCTGATGTTGATAGAGTTCTCTCTCAGAGTACCTGTTGCACCTCTGCTTTTCAACGGGAGTATTCTGCACATCCTGCCATGTCTTCTGGTCTCATGTGATGTTATTTCTGTGTGCAGGTTTGGGACCAGCCCCTCTAATATTTTCCACGTGTAAATTATTATGTATCTCTCCCGCCTGCGCTCAAGGGAGTACAGTTTTAGGCTCTTTAGTCGGTCCCAATAGTTTAGATGTTTTACTGAGTGGATTCTAGCAGTAAAGGATCTCTGCACGCTCTCCAGGTCAGCAATTTCTCCAGCTTTGAAAGGTGCTGTCATTGTGCAGCAGTACTCCACTCTAGAGAGCACAAGCGTTTTGAAAAGTATCATCATCGGTATAGCATCTCTAGTGTGAAAAGTTCTTGTTATCCAACCTGTCATTTTTCTTGCAGTTGTGACGGCTACTTTATTGTGTTCTTTAAAGGTAAGGTCTTCCGACATGAGTACACCCAGATCCTTTACATTGCCTTTTCGTTCTATGTTATGATTTGCCTGAGTTTTGTACGTGGTTTCCGTTTTTATATTTTCATTTTTTCCATAGCGCATGAGCTGGAACTTATCTTCGTTAAACACCATATTATTTTCTGTAGCCCATTGAAACACCTGATCTACATCTGACTGGAGGTTCGCCGTGTCCTCTATGTTGCCTACTCTCATGAAGATCCTATAGGTGTCATCTGCAAAGGATGATACAGTGCTATATGTTGAGTTCTTGTCTATGTCCGAAATGAGGATGAGAAAAAGTACTGGAGCAAGCACAGTACCCTGGGGGACTGAGCTCTTCACGGTTGATGGGCTGGATTTTATTTTGTTGACTATTACACATTGGGTTCTGTTGGTCAGGAAATTGTAGATCCATCTGCCTATTTTTCCGGTAATTCCTTTTGAACGCATTTTATGTGCAATAACACCATGGTCACATTTATCAAAAGCTTTTGCGAAATCTGTGTAAATTACATCCGCGTTATGTTTGTCTTCCATAGCATCTAATGCCCTATCATAGTGGTCCAGCAACTGCGACAGGCAAGAGCGCCCTGTTCTGAAACCATGTTGTCCGGGGTTATGGAGATGCTGTGATTCCATGTATTTTGTGATTTTACTTCTTAGCACTCTCTCAAAAATTTTTATGATGTGCGATGTTAGCGCTATCGGTCTGTAATTTTTTGCCTCTGCCTTATTTCCTCCTTTATGAAGTGGTGCTATCTCTGCTGTTTTTAGTATATCAGGAATAACGCCAGTATCTAGGCTTTGTCTCCACAGAATGTGGAGGGCCTGCGATAGTGGTTTTTAACAGTTCTTTATGAATATGGAGTTCCAAGAATCCGGGCCTGGTGCAGAGTGCATAGACATACTGTTTATGGCTTCTTCAAAATCCAGTGGGGATAGGGTGACGTCTGATATATGATTTGATGTTGGTATCGTATCCATGAAAAATTCATTTGGGTTATCAATCTTTAGTGTGTTTAATGGCTCGCTGAAAACAGAGTCGTACTGCGTCCTCAGTAGCTCGCTCATTTCTTTGTTGTCATCGGTGAAAGTTCCATCTCCCTTTCGCAGGGGCCCGATACTAGATGTGGTTTTTGATCTTGATTTTGCATAGGAGAAAAAATATTTCGGATTTCTTTCTATTTCACTGATGGCCTTTTGCTCTCTTTGCCTCTCCTGGGTTCTGTATGATTCTTGTAGCTTCCGTTCAATTGTTTCTATTTCTCTACCTAACCTTCTTCGCCGTTCTTGAGATAGGGTGCGACTCTCAAGTTGTTCCGCGATTCGTTTTCTTCGCCTATATAGGGAACGACGTTCCTGTTCCAATCTGCATCTATTCCTCTTTTTTCTTAGAGGTATGCGGTTTGAACATATTTCTAGTGCTACTGAGCTTATTTTTTCCAGGCACTGGTTCAGGTTTGCATTTCCTAGCTGTTCTTCCCAGTTTATTTCTGTGAAGTCCTGGTTTATTCGCTCCCAGTTTATCTGTTTATTATTGAAGTTGAATTTGCTGAAATCTCCTCCACCGGGAATCTGGACTGGTTTTGAAGGTCTACTCCCCATGGTTGTCATAACTTCAATTAAGTTGTGATCTGAGTAACAGGTATTTGTAATCATTATGTTCCTGATCAATTCATCATTATTAGTGAAAATGAGGTCCAGCGTGTTCTCCTTCCTAGTTGGTTCTACTATTTGCTGGTTTAAGGCAAACCTGTCGCACATCCGTAGCAGGTCATTTGCATGTGCCTGTTCATTTAGGCTACTTCCTGGTATTCTTTCTGATATTACTGTATTAGCCAGGTGCTTCCATTTCAGGTGCCGTAGGTTGAGCCACAAAGTTATCCACAAAGTTATCAATTTATGAAACAGATTGACAAATTTTAAGTTCTAAGTTTATACATATCTATGTAGAAATTGAGAGTCTATGTAGTAACATAAATTGGTAAATCATAAATATTGTAAGTTAAGAATCTGATGCATGTGTGTGTGGGGGGGGGGGGCGATACCCTTGGTAAGGGAGAGTGGCAGGTAACCTTAGACGTTCTGCGGTCAACGTGGGGGTGTGGGAGGGTCAAACCCACCCTCCAACATGTGGGCATAGTACCAGCAGCCTCCACAACACTCCCCCAGCCTCCAGCTGGTGCTTGTAGATGCTTCATCTAACCTCACTTATGTCACACATTAACCTACAGTTCCTGTGATATTTAAACTCCTCATCACAGTGGCGTCTCACCAATATAAACTGTATGGAGTGATGCAGCATCCTCCTCCTCCCTCCCTGCAGAAATCAGCAGGGAACAGCTCCTGCGACATGATGACAGAAGAATTAGGATAACAAGAGCACTGTCTAGTGATGACGAGTATGGGGAACCAATCACAGCCCAAGAAGTAAGGGGCGCTATGAAAAAGGGTAAAAGTACAGCACCTGGTGAAGATCTTGAGGTTATCTTGAGATGATTTCGGGGCTTTTTAGTGTCCCCGCGGCCCGGTCCTCGACCAGGCCTCCACCCCCAGGAAGCAGCCCGTGACAGCTGACTAACACCCAGGTACCTATTTTACTGCTAGGTAACAGGGGCATAGGGTGAAAGAAACTCTGCCTATTGTTTCTCGCCGGCGCCTGGGATCGAACCCAGGACCACAGGATCACAAGTCCAGCGTGCTGTCCGCTCGGCCGACCGGCTCCCCGATGGCGTCACCTACGACATACTCAATGCACTGTGTGAAGTGTCTGGGAATCCACTACTCCACCTGTTTAACAAGTCATTCCTAAGTGGAGTGTTGCCCACACAATGGAAACACGCAATAATTATTCCCATACCGAAGCCTAATGACCCTGGTAATTACAGACCTATCAGCCTCGTGTCATGCACTTGCAAGATGCTTGAAAGGATCATCCTAAACCGGCTGTTGCACAAAATAGGCAGGTTAGGGGAGGGGGTCAATGGATTTGTTAAAGGACGGAGCACAGCAAATTGTATAGTTAATTACTTGGTTAATGACACGGCTAGGTACTCTGTATTTGTTGACATCAAAGGAGCCTTCGACAAAGCACAGGGGATTGCGATCCTGGACGAGCTTGCATGCATGGGTGTCAAGGGGAGACTCATGAAATGGGTTGAAGACTACCTCACAGGAAGGGAAGCCAAGGTTTGCTTCAATGGAGCAGTCTCCAGAACACTGAGTATGGAACTCGGGACCCCCCAAGGCGGAGTCTTAAGCCCTACACTATTCAATGTACTTATGAACGCCATTGCAAATATTGATTTTCCGGAAGGAACACAACAAGTGGGATATGCAGATGATGTCCTAATACAAGCTCCCACCTTGGGAAAAATTGAACAGTCCATTGAACTCCTCGGAAGGAAATGTACTGAGCTCGGTTTCACTCTCTCCACAAACAAGACGAAGGCATACTCCCATCACAAGCGGAGAGCAAATGAAGAACTGCAAATTAATGGTGTAACACTTGAATGGGTTGACCACTATCGGTACCTTGGCGTCACTGTCGGCTCTAACAAGGGAAAGAAAGAGGAGCTCAATCAACTCATAGGAACATGCAAAAGTCGACTCAGGGCACTGAAAGCTATGACCTGGAATGGACATGGAGCCTCTATTGCCGTGCTCAAAATGATGTACACAGCCTATGTGCGCTCCGTCATAGACTATGCCGCACCAGTACTGTGCACCTACTCCCAAAGCGATATGAAAAGGCTTGAAAGCATTCAAAATGAAGCCATGACAATCATTCTTGGAGTCCCAAGAACTGCCAAAACGTCTAATCTACGAGAGGAGTTGTCCCTTCCCAGTATTAAAAGCAGAATTCAGGAGCTGAATGCTAAGCTTGCAATTAGGATAGCCAGAGATCCCCATTACAATGATATTTCCAAGAAAAAACTGAGCTCTGTGCTAATTTCAGGGGGGAAACAGGAGAAGCAAAAAATAGCATCACAGAACAGTCTGCTACCTTGAAGAGCTTCACCTGCTTGAGCAAGCCCGTGAGCTCCTGCCTGTAGAGAGGTTACCTCCCTGGGAGGATGACTCATGTAAGATCATCATCAATGAAATGGCAATGAAAAAATCCAACATGATACCACAAGAAATGAGGCACAAGTATCTCGAGGACATTTATAAAGAAGCCGGAGATGAACTAGATCAAATCTACACTGACGGGTCATCTAATCCTATCAATGACAGGGCTGGTGCAGCATACACGGTAATCAAGGATAATACCTTCCAACGCAGAAATGAAGAAAAAGCACGTATTGAGAACTATGCCTCTTCAACGCAAGCAGAGCTAACTGCCATTGTTATGGCGTTAAGGTTTCTTGAACGGAACACTAATGGTGCAGTGATTTGCACCGATTCAAAAGCAGCACTGCAAAGCCTAAGTAAAAATCAGGCAGAAAATCTTGCAATAGTCGCTGAAATCAAGAGAGCTGTGAGAGTACTTACCAATCAGGGAAGAGTCATCAAGTTTCTGTGGATCCCCTCCCATGTTGGAATATGTGGGAATGAACGAGCAGATGTGCTGGCTGCTGAAGGCGCTGAAGGAGACCATATTGAATACTTCATACCCAAGACTCAACTACAAATTAGAGGTATTATCAGGCAACATCACCGTGACAAGGTAACTGAGGAAAGGAGGATAGAAGCACAAACCAGTGAATCTGTACGATGGTACAACATGGTTGCAGCTGGCAATCCCAATCAGTATGGCCGAAGAGGAGGACGACGAGTGAGAGAATCTGTAATAGCGAGAATCCGTCTTGGATACAAATATCCATGGAGATTTGGAATGGAAACAACAGTTGATCAGCGAAGTTGCAGCATCTGTGGTGAGAGTGATGGACACCGCCTTGACCACTATCTACGTGAATGTGAACACCTGAGAGACATTAGGAATAACTGTAGAATAATAAACCCCACATTGTTTGAGTTAGGAAAACACTATTTGTCAAATATTGATACTGTTCTTAAAAGATTTCCCCATTTTGCACCCGCAAGATAACGTAAGCTTTTAAGGGTTGATAAATGTTAATCTTCTTGTTTGAGGAGCTGTTCACTTGAGACAGTTAAGCAAGTCCCAGCTGTGTCTGGGTACAAGTGACAGGATGAACAACCCAGCGGGTTTTCTTCCTATTGGGGAGTGTTGTACATTCTGCTATGCCGGTAAGTTCACTCACAAGATGAGTGGCGCTGCCCAATAAACTCGCCCCTCGGGGCAAAATTTAAAAAATTTAATTTAAAGAACTTTTCACACTAGAGATGCTATACCGATGATGATACTTTTCAAAACGCTTGTGCTCTCTAGAATGGAGTACTGCTGGACAATGACAGCACCTTTCAAAGCTGGAGAAATTGCTGACCTGGAGAGCGTGCAGAGATCCTTTACTGCTAGAATCCACTCAGTAAAACATCTAAACTATTGGGACCGACTAAAGAGCCTAAATCTGTACTCCCTGGAGCGCAGGCGGGAGAGATACATAATAATTTACACGTGGAAAATATTGGAGGGGCTGGTCCCAAACCTGCACACAGAAATAACATCACATGAGACCAGAAGACATGGCAGGATGTGCAGAATACCCCCGCCGAAAAGTAGAGGTGCAACAGGTACTCTGAGAGAGAACTCTATCAACATCAGAGGCCCGAGACTGTTCAACACGCTTCCACTACACATAAGGGGCATAACTGGCCGACCCCTCACAGTGTTCAAGAGAGAACTGGATAAGCACCTCCAAAGGATACCTGATTAACCAGGCTGTGACTCATACGTCAGGCTGCGAGCTGCCGCGTCCAACAGCCTGGTTGATCAGTCCAGCAACCAGGAGGCCTGGTCGACGACCGGGCCGCGGGGACGCTAAGCCCCGGAAGCACCTCAAGGTAACCTCAAGGTAAGGTATGTATGTATGTATGTATGTATGTATGTATGTATGTATGTATGTATGTATGTATGTATGTATGTATGTATGTATGTATGTATGTATGTATGTATGTATGTATGTATGTATGTATGTATATATGTATATATGTATGTATGCATATATGCATGTATGTATATATGAATGCATATATGTATGCATGCATGTATGAATGTATGCATGTATGAATGTATGCATGTATGTATGCATATATGTATGTATGTGTGTATGTATGTATTCCCAATCACGTTAAAGACTCCCCCTCTATCATCCAATTAAAGAGAAAAACAACTATGTACTAAATAATCAAGTCCTTGTAACTTTAATTATGCTGACCTTCCTATCTGTATTCAGACTGAGCCTACCATCATTATAGGTGATTATAACACTAGGCATAGGAATATTGGTAATTCGCAGTTCAGTAATCGTAACGGCAACCAACTGTTGTCACTATTAGGTAGCCACGATGATGCACAGATTGTGGGTGACCTTGAACCGACGCATATCTACGGAGGTATTCTTGATCTATGTCTCGGTGTCAACGTCTCTCACACCGTGTGCGCCTCGTCAATAGTGCCAGTTATGGCGTCTGATCATCTGGCCATATTAGCCACTGTAAGCATTGGCAGTTCTATCCTCCCTGGTGGAGTGTTCAAGCGGAAGAGGCTGGCTGTGCCCATCGATCAACGAGACAATCTTGTTGCTCATGTGTCAGATTGGTGCAGTTCATCTGAGCCTTCATCAGTTGAAGATTTTAACAATGAGCTCACAGGTACTATCAACCAGTTTATAGAATCACTTGATTCATCGTCCAGGCCACGTAACTCAAATTACACTGGTCATAGCACTTATGCTTATTATAATGATTCTAAATTGCATGCACTAAAACGCTCTGCCAGAAGAATTGGTCTAGCTTATAGAAGGACCCGCACTGCTGAAATGCTTAAGCTCTTTCAAACGGCTCTGGCTGAGGCCAGGGAACATATGGTGGACCTGAGGCAGACAGACTGGGAAACTTTTGTCAGTGGTCTCAATTCTCACACGCCACTAAGTCGGGCATGGAAGGATATCAACAAGATCAAAGGGAAAAATGCTGCAGAGATCTCGTACCCTAATTCTCTGCACAGAGCAAATGAGCTTGTTGATGCTTGGGCCACGACTTCCAGCTTTGACAGTCTTCCTCTACCCTCACAGAATGAATTAAATAATAAATATGCTGATAGGGCAAGGCTCCTTGACTTCATGCGTCATCAAGAGGATGACTGTGACATGATTTTTACTAAATACGAACTAGACTCTGCTCTACATAAAGGCAAAGCTACATCACCCGGGGAGGATGGAGTTACTGACGGCATACTGCGTATGCTTCTGTTAGTTCCAGGGAATACCTTGCTTGAATTGTATAATATGAGCTATGTAACTGGGGAGCTTCCTAAGTCATGGACCAACAGTCTTATTATTCTCATTCCTAAACCTCACCAGCCGAGTGCTTTTCGCCCAATCTCCCTCACTAGTTGTCTCTATAAGTGTCTTGAGAGAATGGTTCTCAACCATCTCCTTTACAGAATTAGTAACATGTTGTCTCCCCAGATATATGGCTTTACGCATGGAAAGAGTGTACATCACTGTATTACCACATTCCTCACCCTGCATACTGATAGGTTATATACCACTTTCCTACATCTTAAGTAAGCCTTTGACATTGCTAACCCACACGTCATTTTGAGAGAACTTGCTAAAATGAATGTTGGAGGATGGCTTTTACGGTGGATAAGAGGCTATCATATCATATCAACATATTATATCCAACAAGAAGTCATCTGTACTGTTCCAAGGGCATAGGAGTGTAACGAGAGATTTTGAACTTGGCACTCCACAAGGAGGTGTCCTTAGTCCCTCTCTGTTCAATGTGTTAATCAATGTACTTTTAAACTTAGTAACTAGAAGGCCCAGCAAACACATTATTAGCTATACGGATGATATACTGATCCACACCAATGGGTATACCAACACCCAAATGTTCTGAACTCTGTATTGTACACATGTCAGGAACTATGCTTAGTCATCTCAGTAGAGAAAACAAAGATCCTGAACCGACGCCCACCCAGACGGGGTGGGGCCGTTCGCAATATGCAGTTGCATGATGGCTCTGCTCGACTATGTAACCAGATACAAATACCTTGGGCTTAAGGGTTCTACTTTACCACAATGTTGTAGCCAGACTGGATCGCCAATATAGAGAGCGGCCAAGTTCTCTCAAGGCTGTGGCAGGCTACCATCCAAGCTATGTTGCAAATGTGAGAATTGTCAAAATGGCGTATCTCTCATAGGTCACTGATTGATTATGCTGCACCCATGCTTGCTCTAGTGCCTGAGAGAATGCTTGGAGGGCTGGAAAAGATGCAAAACGAAGCCATGAGGATTATCCTCGGATGCCCCCGTACAACTAAATTACTAAACATGAGGAAGGAACTGAATATTTCATGTGTAAGTGATCTTACCACTGAAATTAATGCTTTAATTGGTATCAAGATGCTTAGGCTAACCCACCTTAACCCCTGCACTGAAGCCCTCCAAGCCTTCTTCCTTGAAGATCAGCATCCCTCCAAATGGATTCCCGTAACTGCCAATATGCTCAGAATGTATAACTTTCATCACCCCTACCAAGAGAGACAACAACAACACTTTCCTGCCCCATGGGAGATCACTCCTTTCCAAATTACTGTCCCCCTTTCCCACCCAAGAAGCTGATTAAAGAACAAGCCTTGTTTCGACAAGAAGCAAAGTACAATGCCTTAAGCCAAATTGATACTTTAGTCAGAGAGCGTTCCCTTTCCCAGATTATTTACACTGATGGATCCTTGCATCAGTCCCCATGGTGCAGCTGGAAGTGCAGTTGTTGTGACAGGGAGAGATGGTTCCATCTCCCATGAGTGTGGAGCGCGTCTCAGTAATTGGGCCTCCACTCTTCAAACAGAATTGGTTGTCATAATCCTTGCACTAGAGCGTGTATATGAATCCAAAGTTGACACGCTAATTGTAAGTGACTCCTTGTCATCCTTGACTGCCCTCAGCTCCCCAAGGCATAACTGTGACGTGCTTATCTCTGAAGCTAGATACAGATATAGTGAAATAATCAATGGAGTCAGAGTTTGTCTCCTGTGGATTCCTTCCCATATTGGTCTCCGAATGCATGATAGAACTGATGAGCTAGCCAAGACATTTGCTCGTAAAGAGGGAATTGATTACCTTGCCCGAAACACTATGCGCATTAGTGGCTTTAGGTATTGTATGTACTATAATCTATCTATAAATCCAACATTATGTTTGTAAATCAACTATATATGTACTTTTCCTGAATAAAATATTATTATTATTATTATTATTATTATTATTATTATTATTATTATTATTATTATTATTATTATTGTTATTATTATTATTATTATTATTATTTAATATAGCAACAAATATTTAACAATAGTCACCCACCTTCAAAAGATAGAAAAACAAATTATAAAGAGCAGGGATAACTCTTGAAGTTTGTAAATACTGTTTCAGTTTGTCCATGATTCTTTGTGGGAAATTCGAGTTACTCTCAAACATATGGAGGATCTAACCATTCCCTGGGAAGCGACCCACAACAGTCGACTAACTCTAAAGTGTCTATTTACTGCTAGGGGAACAGGTGTATCGGGTGTAAGGGGACACGCCCAGCTGTCACGGCATGCCTAGGATACTTCAACGGTTACTCGGCTAATGGCGTCACTACCGCCTGAGCGCTTATTACACCCGCCGCAATACCTTACTAACCCACCAGCAAGTATACTTTAGTCCTGAACACAGGCCACGACTGACGTAAGCTCCCAGCGTATCTACATACACACCAATATCGTAGGTTTCGGAGTACAACTTGCTCAACCACTTGGACTGAATTGTAGAGCGACGGTCTTGCTTCAGGCAGATCGGCGTTCAATCCCTGACCGTCAAAGTGGTTGGGCATCAGTTCTTATTGCCGTTCCATCCCAAATCCTTATGCAAACCCCCCTCCAATTGCTGTATAGTCGTAATGGCTTGGCGCTTTTCCCTGATAAATCCCTTCTTCCCTCCGAAAAAGTTTACTTAATTATAATTATATAATTCAGTATTAACAAAAATGTTCAAATATATTGTAATCTATATTGAAATGTAAATTTATATATAAAAGTTGAAAAAACTATTAAAAATGTTTACAGGCAATTAAATTGTTACATAATATTTTGTAATCTTAACAAAAGGCAAAATTAATTTAAACTCTAGATAACACAAGTTCAATCTGTTCATACATTTACAATGTTTAATCGGCTATTTTTGCTTACCCATGTGGGTAATAATTATTGTTATGCAGGTGTGGACAACCAATAGTGTAAACTAAGTGTGTCAAGGGACGTACCTATAATAAGGATTTTATGAGGTACTTGCGTATATACAGTGTACCATACTTCTTGGTGTGTTTAAATACACAGTGGTGTACTTTCCCATATTGGTCTCCGAATGCATGATAGAACTGATGAGTTGACCAAGACTTTTCCTCGTAAAGAGGGAATTGATTACCAACTTGGACTGCCTTTGAGCAGCCTGAGGGAAGTAATATTCCGGGAACATCAACTGAATTTCGGAGACTTGAGGCAAAGTGAAATTCACACCAGTTACTCCATCTATCATCATTCTATTATGCAGGAAGTACCGCACGTCTATGGGTCATCCAATAATGTTAGCAGACTTCTAGATGTTACCACTGCTAGGCTTAGGCTCGGCTACAAGTACCTCTGGGAGTTTGTAACATCTGCTGATGTAGATTTGACTAAATGTAAACTCTGTCAGCAGAACTATTCGCATACTTTGCGTCATTATATAATGGAATGTGAAAAAATCGCGGAATTCAAAGATAACACCATGAATTTTGTAAGTACTTCATTCATAATGATGTACTGCCAGGAATCTTAGCAAAGTGTAGGTGCAGCCTGCACATGACTGTAAAGCTGCCGCCCAGTTGAGTGGGTGTGGAGCACATGACTGTAAAGTTGGCGCCCAGTTGAGTGGGTGTGGAGCACATGACTGTAAAGCTGCCGCCCAGTTGGGTGGGTGTGGAGCACATGACTGTAAAGTTGGCGCCCAGTTGAGTGGGTGTGCAGTAAGACTAGTAACTGTGTGACTCACCATAGATGTAAAGTTCCTTGTATAGTGACTTGTGAGCCTCTTGTTTAATCACTTGTGATACAAAATATTATTGATGTGTGTATTTGTGTAGGTGATTGTATATGTATATATATGTACATGTATATAAGAGTATGTGTGTGTAAATCACGAAAATAAACACGTGATTAAAAATGTGACAGTGTCAGACCACGGAGGAAAATTGAAACAGGAATTTCCTTAAGTACTTTCGTATATTAATACATCTTCAGAAGGAGTGGTTTTACAGGTCAAGTATTGGACTTAAATATGCAGGAGAGAATGGTGGAGTGAGGTGAGGTACAATAACAAATGAATGGGAATTAGGTGGACACAAATATGAGCCGCACAAGCAATGCTGAAGGCCTATTGGCCCATACGATACGAACCACTGCTAATGCTCAAATTACTTTCTTTCGTAAACTGTATCAAAGCAGATTCAATTATGTTTCTGTTATAAGTGTTTTTACAATTCTTTTACACGTGCTTCCGTGGTCTGACACTGTCATATGTGTATGTGTACGAGTACATATAACATTAATAATTGTGTAACTAGCGTCAAAAGATTATTTGCTTATCTAAACGAACTAGAGTGTTCAGTTTCTGAACCAATTATGTGTCTCTGTAACCCTTTACACCACCGCCCACGGGATGGGTATGGGGTGCATAATAAAGAAAAAATGAATTGAATTATATACACAGTGTACCGTGCTTCTTGGTGTATACACACAGAGTTTACGTTAGCAATGGATAGTGTCCAGAACTGAATTATATTTGGTGGCTGGTCAGTAAGTATTTGTGGAAGTCTTAATAATCCTCGAGAGGTTGATGGTATTAAGCCAGACACCAAGCTAAACCTATATGACCCGAGCCCTGCTACCTCGTAACTCTTTCAACGTTGGATCAGTTGATAACAAATATATTATTCTTTATGCTCAATTAGTAATAAGTTCTAGTTATTAATGTTTTTCTTGCCCGAAACGCATTGCGTAATAGTGGCTTTAGGCATTGTATGTACTAGCTCTATCTATATATCAATCCATTAATGTAACATCACTTGTATGTATGTACCTTACCTGAATAAACATATTTATTTATTTATTTATTTATATAACAAAAACAGATAGAGTATAAATATGAGAGGAGTAAACACTTATTGTTTGACCCATGTTTAGTGAACAATTTTTTAACAGACATGATAACATTTCACAGCTAATTTCCATTCTTGGTGTGAAATATATAGAGGTCTAGCAATTATAGGACATACCTTCCCACTTAGCAATACTCTGCAAGGTTTGGTGTGATCAACATTGTCATAATCAAATCAAGGCAAATTGTTAAACGATTTGACGAGGTCGTATTCCGGGGAAAATAAGATTCAGGATCTGCCCGAAATGCAATGCTTGCTGTTGGCTGTACAAGACTGTAAGAACTCCTGCATATATATAAATACAAAAAATAAGCACTGGAAGCAGCAATGAACAGATTTACGTAAAATATGTTTTTTTGACTGTGATTTGTGGACTTATACTCACTGGACTTGAGCCGCTTGAGGGACCTGAAGCAGAAGAGTGCAGGAATAGCCTAAATTACTCAATCCTTTTGCAACCCGTCCTCAGACCAAGTTAATTCCATCCAGCGGTTGACCCCAAATACCCATTCATCAATTTTAACCTGCTGTTCATTCAAGATAGGAATTTTCTCAAAGATAAATGAATATTTACCTGAGAGCCACTAACATTACTGGCCTCGATGAGGACAGGAAGCCGGCGGTTTGTCGAAGGTCCCCCTATTTACCTTGATGATCTTTTCCAGCTTACCTGCTTGATGGGGTTCTGAGAGTTCTCCTACTCCCCAAGCCCGGTCCGAGGCCAGGCTTGACTTGTGAGAGCTTGGTCCAACAGGCTGTTGCTTGGAGCGGCCCGCAGGCCCACATATCCACCACAGCCCGGTTGGTCAGGCACTCCTTGAAGAAAACTATTTAGTTTTCTCTTGAAGATGTCCACGGTTGTTCCGGCAATATTTCTTATACTCGCTGGGAGGGTGTTGAACAACCGTGGACCTCTGATGTTCATACAGTGTTCTTTGATTGTGCCTATGACATCCCTGCTCTTCACTGGTTCTATTCTGCATTTTCTTCCATATCGTTCACTCCAGTACGTTGTTATTTTACTGTGCATATTTGGGACCTGTCCCTCCAGTATTTTCCACGTGTATATTATTTGATCTCTCTCGTCTCCTTTCTAGTGAGTACATTTGGAGAGCTTTGAGACTTTTGAGACGATCCCAATAATTTAGGTGTTTTATCGCGTCTATGTATGCTTTATATGTTTTCTGCACTCCCTCTATTTCAGCAATCTCTCCTGTTCTGAAGGGAGAAGTGAGTACTGAGCAGTACTCAAGACGGAACAGGACTAGTGATTTGAAGAGTACAACCATTGTGATGGGATCCTTGGATTTGAAAGTTCTCGTAAACCATCCTATCATTTTTATGGCTGACGCAATATTTGCTTGGTTATGCTCCCTAAACGTTAGATCGTCACACATCATTATTCCCAAATCCTTTACATGCTGCTTTCCTACTATGGCCACATTTGATTTTGTTTTGTTCCCTGTATTAAGTTTAAGCTCAATTACTTTTAAGTTTTAGTCTAAGTGTTTTTTTCCTCACCTCACCTTGCCCGAAACAGTATGCGTACTAGTGGCTTTAGGTATTGTATGTACTTCATCTATCTGTAAATCAATCAGAATGTTTGTAACTCTGCTTCTATGTATGTACTTTTCCTAAATAAATTATTATTATTATTATTATTATTATTATTATTATTATTATTATTATTATTATTATTATTATTATTATTATTATTATTATTGTTATTATTATTATATTGGGGGAGTGAGTAGCACAAGAGACAGTGTGAGTTTGAAGCATTAGGTAGGAAACTATGAAGATGAAATTTGATACTTTTTGGTTTTACTTTTGAATAAGGCAAAAGTTGGACAGCTTTTTAATTCATTAGGGAGTGAGTTCCATAGACTGGGTCCCTTTATTTGCATGGAGTGTTTACACTGAATAAGTTTGACTCTGGGGATATCAAAGAGATATTTATTTCTGGTGTGGTGATTATGTGTTCTATTACATCTGTCCATAAAAAGTTAAGAACAGGGTTCGTAAAATGTAATTGGCACAAGAGAGTGTGTGGAGTGAGGTTATGTTTAGCATGTTTAGGAATTTAAACAGGGGGGCTGAGTGTTGTTTGAAAGCCGAGTTTGTTATAAATGGTTATATAAGAAATAGTGGACCAAGTATATTACCCTGCGGAACGCCAATGTTAATTGGGAGAATGGAAGAAGTATCTTCATTCACTGAAACATACTGCTGCCTGTCTCTGAGGTAAGACTGCAAGTACTGAAGGCAGTGACCTCTGACTCGATTGTGTTGAAGTTTGAGAAGAAAGTTATTGTGGTTAACAGTGTCAGAAGCCTTATGTAGGTCAACAAACAGACCAATGGGGTGCTCCCTTTTGTCAAGAGCTGCATGTATTATGTTAGGCATATTTATAATAGCATCATTGGTGCTTTTATGGGGCCTGAAGCCATATGGGTTTGAACTGAGTATATTGTGCTTACATTCTTTACTGAGTACATTCCGATGGATGTAGTATACATGGGTTTTCCTTTTGTTGGAGCTTTTGATAAAGTACCAAATGAAAGACCAGCAAGGAAATTACAGAACCATGGAATAAATGGTAAAATATTAGAATGAATAAAACAATGGTTGAAAGAAGGGAAAACAAAGGGTAGTGCAAAATGAAAATGAATCTGAATGCAGAAATATAATAAGTGGGGTGCCACAAGGGTCCATCTTGGGCCCAACCCTTTTGTCATATGTGACAATGGCATAAATGAAAATATTACAAACCACATCATCAAATCTGCAGATAACACAAAGATTTATGGTAAATTGGGAAATTATAATGATGTTGAAGCCTTACAAAGAGATCTACATGAACTCCACAAATGGTCAGAAGACTGGCGAATGCTTTTTAATATCGATACATGCAACACCTTCCATGTGGGGCATAACAACCCACGCCAAGACTACCAAATTAATAGCATTACATTACAGCAGATTGATGGAGATAAGGCCCTTGGAATCAAGATTCACTACTCATTAAAAGTTGCACAACAGGTGGGTGCAGCAGTCAAAAAGGCTAACCTAATTTGACCTAGGTCAACAAAATTGCTCTCAAGTTGACTATTTCCGTAACAGCATGAGCTCCTGTATGCTAATCCCCACAATCACCAAACCTACCCGAGTCACTCAAACATCAGCCACTACCTTGGACCACATATGGACAAACATAACAGCTCCCCTTGTATCTGGTATAATCTACGACAGAACAACTGACCACTATCCTACCTTTCTCATAGCGAACATGGACATAACACCACCAAAAAGCAAGAAACTTTCATTTAGGCTACACAGTGAATCAGCTTTAGGCAATCTTACAGATGCACTTCACAATATTAACTGGGATTCTGAATTCAATAATACCCAGGATATAAATTCATTAGCTAACCTCTTCCTCTCCAAAACTCTAAGCCTCTACAACCTTCATTGTCCCCTTCTTACCAAGCAAGTAACTGACAAAAGATTAAACAATCCATGGCTCACAAGTGGCATTCTCAACTCAATCAGCAAGAAACATGAATATGAAAAGAAAGTTAGGATTGGCCTAGTTTCAAAGGAAGTAGCTAAAAGGTACTCATCAATGCTTACCAGTATCATAAGAAAGGCAAAACTTGCATATTATGTGAATAGATTCAATGAAGCAAAAGGCAACATGGAAAACAATCTCTAGTATCCTAGGAACTAAATAACACTCACATAACCAAATAAAACTCTATAAGGATGGGAATACACCGTCAACTGATTTAGAAATGGCAAATGAATTTAATAACTTCTTTTCATCGGTTGGTGCTAATCTTGCCAGAAAAATCCCACAGAATAAGACACACATTAAGACATATCTCTCAGGCAGCTATCCAAACTATCTTCTCCTTTCACCAATCAGCCCGGCTGATGTTGTGTCCATCATACATTCTCTAAAAACCAAGGCTGGGAACACCAGTGAAATTCCGTCCACTGTGTACAAGAGAGCCTCCCATGCCCTTGCCCCACCCATAGCACTACTGTTCAACAAATCTATAGAGTATCACACCTTCCCTGATATCCTTAAAAAACAGCAGTCCCCGTGGTGTAGTGGTAAGACACTCGCCTGGCGTTCCGCGAGCGCTATGTCATGGGTTCGTATCCTGGCCGGGGAGGATTTACTGGGCGCAAATCCTTAACTGTAGCCTCTGTTTAACGCAACAGTAAAATGTGTACTTGGTTGTAACAACGATTCTTCGCGGCGGGGATCGTATTCCAGGGACTTGCCCGAAACGCTACGCGTACTAGTGGCTGTACAAGATTGTAACAACTCTTGTATATATCTCAAAAAAAAAAAAAAAAAAAAAAGCAAGAGTAACGCCAGTCCCTAAAGGAGGCAATCCGGCGGACATAAACAATTATAGACCAATATCAAATCTACCCATTCTATCAAAAATATTTGAAAAAATTATTTACAAACAGCTCTATTCCTACCTCGTAAAATTCGACATACTCAGCCCCTGCCAGTTTGGCTTCCGGTCCCAAAAGAGCACCAACGATGCAATCATTAGTCTCCTTGACGTTATCTACTCAGCCCTTGACAAAAATGAGTTTCCGATTGGACTCTTCATTGACTTAAGAAAAGCCTTTGATACTGTTAATCACAACTACCTCTTACTCAAACTCCAGCAATTATTTATTTATTTATTTATATCAAATTCTGCTTTCAGACAACACACAGCCTCCTTGTTTAACTCCCTAAACATGCTAAACATAATCTCACTCCATAAATTCTCTTGTGTCAACTACATTTACAAAACCCTGTTCTTAAATGCAAATCCTTGTCTGAAACTCTTCTTGGACAGATGTAATAGGACCCATTATCACCACACCAGAAATAAATATCTCTTTGATATCCCCAGAGTTAAACTTAATCTGTGTAAACACTCTATGCAAATAAAGGGACCCAGTTTATGAACTCACTCCCTACTGAATTGAAAAGCTGTCCAACTTTTACATCGTTCAAAATCAATACTAAAAAGTACTGTACCTAATTTCATCTTCATAGTTTATCACTTTTTGCCTTAAAATTGCACTGTATCAATTGCTACCCAGTCTCCCAATCTTTATGTACCCATTCTGAACATCTTTACCATTGTGATCATTGCTGTCTTATATGTGCTGTCAATCTGCTGTATGGTGTCTATTAATCTTGTTTAAATTACTAATCAAGCTGTCAATGTAATCAATCAGAGCTTTAATATAACAATGTGCTTTAATATACTTAGTAAGCTCCTCATCTCATTTTTCTCTTGTAATGTATCTTTATCATTTATCAATTCTGATAGAAATTACCTACTTATAATTATCTGTTAGATTAAGGACCTGCCCGAAACGCTGCGCGTACTAGTGGCTTTACAAGAGTGTAAATACTGTATTATCCAATGTATTCTCTCAAACCAAATGTACCTTCTTGTATATATATAAATAAAATAAATAAAATAAAAATAAATAAATTTATTTATATACAAGAAGGTACATTGGGAATGTGAGGATACATAATATGGTAATTACAGTCTTGTAAAGCCACTAGTACGCGCCGCGTTTCGGGCAGGTCCTTAATCTAAGATAATTTTAAGTAGGTAAATACTTGCAAAATTTATAAAAAATGATAACAGTTACAAGGCAAGAAAAAAAAGATGAGATAAAATTGTAGGTACAGTATATTAAAGCACATAGGTAGCTCAGATTGATTGCAATGACAGCTTGAATGGTAGTTGACAAAAATTGGTAGGCACAATACAGCGTATGGCTAGCACATAAAAGAAGACAGCAATGAACACAATGATAAAGTTGTTTGGGTTAAGTACATCAAAATTGGGAGATTTGGTAACACTAGATACAGAGCAAATTTAAAGCTCAGTGTAGGAAACTAAGAAGATGAAATTATGTACTTTTTGGTTTTGCTTTTAAATGAGGCAAAAGTTTGACAGCTTTTCAATTCACTAGGGAGTGAGTTCCATAGACTAGGTCCCTTAATTTGCATAAAGCATAGAGTGTTTACACAGATTAAGTTTGGCCCTGGGGATATCAAAGAGATATTTATTTCTGGTGTGGTGATAATGGGTCCTATTACATCTGTCCAGGGAGAGTTTCAGAGCATGGTTTGCATTTAAGAACAGGGTTTTGTAAATGTAGTTGACACAAGAGAATGTGTGGAGGGAGTTAATATTTAGCAAGTTTAGGGATTTAAACAAGGGAGCTGAGTGTTGTCTCAATTACTATACTATGTATCCTCACAATCCCAATGCACCTTCTTGTATATATATATATATATATATATATATATATATATATATATATATATATATATATATATATATATATATAAATAAATAAATAAATAAATAAATAAATAATTCTTGCCATAATCAAGCGTACTTTTGACTAAAAAGACAAGAAGGTAATGGTTCAAAAGTGTAAATATGTGGTGCAGAGTACTGTATATCCATTTGGTGATACAGTATTCTATGGTGATACAGTAATCCATTTGGATTACTGTATCCAAGCATGGAGACTTCCTTTTCAGAAGGATATAGCTACTCTGGAGAAGGTGCAACACCGGGCAACAAAAGTGATTCCAGAGTTAAGTCATCTCTCGTATCAGGAACGGTTGAAGGCCACAGGGCTAACAACACTGCAAATCAGGCATGACAGGGTGGATCTCATTGAATTTTTAAAATACTGAACAAGTTAGAGGATGTTGATCCGGATAGTTTCTTAAGGGCAGATGCAACACAAACAAGGAGCAACGGTTTCAGGCTCAACAAGCCACGATGCAGGACTAAGAACAGGGGATGCTTTTTCACCCATAGGGTTGAAAAAGCCATCTGTGAGTGACTACCCTCTGTGAGTAGTCACTCACAGGTTCCATGGTTGACCCATGGAACCGCCTACCCGCCGAAGCGTAACTGTCAAAACTGTGTTGGGTTTTAAAATATCCCTGGAAAAGATCATAAAGGCAAATGGGAGGAGATTCGACAAGCCGCCGACTTCCTGTCCTCGTCGAGGCCACTAGGCTTAGTTGCCCTCAGGTAAATCAGGTTAACACGAAAGCTATAGAGCTGATTGTACCTGAGTTTTTCAAAGATTTTGCAAAAGGTGGGAAGGAATTATATTGATCTGATATTGTTAATTTCAGTGAGATCTCCACCCTTATGTACTGGAATGACTTTAGCCATTTCAAGAGCATCTGAGAAGGCTCGGAACACCTGTGATTTATTGTAGAGCAATGTTGTTGCAACTTTTATTGCAGGAGTTTTTGCAGGATCCTGAAACCTTTTTATAGATTAGGGTTGGCATCTCAGAAGGGTTACTGGAATTATTTTTAAGTGAGAGGATAATGTTAATAATATCTGAGGAGTTGCCTTGGGACAGGTGCAGTGACTCAGGTTAGTTACCAGAGGTGGTCACTCACAGATGGCTGGGGACAGGTACAGAGACTCAGGATAGTTACCAGAGGTGGTCACTCACAGATGGCTGGGGACAGGTACAGAGACTCAGGATAGTTACCAGAGGTGGTCACTCACAGATGGCTGGGGACAGGTACAGAGACTCAGGATAGTTACCAGAGGGGTGGTCACTCACAGATACTTGGGATGCTGGGATCTCATTTGCATGGGAGGTACCAATAGATGAATTAATTAAGTAATTATCAAAAGAAAGCGCCAAGCCGGGGAGATTATGTACCACTATGAAAGGCTAATGGATGAGAATAAATTAAATATAATAGACGTGTCAGCGGCTGATAACATTCCACTGTTTCCAGCTAGCAATATTCTTTTTTTTCATTCAAGTTCTTCTTGACCCCTAATATCTGAGAGAGTTCTGCTCCATGCTTTCTACATGTTCTCTTTCATATATTTAATTTAATTGATATTCTTGGTAGGTTGTCTTGACCTTTTTTTATTATCTTAGAAATCAGTGAGGAATACTCAGACAATTCTCTGGGAAATTAACAAATTAGCCTGCCTTTCTTCTCACATTCTTGTGTTATAATAATTGATGTAAGTATCCCTTTAGTGAAGCAAGAATTGTTGGCACTTTTATTTGCGCCTTGTTCAGTAAATAGAGGACAGTGGGTATTACAGAGGCGCAGAGTTTTATGAAGAACTGTCTGCACACATACACACTAATATGTTAATCATATTATCTAATTCATGAATGAATTCAGCATGTACAACATGATGTTCATTGGGTTCAAAATTTACCACCATGCCCTACAACTTTTTAAATCTCACCTGCATTAGGTTGATGGCAATACAAAAAAATAAAAATGAAGCCATGAGGATAATTCTTGGTGCTCCCAGATGCACAGTCAGACAGAGCAGCAAAAGATGCATGTGATAAGCATGATATTGAGCTTATCCTAGGCACCTAGATATTGACCTAGGTACAGGGTATTCCGATCTCCGTCAAAACCACATTTTTTCAAGATACTATAATGCTGACAGAAGAATAATAAGCGACACTCGACTTTCAAAAATCACGAGTATAATGAATGATACTTTCAAAACTGACAACTATATGTACGGCCAATACAAAATATCCACTATATAAGGCTTGAGAGTCGGGACCTATGAACTACACTTCATCCCTCGCAAGTACAAATTAATAATAATAATAATAATAATAATAATAATAATAATAATAATAATTTTTATTTACAAGATGGTACAATGGGTGGGTGAGATAACATATGACTGGTATTTTTACATTTATGCAAAGCCGCTAACACGCATAATGTTTTGGGCAGGTCCTTAATCTAACACATTAGGTAAGGTGAAAAGGTTCATTGTAGCAAGGTTTTTAAATCAACAAATAGCTACATTGTAAGTTAACAGAGGTGATTATACTGGTGGGGATATATGTCTTAAGTACTAATATTGGGGAATTGGGTAGTACAAGAAACAGTGTGAGTTTGAAGCACAAGGTAGGAAACTATGGGGATGAAATTAGGTACTATTTGGTCTGACTTTTGAACAGGGAATGGGATGGACAATTTTTGTATTCATCAGGGAGTGAGTTCCAAAGACTGGTTCCAAATTGGTCAGTCGCGTCAAATTTTTTAAGAAACATCATAGGATATGTACATTGAGAGCTGTATTCTACTTCTCGGTATATATACACTGGGTTTACATTAGTCCTAGACTAAATAATAATTTCTAGTTGGTCATTAAGCTGTTATAGTTAGTTAGTTTAGTTCATTTATTATGCACCCCATACCCATCTTGTGGGCGGTAGTGGAAAGGGTTACAGAGGCACATAATGGGCTCAGGGACTGAACCCCACAATTCATTTAGCTAAGCAAGTTACAATCTTGATGAGCTAGTTACAAAATTCAATATAAGTCGTCACATCAACAATGGGTTCGAGATCGACCTCAAGTACAGGTTCTAAATTAAGCAACTGACATATGTGGAGAGCTAGTGTCACAATTAATATGTTTTTTTTTTTGTTTTTTGTTTTTTTGAGATATATACAAGAGTTGTTACATTCTTGTAGAGCCACTAGTACGCGTAGCGTTTCGGGCAAGTCCTTAATCCTATGGTCCCTGGAATACGATCCCCTGCCGCGAAGAATCGTTTTTTCATCCAAGTACACATTTTACTGTTGCGTTAACCAGAGGCTACAGTTAAGGAATTGCGCCCAGTAAATCCTCCCCGGCCTGGATACGAACCCATGACATAGCGCTCGCGGAACGCCAGGCGAGTGTCTTACCACTACACCACGGAGACTGATGGTCTGACTTTTCTGTTTGACTTTTATGTTTGTCCTGCACACCGCCCCCCATCCAGTGGACAGCGGTGGATAGGTTACAATCACTTAGTTACTACCTACAGTTAGCAAACTGGGGATATTTGGCTAAAATTTCTGGTAGTAGATCATTTTGAATGAAATATTGACACATCGTTGGAACATTGGTTATAGAATTGTCTCTAAATTCACGTATCTTTTCGCACTCCATCACATAGTGACGGAGGGTGTGCGAATAATTTTGTTGACACAGTTTACATTTGGTCAGGTCTACATCAGCAGATAATGAGAATTCCCAGAGATACTTGTAACCGAGTCTAAGCCGAGCAGTAGTAACACCTAGAAGTCTGCTGATTTTATTGGATGATCCATAGATGTGTGGCTCCTCTTGCATGATAGTATGATGATAGATGGAATTACTGGTGTCAATTTCACTTTGCCTCAGATCTACAAGATCTTGTTGAAGTTCTCGGTGTACTGCTGCTCTCAGATTGCTCATTGACAATCCAAGGTTACACTCAACGGCTCCTTTAAAGGCAGATTCTTTGGCTAACTTATCAGCTCTATCATGCATTCGGAGGCCAACATGAGATGGAGACCACATGAAATGGACTCTTGTTACCATCCTTAATAATGTTGTTGTATTTGTGTCTAGCTTCGGACACGAGCATGTTACAGTTATGTCTTAAAGAGTTGAGAGCATTTAAGGATGATAAGGAGTCACTTACAAATAATGTATCAAGTTTGGAGACTTGTGCACATTTCAGTGCAAGGAGCAAGGCAAATAGTTCGGTCTGAAGGGTAGAGGCCCAGTTGTTTATACGGACTCCCCACTCAAAGTACAAGCCATCGCCCATTGTCAGGACAACTGCACTTCCAGCTGCACCCGTGGTGCGGTGTAGGGAACCATCAGTGTATATGATTTGAGAGAGAGAATGCTCTGTGGAGAGAGCATCAATATGGCTTAAGGCGTTGAGCTTTGCCTCAAGATGAAGCTTGGGCTGATCTCTAATTTGCTTCTTGGGTGGAAAGGGAGGGATTAAAACTGGAAAGGGTGTAACCTCCCACGGTGCAGGAAAGTGCCGTTGTTGTTTCTCTTGGTACAAATCATGAACCTGATACATTCTGAGTTGAGTTCCAGTTTTTGTTATCCATTTGGAACAATGCTGATCTTCAATTAAGAAATTCTGGAGGGCTTCTGTGCAAGGATTAGGATGAGTTAGCCTAAGCATTTTTATACCAATTTGATAGTTAATTTCAGTAACACGATCAACAACGCTCGGAATATGAAGTTCCTTTCTCATATTAAGTATCTTTGTGGTACGAGGGCACCCAAGGATTATCCTCAAGGCTTCGTTCTGCAATTTTTCAAACCCTCCAAGCTTTCTTTCAGGCATCAAAACAAGTAGAGGTGCAGCATAATCCACTAAAGACCTGATGTATGCAAGGTACATCATTTTGACAATTCTGACATTGGCACCATAGCCTGAGTGATAACCTGCAACAGCCTTGAGAGCTCGGAGCCTCTCTTTATACTGACGACAGAGTCTGAATACAACAGGACCATACAGTGGCACCTCAAGGCCAAGGTATTTGAATCTGTTTACATAGTGAAGCTGGGAGCCATCAGACAGTTGCATCTTGCGAACAGCTCCTCCCTGCCTGGGTGGGCGCCGATTGTGTATCTTTGTTTTCTCTGCTGAGATAATTAAACCAAGGTCCTGACATGAGTCTAATACAGAGTTAAGAGTGTTCTGTGTGTTAACATACCCAGTGGTGTGTATCATTATATCATCAGCATAGCTAATGATGTGGACGTTGGGTATGCTCGGTACAGAGTTTAACAGCGTGTTTATTAAGATATTAAATAAGGTAGGACTGAGGACACCTCTCTGCGGGGTACCTAGTTCAAAGTCTCTTGTTACACTCCTATGCCCCTGGAAAAATACAGATGACTTCCTGTTGGATAAGTAACCCCTGATCCAACAAAGAAGCCGACCACCAATATTCATTCTTGCAAGCTCACTCAAGATAACATGTCTATTTGCAATATCAAAGGCAGACTTAAGATCTAGGAAGGTGGTATATGACTTTTCAGTGTGCAGGGTAAGAAAGGTGGTGATCCAATGATGCACACTCCTTCCATGCATGAAGCCATATATCTGGGGGGATAGCATGGTTCTTATTCTATGGAGGAGACGGTTTAGGACCATTCTCTCGAATGTTTTGCAAATGCAGCTAGTAAGGGAAATTGGGCGGAAAGCATTCTCTTGATTTGGCTTGGGAATTGGAATGATTATACTGTTGGTCCAAGAGATAGGAAGTTCCCCTGTAACATAGCTCATATTATACAGCTCAAGCAAGGAATTCCCTGGTACTAAAGGGAGCAGACGCAATATGTCATAAGTGATACCATCTTCACCGGGGGATGTGGCTTTGCCTTTGTTTAGGGCCGCGAGTAATTCAAACTCCGTAAATGGCACGTTGCACTTCATGCTCCACAAGGAAGCAACATGCTTCCTTGTGGAGCATGAAGTCAACGAGCCTTTCTCGACCTCCGTAACCAGCATTTAGTCTGAACTGTATGTCTGGGGGAAGATTATTGAAGCTAGAGGTGGTTGCCCAAGCATCGACTAACTCGTTTGCTCTGTGTAGAGGGTGAGGGTGTGCTACTTGGCCGATCTTATCGCCTTTAATTCTTTTAATATCCTTCCATGCCTGGCTGAGGGGGGTGTGAGAGTTGAGACTGTTAACAAAAGTTTCCCAGTTATCTTGCCTGAGCTCTGTCATGCGCTCCCTCGCCTTGGCTAGGGCTTTCTGAAAGAGCTTGAGCATTGCTGGCGTACGTGTTTCCTTATATGCAAGCCCAACTCGTCTGGCAGTGCGTTTCAAAGTACGCAGTTTGGGGTCATTGTAATAGGCATGGCGTTTATTACCTTTCATATCGTTCCGACTATTGGATGGTGCAGGGGGCCGACCTAAAGGGTCAGCAAACATCTGAATGCTCTGTACTAGACCGTCGTTAAATGTCTGGACTGTGGAGGGATCATAAGTGCTGTACCACTCTGACACATGAGCAACAAAGTCTTCACGTCGAGCAGGAGGAACACTGAGCCGTTTGCGTTTGAAAGTCCCACCGGGCAGGATGGTATTTCCTATACATAGAGTAGTCAATCGAGGGTGATGATCTGACAACAAATCTGTTACAATAGATGATGTGCACCAGACGTGAGAGACACTGAAACCAACACAGAGGTCTAGAATGCCTCCACAAATATGCGTGGGTTCAAGGTCACCCACAATCTGCACATCTTGGTGACTATTTAGTAGCGACAGCAGTTGATTCCCGTTACCGTTACTGAAGCGAGAGCCACCAATGTCCTTGTGTCTAGCATTGTAGTCACCAAGAATGATGGTGGGGTCTGCTTGAGCGCTGGCTGGAAGATCAATATATTTTAACTTTCCTGCTGGAGCATATAGATTAAATACATTGAGAACAGAGTTGCCCACATAGATCCTCACTCCATGATAATGTTGACCAGCAGTTTGTTTTTCTGGCAGAAGTTGATGGGGTAGGGATTGTTTGATGTACAGAATGCAAGAGTTACTGGATCTGAGGTTGTAAGAAACAAATGAGGGCAATTTCGGGGGTGAGGATCTTGCGGGAACTCTGCACTCCTGGAGACATACAATATCGATGTGTTCAGTTGTTACTTTGTGATGTAAATCTGAGAACCTTTTTTTGAGGGACGCAATGTTCCAGCTAAGGACGGATAACTTAGTTAATTGTGCATTTAAAGTCAGCATTATATATTGATATTATTAGTTCACTTAATATTTATTATCTATATACATATTATCTACTGCACTACGATATAAGTCCAGGAACATTTCTTAGTTTATTACCAATGTCACACATTTATCTCCAATGGTCTAGTACAATTTGTCGGTCATTTCCAGCTATAGAGTCGTTTT
The DNA here is from genome assembly GCF_040958095.1 of Procambarus clarkii. Classification (NCBI taxonomy): domain Eukaryota; kingdom Metazoa; phylum Arthropoda; class Malacostraca; order Decapoda; family Cambaridae; genus Procambarus; species Procambarus clarkii. The sequence goes on from NC_091154.1 coordinate 47,863,871, forward strand.
GAACATACTTTAGCACAACTTTGGCAGTTAACTTGCTTGGAAGGGCTCCACTACACAAGATTTCAAGAAGTTTCCCCTGATGGGCAAGCGAACACATGTTTGGAGCGTTCAGGGTGGAAGGGGGAGTTTGGCGGTCATTGCTTACAAGTCCCCTCATACACGTGACCATCATCGAAATATCGCTGGTGGATTTTTTCTCATGTTGGAGTTGCTCTTGCAGCCGCTCCGTTTGCTGCTGTGACTGCTGCTGGTGTTCCTGCAACCGGTCACGAAGGGCAACCACTGCTTGAACAGTGGAGCGACCCAAGGGCGAGGTGGTAGGGAGGCTGAGGTTGCGATCTGTCTCATTTTGATCCAGTTCCTTATCCCCCACTTCCAGTTGACTGTGGGGTCCAGCTGTGGATGGTGGTCTCACAGTAGGTGACATTATCCCAGAACCAGGAAGTGCATGGCCACTCTACATCAGGGGAAGGCCCACCACTGGCAGAAGATGCAGCACCTGGTTCTTGTGGGGGAAGCTGGGATGATGGCCCGAGTCTTCGGTCTGGTACCGGTCCCCTTGTGCACTTTGTAATTTAAAGGTGGTGAGTTTGGCAGCCAGCTGGAGCGAACATCACCTCCAGATGGCTCTGAACAGCGAGTGGGACTGATGGCAGCATTTGGCAACTGCTCTTCATGGTGGTGTGAAGGGTATGGCAAGTGTTGTGTCAACACCTCCGGGAGACAGGTTCCTGGCACCTGACGGGCAGGTGCAGGTTGAACAGACACCTGTCGTCTGGTCCCGTGATGCACTCGGTGCTTGGCAGATGGTGAAGTATTTGGTATCCAGCTGCTACGAACACTACGTCCAGGTGGCTCTGCACAGGAATTGTTTCTGTGAACAATTCAATTTCTCCCACCCTACCCATCAACATTGGTGTTCCTCAGGGCAGCATACTTGGCCCTCTCCTCTTTCTCATCTTCATTAATGACCTTCCAAATGCCTCCCAACACCTCAAACCAATTCTATTTGCTGACGACACAACCTTCATTTACTCCAGTCCTGACCCCCTTGCTCTAAATGCCACAGTAAATACTGAGCTAAATAAAGTCCATCTGTGGCTAACTGCCAACAAACTCACCCTTAACATTGACAAAACTTTCTATATTCTGTTTGACAATAAATCCTCAAATCAAATAAATCTCTAAATAAACAATACCCAAATATGTAACAAATTAGATGGAAAATTCCTTGGCGTTCTCATCGACCACAAGCTGAATTTCCAGGGTCACATTCTAAACATATCAAAAAAAGTTTCAAAAACTGTTGGCATTCTTTCTAAGATCAGATATTATGTACCTCGCCCTGCCCTGGTTACTCTCTATTACTCCCTCATCTATCCATACCTCAACTATGGTATTTGTGCTTGGGGCTCTACTACCCAAAATCATTTACGTCCTCTAATTACCCAACACGAAGCTGCTATTAGGACAATATCCAACTCTAGCCCCAGACATCACTCGGTACCCTTACTCAAATCTCTGAATATGTTAGATATTAAGTCACTGCACATTCTCTCATGTGTATTATACATATATAAAACGCTGAACTGTAATGCCAATCCTGACCTCAAAAGCTTCATTGAAGGTTGTAACAGAACCCATGAGCACCACACCAGAAATAAATACAGTTTTGATATTCCTAGAGTACGACTTAATCAAACTAGAAATGCTCTACAAATCAAGGAACTCAGAATGTGGAATGACCTTCCCAACCATGTTAAAGACTGTACCTCTCTCAACCAGTTTAAGATAAAAACTAAACACTACCTAATAAATTCCCTGTAACCTACCTTACCCCTCTATTGTCAACCAATGTCTGTTTTTTTAAAGAGCGCTGTTTGCCGACCTCTTGTATTTGTGCTGCTTTTTCAGTCATATTCCCCCTTTTTTTTATCTTTATTTGTATTTGTTCTCAACACATTTTATTCTTTATGCTCAATTAGTATTAAGTTGTAGATATTAATGTTTTTCCTGCCCGAAACGCATTGCGTAATAGTGGCTTTAGGCATTGTATGTACTAGCTCCATCTATATATCGATCCATTAATGTAACATCACTTGTATGTATGTACCTTTCCTGAATAAACATATTTATTTATATTTATTTAGAGCCGGCAGCTGTACCTGGCAACCGTCCTCCCGGGTGGGCGGGGCCGGGCACCTGGCCGTAAGCAGCTGGTCGCTTGACACAGTCAAGGTGCCAGGCTTGAACACCGCTCCTGCCACAGTTTATGCATTTTTCACTTACTGACTGCAGTTCCTTTATGAGTTTAAAACACACCTCAGATTTATGAGGTTCACCACACACGGCACAAAAAAAGTTTTTGCTTGTGCAGTACCTGGCTACGTGACGTCCCCATCGTTGACACTTATAACACCTACGAGAGGGAGGGTTGTAGAGGGCAATGTTATAGTGCCGACCTAAAGCTGCTCTAGAGTAAATTCTGTCCGGTATAGGCGTGGCACCTTTCCATGTGGCAGCTATGAGTCCATTTCTCAGACGTTTAGAGTTTACAATATTTTCATCACAAAGATATTCAGGCTTAATGAGTTTATTAACATTGAATATGACAATAGTTACTTTTGGACGCCTAGGTGCTGCATTTTTCATCTTAATGCCTGCATACTCTGTGTTTAGCAACACATTTACAAAAGCACTGTTGTTTGTAACGAAGACATATTCACTTTCATTTCTAGGTAACCTAATGACCTTATCATAATGTGCCTCAGAGGCTTCACAAAACCACTGGACTTTTCCCTCTACTGTAGTTCCCAGAGGAAAATCTAGCCGTACATGTCTGGCAGCAGCCGAATTTGGTGGGTTTGATCGTGCCCTTCTCAACTGCTTACGGCGCTGACTTTTACTCATTTGCACCGTGAATCCCTCATCATCTGCACCGCCTTCTGATGTGTCGTGGGGCACCACTGAGGAGGTGGCACTATCATTAGAAAACAATTGACGAGTGTGCGATGGGTCCACAAAGTCACTATCTGGCAACGGCGATGTGCTGCCCGGCACCTTATCCGGGGCAGTTGCCATGGCGTTAAAGACACAACACCTATATGCAGAGTATTACGGTTCACTCGCTCCACAGTGAACCACAAAGAAGCACATCAGTAGATGGCCTATTCACAGGGCGGAAGGGGCCGCCAACCATCAAAACAAGATCAGCAGAAATAAATCGGCCAGCCTGCATATATGAGGCTCCACTATTTTCAAGGTCACAGCGCACCTTGCAGGTTGGCGCGCAAAAATTTGAAGTTAGTGGTACATGCATAAGTATCTGCTTAACAGATACTTAACACTCGACAAAAACTTGACATACACAGGCAACAAACCGTAGTACTTGAGAGCTGGCGGAGAGATGTGCAAGAAGCATGTTGATCATGAAGGCGTTCCTGGCATATTATTCTCATTCCCTGGCTGGGCGAGGTGCTAGGCCTAATTAACAGAGCGTGCCACACCAGACGTGCCCTTACACTTTGTATATTCACACAGTTTTGTAATTAAAGTTTCTAACCACACTCAATCGTCACAGCACTATTTCACATCAACTAATGTAGAAGTGGGAGAGTTAAGGCATGACTCAAAGTATCTCCACTGAACTGAGGCTGCATTGTTTCCTGGTCACTAACGTCTTCGATCGAAGAACAAGGCAAACACGACTCAGCGGTAGTATGGGGCAAGAGCTATTGTCGTGTACCTGATACACGTGTGGTTTAGGTCCAATAGGCGAGTGAGGAGGGGACGCCTGAGGCCTGATCAACAACCTTCCCCTCGCAGGTCAGCAACACAGCTACAAATGCCACTTGTAATTCACCAGTGCAGGTGATAACCAAGTTTCAGACACACCTGGTGTGTATGTGTGTCCCAGATTGGTTATTAGGCTTCGTAACTGTCGGAGGTACAATTACACCCCCGATAACGAGTGCAAACGCTGGGGAGGACCCTCAAACGTCCGTCCCCTATGCTGCCTATGACGACGGCCATAGCTTTTGTTTTATTGCTGTTTATTTTCACTGCTATGCGTTCCGCTTCCCTGCTGATAATATCTAGGCATTTTTGTGCATAGTTCCTTGCACCTTTGCCATTGATGATGACCACAAAGTCGTCTGCATAGTTAAGAAGTTTGGCTTTTGGTAGCTTGAGCTTCATGAATTGTTCCATGAGACAGTTGAAGAGGAAGGGGCTTAGTATTCCTCCCTGCGGAGTTCCATTTTGCAGCCTCTTTGAGGCCGATGTTTTCCCTTGGAATTTGACTGTAGCTTCTCGGTTAAGCAGGCTTCCTCTGGCAAAAGCAAGAGCGTGTCCTTTGATTTCCTTATCCACAAGGCAGTACAGTGTAGCTGGAGCACTGGCTAACTCGAAGGCTTTTTCAAGATCTAGAAAAATAAGGATTCCAGGTATGTCATTGATTTTATCCAGGAGGAAGGTAAGGCATTCTGTGGTTCCAACACCTTTTCTATAAGTAAACATATTTTGGTGTAGTGGATTGGCTTTTCATTCAGTTCGATTAAGGGCCATTCTTTCTGCAGTTTTGGCCACGCAGCTTGTTAATGAGATGGGTCTTGGATTTCCTGGGTCTTTAGGTTTTGGAATGGGAACTATAATTGCACTGTTCCAAGAGAGTGGTCGGGTTCTTGTCACCCATACTCTGTTGATGAGATTCATAAATAAAATAAATAAATAAATAAATTTTTATTCAGGTAAGGTGCATACATACAAGGTAAGATACAAAGTTGATGGATTTATAGATAGAGCTAGTACATACAATGCCTAAAGCCACTATTAGGCAAAGCGTTTCGGGCAGGAAAAACATTAAAGACTAAAACTTTTTTTTTTTTTTTTTTTTTTTTTTTTTGAGATATATACAAGAGTTGTTACATTCTTGTAGAGCCACTAGTACGCGTAGCGTTTCGGGCAAGTCCTTAATCCTATGGTCCCTGGAATACGATCCCCTGCCGCGAAGAACCGTTTTTTCATCCAAGTACACATTTTACTGTTGCGTTAAACAGAGGCTACAGTTAAGGAATTGCGCCCAGTAAATCCTCCCCGGCCAGGATACGAACCCATGACATAGCGCTCGCGGAACGCCAGGCGAGTGTCTTACCACTACACCACGGAGACTGCCAAACACGGCTCACACAATTAATACTAATTGAGTTTAAAGTATAAAATGTGTTAAGAACAAATAAAAATAAAAATAAGAAAGAGGGGAACATGGCTGAAAAAGCAGCACAAATACAATTAGGTCGACAAAGAGCGTTGTTTAAAAAAAACAGACATTGGTTGACAATACAGGGGTAAGGTAGGTTACAGGGAATTTATTAGGTAGTGCTTCGTTTTTATCTTAAACTGGTTGAGAGAGGTACAGTCTTTAACATGGTTGGGAAGGTCATTCCACATTCTGGGTCCCTTGATTTGTAGAGCATTTCTAGTTTGATTAAGTCGTACTCTTGGAATATCAAAACTGTATTTATTTCTGGTGTGGTGCTCATGGGTTCTGTTACAACCTTCAATGAAGCTTTTGAGGTCAGGATTGGCATTACAGTTCAGCGTTTTATATATGTATAATACACATGAGAGAATGTGCAGTGACTTAATATCTAGCATATTCAGAGATTTGAGTAGGGGTACCGAGTGATGTCTGGGGCCAGAGTTGGATATTGTCCTAATAGCAGCTTTGTGTTGAGTAATTAGAGGACGTAAATGATTTTGGGTAGTAGATCCCCAAGCACAAATACCATAGTTGAGATATGGATAGATAAGGGAGTAATAGAGAGTCACCAGGGCAGGGCGTGGTACATAATATCTGATCTTAGAAAGAATGCCAACAGTTTTTGAAACTTTTTTGATATATTTAGAATGTGTCCCTGGAAATTCAGCTTGTGGTCAATGAGAACGCCAAGGAATTTGCCATCTAATTTGTTACAAATTTGGGTATTGTTTATTCTGAGATTTATTTGATTAGAGGATTTATTGTCAAACATAATATAGAAAGTTTTGTCAATGTTAAGGGTGAGTTTGTTGGCCATTAGCCAAAGATGGACTTTATTTAGCTCAGTATTTACTGTGGCATTTAGAGCAAGGGGGTCAGAACTGGAGTAAATGAAGGTTGTGTCGTCAGCAAATAAAATTAATTTGAGGTGTTGGGAGGCATTGGTATTGGTTCCTCAGGGCCAATATGCTACCCTGAGGAACACCAATGTTGATGGGTAGTGTCGGAAAAATTGAATTATTCACAGAAACATACTGGAGCCTGTCAGTAAGGTAAGATTTGAGGCATTGCAGGGAGTGTCCTCTGACTCCATAATGATGTAATTTAAGAAGAAGGTTTTGGTGGTTGACAGTGTCAAAAGCCTTACGCAGGTCCACAAATAACCCAACAGAGAACTCATTTTTATCAAGAGCTGCATGAATCAAGTTAATCATACTAATAAGTGCATCTTTTTGCTTTTTTGGGTCTGAAGCCATATTGACAAGAGCTAAGTATATTGTGTTTGGCTAGATAAGAATAAAGCTGCTTGTAGATTAGTTTTTCAAATATTTTTGACAAGTTAGGCAGGATTGATATGGGTCTGTAGTTGTTAACATCTGTGAGATCACCACATTTGTGGACATGGGTTACTCTCGCTTTTTTTTAGAATATCTGGAAAGGTTTGGAGTTCAAGTGACTTGTTGAAGAGCAAAGCAATAGCAGGGGCTAAAGACCTGGAGGCTTTTTTGTAAGAAGAGAAGAAGGCTTCAGGGAATTCAAGAAGGCTTCTTCACCCTTTTCTCCTAGCTTGGCTAGCATGTTATAAGTGATTTTGTATTCGCCTGGAGCTGTATTTTTAGTTTTCATTGTAGCACTTCTGAGTTCTTTCAGATTGAAAGGTTGGTGTAATTCGTCAGGTAAGGCTAAAGTATCATCTATTTTTTTCCCATCTTGCTGCTTGAAGTCTTTGTTGGTGAGTCAGAGTTGCTTGAGGAAATTGAGTGGAACTGGCTCTTGAAGCAAATAGATTTGCTAGCTTTTCTGCTTCTTGCTCTGGATGAACATGGTGCGGCGGAGCAGGAGGCAATTTTCCTTTGGTCTTGTTGATCTGCCTTCAGATGTCGCCCAAGGACGTATGCTGATTTAGCTTGGCACACCACTCGAGCCATTTTTCTTCTCTGATTTTTGCTGTTTCTTCGTGCACATGATCTCGGACAGCTCTAAGAAGTCCTAGATTAGCTTCGGTTCTATCTCTTCTGAAATTCTTTCGTGCACGATTTATTTATTTATTTATTTATTTATTTATTTATTTATTTATTTATTTATTTATATATATACAAGAAGGTACATTGGGTTTGTGAGAATACATTGGATAGTACAGTATTTACATTCTTGTAAAGCCACTAGTACACGCAGCGTTTCGGGCAGGTCCTTAATCTAGCAGAGTTAGTTTAGTTTAGTTCATTTATTATGCACCCCATACCCATCTTGTGGGCGGTAGTGGAAAGGGTTACAGAGGCACATAATGGGCTCAGGGACTGAACCCCACACGTCATTTAGCTAAGCAAGTTACAATCTTGATGAGCTAGTTACAAAATTCAATATTAGTCATCACATCAACAATGGGTTCGAGATCGACCTCAAGTACAGGTTCTAAATTAAGCAACTGACATATGTGGAGAGCTAGTGTCAAAATTGATATGTTTGTCCTGCACACCGCCCCCCATCCAGTGGGCAGCGGTGGATAGGTTACAATCACTTAGTTACTACCTACAGTTAGCAAATTTTGAGTAGGTAATTTCTATCAGAATTGATAAATGATAAAGATACATTGCAAGAGAAAAATGAGATGAGGAGCTTAGTAAGTATATTAAAGCACATTGTTATATTAAAGCTCTGATTGATTACATTGACAGCTTGATTAGTAATTTAAACAAGATTAATAGACACCATACAGCAGATTGACAGCACATATAAGACAGCAATGATCACAATGGTAAAGATGTTCAGATTGGGTACATAAAGATTGGGAGACTGGGTAGCAAAAGATACAGATAAACAAGATTTATAAACACCATACAGCAGATTGGCAGCACATATAAGAAGACAGCAATGATCACAATGGTAAAGATGTTCAAATTGGGAACATAAAGGTTGGGAGATTGGGTAGCAATTGATACAGTGCAATTTTAAGGCAAAAAATGAAAAACTATGAAGATGAAATTAGGTACTTTTTAGTATTGATTTTGAATGATGTAAAAGTTGGACAGCTTTTCAATTCAGTAGGGAGTGAGTTCCATAAACTGGGTCCCTTTATTTGCATAGAGTGTTTACACAGATTAAGTTTAACTCTGGGGATATCAAAGAGATATTTATTTCTGGTGTGGTGATAATGGGTCCTATTACATCTGTCCAGGAAGAGTTTCAGACAAGGATTTGCATTTAAGAACAGGGTTTTGTAAATGTAGTTGACACAAGAGAATTTATGGAGTGAGATTATGTTTAGCATGTTTAGGGAGTTAAACAAGGAGGCTGTGTGTTGTCTGAAAGCAGAATTTGATATTATTCTGATAGCAGATTTTTGCTGGGTGATGATGGACTTGAGGTGGTTTGCAGTGGTTGAACCCCATGCACTACTACCATAGTTGAGATAGGGATAGATTAGTGCATAATAGAGAGAGATGAGAGCAGAGTTAGGTACATAATATCTGATTTTGGAGAGTATACCAACTGTTTTAGAGACTTTCTTAGTTATGTGTTGTATGTGGGTACTGAAGTTGAGTCTCTTGTCTAGGAATAGGCCAAGAAACTTTCCATCATTTTTATTGCTAATGTTTGCATTGTCTATCTGGAGCTGAATTGCATTTGTAGATTTGCTTCCAAATAGGATGTAGTAGGTCTTTTCTATGTTAAGTGTTAGTTTGTTGGTTGACATCCATAAGTGGACTTTTTTTAGTTCATTATTAACAACATCATTTAGTGTATGTGGGTTGGGGTTGGAGTAGATGAGGGTAGTATCATTTAGTCTGTTAAGTAGGTCTTTGATCCTATCACAGTAATACCAATGGTCCTTGTGTTGTTGGGTAATTGTTTTCCTCTTGGGGATGGCGTGATTTGCTGCTCTATGTATTGCATTTACTAAATCTTTTTCCATTTCTTCGGTGTTGTCAGGAGGAGTGTAGTTTTGGTGCCAAGTTTCGAGAGCTTCCTGAAACTTCGTCCAATCTGCCTTGATAAAGTCCCATCCGGGCTCGGGAGCTGGAGGTCTGGGAGGTAGTGCTATATTAATAACTGTTTTTGTAGCAAAGTGGTCACTGGTCAGAACATGATCCACTGACCAATGACACAACTCATAAATACTTTTTTTTTTTTTTTTTTTTTTTTTTTTTTTTTTTTTTTGAGATATATACAAGAGTTGTTACATTCTTGTACAGCCACTAGTACGCGTAGCGTTTCGGGCAGGTCCCTGGAATACGATCCCCGCTGAGCGGGACCAAAGAGCCAGAGCTCAACCCCCGCAAACACAACTAGGTGAGTACTAGGTGAGTACATTCATCTTCAACAGGCACAAAACCCCACCAGCACCCCATCAAAACCGCAACATTCATAAAGATCATCCAATTCAATGTGCGGGCATTTTTCTCCATTAGACACATGATGTCAGATTTTATTGAGACCGAAAGACCTGATGTGCTATTATTAAATAGCACATTCATTACGAACTCATATAAAATCAAATATTATGGCTACTCCTCTTACTAGTCACCAGATGAAGCACATGAAGGAGCTGCAATACTCATCCGTTCTTCATACAAACACGAACTCTTACACACTCATTGGCTTCACAAATATTTCCTAGACAGCCACTAGTACGCGTAGTGTTTCGGGCAGGTCCCTGGAATACGATCCCCGCCGCGAAGAATCGTTTTTTTCATCCAAGTACACATTTTACTGTTGCGTTAAACAGAGGCTACAGTTAAGGAATTGCGCCCAGTAAATCCTCCCCGGCCAGGATACGAACCCATGACATAGCGCTCGCGGAACGCCAGGCGAGTGTCTTACCACTACACCACGTAGACTAGAACTGGTAGAAACAAACGTGAGATCCAGCTTTCCCCCAGCAGTGTGGGTTGGTACCGTCGAATTAAGCAGACTGATTTCTGGCACTTCATCCAAAAGGTGTTCAATATGTCTTCCATTGGCGTCGGTTCTTGGTGAATCAAGTAGTAATTTACTATGAGCGTTGAAGTCGCCAGAGATAATAGTAGGTGTAGTGACTGCTATTTCAAAGAATGTTAATCTAATCTAACTTTTTCTAAGGTGCTGTCTCTGCCTTACCATTTACCTAATGTTCTCTCATTTATATAATTTCCTAAATAATCCATCAAGTCTCCATGCACTTATGCAAGCATCTACCTCAGTTTCACTGTAAAATTTTACTCTTAAATCTAATCTTACCCTATTCCATTTATATTTTAAATTTAATTGTATTGATCTATGTCATTTATTGAAATCAATTATTGATCTCATTTTTGTTCTCTTAATTAAGTTCATACTAATTATAGGTTAAAACTAAGCTAAATAAAATTTACTATCTTTAAGATTATTTTACTATACAATTATCATTTGTCAAATTTTTTTATATATTCATCTTGACAGTCTCTACTGATTTGTTGTTCTCTCCACCAAACTTGTGTATCCTCCATGGTTATCTAGTGACCTTAATCCTACCTCTAATTGTTTCAATTCTTTTGTTTACCATTCATTTATTGTTGTGTTTTGCCATAATTATTCTCTAATTTAGCAGACTTTATACTTTGTAAGCTCTTATTGCATTGTTATATTATTATATTGTTGTGTTTTGCTATAATTACTTTCTATTTTACAGCAGATTTAGTTTTCATCTGTTCCTGTAATTGCTTATCTTATTGTATCGTGACATTATCTTATCTATATGCTTACTGATATTGATCCTGATCGAAATCTTCTGTCCCATATCCACACTCATCAGCACATTGATCATCATTATTGCAGGTATTACACAGCAAATCTTGCAAAAAACAAACTCCTAAATAGCACCTGCTTATCAGTTTACAACCAAAATGTTAGGTCACTTGGTAAACATTTTGATGATATAAATGCACTACTTACAGCACTAGGTACTAAATTATCATTCATCATTTTAACAGAAACTTGGCTAAGTAATGACTATACCCAACTCTACAATTTAGCTGGTTATAAAGCCATTCATAACTGCAGGCCTAGCAAAAAAGGTGGTGGTACAGCAATATATTACAAAGATACCTTCATTTGCAATAGTGTCATTAGTGATAGAGACGACTATTGTGAATATACCTTTGCCAAGTTCTCCAGTAAATCCCTTAAATCCTCCCTGATAATCGGTGCCATCTATATAAATAAATATGTTTATTCAGGTAAGGTACATACATACAAGTGATGTTACATTAATGGATTGATATATAGATGGAGCTAGTACATACAATGCCTAAAGCCACTATTACGCAATGCGTTTCAGGCAGGAAAAACATTAATATCTACAACTTAATACTAATTGAGCATAAAGAATAAAAAGTGTTGAAAACAAATACAAATAAAGATAAAACAAAGGGGGAACATGACTGAAAAAGCAGCACAAATACAATAGGTTGACAAACAGTGTTGATTAAAAAAAATAATAATAATAAAATAACAGACATGGGTTGACAATAAAGGAGTGAGGTGGGTTACAGGGAATTTATTAGGTAGTGTTTAGTTTTTATCTTAAACTGGTTGAGAGAGGTACAGTCTTTAACATGGTTGGGAAGGTCATTCCACATTCTGGGTCCCTTGATTTGTAGAGCATTTCTAGTTTGATTAAGTCGTACTCTAGGAATATCAAAACTGTATTTATTCCTGGTGTGGTGCTCATGGGTTCTGTTACAACCTTCAATGAAGCTTTTGAGGTCAGGATTGGCATTACAGTTCAGCGTTTTATATATGTATAATACACAAGAGAGAATGTGCAGTGACTTAATATCTAACATATTCAGAGATTTGAGTAAGGGTACCGAGTGATGTCTGGGGCCAGAGTTGGAGATTGTCCTAATAGCAGCTTTGTGTTGGGTAATAAGAGGACGTAAATGATTTTGGGTAGTAGAGCCCCAAGCACAAATACCATAGTTGAGATATGGATAGATGAGGGAGTAATAGAGAGGTAACCAGGGCAGGGCGTGGTACATAATATCTGATCTTAGAAAGAATGCCCACAGTTTTTGAAACTTTTTTTGATATATTTAGAATGTGACCCTGGAAATTCAGCTTGTGGTCGATGAGAACGCCAAGGAATTTGCCATCTAATTTGTTACAAATTTGGGTATTGTTTATTTTGAGATTTATCTGATTAGAGGATTTATTGCCAAACAGAATATAAAACGTTTTGTCAATGTTAAGGGTGAGTTTGTTGGCAGTTAGCCAAAGATGGACTTTCTCTAGCTCAGTATTTACTGTGGCATTTAGAGCAAGGGGGTCAGGGCTGGAGTAAATGAAGGTTGTGTCGTCAGCAAATAGAATTGGTTTGAGGTGTTGGGAGGCATTTGGAAGGTCATTAATGTAGATGAGAAAGAGGAGAGGGCCAAGTATGCTGCCCTGGGGAACACCAATGTTGATGGGTAGGGTGGGAGAAATTGTATTATTCACAGAAACATACTGGAGCCTGTCAGTAAGATAAGATTTGAGGTATTGCAGGGAGTGTCCTCTGACTCCATAATGATGTAATTTAAGAAGAAGGTTTTGATGGTTGACAGTGTCAAAAGCCTTACGCAGGTCCACAAATAACCCAACAGGAAACTCCTTTTTATCAAGAGCTGCGTGAATTAAGTTAATCATACTAATAAGTGCATCGTTAGTGCTTTTTTTGGGTCTGAAGCCATATTGACAAGAGCTAAGTGTATTGTGTTTGGCTAGAAAAGAGTAAAGCTGCTTGTAGATTAGCTTTTCGAATATTTTTGACAAGTTAGGCAGGATTGATATAGGTCTGTAGTTGTTAACATCAGTGAGATCACCACATTTGTGGACAGGCGTTACTCTTGCTTTTTTTAGAATGTCAGGAAAGGTTTGGAGTTCAAGTGACTTGTTGAAGAGCAAAGCAATAGCAGGGGCTAAAGATCTGGAGGCTTTTTTGTAAATTAAAGTTGGTATCTCCTCGAGGGCACTAGACTTGGTTTTAAGGGAAAGGATTATCTCATTGACGTCAGTGGAATTAATAGGCTTTAGGTACAGAGACTGTGGATAGTTACCTGTAAGATAGTCCTGAACATCAGTACAGGAAGATGGAATATCATTTGCAAGGGATGACCCAATGGAAGAGAAGAACCTATTGAACTCATTACCAGAATCAGAGGCTGAAAGCTGACCAACGTTATTGGACAGGAGTGTTGGTTTGTTATTTAAAATCTTCTTTGATCCCAATATTTGTGAAATTGTGCTCCAAGTTTTTTTAATGTTGCTCTTTATTTGGGTAAATTTATCTTCATAGTATTTAGTTTTGGCTCGTCTAATTATTTTAGATAGCAATAACGAGTAATTCTTTGAGAATTCTTTGGAGACGGTTCCTAACCTATACTTCTTCTCAAGGTCGTGTTTTTTGTTAATGGATTTAAGTATTCCCTTTGTAAGCCAAGGATTGTTAAGTCTTTTGCTTGTGACTTGTTTTGTAAGCATAGGACAGTGGGTGTTATAAAGGCTAAGAGTTGTTTGTAGAAAAGATTTCACTGCTAGGTTGATGTCCCCTATGTTACCTAACTCGGACTCCCAGTTGACATTATCAGCAGCAGTTATAAAATTGTTTATAGCAGTTTCATTGTGCAGCCTAAAGCTTAACTCCCTTGTCTCTAGAGGTGGATTGCTAATGTTAGTTAAGAGAAATGTGGGGTAATGGTCTGTAGTGCTATCGGTGATTATACCTGAAGTAAGCGGAGAGGTTATGTTGGTCCAGATGTGATCTAGAGTCGTAGCAGTACTATCAGTGATTCTAGTTGGTCTAGTGATTAAGGGTATGAGGAAGCAGGAATTCATACAGTTGAGGAAGCTAACAGCAGTAGGGTGTTCAGGCTCGCAGAGGTCAATATTAAAGTCCCCTGCGATAATTAGATGGTTTTTGTTCAATCTGTTATCTAGTATTAGATTTCTAAGGTTTGAGTTGAATTCAGACACATCAGTGTTAGGAATTCTATAGACTGCACCCACAGACAGGACAGACTCGGCACCTTTGACTCTGAAACTGGCGAAGATATACTCCCCACAGCAGTCTCTAGTTCTAATTATTTTTAAGCATGTTAGTTCTTGGTGGTAGTAAAGAGCAGTACCACCACCTCTCTGCATTTGACGACAGTTGTGAATTGCTGAGTAGTTAGGCATGTTAAAGAGTTGAGTAGTATCCTCTTTCAACCACGTTTCAGTAAGTATAATAAAAGAGAATTTGTTGTCAATAGTTTCAATCAAGGCACTAACATCATCGAAGTGTTTACCTAGGGATCTAACGTTCAAATTGATTATAGAGATATTGTGATTATGTGTTAATACATTGTTTACATCATGTGCTGTAAAATATCTGCAATTTTGATCATTGAAGTGATGATTGTCATAGATAGTGGATAAGAGGTTTAGTTCTGGGTCTATACTTGTCTGCATAAAATGGCTGATTGCAGGAAAACAAGGTAAGAATGGCAAATTACAAAATAGAAAACAAAGAAAAAAGTAGATTAAAAATTCTAAAGTAAAATAAACTTAATGGTAATTTTAAGTAAAAAGAAAAAAAAAACTTAATGGGCACTAGGAATGTAAAAGATTAACTAGAATAATTAATAACAATAGATGACCAAAAAAGTAAAAAAAACAATTATGAAATCTATAAGATGAAAAGCTTGCTTACTATACTATTATAAGTACACTATAGTTGAATACTAAAGTTACACTAAAACAAACTGAGGTAGTTTAAATAGAGATACACTCAGGAGCACTGGATAATGAAGTTAATACTAGAGGACACAGGCAAAGCCAGTGTACTATGGAACATGGGAGTAAAAAGAAAAAAAAGACAATAATAAAGATGACACTATAGATTTCCTATAGATTTCCTAATACCAACATAGCTTTATTCTCTGACATTGTAAGGAATCTTATCATAAATAACAATCTCAACAAAAATCACATCATTCTGGGAGGTGATTTCAATATTGACCTGGGTCTTCAAAACAACCCTCAAGTTGACTATTTCCGTAACAGCATGAACTCCTGTATGCTAATCCCCACAATCACCAAGCCCACCCGAGTCACTCAAACATCTGCCACTACCCTGCATCACCTTTGGACTAATATAACAGCTCCCCTTACATCTGGGGTAATCTATGACAGAACAACTGACCACTATCCTACCTTCCTCATAGCAAACATTGACACATCACCACCAGAAACCAAAAAACTTTCATTCAGGCTACATAGTGAATCAGCTTTAGGCAATCTCTCCAATGCACTTCACAATATTAACTGGGAATCTGAATTTAATAATTCACAGGATATAAACTCTTCAACTAACCTCTTTCTCTCCAAAACTCTAAGCCTCTACAACACTCACTGTCCCCTTGTTACCAAACAAGTAACTGATAAAAGAAAAAATAACCCGTGGCTCACAAGTGGCATAATTAAATCAATCAACAAAAAACATGAATACGAAAAGAAATTTAGGAGTGGCCTAATTTCAATGGAAGTAGTTAAAAGGTACTCATCAGTGCTTACCAGTATCATAAGAAAAGCAAAACTTTCATATTATGAGACTAGATTCAAAGAAGCAAAAGGCAACATGAAAAGCACATGGAATACCATCTCTAACATCCTGGGAACTAAACAACACTCCCACAACCAGATAACACTCTCTAAGGATGGCCTTACACTGTCATCTGACTTAGAAATGGCGAACGAATTTAATAACTTCTTTTCATCGATTGGTGCTAACCTTGCAAGTAAAATCCCACAGACTCAGACACATATCAACACATATCTCTCAGGCAGCTATCCAAACTCTCTTCTCCTCTCACCAGTCAGCCCGTCAGATGTTGTGTCCATCATACACTCACTAAAAACCAAAGCTGGGAACATCAGTGAAATCCCATCCATTGTATACAAGAGCGCCTCCCACGCCCTTGCGCCACCTATAGCTCTGCTGTTCAACAAATCCCTTGAGTGTCATACCTTCCCTGATATCCTTAAAAACGCAAGAGTAACGCCAGTTGATAAAGGAGGTAATCCGTCAGACATAAACAACTACAGACCAATATCGAACCTACCCATACTATCAAAAATATTTGAAAAAATTATCTACAAACAGCTCTACTCCTATCTCGAAAAATTCGACATTCTTAGCCCCTGTCAGTTTGGCTTCCGCTCTCAAAAGAGTACCAACGATGCAATTATTAGTCTCCTTGATATAATTTACTCTGCCCTTGACAAAAATGAGTTTCCAATTGGACTCTTCATTGACCTGAGAAAGGCCTTTGATACTGTTAATCACGATTACCTCTTATGTAAACTCCATCATTATGGAATCCGAGGCCATGCACTGGACTATATCCAATCCTATCTTAGTGATAGACACCAATGTGTAGCCATCAATAATATAATATCTCCCACTCTACCAATAACCGTTGGAGTGCCTCAGGGCAGCATCTTGGGACCCCTACTATTTCTTATATACATTAATGATCTGCCTAATGTCTCTAACATTCTGAAACCTATTTTTTTTGCTGATGATACTACCCTCATTTACTCCAACCCCAACCCACATACACTAAATGATGTTAATAATGAACTAAAAAAAGTCCACTTATGGATGTCAACCAACAAACTAACACTTAACATAAAAAAGACCTACTACATCCTATTTGGAAGCAAATCTACAAATGCAATTCAGCTTCAGATTGACAATGTAAACATTAGCAATAAAAATGATGGAAAGTTTCTTGGCCTATTCCTAGACAAGAGACTCAACTTCAGTACCCACATACAACACATAACTAAGAAAGTCTCTAAAACAGTTGGTATACTCTCCAAAATCAGATATTATGTTCCTAACTCTGCTCTCATCTCTCTATATTATGCACTAATCTATCCCTATCTCAACTATGGTATCTGTGCATGGGGTTCAACCACTGCAAACCACCTCAAGTCCATCATCACCCAGCAAAAATCTGCTATCAGAATAATATCAAATTCTGCTTTCAGACAACACACAGCCCCCTTGTTTAACTCCCTAAACATGCTAAACATAATCTCACTCCACAAATTCTCTTGTGTCAACTACATTTACAAAACCCTATTCTTAAATGCAAATCCTTGTCTGAAACTCTTCCTGGACAGATGTAATAGGACCCATTATCACCACACCAGAAATAAATATCTCTTCGATATCCCCAGAGTTAAACTTAATATGTGTAAACACTCTATGCAAATAAAGGGACCCAGTTTATGAACTCACTCCCTACTGAATTGAAAAGCTGTCCAACTTTTACATCATTCAAAATCAATACTAAAAAGTACCTAATTTCATCTTCATAGTTTTTCTCTTTTTGCCTTAAAATTGCACTGTATCAATTGCTACCCAATCTCCCAACCTTTTTGTTCCCAATTTGAACATCTTTACCATTGAGATCATTGCTGTTTTCTTATATGTGCTGCCATTCTATTGTATGGTGTTTATAAATCTTGTTTATCTGTATCTTTTGCTACCCAGTCTCCCAATCTTTATGTACCCATTCTGAACATCTTTACCATTGTGATCATTGCTGTCTTATATGTGCTGTCAATCTGCTGTATGGTGTCTATTAATCTTGTTTAAATTACTAATCAAGCTGCCAATGTAATCAATCAGAGCTTTAATATAACAATGTGCTGTAATATACTTACTTATCTCTCTCATCTCATTTTTCTCTTATAATGTATCTTTCATTTATCAATTCTGATTGAACTTACCTACTTAAAATTATCTGCTAGATTAAGGACCTGCCCGAAACGCTGCGCGTACTAGTGGCTTTACAAGAATGTAATTACTGTACTATCCAATGTATTCTCACAAACCCAATGTACCTTCTTGTATATATATAAATAAATAAATAAATAAATAAATAAATAAATAAATAAATAAATAAATAAATAAATAAATAAATAAATAAATAAATAAATAAATAAATAAATGTTGAGAGATCCATGTCGTGTTCTCTCTGGCTCTTGTATACATTGAAGATGTACAGCGTTGAGTTCCTCATAGTGAGCTTAACTCCCATAATTTCGACGTTCTCGCCACAGTTGGGCAGGTCTTGGGCAGTTGGGCAGATGCAAGTTGCATCTTGCGAACAGCTCCTCCCTGCCTGGTTGGGCGCCGATTTAGTATCTTTGTTTTCTCTGCTGAGATAACTAAACCTAGGTCCTGACATAAGTCAAATACAGAGTTAAGAGTGTTCTGTGTGTTAACATACCCAGTGGTGTGTATCATAATATCATCAGCATAGCTAATGATGTGGACGTTGGGTTTGCTCCGTATAGAGTTTAACAGCGTGTTTATTAAGATATTAAATAAGGTAGGACTGAGGACACCACCCTGCGGGGTACCTAGTTCAAAGTCTCTTGTTACACTCCTATGCCCCTGGAAAAATACAGATGACTTCCTGTTGGATAAGTAACCCCTGATCCAACAAAGAAGCCGACCACCAATATTCATTCTTGCAAGCTCAGTCAAGATAACATGTCTATTTGCAATATCAAAGGCAGACTTGAGATCTAAGAAGGTAGTATATGACTTTTTAGTGTGCAGGGTAAGAAAGGTGGTGATGCAATGATGCACACTCCTTCCATGCATGAAGCCATATATCTGGGGGTATAGCATGGTTCTTATTCTATGGAGGAGACGGTTTAGGACCATTCTCTCGAATGTTTTGCAAATGCAGCTAGTAAGGGAAATTGGGCGGAAAGCATTATCTTTCTCAAAAAAAAAAAAAAAATCTTGATTTGGCTTGGGAATTGGAATGATTATACTATTGGTCCAAGAGATAGGAAGTTCCCAAGTAACATAGCTCATATTATACAGCTCAAGCAGGGGATTTCCTGGTACGGAAGGGAGCAGACGCAATATGTCATAAGCTGTTATAGTTACCATATCAATCGTCCAGTGGTTGATAAACCTCAAGCCGACCCAATGCCAGCGGCGGCAGCGGAGACCAACCGACCAACAACAACACAGCGCCTGTCCAGTGTGTAAGCTGCCTTCTTCTGTGGTCCATATATCATCAATAAATAATAAGTTTGGATGGTTTGCATTGCATAAGCCACGTAATGATGCCGGTAGGAATGTTGGCTAACTGCTGTTTTATTTGGTAAATGTTGTTAATTACTTTGAAAAATAAATGAATGTGGTTTTGCTCACGCCGGTGTGAACGATATGATATGACTTTCTCTCTTGTTGCTCACAATTGTTCACTGCTTCAAGATGATACTTGAATTCATTTACACTATTTTAATTATTGCACATTGTGGGATAAATTTTAATCGATATTCCTGTCCCGTAGAGGGTGTCTTGTATGACCGCTGGTGATCCAACTCCTATCTGATAACTCGCCCAGCCTATGGGACGAGTCGCCCCAAGCAAGTCGCTCTCTGTCTCGCATTGTACAAGAGGTAAGGTCAAGTTGTACACAAAATAATAGAGCAAAGTTAGTTTTCTGCTTGTTAAAACCGTATATGTTGTTAGATTTGGATGTGTTAGGTTAGGTAATTCTGTATATATATTCGAACCCCAGTTGGAATCAGACCCAACTATGGGATGGATTAACCCAAGTATCGTGTTTTCAAAAGGGTCACCCGTGTTGGAAAAGACGAACACCGAAAGAATATTGTTGAAAATTGCCACAGTAAATACTGAGCTAAATAAAGTCCATCTTTGGCTAACTGCCAACAAACTCACCCTTAACATTGACAAAACTTTCTATATTCTGTTTGGCAATAAATCCTCTAATCAAATAAATCTCAAAATAAACAATACCCAAATTTGTAACAAATTAGATGGCAAATTCCTTGGCATTCTCATTGACCACAAGCTGAATTTCCAGGGACACATTCTAAATATATCAAAAAAAGTTTCAAAAACTGTGGGCATTCTTTCTAAGATCAGATATTATGTACCACGCCCTGCCCTGGTGACTCTCTATTACTCCCTTATCTATCCATATCTCAACTATGGTATTTGTGCTTGGGGCTCTACTACCCAAAATCACTTACGTCCTCTAATTACTCAACACAAAGCTGCTATTAGGACAATATCCAACTCTGGCCCCAGACATCACTCGGTACCCCTACTCAAATCTCTGAATATGTTAGACATTAAGTCACTGCACATTCTCTCATGTGTATTATACATATATAAAATGCTAAACTGTAATGCCAATTCTGACCTCAAAAGCTTCATAGAAGGTTGTAACAGAACCCATGAGCACTACACCAGAAATAAATACAGTTTTGATATTCCTAGAGTACGACTTAATCAAACTAGAAATGCTATACAAATCAAGGGGCCCAGAATGTGGAATGAACTTCCCAACCATGTTAAAGACTGTACCTCTCTCAACCAGTTTAAGATAAAAACGAAGCTAAACCTAATAAATTCCCTGTAACCTACCTTACCCTTCTATTGTCAACCAATGTCTGTTTTTTTTTTAAAGAGCGCTGTTTGTCGACATAATTGTATTTGTGCTGCTTTTTCAGCTATGTTTTCATTTCTTGTTTTCATTCCACTCTTTATGCTCAATTAGTATTAAGCTTGTCATTTAAGTTTTTCATGCCCGAAATGCTTTGCGTAATAGTGGCTTTAGGCATTGTATGTACTAGCTCTACCTATAAGTCAACCAATCTTTGTAAAAATTTCTTGTATGTATGTACCTTACCTAAATAAACTATTTATTTATTTATTAATTAATTATTTATTTATAAAACGTCTTGATAACTTATTAAACCAAAATTATTTATTAGTCAGAAGAAAGACAAACGCGATCTATATATAAAACCTCTACTAGACAAATATTTTAAGTAAAACCAAAGATATTTGTAGTTGTATAAAAGTGGCAGTTTTGATCGCTTGTCGAGCTCGAAACCCTCAGTATTCATCTCAGAACAATGCCTATTTCACGCAGATTCTTTAATAAACGTAAGAGTTTTATATGTCGCAATAAAGATAGAAATATAAGCTTCATTTTAAATACCCTACCATGTGCATATTTAAATTTAAACCGAAGATACGTGTACTTTTATAATAGCCGAGCTCCGACCCCGCACAGATCGATCGACGTAGCAACTCTCACTCTTAGAACAATGTTTATTTTACATAAATATGTAAATAATCGTAAATGTGTTGTATGCCCCAAGATAGAAATATATGATTCATTTTAAACACTTTACCATAGATATAATTAAAGTTCTAATGAAGATTCATGTGTTTTAATAATCGCCGAGCTCCGACCCCCGTACAGACTGATCGACAGAGCAACCGTCTCTCAGACCAATGTCTATTTTACGTAAATTCGTTAATAAACACAAATGTTTTATATGTCTTAAGAAAGCTAGAAATATAAGCTTCATTTTAAATACATTACAATATAAATATTTAAAGCTCAATTGAAGATACATATGTTTTTATAATGGCATTCAGTAGCTTGTCAGGCATGGAGTTCAGACGCATATGTACTTGCCAATATATTGTGGAATTAACAAAGATACACCAATAAAGCCTAAAATATTACATGCCTAAAGAAAGACCGAGTTATAATCGTTATTGTGAGTGCATCAAAGGAAATATATCATGTTGGAGACCAAAGATATAGCAATTTTAATTTAAGTTTCGACTCTTGCCTGAGCGAGAGATGGGGCGACTCTCGCCCCATCTATTGGAGATTCTGTCCACCTAAAGACCCAAAGCTACTCAAACTCTCCTAGCATTATGTAATTAATGAGGTAATATGGTAAATTCACTTACTATAATGTTGGTGCTGGATGCAGAACATGAGAAAACATAATTTAACTCCGAAAAAATATAATTTCATAACAAAATAAGATGTAAATATGTAATATTTATTGTATTGTTATATTATTATATTGTTGTGTTTTGCTATAATTACTTTCTATTTTATAGCAGATTTGTTTTCATCTGTTCCTGTAATTGCTTATCTTATTGTATCATGACATTCTTATCTATATTGATATATATTATCTATCTATTGTTACTTACAGTGTACCTGAGAGTACTTGTAAGCAATCTACCTCATTTTTCATTTTTGCTCAATTTGTTTTTGTATTGCTTAGTCTTGTTTATATTTTTGTTTTGCATATCTATATCTTGTGTTTTGTATAGTCCATGTTTATATGTTTTTTCTTTAATCTCATTTATTACCTAGGTTGCCTAGCCTAGCCATACTCCCTTACTCCATTGTACCCCTGTAAGCCCCTTTTGTGTTTGTTTTGTACAGTATTGTGTACATTTTTTTTCTCTATTTTATAGCTTATTTCTACCTTGTAATTTGCCTTTCTTTCCTTGTTTTTCCTGCAATCAGCTTTTTTTATGCAGTCAAGTATAGACCCAGAACTTAACCTCTTATCCACTATCTATGACAATAATCACTCTAATGATCTAAATTGCAGATATTTTGCAGCACATGATGTAAACAATGTATTAACTCATAATCACAATATCTCTGTAATCAATTTGAACGTTAGATCCCTAGGTAAACACTTCGATGATGTTAGTGCCTTGATTGAAGCTATTGACAACAAATTCTCTTTTATTATACTTACTGAAACATGGTTGAAAGAGGATACTACTCAACTCTTTAACATGCCTAACTACTCAGCAATTCACAACTGTCGTCAACTTCAGAGAGGTGGTGGCACTGCTCTTTACTACCACCAAGAACTAACATGCTTAAAAGAAATTAGAACTAGAGACTGCTATGGGGAGTATATCTTCGCCAGCTTCAGAGTCAAGGGTGCCGAGTCTGTCCTGTCTGTGGGTGCAGTTTATAGAATTCCTAACACTGATGTGTCCGAATTCAACTCAAACCTTAGAAGTCTAATACTTGATAACAGACTGAACAAAAACCACCTAATTATCGCAGGGGACTTTAATATTGACCTCTGCGAGCCAGAACACCCTACTGCTGTTAGCTTCCTCAACTGTATGAATTCCTGCTTCCTCATACCCTTAATCACTAGACCTACTAGAATCACTGATAGCACTGCCACAACTCTAGATCACATCTGGACCAACATAACCTCTCCGCTTACTTCAGGTATAATCACCGATAGCACTACAGACCATTACCCCACATTTCTCTTAACTAACATTAGCAAACCACCTCTTGAGTCAAGAGAAATACGTTTTAGACTACACAATGAAACTGCTATAGACAATTTTATAACTGCTACTGATAATGTCAACTGGGAGTCCGAGTTAGGTAACATAGAGGACATCAACCTAGCAGTTCAATCTTTTCTTCAAAAAACTCTTAGCCGTTATAATACCCACTGTCCTATGCTTACAAAACAAGTCACAAGCAAAAGGCTTAACAATCCCTTGCTTACAAACGGAATACTTAAATCTATTAATAAAAAACATGACCTTGAGAAGAAGTATAGGTTAGGAATTGTCTCCAAAGAATTCTCAAAGAATTACTCATTATTGCTATCTAAGATAATTAGACGAGCCAAAACTAAATACTACGAAGATAAATTTACCCAAATAAAGAGCAACATTAAACAAACTTGGAGAACAATTTCACAAATATTGGGATCAAAGAAGTCTTTAAATAACAAACCGACTCTCCTGTCTAATAACGATGGTCAGCTTTCAGCCTCTGATTCTGCTATTGAGTTCAATAGGTTCTTCTCTTCCATTGGTTCATCCCTTGCTAATGATATTCCATCTTCCAGTACTGACATTAAGGACTATCTTACAGGTAACTATCCACAGTCTCTGTACCTAAAGCCTATTAATTCCACTGACGTCAATGAGATAATCCTTTCCCTTAAAACCAAGTCTGGTGCCCTTGAGGAGATACCAACTTTAATCTACAAAAAGGCCTCCAGATCTTTAGCCCCTGCTATTGCTTTGCTCTTCAACAAGTCACTTGAACTCCAAACCTTTCCAGATATTCTAAAAAAAGCGAGAGTAACGCCTGTCCACAAATGTGGTGATCTCACAGATGTTAACAACTACAGACCTATATCAATCCTGCCAAACTTGTCAAAAATTTTTGAAAAACTAATCTATAAGCAGCTTTACTCATATCTAGCCAAATTCAATATACTTAGCCCTTGCCAATATGGCTTCAGGCCCAAAAAAAGCACTAACGATGCACTTATTAGTATGCTTAACTCGATTCATACAGCTCTTGATAAAAATGAGTTCCCTGTTGGGTTATTTGTGGACCTGCGTAAAGCTTTCGATACTGTCAACCACCAAAACCTTCTTCTTAAATTACATCATTATGGTGTCAGAGGACACTCCCTTCAATACCTCAAATCCTACCTTACTGACAGGCTCCAATGTGTTTCTGTGAATAATACAATTTCTCCCACCCTACCCATCAACATTGGTGTTCCCCAGGGCAGCATACTTGGCCCTCTCCTCTTTCTCATCTACATTAATGACCTTCCAAATGCCTCCCAACACCTCAAACCAATTCTATTTGCTGACGACACAACCTTCATTTACTCCAGTCCTGATCCCCTTGCTCTAAATGCCACAGTAAATACTGAGCTAAATAAAGTCCATCTGTGGCTAACTGCCAACAAACTCACCCTTAACATTGACAAAACTTTCTATATTCTGTTTGGCAATAAATCCTCTAATCAAATAAATCTCAAAATAAACAATACCCAAATTTGTAACAAATTCGATGGCAAATTCCTTGGCATTCTCATTGACCACAAGCTGAATTTCCAGGGACACATTCTAAACATATCAAAAAAAGTTTCAAAAACTGTGGGCATTCTTTCTAAGATCAGATATTATGTACCACGCCCTGCCCTGGTGACTCTCTATTACTCCCTTATCTATCCATATCTCAACTATGGTATTTGTGCTTGGGGCTCTACTACCCAAAATCACTTACGTCCTCTAATTACTCAACATAAAGCTGCTATTAGGACAATATCCAATTCTGGCCCCAGACATCACTCGGTACCCCTACTCAAATCTCTGAATATGTTAGACATTAAGTCACTGCACATTCTCTCATGTGTATTATACATATATAAAACGCTAAACTATAATGCCAATCCTGATCTCAAAAGCTTCATAGAAGGTTGTAACAGAACCCATGAGCACCACACCAGAAATAAATACAGTTTTGATATTCCTAGAGTACGACTTAATCAAACCAGAAATGCTCTACAAATCAAGGGGCCCAGAATGTGGAATGACCTTCCCAACCATGTTAAAGACTGTACCTCTCTCAACCAGTTTAAGTTAAAAATGAAGCTATACCTAATAAATTCCCTGTAACCTACCTTACCCCTCTGTTGTCAACCCATGTATGTTTTTTTTTTTTTTTTTTTTTTTTCAAATCAACGCTGTTTGAATGTAATTTTCTGTAATAATTTGTAATTGTATTTGTGCTGCTTTTTCAACAATGTTCCCCCCTCTTTTACCTCTTTTTTTATTTGTACTCAACACATTTTATTCTTTTTACCCATTAGTTGTAAGCTTTAGTCATTAATGTTTTTCCTGCCCGAAACGCTTTGCGTAATAGTGGCTTTAGGCATTGTATGTACTAGCTCTATCTATAAAGCCAACAAACTTTGTAAAATCTCTTTATGTATGTACATTACCTAAATAAAAATTATTATTATTATTATTATTAATATCAAAGGAAGTCGATGGTCCAAGCAACAATGTCATGGAGCGACTTATCCAAGATATATTGTTGTCTGGAAAGTGTTTGCTGGCTTATCAGCCTTCTGTACACAGTGATCCAGTCGTTGCACCTCTCTGCTCAAATTATCGCAAATTTAATTTATGATGTTAACAAGTAGAATGCGTATTTTTAATGAAATTTAACATAACTAGCCAGAAAACATTAAAGATTATTTAAAAATACAAAGATTAGATCCTATTGAGTTTAGTTTAGTTCGTTTATTATGCACCCCATACCCATCTTGTGGGCAGCAGTGGAAAGAGTTACAGAGGCACATAATGGGCTCAGGGACTTAACACCACATTACACTTAGCTAAGCAAGTTAAATCTTGATGAGCTAGTTACAAAATTCAATATAAGTTGTCACATCATCAATGGGTTCGAGATCGACCACAAGTACAGGTTCTAAATTAAGCAACTGACATATGTGGAGAGCTAGTGTCACAATTGATATGTTTGTCCTGCACACCGCCCCTATCCAGTGGGCAGCGGTGGATAGTTTACAATCACTTAGTTACTACCTACAGTTAGCAAACGGGGAATATTTGGCTAAAATTTCTGGTAGCAGATCATTTTGAATTAAATATTTACACATCGCTGGAACATTTGTAGAGGGGAAAGATATTCACATTTTAAAGAAGGTTTCTTGACTGTCGCTCTTCCTATTCATATGAACTAACTTTTTTATTATTATTAACAAGCTTAGGTATTCAGAGCAATGTGCTGCTACCCTATTTTATATGAACGATTACACAGTATATATCAAAAACTAGCTATAAGTTCATCTAATATTCCCATCTCACAGGATGGTTAATTATACATGGAATCAGGGATAAAATACCAGCTTCAATACAAAAATAATCAAGTCTGACTAACAATCAGGTGAGAACATAAAATGTAAGGCTGATGTTATCTATTAGCCCCCCATTAGCAAAATCTAGGTACAGCATAAGAATATCTTCCAATATTCCTAAGTGTATGAAGTAATCACAGAGTTCAAAGTACCTCATACCATTTGGCC
Organism: Procambarus clarkii; assembly: GCF_040958095.1. Classification (NCBI taxonomy): domain Eukaryota; kingdom Metazoa; phylum Arthropoda; class Malacostraca; order Decapoda; family Cambaridae; genus Procambarus; species Procambarus clarkii. The sequence goes on from NC_091154.1 coordinate 47,890,914, forward strand.
TGAAGTCACTTATAACAGGGCAATCACAGATATAGTGTTGGAGAGTATGTCCCAGCTCTTGTTCACATAGTTTACAATTGGAATGTTCACCATTGGGGGCATTCATTATCTTTAGCCACCTGCCATAGATATCAATATCCCAGCCTAATTCTGGAAATTACAATGTCACACTGTCTAGTGGATGTTTTATGCTGCCCGTTCATATAATTATCGATTCTGAACATGTCATAGCTCTTTATACTCGTGCTTTCTGGCTTTTGTCTCAGTGACTGCTCTTCTATCTTCCCTAATTATCAAAAATATTGCGGCATTTACAGAAGAGATTGGAATGCCCATATCCAATTCAATTTCAGGCTTATCACATTCTGTTTTAGCTGCCTTTTCTGGGGGGAGCCCCGTCGGCTCCCCAGAGCTTTACCGGCTGATATGCTAATGTCAGACTTTGGCATCAGTCATGTGTATGGAGTTCTAGGGCCTACCGGGGACCACGGCCAGAACCTGGCCCCCTCAGAGAGGCAAGGGGAGCAATGGCCTATAGAAACCCCCGTGTGGTTGGAAGCATTCTATGTCTGCCATCGACCGGGTCAAGCATCCAGAAAGGTAAGCATTCCAAAACAAACCCCTATTCTGGTGAAAATTGCTACCTAAAGCCGAACTAGTGGATAGAACTCTTCAACAGAAAACAAGGAAACTAGTACGACATCATACGTCACCGCGCCGCTGTCTGCGCAGCTCCCCCCTCCCTGGGAGGGGGAAGGGGGAGCCCCAGACCTCCCACGCCGGCTATCCACCCATCAGTTCTTCGGCTGATGCTATAGGCAACGGTTATGTGCTTCGGCTCCAGTGGTTGTTTCATCACTGTACCTAGAGTGTGGTGTCTGTTTTCTAGGTGGTGCGTGAGCCGGGAGTGATTCTCCAGTACTCGGGCTGCATGCGCCTAGGGTTCCCTTCCCTAGGTGCCCTGTAAGTACTGCCCTTGGGGCTTAGGGCCACCTTCCACAAGTTCCTTGGGTCCTGCCCCTGCTTGGCCGTTTACTGCTTGGTTTTCGGCCGCTCTTTGTGTGCTCGGGTGTTCTGTCTCCCTTGTTGGCCTTAGAGTAAGGAGCAGTTTTTGCACTGGTGGGGCGCAGGGTACTGTGCAGCTTGTCTTTACCAATCATAGCGGCCGGCTCTGTTCCGCTTGGGTATGCTGTCCTCTTGCGGGGTTTTCTTTTTCTTTTGTTTCTCTACCTGGTGGGGGGGTTTGCCTTCGTTCTTGCCCCTTGTGTCCCTTGTGTTCTGAGTATTTTCTGGTGGTACCCCCTGCTAGGTCCCAGTGAGTGCACACGTCCCGGGGGTTCAGCTCTTAGAAAGTTGTTTGGTAGCTTTGGGTGCCGGTTAGCAGTACCCTGCCTGGGATTACCTGAGCGCGAGTCCTCTTATAGTAAACGCTCGGGACCCTGGGAAACCCTTGGGGGCGCGCGGGTTCGATGGATGTGACCCCAGAGTCCCTCCCCACCCCCTCGCTTCCAGCGAGTTTGAGGGTTGCTCTCACCCTTTGTCTCTGGGTGACTCTCTGTTTTGCCTCCGTCTGCTGCCTGTGGGGTCGGTGACACCTTCGACCCGGAGTCCTGCGAGTTTGGTTGCTCGTTGTGGCTCGGTTACCCAGTTGTGCTAACAAAGCGGGTGCGGGCAGCAGGGGCGTTGCACTTGAGCCTTGGTGGTGGCAACGTTCTCGTGGTTTCCTCCCCGGGAGCCCCGGGGCTGCCCCGTTGTAGTTCGTTTTGGGACTTGGGGGTGTTGGTTGCTTCGGTTCCATCCACGCCCCCTTGTCTTTCCCCTGGATCACCCTTCCTGCCTGCATCCGGTTCCTTACCGTCTGTAGGTTCGGGGCGGGGTTTTTGTTGGTGTTGAGACTCGGGCAGTCTCAGGGAATTCCCCTTCCGGGGTAGTGATGGTAGTGGTAGTGGGAACATTTGAGCCTGTTCCTCCAGCCGTGTTGTATGAGTCTGCCAGTGGGCTCCCTTCCTTAGTGTTTTCTCGGCTGCCCCGGTTTTCTGGTACTGCCGGGGCTTTGGGGGAACGGCTCGGCCCTGGGGCCTGTCGTGTAGGTTCCCGGGGCTGGGGAGGGGCTGACTTGGGGGCCTTGGCCCCGTTGGCCCCCGTGGGTTTTTTTTATCCCGATCTAGGCGGGGCTTGTGGTTACGCGGAGTGGGGTCTTTCCTCCCTACTCGCCGTACGTGCTGTTGGGCGTCGGCCCCTCCCCGGGCTCGGTTCCTTGGCCTTTGAGTCGGTTGGTTCTGTCCTGTGGGTGGATGTTTCCTCCCACCCCTTTTTGGGACGGTGTTTTCGTCATGTTTCCCCGTTCGATGGGGTTCTGCGTGACTTCTGGTCTCGGGTGCGCCTGCGCCTTCGTGTACCTTCGGGACTAGTGTTGGCTTCTGTGTTCTTGAGGGTACGGGAAGGTTTTTCGCTACTTCCCGCATTATTGGAACGTCTGTCGGCTCCTCGTCCTTGTCGCCCTGTTGGGCTACTTGTCGCCCTGTTGGGCTACTTGTCGCCCTGTTGGGCTACTTGTCGCCCTGTTGGGCTACTTGTCGCCCGGTTGGGCTACTTGTCGCCCGGTTGGGCTACTTGTCGCCCGGTTGGGCTACTTGTCGCCCGGTTGGGCTACTTGTCGCCCGGTTGGGCTACTTGTCGCCCGGTTGAGCTACTTGTCGCCCGGTTGGGCTACTTGTCGCCCGGTTGGGCTCCTTTTTGGGCTCTTTGCTTCTTTGGACGGTTTTATTGTTCCTGCTTCCTCTTTTGGCTACTTTTCTCGTGCAGTAGTCCTGGCTGGCGCCTTCCCGCAGAGGGTGTGCGGTTCGGCCAGCGTGTTATGTGCATGCGCCGTGGAGTTTGTTTTGGTCTGGGCGGTGTTTCAGTGCTGGTGTTTTGCGCCTTTTTTGCTACAGTGCTTCGCCTCTCGTTCTTCTCCCTGGCTGCGGTATGTGCCCCTTCGCGCCGGGGGTGTCCTGGTTCCCAGTTGTGGGGAGGACACCGCGGTTTTCCCTGTCATGGGTGTGGACTGCCTCCTTCGCCTCTCCCTGCTCTCCTGCGGGTCTAGCAAGGTCCAGCTCTGGCGTCTTCACCTGGCGGTGCTCCCAGGTTCTTCGGGGCACGGTTGAGTCGTGTCAAGTTCGTGCCACCATTCGCCAGGTGAGTTTCTGCGGTCTGGCATCTTTTGGCCGGGCGCTGGATGCGGAGTTGTTTATATACCTGTCTTTATTTAGGTATATTTTTATACGACTGAGACCGTTCGCACACCAGTGACTGTCCCTTTTTCAACCCTTCCTGTCCCCCTCATGTGCATGTCCAACCCATGCTGGAGTCATTCAGGGGTCCCTCCTTTTTTAATGTTGAGGTGTGGGGGTTTAGGGTTGGTTCTGTACTCACCTGGTCAGGCTCCTGGCTGTGCTTGCAGGATTTGAGCTCTGGCTCTTGGGTCCCGCCTGTCTGATAGAACTTGCGGGATAGTACCAGTGGAGTGCAGTGGTGCTATTGGCACATTTGGGGAACACTGTATTACCATCAGAGGTCTGTGCTTGTTACACGACCTACTTGCGAGCATAAGCCTTCTTGCTGGTTCGTCCGTGGACTTCCAGGGCGCACTAGCCTGTTTTCGTATGGCAGTTCCGGCCCGTCCTGGTTGTGTGGGTATGTGGGCCGGTGGACTGCTCCTAGCAGTCCTCCTAGCTGCCTTGTGTGCCACCCTCTGGCCTTGGGCCGGGCTTGAGGTGTAAAAGAGCTCCCAGTACCTCATCCAGCAGGTATCGAGCGGGGTTTCTCCGCCGTCGGTCGCCTGGTGCAGGTTTCTGGGCCTGCGGGGTTTTGTCGTGTCTCCGTTGGCCCTGTCTGGGGTCTGCCTGCTCTGTTCTCTGCCTTTGCAGAAGGGAGTTGCTATTTACATGTTGCATGTTGCAGTGGTGCCTGTTGCTGCTGCTGCACGTGTGCATTGGTACCGTGTTTCATGGTGGCATGTCCTTGTTCCTGTGTCCTGTTGTGGTGTGGCACTTTGCTGCCGTTTTGTGCCTGGAGATTGCGTGGGGGTTTTTCTGTCCCTGCCTGATTGTCCACCCCTGGTTGTTATCCTTGGGTTTTTTGTGCTTCTGCTCTTTCTTCCTGCCTCCTCTGCAGCAGGGGTGTTCTGCGTGTGTTCTTAGGCGTTTGTGAGCCTGTGTCCTGTGGTGTGCTTCTTTGTCTTGGTCTATTGCAGTTATTCGTACCCCTTGGTTCGGGTACTGTTCTGGCAGCGACCCTTCCGCCTTCTTTGGTTTCCTAGCTTTCCCTGCCGGTTGTTTTTTTTTGGGGTCTTGCGATGTCTCGCGTCGGACCCGTCGTTTCTGAACTCCTGGCGGGCTTGCATGCTTTGGGGAGTTTTTCTGTTCGGCAGACGTTCCATCTCCTTGTGCCGCCTAGGTTTTGGTGGTCGCGCCCGAGATCTTCCCACGGCTCTGCCTTTTCCTGGGCTCGGAGGGGCCTTATCGGGGCTGCTTATGTTCTGCCTCGCGGTCTCGCCTCCGGTTGGTGGTCGGGTGGCTTCGTGGTAGGCTTCACCTGCGTGCTTCTCTTGGCGGCAGTATGGGATATTTTGGCGGTCCTTCCTTTTCCTGTCCCTGCTTAGGTGGTTACTCTTGTTAGCTTGGTTTACTCTCGGCTTGGTTTTCTGGTGGGGGTTGGGGGCCGTCGTCTTGCCACATACTGTCGCCTCTTTTCGTGCGGCGCGGGCGGAGCTGCTTCAGCTTGCTTTCGGTCTTGGTGTTGCTTCTGCACCGTTAGTCAGCTGTCTTGTGCGTCGTTTCACCTCCGGCCTGTTCGTGCGCCGCTTGCACCATCCTGGTCTCTGGTCAGCGTGCTCTGTCTTCTCCTCGGTTGGTAGTGCCCCTTTGGTTCCGGTGTGTTTTTTCGTCGGCTCTTTCCTTTTGGCCTTTGCCTCTGGGGGTCGAGTCGCTGAGTTTTCTTGCTCCTTCAGTTTTAGCGTTTTGGTTGTTCGGTGGCAGCAGTCTCCATCTTTTCTGGCGCGGGGTGGGGCTGCTGCGTTCTGGAGAGGTCCAGGGTTTGTTGGTGCTTCGTTGGTCGGGCCGGGGGTGTGTCGTTTTTTGTGTTCAGTGGCGGCCCTCCGCTGTTGTTTGCATGCCACGGCGTTTGGGCCCGGAGCGCGTTTTGCGTTGATCGGGTTCTGTTCTTCCCGATTCGCGGGTGATAGTGTCCCGGGTGGTCAGCCGTGTTCTTGCGGCTAAGCTGCCTGTGTTCTTCCCTCATGCCTGTGGCGTTCGTGGCTACGCTGCTCTCGCTGCCGTCTGGGCGACGTGGCCTTGCAGTCTTTCGGGCATGGATTTTTGGTGTTCGTGCAGGGGCCTTGCTGCTCGTTGTTCTCGTGTTGTTCCCGGGACTTTTCGGGGCTGTGGCGCCTTGGGTTGGCGTTTGCTGCCGGTTGTCTCGCCTCCTTGGGGGGTGCGTGGTGTCCGCTTCCCGGTTCTGTCCCTTTGACCTTCCTCTGTGGGTAGTTAACTCCGGGGAGCTGACGGGGCTCCCCCAGAACACCAGCGTTGAATGTAATGAAACGCCATTTTCTGGGTGGACCCGGAGGCTCCCCGGCAACCCTCCCTCCCTCCGGTCGGCGGTTTTTCGCGTGTTTTGACATCCAGCCTCAGAACTGATTGGTGGATAGCCGGCGTGGGAGGTCTGGGGCTCCCCCTTCCCCCTCCCGGGGAGGGGGGAGCTGCGCAGACAGCGGCGCGGTGACGTATGACGTCGTACTAGTTTCCTTGTTTTCTGTTGAAGAGTTCTATCCACTAGTTCGGCTTTAGGTAGCAATTTTCACCAGAATAGGGGTTTGTTTTGGAATGCTTACCTTTCTGGATGCTTGACCCGGTCGATGGCAGACATAGAATGCTTCCAACCACACGGGGGTTTCTATAGGCCATTGCTCCCCTTGCCTCTCTGAGGGGGCCAGGTTCTGGCCATGGTCCCCGGTAGGCCCTAGAACTCCATACACATGACTGATGCCAAAGTCTGACATTAGCATATCAGCCGGTAAAGCTCCGGGGAGCCTCTGGGCCTCACCCAGAAAATGGCGTTTCATTACATTCAACGCTGGTTGTTTGTGTCATCATGCTGGACAACACCTATATGAGAAGGTATCCATACAAGTGAGACTTTGAAACTCCTACTCTTTGCAATAATAATGTTGTTTATAATGGATGTTACAACTACTGTACAACCTTCTGAAGATCAATATTTTATCTATATAATGTAATAAACGAAAGTTTTCTATGTCAACAGAAAGGCAGAAATATAAGCTACATTTTAAATACTTTGTCATAAATATAACTGAAGTGAAAGCGTAGATATATGCATTCATGAGAGTGTGAAGCCCTTCACACCAGCCAATAAATTGTGCAATTAATTTCCTTATTTGCTAATGAACCTTAAAATCTATGTCAGAAGGAAGAAACATGTAGACGTTAGTGTGACAATATTTCAAGAAATATATATCTTAAGTTAAATAAATAATACCACCCTATCGCCGGTGTCCGGACACATGAAAACTTCCTAGGTATCAGTGTCCAGCTGGTGGGGATCACAGGCTGCACAATACTGATAAATTATGTAATTCACAGAGATGCGCTGATAAACATTAATGTTTTATATATTATTAAAAATACAGATATAAACTTTGTTTCAAATGTTAATTGTAACAATATTTCGGTATGAATAATATAAGCATAGTACAGTATATATAATTCAGTATATACAATATATAATAAGATATTGTATTTCTAACAATATAAGTATAAGAACCAAGATATATTTATGATTTAGCGATTTCCCATAAAGTTGCAATGATACCCTAATTGCACACTATCATCATATACAGAGAGAAATTAACTTAACAAATTTAAGTCACCTCAATACACAAAACAGAAGTAAAGATATATACTGTATGTATATTAATTATGATGCATGATCGATGTCTAGGTGAATTATGGTTGAAACAGTCAGATTATATATGTCAGCCACAAGCAAGTAATTATCAAAAGAAGGCACCAAGCTGAGGATTGTCATCCACAAGTACAGCCACACTTACCTTTATTATAAACCTTAATATATTCTATATCATCAGAAATTCAGAAACATACAATATATTTCCAATTTTGTTTTATTAAATTATATATTTTGAAAACAGAGATGTATTCTAGTTTTCCTAATATAGAGCATGAATACCACACTCATCGTGCGAGTTGTAGTTTATTCTGCACACCATACTTATCCTGTGAGTCTCGGTGTATTTTGAACTGCATACTCATATTGTGAGTCTTAGTTTATTGTGCACCCTATACTCATCCTGAGGCTTAGATTACTGTATTTATTTATTTATTTATTTATTTATTTATTTATTTATTTATTTATTTATTTATTTATTTATTTATATACAAGAAGGTACATTGGGTTTGTGAAAATACATAGCATAGTACAGTACTTACAATCTTGTAAAGCCACTAGTACGCGCAGCGTTTCGGGCAGGTCCTTAATCTAACAGGTAATTTTAAGTAGGTAAATTCTATCAGAATTAATAAAATGATAACAAATACATTGCAAGAAAAAAAAGAGATGAGAGAGATTAGTAAGTATATTAAAGCACATTGGTATATTAAAGCTCTTATTGATTACATTGACAGCTTGATTGGTAATTTAACCCTTAAATGGCGCATGGCTATATACTGATTGACACAAAAAAAAATATATATTTTTTCTTCCTAACCTGTTAAGTCGTCTTTCCTGATCACGGGAAAAACTAAAAAAAAAATTCAATTGTTCTTACCGGCGATGTAATTGAGCCGATAATATGGATGATGACATCACAGTTTGCATGTTCGCTCATGCACGGTGCGTCCCGGAGGCGTCGCGCGCGGTCTTCAAGCAGCCACAGTTGCTACGAATTTATTTTCGCGTCATTATTTACAGTGTTTATGCGTGTATTCTTTGCAATATTAGTCACTAATTATGTTGCACATAATGTCACTTGACATTTATTGTCAATACAGTGGTACCTCGGAATGCGAGTGTCCCTGTATGCGAGTTTTTCGGAAGACGAGCAGTATTTACTCCAAAAATTTGTCTCGGAAGGCGAGGGTTACCTCGGGACGCGAGTTTGTTGATACGCGTACAGGCCGACCTAGCGCGTGGTGGTTCGGCGATCGTCGCCCCTCTGCTCCGCCGCCCCTCAGTTTACCATTGTCTCGCGCTCAGTGACTACCCCCACATAATTCTTCTCGCGGATTTTCAGTGTTTTGTTGGATTTTTGGTGATTTGTCTATACAATTTGTTATTATATATCTCACCATGGGTCCCAAGAAAGCCAGTGGTAAGGATAAAGGCCAGAAAGCTCATGTGAGGATGACAATAGAGGAGAAACAAGAGATCATTCGGAAGCATGAGAACGGTACACGTGTTGTTGAACTTTGTAGGCAGTACAACAAAGCCACATCAACAATATGCACTATACTTAAGAAGAAAAATGAGATTATGGGTGCTAAAGTGGCAAAAGGAGTAAGAACATTAACGACACAAAGACCACAAATACTTGAAGAAGTGGAAAAGTTGTTATTAATTTGGATACACGACAAGGAGTTGAGGGGTGATAGTGTTTCGGAGGCCATTATTTGTGAGAAAGCCAGGGTGTTGCACGAAGACCTTCTAAAGAATACCCCTGCAACGAGTGATGCAGATACGAAAGAGTTTAAGGCAAGCAGGGGCTGGTTTGAAAAAATTAGAAAGAGAAGTGGTATCCATAGTGTTACAAGGCATGGGGAGGCAGCCAGCTCAGACAAACCAGCCGCTGGACGATTTATTGACGAATTTAAAGAGTTTGCAGAGGCTGAGGGATACCTACCGCAACAAGTGTTTAATTGTGACGAAACAGGACTGTTTTGGAAAAGAATGCCTAAGAGGACATACATTACCAAGGAGGAAAAATCCTTGCCTGGACACAAGCCTATGAAAGATAGGTTTACGCTTGTGCTGTGTTCAAATGCGAATGGCGATTTGAAAATTAAACCCATGCTAGTGTATCATTCTGAAAATCCAAGGGTTTTCAAACAGTATAAAGTGCAGAAAACCCATTTGTGTGTGATGTGGAAGTCTAATAAAAAAGCATGGGTGACTAGGCTTATTTTTTCGGAGTGGGTGAATGAAGTGCTGTGCCCTGCCATAGAAAAATATCTGCAGGAGAAACAATTGCCACTCAAAGCCGTGCTTCTCCTTGACAATGCTCCTGCTCATCCTCCAGGCTTGGAAGATGATTTGTTGCCTAGATACAATAAATTCCTCACAGTTAAATTTCTTCCTCCTAACACCACTCCTCTAATTCAGCCTATGGACCAGAAAATCATAGCGAATTTTAAGAAACTTTATGAAAGGGCACTTTTCCGGAAATGTTTTGAAGTGACTGAAGCCACAAACCTCACCCTCAAAGAGTTCTGGAGAGAGCATTTTAACATTTGTAGTGCTTTAAAACTCGTTGACAAAGCCTGGCAAGAAGTGACTCAAAGAACCCTGATCTCTGGCTGGAGAAAATTGTGGCCTGAATGTGTGAGAGAACTAGACTTTGAGGGGTTTGAGCCTATAAATGATGCGCCTATTGTTGAGGAAATTGTTAGTCTAGGCCAGCAAATGGGCTTGGAATTGGATGGTGATGATGTGGAGGAGTTGGTGGAAGAACACAACGAAGAACTGACCACCGAAGAACTCCTAGCCCTTCAACAGGAACAGCAAGCCAACGCAGCAGCGAATGATTCTGCAGTGGAGGAGGAGGTGGCAGCAGCACCAGCGAATGTCCCTTCTGCAGTAATTAAGAAGGTGTGTCAGATGTGGGAAGAGATTCAAACAACTGTTGAACAGACTCACCCAGAGAAAGCTGTAGTAGGCCGTTGTCTTAATCTTTTCAATGACAATGTGATGCCTTACTACAGAGAGAGCTTGCAAAGAAGGGAAAAGCAAGCTTCCATGGACAGATTTGTGGTGAGGAAATCGAGCAGTGAGCCTCAACCAGGACCTAGTGGCACTCAGATAAAACGTCCCAGGGAGAGCACACCAGAAAGGTCCTCACTGCCTGATGTGATTATGGAAGGGGACTCCCCTTCCAAACAGTAACTCCTCTCCTCCTCCCCCCTCCTCACCATCTTCCATACGCCTACAGCACTCGACAGCAAGGTAAGTAATAACTGGAACATAGTTTTGTAGGTTTATTTAGATGAATTAGGTAAATTAGGTATAAAAATTTAGTTTGATGTGGGGTTTTTGGGGTAGTCAGGAATGGATTAATTCATTTACCTTTATTTCTTATGGGGAAATTAGCTTCGGAATGCGAGTTTTCAGAATACGAGGCATCTCCAGGAACCAATTAAACTCGTAAACTGAGGTATGCCTGTATATGTTGCATACATCGAGTATACACATGCACACACAAACGTTTTCCATTATGGCATTATATTATGTACAGTAATCACAATGTTCATTATTTTATATGTACACACTAGCACGCACTATACAGGTTTTTGCACTATTATTGCACATTTAGAAGTCTTGGAGTGTGTGGTAGTCGTTGAAGCAGTCGACAGCACACAATGCAACTCCACACCCTTCACACCATGTTTGCACCATTTTACGTTTTTGCTCTCTTCGTTTTGTTGTTTTACATACTAGGCATGCACGTTGGCCTATTGCACGCTTTCCACCTGCTGGCAAATTCTTTATTCTGTGTTGCTGAAAGGCATCTATGTGAGCGAGCCTGGGTGTTGCATCATGCTGCAACACTGGGTTCATGATTGGTCTTCGTATGCCAGGGACTTCTTGATCAAACTTTGCTAATAACTGTGTTGCAAGTGTAAAAGCAAATGTACGGAAAACAGGTTTACGTCCAGTTTTCACCAGATACAAATTATAGCAGTTCAACATGCTCATGTCAACAAGATGGAAAAACACTTTTCGTCCACTTCAATGTTTTCCGAACACACTCGATAGTGCCAATCAACATGTCAGCCTTATCAATCAAACGCATGTTGATATTGTAGTCAAGAACACAATCTGGCTTATATACTGGTTCTCTCATTACACGGTGCACCTTGCCACTGTTCAACATTGTACCCTCATGAACGGTTGTCAGCAGGTTCACTTCTCTCTTGTCTTTCCACCGTACTAAGAGAATTTCATCACATTTCCGTACCTAGCACTCACCAACTGCAAGTCCACCGACAAACACTGGCATTTTCCTTCTTCGTGGCTTTACTGTGCCAATCAACCCGGTTCTATTTTCAGTCAAGAACTTAGCTAGCAGTGGACTTGTATAGTAATTATCTGTGTATAGGATGTGGCCCTTGTTCATTCATAGCGCCATCAGTGACTTCACCACACTACCCGAGAATCCATGTTCGTCGTTACTGGGAATGTCTACATCGCTAGCTGAATACAGAATCATGTGTAACACGTATCCTGTTTCACAGTCACACAGTACAAAGAATTTCAAGTCAAATCTGTTTTGTTTTGAGGGAATATACTGTTTGAATGAAACACGTCCTTTGAATAGTATAAGGGATTCGTCAATCACCAGCTTCTGTGCTGGTACGTAAAAATCTCTGAATTTTCCAATCACCTTGTTCATATAGTGCCTCACTCGCCAAAGTCTATCCTCCTCAGTCCGGTCCTCATTAGTTGCAAAATGCACACACCTGAGGACGGGACGAAAAACGGAGATGGCTCCAATAAAGAGGTAGACAAGACAGTCACAGATATAAATACCTTGAAAAACGCAAAACCGGAACACATTTGCAAATTCTACGCTAAAGGAATATGCAAATATGGAAAATTATGGAGATTTCAGCAAATTCAACTTCAATAATAAACAGATAAACTGGGAGCAAATAAACCAGGACTTCACAGAAATAAACTGGGAAGAACAGCTAGAAAATGCAAACCTGAACCAGTGCCTGGAAAAAATAAGCTCAATAGCACTAGAAATATGTTCAGACTGCATACCTCTAAGAAAAAAGAGGAAGAGATGCAGATTGGAACGGGAACGTCGTTCCCTATATAGGCGAAGAAAACGAATCGTGGAACAACTTGAAAGTCGCACCCTATCTCAAATACGGCGAAGAAGGTTAGGTAAAGAAATAGAAACAATTGAACGGAAGCTACAAGAATCATACAAAACCCAGGAGAGGCAAAGAGAGCAAAAGGCCATCAGTGAAATAGAAAGAAATCCGAAATATTTTTTCTCCTATGCAAAATCAAGATCAAAAACCACATCTAGTATCGGGCCCCTGCGAAAGGGAGATGGAACTTTCACCGATGACAACAAAGAAATGAGCGAGCTACTGAGGACGCAGTACGACTCTGTTTTCAGCGAGCCATTAAACACACTAAAGATTGATAACCCAAATGAATTTTTCATTGATACGATACCAACATCAAATCATATATCAGACGTCACCCTATCCCCACTGGATTTTGAAGAAGCCATAAACAGTATGCCTATGCACTCTGCACCAGGCCCGGATTCTTGGAACTCCATATTCATAAAGAACTGTAAAAAACCACTATCGCAGGCCCTCCACATTCTGTGGAGACAAAGCCTAGATACTGGCGTTATTCCTGATATACTAAAAACAGCAGAGATAGCACCACTTCATAAAGGAGGAAATAAGGCAGAGGCAAAAAATTACAGACCGATAGTGCTAACATCGCACATCATAAAAAATTTTGAGAGAGTGCTAAGAAGTTAAATCACAAAATACATGGAATCACAGCAACTCCATAACCCGGACAACATGGTTTCAGAACAGGGCGCTCTTGCCTGTCGCAGTTGCTGGACCACTATGATAGGGCATTAGATGCTATGGAAGACAAACATAACGCGGATGTAATTTACACAGATTTCGCAAAAGCTTTTGATAAATGTGACCATGGTGTTATTGCACATAAAATGCGTTCAAAAGGAATTACCGGAAAAATAGGCAGATGGATCTACAATTTCCTGACCAACAGAACCCAATGTGTAATAGTCAACAAAATAAAATCCAGCCCATCAACCGTGAAGAGCTCAGTCCCCCAGGGTACTGTGCTTGCTCCAGTACTTTTTCTCATCCTCATTTCGGACATAGACAAGAACACAACCTATAGCACTGTATCATCCTTTGCAGATGACACTAGGATCTTCATGAGAGTAGGCAACATAGAGGACACGGCGAACCTCCAGTCAGATGTAGATCAGGTCTTTCTATGGGCTACAGAAAATAATATGGTGTTTAACGAAGATAAGTTCCAGCTCATGCGCTATGGAAAAAATTAAAATATAAAAACGGAAACCACATACAAAACTCAGGCAAATCATAACATAGAACGAAAAGGCAATGTAAAGGATCTGGGTGTACTCATGTCGGAAGACCTTACCTTTAAAGAACACAATAAAGTAGCCGTCACAACTGCAAGAAAAATGACAGGTTGGATAACAAGAACTTTTCACACTAGAGATGCTATACCGATGATGATACTTTTCAAAACGCTTGTGCTCTCTAGAGTAGAGTACTGCTGCACAATGACAGCACCTTTCAAAGCTGGAGAAATTGCTGACCTGGAGAGCGTGCAGAGATCCTTTACTGCTAGAATCCACTCAGTAAAACATCTAAACTATTGGGACCGACTAAAGAGCCTAAAACTGTACTCCCTTGAGCGCAGGTGGGAGAGGTACATAATAATTTACACGTGGAAAATATTAGAGGGGCTGGTCCCAAACCTGCACACAGAAATAACATCACATGAGACCAGAAGACATGGCAGGATGTGCAGAATACCCCCGTTGAAAAACAGAGGTGCAACTGGTACTCTGAGAGAGAACTCTATCAACATCAGAGGTCCGAGACTGTTCAACACGCTTCCACTACACATAAGGGGCATAACTGGCCGACCCCTCACAGTGTTCAAGAGAGAACTGGATAAGCACCTCCAAAGGATACCTGATCAACCAGGCTGTGACTCATACGTCAGGCTGCGAGCAGCCGCGTCCAACAGCCTGGTTGATCTGTCTGGCAACCAGGAGGCCTGGTCGACGACCGGGCCGCAGGGACGCTAAGCCCCGGAAGCACCTCAAGGTAACCTCAAGGAGGAGTATCTGAAATCTGTCTCTGGACATACATTTCCTGAAGAAAGGTGTTGGAATAGTCAGATCTTTGCTCCAGTAATCTGTAATAGCGTGTTTGACACAGTGTTTCATCAACATACATATTGCAAGAAACACATACATTTCACCTATATTGGTGTTTTTCCAACGTTGCAAGCATGAAAATTCTGATATATCTTTTCTAATGAGATGAGCCGCATGAAGGTTCGTTTGGTGTACAATATATTCCATGAGCGGCTCATCATAGAATGCGGTAATATAATCACATTCACTCATGTCATCACCATTATCAGGGAAAAGATCTGTAATCCCAACGTCTTTATCGTAAAAGGCAGGAATTCGGGGAATAAAACCAGCACCATCACTCCACACTAGTACACCTGGTGTCCTGCGAGACGCAGGGGACGCAACAGGGGACGCAGCAGAGGCACTACGGCGAGGAAGCGATGCACCCCGTGGACCAGGAGCTGAAACCCGTCTACGCACAGTACGGCCGCTACCTGCACGTGAGGTAGAGGCACGTGCACATGAGGTAGAGGCATGTGAACATGAGGCTCTTGGTGCCACATGTTGTTCCATGGGGTGGCGCTTGGCTGGGCGAGACGCTGCTGATGCGACAAAATCTCGCCCAGTAACACCACTGGTACTGGCACCAGGCTCGGTAACACTATGTTCTGATTCCACTTCACTAAAACCAGAAAAAGAGTCACCTTCCTCTGACGTCACCGAAAGTATCCTCAGACTCTAAATAATCACAGGAACTGTGTGGCCGAGGGAAAATTGGGGTAGACGCTGGCCGAGGCGGCATGGGTGAGGGTATAGGCCTCGCCATGGGAGGCGACTGTATCTCATATTCACTGTCCGTGCTATCAACATCGGTCAATTGTGTGTAGTCTCTATCAATATCAGAGTCATCAAAGTCACTTTCCTCACCATCGGAAAATAATTTACTGGTTATTTGCTCTTGGGTGAGTGATTGCGTGGGGCATGCCCAGGAAGCGTTCGGCCGTGCGCTCGACATGGTGGTTGCTGGGTAACTGAGGCCTCCCAAGCGATGGTAGTGTGAGCTGGATTTTTTTTCAAAATGGCGGCTGTTTACTATAGCCCCTGGGCAGCGTATGGGGACCCCCTCTACCCCGCGGGCTTTTCAAATCGTGCTCGGTACGCCAGCGCATCATATGATGTGATGCGCAATTTACTGCAAGTCGGGCAAAGCATCATATGATGCGATGCGCAATTGAAGGGTTAAACAAGATTAATAGACACCATACAGCAGATTGACAGCACATATAAGAAGACAGGATTGATCACAATGATAAAGATGTTCAGATTGGGTACATAAAGATTGGGAGATTGGGTAGCAATAGATACATGCAATTTTAAAGCAAAAGGTAAAAAACTATGAAGATGAAATTAGGTACTTTTTAGTATTGTTTTTGAACAATACGAACAGACTAAGGAGTCTGTACACCATTTAGTCAACATGTCTCCCAAGGGGTCCGTATAATTGCCCAAAGCTAATTACCCCCGAGGACCACAGGCCTCCTCCGGTTGGCCTCCCTCACTGTCTGGCCCGTTGCTGCCGTGAGGGGGGCTTGGTGGGCAGCTGCCGGAGTGTGATGCTCCATGGGTCAGTCCTCTGTCCTTTTGCAGCCTTATGCTCCTGCTGCTGCCTTTACCAATTTTGCCAGACCCCTTTTCCTTTTCCTCGTATTTCATTTTTCTCCCCCCTCTTCTATCAATTTTTCATTTCCTGCCGCCCTTTTGCCTGTTTTGATTATTCTTTCAACCTTCTTTTGTTTTGATGCCCGGGTGTTTAAGGAGGCATACTCTTGCACCCGTAGAACTGTAGTACCCAACGTCTCGAGCGAGGGGAACCTTTTATTGTTACTCCCCCTTTCGTCGCTGAGCTCAATCTCGACAGACTGACTTAAGGTGGCGTTTGTGGGGCGTATACTCACGACGCGCCCTTAGGGGGCCCCAGCAGAATCGGCGATAGCTTCCTGTTGGGTGTCCTGCCTCTAATTATGGCTCCATGGTGGGGGTATGGGGGGCACATTCGTGGATGAATTTGTCACTCTTTGTCTCTATGTCGATGAATGTTTCTGTTGTACCCTCTCAGGCTTGTGGGGTGGGCCACCAAGCCCCCGAGTCAGCCTGTATTGGAAGACCGGGCTCTGTAGCCCCCACTGCGTTGGGCCCCGACCTTGCTCCTCCTTTAACCCTCCTGACTTCTTCCACCCAGCTCCCCTCTCTCCTCTGTGGTTGGGTCGAGCCTCAAGCCCCCAGTGGTGACCACTTCGTCCCCTAGTGCGGCTAAGTCTCTCGTTGTGACTACTGCGCCTTTTAACCCTTTTAACCCCTCTTGGGGTTCTCAACGCCGTCCGCGCCACGGCTGCACTCGCTCGATTCCTTCCCATACTGATGCGTATCAGGCCTTGTTTGGTCCCGCTTCATGGGCCAAATACTTTGATCTCCTCCCTCTTGATTCTGCGCCTCCTGATGATTTCTCCCTCCATCGGCATTTTGTTGATTCCGTGAATGCCTCTGTTACCTTCAACCCCACTCGTCTCAGTACACGTGTCGTTGCTGCTCCTCCTCAGGATGCAGCTTCCCGCTTGGCTGCCTTATCCTGCCTTGGCGAGATCATTGTTCGGGTCTCAAAGAATGCTCGGTTGAATGCCAGTGTTTGCACTATTCTCCTCCCGCCCAATGTTGCGACCAGTGTTCGGAATCTGCAGGACTGCCACGATGATATTCGGCATATCCTTGATGCCCAAGGCCATTCTGTCCTCCAGGTAGACTCATTTACTTGTCCCCCTCGTGGTCGTTGCCGTCAACCCCTTCGGGTTGTGAAGATTACCTCTGATGGTAGGACCCTTCCATCCTCTGTCATTCTTGCTGGTGCCAGGTGCTCTGTCCAGGAGTACATTCCGTCTCCTAGGCTTTGTAACAAGTGCTGGAGGTTTGGGCATGGTGCCCTCCGCTGCTCTGGGACTGTCTCTCTCTGTCCTTTGTGTGGGGGCGAAGGTCACTCTAAGTTGGAGTGCACTTCTCCCCAGGTTCGCTGCCTCAACTGCGGTGAGGCCCATCCTACCTTCTCCCGTGCCTGTATCCATTACAAGCTTGAAGCAGCCATCCTCAACTTGAAGCACCGGGAGCGTTTATCTTTTCCTGAGGCAAGGCGCCAGGTTCGCTGGCTCTCGCCTTATGCTACCGTCTCTAATGCTCGCATGTTGCACTCTTCATCTCCTCGTCCTTCCCACTTTCCTCAGACCCACAACCGTTTCCGGGCCTTGGACCCTGATACGCCCACTGCCCCCTCCTCTGTTCCTTTGAGTTCTGTCCCGAAGGGTCCCCCTCCTGGTCCTCTGTCTGGGGTTCCCCTTCTTTCTGCCTGGTCTGTCATGTCTCCTGTGTCTTCTTCCTCGTCTCCCTTCATTCCTCCTTCCCATCCTTCTCCTCCATCTATTGACTCTCCCCGCCGCCTGTCAGTGCGGGCTGATGTCCATCGCTCTCCTACCGGCCGTCGTGTGTGCTCTTGTTCAGCTTCTCCTGTTGAGACACTGGAATCCGTTGTCTAGTACGTACTTGCTGGGACACCTGTCTCTTTAAGTCATAAGCGTAAACCTGGCTCCTCTCCTTCCTCCTCCCCGGCGGGTAAGAAGGCTTCGCTTTCTTCCTCGGCCCCTACTTCTGACTCTATCGCCCCTTCCCCTCCTATTTCAGTGGTTGCGCCCCCTGTTCCTGCTATGGAGGTTTCTTTGGCCCCCGTTTCCCTCTCGGTTGCTGCCCTTGCTGAGGTGCGCTCCCCTCTTTCTACTCCCCCTCTTCCCGCTGCTGACTACTCCTCTCGGTTGCTTCCTCCTCTTCCTCCTCCGGACCCCGCCTGTTCACCTCTGGTCTGTTCTCCCGCTTCCTTCCCTCCATCTTTGCTCAGTTTACCCATGCCCCCTAACCCTGACTTTGCTGACCCTGATCCCGACCCTGATCTTCTTTAACATGCTATGTTGCTCTTTCGCCTTTGTTTCTTCCTTGTTCTCCGTTGTTGTCCTTTCTCTTCTCGTTGATGTCTATTCTTCAATGGAACGTTCGGGGTTATTACACCAATTTCCTTGAACTCCAACTTCTAATTTCGTGATTTTCACCCCTTTGTGTCTGTCTCCAGGAGCCGATGCTTGGGGCTTGTCCTGGTCGTTTTCGTGGCTATTCCTTTCTCTCCCCCCCCCAAGCTAGGGCTCCTAACTCTTCTGCTCTCTTGATTCACTCTGATGTTCCCTTTGTCCCCTTACTTTTTCCTTCGCCTCTCCATTGTTCTGCTGCTCGTATCTTTGTGAGGAAATGGTATACTGTTTGTTCCATTTATCTCCCCCCGAGTGTCCTGCTTTCTCTTCCTGATCTGAAACACTTACTGGACTCCTTGCCGGAGCCTGTGCTCCTGCTGGGTGATTTCAATTGTCGTCATTCCCTTTGGGGTGATGTTCTGACCAACACCCGGGGTCGCCTTCTTGAGCCGTTTATCCTCTCTTCTTCCCTGTCTCTTCTGAATTCTGTTGAGCCCACGCATTTGGACTTTCGGATTCGCACCCTTTTCTGTCTTGATCTTTCTCTTTGCTCGTCTTCTCTTTACTTAGATTTCACGTGGTAGGTTCTTGATGACCTCCATGGCAGTGACCATTTCCTCATCCTAGTTACATTTTTCTCTTTTCGCCCTCCCCTCTCCTTCCCTAGGTGCCAGTTTGCGAAAGCGGACTGGAACCTCTTTACCCTCAGTGCTGCTCTCTCTGACCTCTCCCTTCTGCCTCTGCCTCACTCTCTCCTCCTTTTTCATGACACTATCTTCGACGCTGCCTTCAGCTCTATTCTTCGCTCTTCCTCTCGGGGTCCACGGAAGTGCGTTCCCTGGTGGAATGCAGACTGTGCTCGGGCTGTCCGCTGTAAGTGTGCAGCCTGGAAGAGACACTGCCGTCGGCAGACGGCCGATTCTTTTCTTTTCTTTCGGAAGGCGAGTGCGGTGGCCCGTAGGGCCATGTGTACGGCTAAATATGAATATTGGGCATCTTATGTCTCCACTATTACATCTGAAACTCCTCTGCCACAGATCTGGAAACGTATCTGCAAGATAGCAGGTAAGTTCGTTCCCGATGTGTCACCGGTCCTTCACCTCTGTGGTACTCTTGTGGCGGACCCGTTGCGGGTCGCTACCGAACTGGCTTCCCACTTTTCTTCTGTTAGCTCTGGTCTTAATTTTCCCCAATCTTTCCTCCTTTGTAAAACTGTCCTTGAGTCTCGTCCTTTAGATTTCTGCACTCGTCTTCGACTTCCCTATAACGATCCCTTCTCTCTCTCTGAACTTCGTTCTGCCCTGGCCCTCTGTGGTTCTTAGGCAGGAGGCTTCGATGGTATTCATTATGAGATGCTTCGCCATCTCCCTCCGTGCACGTCTCAGTATTTACTGAATCTGTATAATTAGATCTGGGAGTCGTCGTCAGTCCCTGAGGACTGGCTCGATGCCGTTGTCCTCCCTGTTCGCAAACCAGGGTCTCTGGGAACATCCCCTAAGGACTTTTGCCCTATTGCCCTCACAAGTTGTGTCTGCAAACTCTTTGAACGTATGGTTAACGTTCGTCTGATGTGGTTCCTGAAACACCATCACCTCCTCTCCCCTTCTCAATTTGGTTTCCGTAAGTGCCGCAGCACGGTGAACTTGGAGGCTTATATTCGTACTGCTTTTGCTGCGAAGACCTCCGTTGTCACCGTCCTTTTTGACGTGGAAAAGGCTTACAACATCACTTGGCGATATCATATTCTATCCCAACTTCATTCTTTTGGCCTTCATGGTCATCTCCTTCTCTTTCTCCGCAGCTTCCTCTCTCGTCGTTCCTTTCGGGTGCAGCTTGGTAACGCTCTCTCTGCCTCTTTTCAGCAATACGAAGGTGTGCCCCAGGGTAGTGTTCTGAGCACTACTCTTTTTCTGGTTGCCCTCAATGGTCTTCTTTCCTCTCTTCCTTCAGGTGTCTTCTCCGCTCTCTATGTCGATGATCTTACCCTTTGCTGTCAGGGTGATGATTCGCCTCTCCTTCAGCGCCGGCTTCAACTTGCAATTGATGCCATGTCATCTTGGGCCACCGATCATGGCTTCAAGTTCTCTACTTCTAAGACTTGTGCCATGACTTTTACGCAGAAACGGGTCGTTCTTCGTCCCTCTTTGTCACTTTATGGTCATCCTCTTGAGTACAAAGATTCCGCTATTAATTAGCGGAATCTTTGGGGGTTATTCCTTGACACTCGTTTGTCTTGGTCTCCCCATATCTCTTACCTCCGTGTTGAGTGCTCTAAGGCCCTTACCCTCTTTCGGGTATTGTCCCATACTTCTTGGGGAGCGGATAGGTGCACTCTCTTTGCTTTCCATTCCTCTCTCTCGTCCTGTCTAAGCGCGATTATGGTTGCCCTGCTTACTCGTCTGCTTCTCCTTCTACTCTTCGCCGTCTTGATGCTTTGTACCATACTGGGTTGCGCCTCAGTTCTGGTGCCTTTTGTTCGACTCCTGTCCTCAGCTTGTATGTTGACACTGGCTTCCTGTCTCTCAAGGACCGCCGTGATCGCTACTGTCTTCGCTATCTTGCGCGGTCCTTGCAACATCCTTCCTCTCGCCTCTGTCGTGCTTTAACTTTTACCCCTGCTGCGGTTCCTGTTCCTCTTCACCTCCTCCCTCTTTCTGTCCAATTATCTCGCTTGCAGGATTCTCTTTCTGTTCGTATTTCTAATATTTCTCCTCGTGTTGTTCCTTCTTTGCTCCCGTGGAGAGTCCCCCTTCCGCAGTTTTGTACATCCTTGACCCCGCATCACTAAAGCTTTTACCCCTCCTACGGTTCTAAAACGCCTTTTCCTTGAGCACTTTTCTTCTCACTCCCGCTCTGTTTCTGTCTTCACCGATGGGTCAAAGTCTGCGGACGGTGTTGGCTACTCTGTTGTTTTTCCTGATCGCACTTATATGTGTCACTTACCTCCGGAGACTAGCATCTTCACAGCGGAGCTTTATGCTATTCTCTATGCTCTTCGTCTCCTGCTTTCTCATTGTCAGTCTTCCTTTGTAGTTGTTGTTGACTCTTGTAGTGCCCTCATGGCTCTTGGGTCCTTTAACCCCTTAACTGCGTTGCCTCCAAATGTGACACCCCCGCAGTGCGCAGGAAATAAATTCTCATGAAATTTTTTTTTCTTTTAAAAGTGTCAAAAACCCTTCCCTCAGTATGGGTATGTAAAAAAAAAGTCGAAATTGTACTTACTTTGGCTGCTATGGGGTCTGAAAGTTGGGGCGTGACGTCATCATTCCCCGTGCGCCCGTGCCGTAAACTCTCGGGGGCGTTGGGGCGCTCGGGGCGGGGCGCGCGAGTTGCCGCGAATATATTTTCGTTCATTTTTGGCGCACCTTTCCAAATACATTTTCATTATTTTTATGTGCCAATCCAATGTATAATGAACACGTACACTATAATATCGCAGTACAACATCCGTACTGTCCGTAGACACTGTGTTACGTGCATCACAAACAAGTTCACTTATCCTGCACAATTTCCAATGTATCATGTCTAATATATTTATATTTACACTTTATATACACACTGTACAG
The DNA here is from genome assembly GCF_040958095.1 of Procambarus clarkii. Classification (NCBI taxonomy): domain Eukaryota; kingdom Metazoa; phylum Arthropoda; class Malacostraca; order Decapoda; family Cambaridae; genus Procambarus; species Procambarus clarkii. Next base: position 47,912,738 of record NC_091154.1, read on the forward strand.
TATCACACACTATATACACACACCATAAACACACTCAGTACTCTGCGAGTGTGTGATATGCAGCGAAACAGCCAACGGGGCAGAGTGGCACCTTGCACTCCACGCACCAGGTGCTGATACATCTTCGTTTCTGTTCTCTGCGGGTAGTGTTCCTGCATACTATACACGCACGTTTACCCTTCTCCCGTGATGCTGTGCCTGGCATATACTCGAGCATATGTGCTCCGAAGTTCTCATTACCCCTCAATCTGTCTGGAGCTGCATGTGGCATTGTTGCTTGCACTCTGCGCGGTACAACAGAACCCTCCTTGCCATACTTTACTAGCAGCTGTGACACAACACCAGCACTGAATGTACGTATAGACGGTCTCCTGCCAGATTTTACTAAGTACATATTGAAGCAGTTGAGCACTGCAACATCCATGAGGTGGAAGAACTTTTTAGTCCACTTCACAGACTTGCGCACTCACTCCACTCCACCAAGCATCATGTCACACTTATCGACGAGGCGCATGTTCACGTTATAGTCTATGACACAGTCTGGCTTATACACGGTGTTGCATTCTGAAAGTGGACTTTCCCACTGTCCAACATGGCACCGGTGTGAATCGTAGTCAGCATATTCACCTTGCGTCTGTCCTTCCACCGCACTGACAGCGTATTGTCACACTTGCGCAGCTGGCACTCACCCACGGCTATAGCTATACCGAACACTAGCATTTCCTACCTGTGGCTCTTCACAGTGCCACATATGCCAGTGTTGTGGGCAAGGAGGTATCTGGTCAACAAGGGGCTGGTGTAATAGTTGTCGGTGAACAGTACATGCCCCTTGTTCAGCAACGGTTCCATCAGGGTTTTTACGACACTGCCAGAGAACCCGTGTTCATCTTGAGCCGGTATGTCGACGTCTGTACCAGAATATAATATCATGTCCAAGACAATACCAGTCTCACAGCACAAAAAACTTCAGTCCAAATCGGTGCCGTTTTGATGGGATGTACTGCTTGAATGCCAGTCGCCCCTTGAACAGTACAAGCGACTCGTCAATAACCACATTCTGTCCAGGTACAAAATAATCCCTGAACTTCCCTCTCGTGTCACTGAACATCTTCCGTACTTTCCACAGTCTGTCGTGTCTGTCCTCATTTGCATTATTCTCGAAATGCAGGCGCCTGAGAATCAAGAGAAACCTATCACGCGACATGTACCGGTTGAACACAGGCGATGGAACAAAGCTGTCTTTGCTCCAATAATCCTGGATGACAGCTTTCTCAGAGTGCTTCATCATCATACAGAGTGCCAGAAACACGTACATTTCGTCGATTGTCATGTCCTTCCATCGTGTGAGCCGTGAGGCAGGTAAAATGCCTTCGTCTATGAGGCTGTGAGCGAACCTGTTTGTCTCAGTCACAAGATGCGTCATGAATACATTGTCAAAATATGCCTGAAAATATTCCATGTCTGCCATATCATCACTAGTATATGGGAATAATGGTGTAACACCAAAATCGCTATCATCAAATGTTGGTATTTGAGGGACAAATGTGGTGCCATCCTCCCACACAAGTACACCAGGGGGTTTGGTGTTGGCGCCAACACCACCACGAGCACCAAAACTACGGCTACGTCGTTCGCTGCTTCTGCTGGAGCTGCGTGAGGGTATGCTAGGCGCTGAGGCAGATTTATGTACTGTAGGCCTACCACGAATAAATGATGTTGAGGGGCCACTGTCGTTGTCCACATGCTGTGAGGCACGCTGCCACCTGCCGCGGCGTGTTGCTGAGGCAGCAAAACCCCGCCTGGTAACACCACCACTGCTCGTACTCGGGTCGTTCACACTACTCGTATCGGAGTCAATGTCACTGAAGCCCGAGAAAGATTCGTCACATGTACTATCACTGAATAAACTACTAGTGTCTGGGGACATACATGATGGTGGTGATGATAACGGTGTTGACCCAGGGCGGCGAGACAGGCCGGGCGAGGCACGTGTACCACACACACTCGCCACATCTTTCAATTCCGTCTCTTCCTCACTCATATCAGATCTCTGAGTAAGGTCTTTCTCTGGATCATAGTCTAGGTCATCATCCAGAGCACCGTCATCATACAAAATATCGTGTATTTCCTCCTCAGAGAGTCGTTTTCCATGACTGTGGGTCACCGTGGAGCGGAAGCTCGTAGAGGATGCGTCAGACATGGTTGCTGCTGTGAAACTGAGGCTCCCCACGGCCGCAGGGCATGCTGGGATTTTTTTTTAAGATGGCGGACGATCACTGGGGCCCCCACCCACCCATACCATACCTGCGTCACCGCGCGCCAGTTTTGAATGGAACGTGAAAAATCAAAATACCCGGAGGCGCGTTGCGCAAACCAGACGCGAGCCTGCAGGAGCGTTGCGCAGTTTAAGGGTTAATCTGGATCATCCAGTAGTTGTCGAGATCCAGCATTGGCTGTTTCTTGTTCACAGTAAATTTAAGTCGGTTGAGTTTTGTTGGGTTCCCAGCCATATTGGTGTCTCTTTAAATGAGCGTGCGGATGCTGCCGCCAAGGAAGCTGTCCGCTCTTGTCCCATCTCTCGTAAAGGTATTCCATATTCCGACTTTTACCCGGTTATCCATTCCTCCATCCTTACCCGTTGGCAGGCTTCTTGGTCGTCTGTTACTGGTAACAAACTACATATTCTTAAATATTGTGTTTCCTCGTGGCCGTCCTCCTACCACCGTAACCGGCGATGGGAAACGGCTCTGGCGAGGTTGCGTATTGGCCATACTCGCTTAACTCATGGTCACTTGATGGAGCGTCACCCTGCTCCTTATTTTCCTAATTGCATTATCCCTCTTACGGTCGTGCATATCCTTCTTGAATGTCCTGACTTCCAGGACGAGCGTGTGTCTTGCTTTCCGACCGCCCCTCGTGGTCACCTGTCCCTCGATAGAATTCTTGGTGACTCAGATACTTTTGATATCGTTCGCCTTATGCGTTTTTGTTCTCGTATTGGCATCCTTGGTGATATTTAGCGTCCTCTGATTATCCCGCACATTTGATGGTGCTACATAGCCTTTCCGGTTTGGTGCCTTCTTTTGATAATTACTTACTCCTCCGGTTGGTCGTTTGGTCTACCAGGCTGTTTGACGCAGCTGTCATTTACACACATTACATTATATGTGGATAAATAATCAATCATATACTTTTACCATTAGTAGCCCAAATTAGCCTAAATTATTTCAAAATTAGCCCATCACGTCTATACGGAATATGGATTGATTTATGAGTGCCAAGTTAAAGAGTTCTAACATTCTTGTAAAGCCTGCATTGCGTTTCGGGCAAATTTATTATTACTTATTAATCCTAATTTTTTCCCTCCAACATCTAATTTAGGACTCCCTCCAAAATCTATTTAGGACTCCCGAGAATTTTCCATTCAGACAATGGCAAAGAGTTTGTAAACCTAATGCTGAAATATCTTTTTGATCAGTGGGGGGGGGGGGGACACAATTTTTTTGACTGGAAGACCTCGTCACTTCCAGTCCCAGGGATGTGTCGAAAATGGTAACAAAGTCATTCAGGGCAAACTCTGCAAGTTGAAGATCGATGCAAGTTTAAATGACGAATCAAGCTTTCCTTGGGCATCATGGTTACCAAAGGTTATTTATGCCATGAATATCACGACTTCAGAGACTACAACATTATCGCCATATGAAGCAGTATTTGGCATGCATTCTAGAGGAAATATTCTAGGAGGCACACGCACTGGAGTAATGGATGAGGAAGAAATAACTGGAGTTAATACTGATGAGGATACAGAAAATGTTTATCACATACAGATACTTGGTGCAGACTTTCAGTTGGAGGTCGTTGGTGGTGATGTGCTAGAGGTTGTTGGTGATGATGTGCTAGAGGTCGTTGGTGGTGATGTGCTAGAGGTCGTTGGTGATGATGTGCTAGAGGTCGTTGGTGATGATGTGCTAGAGGTCGTTGGTGATGATGTGCTAGAGGTCGTTGGTGATGATGTGCTAGAGGTTGTTGGTGATGATGTGCTAGAGGTCGTTGGTGGTGATGTGCTAGAGGTCGTTGGTGGTGATGTGCTAGAGGTCGTTGGTGATGATGTGCTAGAGGTCGTTGGTGGTGATGTGCTAGAGGTCGTTGGTGATGATGTGTTAGAGGTCGTTGGTGGTGATGTGCTAGAGGTCATTGGTGATGATGTGTTAGAGGTCGTTGGTGGTGATGTGCTAGAGGTCGTTGGTGATGATGTGCTAGAGGTTGCTGGTGATGTGCTAGAGGTTACTGGTGATGATGTGCTAGAGGTTGTTGGTGATGATGTGCTAGAGGTCGTTGGTGATGATGTGCTAGAGGTTGCTGGTGATGATGTGCTAGAGGTCGTTGGTGATGATGTGCTAGAGGTCGTTGGTGATGATGTGCTAGAGGTTGCTGGTGGTGATGTGCTAGAGGTCGCTCTTGATCAGGTGTCTGGTAACTGTACAAATGCCAGAATAGCTCTTAAGAAATAAAGCACATCAGGCAACAATAAAAAATGGAGAACGAATGAAAGCCAAGTACAAAAAGACTTATGGTTATCTTGAGGTTATCTTGAGATGATTTCGGGACTTTAGTGTCCCCGCGGCCCGGTCCTTGACCAGGCCTCCACCCCCAGGAAGCAGCCCGTGACAGCTGACTAACACCCAGGTACCTATTTTACTGTTAGGTAACAGGGGCATAGGGTGAAAGAAACTGCCCATTGTTTCTCGCCGGCGCCCGGGATCGAACCCGGGACCACAGGATCACAAGTCCAGAGTGCTGTCCGCTCGGCCGACCGGCTCCCCTGAGAGCCAGTGAAAATGGTGAGAACATTTGCGAATTTAAGGAAGGTGATGTTGTCACTGTAGCTATCCCCCGAATAGACAGAACCGCTTGTGAAGAGACGAGATTGCCAGCACAAATTATTCGAGTTTGTGGAGAGGTTGACAATATGTATGTCCTGGCAAGTGAATATGGTATACTGAAAACCAAATATCGTGGTGGAGACCTAGCTACACACCCCGCTTCTCTCACAGTCAACATCACCAACAGTATCACGTTAAGAGAAGTGTCTCACCTTACTAACCCAAGTACAAAATATATAAAGAAACGGTGCAACTGTACTGGTATCTGCAGTACAAATATATGACCCTGTTTAAAGAAAAAAATTAAACTGCATCAATCACTGCCACTCCTCACACCAATGCAACAATAAGGAGAGTGATAACAGTGCTTCACATTCGACAAGGTTAAATTATTTAATAGATGACGAGATAATGAACATTAGAACAAATGTACAGCTCTCTGACCTTTATATAAAATCTGCATGTGACCTCATCAAACAAACTGTGCCAAGCGTAGAAGGCCTTCATGACCCAGCGTTGCAGCGGGATGTCTCCTGGCCAGCTGCATTAGGTGAATTTATTCAAATAATTCAAGTTGATGGTTGTCACTGGGTCACCGTTTCCAATATTGGAGTAACTGGACAAATTAACATATACGACACCAGGCATAAATTACCATCCAAATCTACTGAAGTTATCTTGTGTGCTCTTGCTAATTGCCAGGATGATAAGCTGATATGCAATATAATGAATGTCAGCAGACACAGGGACTCAAGTATGAGTGGGATATATGCTGTGGTGCTTGCTGCATCACTTGCAAGTGGTGTAGATTCGATGAACCTTGTATATGATGTGCAGAATATGAGACAACATCTTCAAGAGAACTTTAAAGGAAAGGGTCTCACCTCATTCCCTGCAGCTCAGACACTGAGAAGAAAACAAATCATCCGGTCATGCTCAATCGAAGTGTACTGCATTTGCAGGAAGCCAAATGATCTGAAGCTGATGGTATGCTGTGACCGTTGCAATATTTGGCACCATGGGTCATGTGTAGGTGTTACAGAATGTAATGAGGATTCGTGGATTTGTTTCTTGTGCGCTAGCAAGTTGTGAGTTATAATTTAAAAATTAATTGAAAATACATAATTAACACATTATTATTATAACCTTACCAAATGCTTTGCTGAATCAAATAATGTTATTACTTTCAATGTGATACAATATCATAATAAGTGCTGCAAGTGCATGTCAGGTCTTTTGTATAGTCGGTATTTGTTATATTGTGTACTCTTTTTATGTTATTTAAATTTCAAATAGAAATAGTTTTTAAAGTTTGTATCTTAATAAATTTGAACCTTATTTTATTTAATATCAACAAATTAGATTTCAAATATTAAAATCAATTAAAGGATGTAATCTTTAATGTTAAAATTTTTTCAAACAAATAAATATATAACACTGTACAATACAGTTGTGTATAATTATGTTTTGCAATTCCTTTGGAAAAGGTACTTGTGCACCAATTACTACTAGGTAATTATATGCTGAATGTTGTCAATATACCATAAAAAATACCACCTGAACACTAGAACACGTGATGCATGAATGCATTTATGTGTTGGAGAATGCCTCACTTTGCATTCATCATTGGACGTCCTAATGATTTAAGGTCCCCAAAAGGTCTTAATCAGACCTCAGTAGATATGCACACACACTCTCAGCACCCCCATATGTGTTGTATGTGGGTGCTGAAGTTCAGTCTCTTGTCATCTCAAGAGGAGATATGTATAGGTCAAGGAACTTTCCATAATTGTTATTGCTAATGTTTACTTGTAATACTGGGTATACATCCGGTGTTCTTATCCTTGACCACGGCGAGGGGAAGCCGCGGTCGTATGGTCTGCAAGCCACAAATATTTACAATGGGGCGGTGGATAACATTTCCTCTTCAAGCACGCTCACACAAATAAACTATGTTACTTAACTGTCATAAGCAATCACTTGCTTGTATCAAGGAATATCGTATCAAGCTGGAAGCACTTGTGCAACCTAATTTACACTATTTCTCACGATTATTACACTTACAAGCATATACAGTACATAGTGCCTAGGAGGTTCTCTTCAGTGATATCTAAGATAATTAGAAGAACCCAAACAAGCTACTGTGGAAATGTGCAGGACAAACATATCAATTGTGACACCAGTTCTCCACATGTCATTTGCTTAATTTAGAAACTGTACTTGTGGTCGATCTCGAGTCCAATGATTAAGAGAATCCTTAGGTTCAAACGCTTTACCCCAAGAGCTTAACCCTTAACATGCTCGGGGTCTAATATCCTGTCATCCCCACAGGCGCATGTCATTTTGAAAAAAAAAAATTTTTTTTTTTTGCTAATCTGTTAAGTTGTCTTCACTGATCACGGGAAAAATAAAAAAAAATTCTATTGTACTTACTTTTGTTGCAATAGAGCCGGAAAGATCAGCGATGACGTCACAATCTGCATATTCGCTCATGCAGTACACGCCCCAGAGGCGTTGTGCGCGATCCTCAAGCAACCAGAGTTGCCACAAATATATTTTCGTGCTATTTATTTACAATGTCTAGGCGCATTTTAGCCAATTTTTTTCACTAATTGTGTTTCATATAATGTTTGAACATATTTTGTATCAATAATTGTTGCATATTTGAGTATACACAGGCGCACACAAATGTTTTCAGTTACGGCAATATAATATGTCATTACAGTCTATTATATTGTATGTTCTGCTTATATTTTTATATATTTACACACACGCACACGCTATCTGCTTATATGTTTACATATTTACACACTCGCACACGCTATCCACACTTTGAAGCACACTTAGAAGTTTTCTAGACTGTGGTAGTCATTGAAGCAGTCGACAGCACATAATGGGATACCATACGTTTCACACCATGTTTGCACAAGCTTCCGTTTCTGGTCTCTACGTGTCGTTGTTTTACACACCAAGCAATCACGTTGGGCTATTGCACGCTTCCCAGCTGGTGGCAAATACTTGAGTCTGTGTGCTAAGGAAGCCTTCAGTGTGAGCGAGGCGTGGAATACCAGCATGCTGCAACAGTGGGTTTATGATGGGCCGCTGAATCCCTGGGACATCTTTTGCAAACTTTCCTAATAACTGTATTGAAGCATCAAATACAAAATCACGGAAAGTGGGCTTACGTCCAGTTCTCACAAGGTACATGTTGAAACAGTTCAGCATGCTCATGTCCACAAGATGGAAGAACACTTTTTTCGTTCACCTACATGTCTTACGCACACTGCAGTGCCAATCATCATGTCTGATTTATCAATCAACCGCATGTTGATATTATAGTCTAAAACACAATCTGGCTTATATAGTGGTGCGTTTGTTTTATGGTTCACTTTCCCACTGTTCACCATTGTTCCATCATGAACTGTTGTCAACAAGTTCACCTCTCTTTTGTCTTTCCACCGAACTGACAGAATGTTATCACTTTTCCTTCTCTGACACTCACCAACTGCAATGTCGTTGTCAAACACAGGCATTTCCCTTTGTTGTGGCTTTACTGTACCAACCAATCTGGTTCTATTTTCTAGCAAGAACCGAGCTAGCATGGGACTTGTATAGTAATTATCCGTGTATAAAATGTGTCCCTTGCTCATCCACGGAGCCATGATGGTCTTCACTACAATCCCCGAGAATCCATGTTCGTCGTTACCGGGAATGTCTACATCACTAGCCGAGTACAGAATCATGTGTAACACGTATCCTGTCTCACAATCACAAAGAACAAATAATTTCAGGCCAAATCGGTTTCGTTTTGAGGGAATGTACTGCTTGAATGGAACACGTCCCTTGAAAAGTACGAGAGATTCATCAACCACCAGCTTCTGTGCTGGTACGTAAAAATCTCTGAATTTTCCAATAACATCGTTCATGTAGTGCCTCACTTGCCACAGTCTATCATCATCTGTTCGGTCCTGAACACTTCCAAAATGTAGACACCTGAGGAGTATCTGAAACCTGTCTCGTGACATATATTTCCCGAATAAAGGTGTTGGTATTGTATGGTCCTTGCTCCAATAGTCACTTATTACATGTTTGTGACAGTGCTTCATCAACAGAGTGCCAAAAACACATACATTTCCGCAACTGTGGTATTTTTCCAACACTGCAGTCGTGAAGATTCTGTGATTTCCCTCTCAATCAGGTAAGCAGCATGCAGGTTCGTTTGGTGTACAATGTATTCCATGAGTGGTTCATCGTAGAATGCTCTAAAATATTCCATCTCAGCCATGTCCTCACCTTGATTAGGGAAAAGGTTTGTAATCCCTACATCTTTATCGTCAAAGTGAGGAATATTAGGAATAAAATCGTCACTATCACCCCACTCAAGTACACCAGGCGTCCTGCGAGATGCAGAGGAAAGACGGCGAGGAAGCGATGCATACCGACGACCAGGAGCTGAATACCGTCTGCGAGAAGCACGGCGGCTACGTGCACGTGAGGTGGGTACACGTGAGGTGGGTGCACGTGAGGTGGATGCACGTGAGGTGGATGCACGTAAACACGAGGGTCTTGGTCCCTCGTGGTGCCATGCGGTGTTCTTGGCTGGGCGAGATGCTGCTGACGCGACAATTTCTCGCCCAGTTACACCACTGGTACCAGCCACAGGCTCAATAAAACTATGATCTGAGTCACTAAACCCAGAAAAGGAGTCACCTCCCTCTGACTCGTCACCCTCAAACAGAAAATATCCACAGGAACGGTGAGGTCGTGGTAGAATTGGGGTAGAAACTAGCCGAGGAGGCATGGGTGAGCGTAGAGGCCTCGCCATGGCATGGCGAGCATTGTCACTCTCACTGCTGCTGCTACTATCACCCGACAACTGTGTATAATCCTCATCGTTGTCTGAATCATCAAACACACTTTCTTCACCTTCAGAGAATAATTTGTGGGCTATTTGCTCTGGGGTGAGGGATTGAGTGGTGCGTGCCCGAGAGGCGTTTGACCGTGCGCTCGCCATGGTGACTCTCGCTAAACTGAGGCCTCCCACGCCTTCGGTTCGAGAGCGGGAATTTTTTTCAAAATGGCCACTGTTTACTATAGCCCCTGGGCAGCGTATGGGAACCCCAGCTACTCCGCACGACATTCAAATCGTGCGCGGTACCCATATACGTCATATGACGTGAAGCGCAGTTGACTGGTACATCGTCTAACACGTCATATGACGTGATGCGCACTTTAAGGGTTAATACAAAAATTCAAGTTGTTGAACCAATTTTATTTAAATTGTTTTGCTGGAAAGTTATTTAGAGGTTTTATAGTGATTATGTATGGGCTGTTTAGAAGCAGCACATCTGGACGGTCTCTCTCTCTCGAGTCCTGTTGCCAGATTGGGTTAAAAAAAAGTCCCCGTAGCATAGTGGTAAAGCACTCGCTTGTATCTGCCGGGGAGGATTGACCAGGTGCCAATCCTTAACATTAGCCTAGCTCTGATCACCCAGCAGTGAATGGGTACCTTTGTTAAACGATTTGGAGGATCGTATTCCAGGGTCAAAATTAGGATTAAGGACATGCCCAAAACTCTATGCATGGTAGTGGCTTTACAAGAATGTATAAACTCTTGTATATATAAATAAAATTAAATAAATAAAAAAGTAGCAAATTAGGCTAGTTAGTTTTGAGTGCCCGGCGCTCATAAATCAATTCATCATCCTTAGAGACATTGGGCTACTAATGTTAAAGTCAATGATTGATTAGTTATCTACATATAAATGTAATGTGTGTAAATGACAACTGTGTCAAACAGCCTGGTGGACCAAAAACCAAAACAGAGGAGGCCTGGTCCTCAGGTAATTAGCTTTGGGTAATTACATGGACCCCTTGGGTGACGTGATGACTATGGGGTGCACAGTAAACTAAGGCTCACAGGGTGAGCCTTAGTTTACTGTGTACTTAGTTTAGGGTGTGTATGTGGTTCAAAATATATGCTTTAATGACAAAAATTTTAAAATGTATTTTATGTTTCTGAATTTCTCATGATATATAATATATAAGGTTTATACTTAAGAGCTGTACTTGTGGATGACATTCCCCAGTTTGGCGCCTTCTTTTGATAATTACCTCTTTGTGGTTGACATATATAATCTGACTGTGTCAGCCATAATTCACCTAGACATCGATCTTGCGTCATATGATGATCATAGAGTGCAATTACAGTATCATTGCAATTTATAGAAAATTCTTTAAATCATAAATATATCATGGTTCTTATACTTGAAATATTGTTACATTCAATGTTTGAAAACAATTCAATTCGATTTCTTTCTTTATTATGCACCCCATACCCATCCCGTGGGTGGTGGTGTAAAGGATTACAGAGGCACATTATCAGTTCAGGAACTGAACCCTCTAGTTCATTTAGCTAAGCAAATAACAATCTTTTGATGCTAGGTACAAAACTATTAATGTTATATATACATGTACACATACTCATGCATACATGTACATATACATATGTATACATATATACATACACATACATATTTAATCACCCACACAAGTACTGTCTCCACTCGATCATCCGGACTATATGGGAAGGACCCCCAGCCGGATTATCACATTTTTCGGATAATGGTACTTTTTCACCTACGAGTCCAAAAGTGACCATTTCCAACTATTTTTATAACACAAACAACATAATTTGAATTGCCTTGCCACATACAATTATTAAATATTCAACTAGAAACCTCAACTTACCTTGTTGGTGTTCGTCTTCTTGATTGATGCCACACATCTTGAAGTTAAAAATTCTTAACAATTTACGTAACCTATACTAACACAACACTAAAATTAACACTTAAAATTACTGTACAGTTCATTAAGCTAAGTTAGTTTTGACTGCCAGCTGCTGAAGCCTCACTGGTTGAGGGCATTTGGGTTGCCTGTGAGGCCTCGGTTGTTGAAGGCGCTTGCTTGCACCTCACTTGTTGAAGCGCTTGCATGTCCTCACTTGTTGAAGGCGCTTGGCTTGCCTGTGACGCATCACTTGTTAAAGGCGCTTGCTTGCGCCTCACTTGTTGAAGGCACTTGGCTTGCCTGTGGTGCGTCACTTTTTGAAAGCGCTTGGCTGCCTGTGACGCCTCACTGGTTGAACAACACGTAACTTGTCTTTAATTGCTAGGACAATCTTCTTCCTCTTAACACTTCCAGAACGATTGAAGCTGCTACCAGACATATTCTTGGCCAAAAATGTTCAAAATTACTATGAAAATTAAGAAAGTTATTTAAAAAAATATTTCACTAATGGCGCAACACTGTGAGGCCGCACTGGTTGAGGTGTATAACAGTGACTTGTCTTTAATTGTTAGGACAACTTTCTTCCTCTTAACACCTCCAGAACGATTGATGCTGCTACCAGACATAGTCTTGGCCAAAAATGTTCAAAGTTACTATGAAAATAAAAAAGTTATTTAAAAAAATATTTCACTAATGGCGCAGCACTGTGTATTACACGAGGGACGGACGCACATGGGTTGAATCGTGTTGGACGGGTCCACTTGGGGTGGGGCAGCTATAGCGCGTTACGTAGGCCGCCAGGAGGAAAAAAATTCACAATATTTTTGAAGGAAACTTCAGCCTGTGCACAATGCTTTTAGGAAACTTATTTATTTGTTATTACATAATTACTAGTACTTATTTCATTTGTTTTTGGCTATGATTAATTGTTCTAAAATTAATGGTAATTCCTGTACCCAGGTGGTCCCTCCTGACGCACCCCTCCCACCCTCCCAACACCACCCACCCATCCAACCCCCCTCCTCCACCATGCGTCTAGAGCCACAGACGGGATTAATACGGTATGGCCGTATTTTCATCCGGCCAAACCAGCTTTTATCCGGTTCCTGTGGCCATTTTGGCCGGATATTGTGATAACTTTATCCGATCACGATTTTGGCCGTATAAGGGCGTTTTCCGGATGTTTGAATCCCGGATAATCGCGGGGTTACAGTACACACATCAATAACCTTTTGTGTCACAATTCATTCAACAAGAGGCTCACAACAGTCACTATACAAGGCACTTTACATCTATGATGAGTCACACAGTTACTAGTCTTGCTGCACACCCACCCAACTGGGCGGCAGCTTTACAGTCATGTGCATACATTACTTACAGTAAGCAAATTTTGGATACTTTGCTAAGATTTCGGCCAGCACATCATTATGAATGAAGTACTTACACATTTCTTGGACACTATTGATGGTGTTATCTCTAAATTCGTTTGAAAACAAAGTTTATATCTGTATTTTTAATAAAATATAAAACCTTAATGTTTATCAACGCATCTCTGTGCATTACATAATTTATCAGTATTGTGCAGCCTGTGATCCCCCGCCTGGCTGGATACTGATACCTAGGAAGTTTTCATGTGTCCGGACACTGGCGATAGGGTGGTATTATTTATTTAATTCAAGAGATATATTTTTTGAAATGTTGTCACATTAATGGCTACATCTTCCTTTCTTTTGATATATAGATTTTTAAAGTTAATTAACCCTTTAACTGTGCGGCCTACAAATATGACACCCCCCCAGTGCGCAAAAAATAAATTCTTGGGAAAAAATTTTTTTTGTTCTGAAAGTGTCAAAAACCCCTCCCTGTATATGGGTATAGCAACGGAATTTCGAAATTGTACCTACTTTGGCTGCTGTGGGGTCCGTAAGGTGGCACGTGACGTCATCATTTCCATGCTCCCATGTAGTAAGCTCCCGGGGCCGGTGGGGAGCCCGGGGCGGGGCGTGCGAGTTGCCCGAATATATTTTTGTTAATTTTTTGAGCACAGTTCCAAATACATTTTATTTGTTTTTACATGCTAATCCTATGTATAATGAACACGTACACTATATTATGGCAGTAAAACATCCGTACTGTCCAAGGACACTGTTACGTGCATGACACTTGTGTTCACATATGTTGCACATATTTGCCATGTATCATGCTAATTTATGTATATATACAATCAATTTACAGACTATACACTGTCACACAATATATACATTCACCATCAACACATTCAGAACACCGCGAGTGTGAGCAGCCACACCCAGCCAGCCCTCCCTCACTCCTCCAACATTGTATTCGCCAACATTGCTCCTCCCATCATACAGTTATTCACACGAATGTTTCATGCTCATTTATGTATATTTACAACATATGTACACACTATACACTGTCACACACTATATACATTTACCATCAACATATTCAGAACATCGCGAGTGTGAGCAGCCACACCCAGACGGGCCCTCCCTCACTCCAACTTCTTACTCGCCAACATTGCTCCTCCCACCATACTGTTATTGTTTTTATTACACAATTTACACATGTTATATATACTTATCTACATGTTTTTTTACCAGAACTATGCAAGTAAGCCGGTATTGTGTCCAAACAGTACAGTGGCCACCATACACTGCATGAGAAATCGCACAGCAGACAGCAGATGACGCTACGATTATGTCACCTCCCTCACCAACATAGCTCCACTCAACATACTCCTGTTGCTGTTATTACACTATATACACACACATACTGTATATACCCATGTACATGTGTGTTCCCCATAGCGAACCATGAAGCTAGTATGGTGAGCAAAACAAAGAGTGGCTGCCACACAGACAGGCTACCTCAATTCTCTCCCTCCCTCTCCCTCACCAAAATTCCTCCTTCCACAATACTACGCACAACAACGCTACTTATAACCACAATCCTGGAAACTAATTTCTGTAAATTAATAATTGACTACAAGTTTATTTTGAAAAGGAACCTAAGAAGTTGTTTGAAGATTCCTAGATGGACGAAATAATGCTGTGGCTAGCACTGTGAACATCGTGAACAGCATTGAATCAATGATATTTGAACATTGTACCCAGTCATTATCACACTCAGGCTCTTCTATAACACTATCATGGCTAAATAATACAGGTTATATATATATTTTGACATTATTAGGCGATGCTGTGGTCACACGCTGAACAGCAGAGCTGTGCACTCATGCTGCAAGCGCCAGCCTTGGTTGCTCACTCACTACTGAGGCTCTCACACGCGGCAATGTGGACCATGATTTTTTTTTAAGATGGCATCTGTTTACAAGAGCCCTGAGGAAACTGATGTGAACCCCATGTAGCCGTGGCAGTTTTGAATGGAACGTGAAAAATAAAAACACCCGGAGGCGCGTTGCGCACCCAAATCCTGGGCCTGGAGGCGCGTTGTGCAGTTAAAATATATGGAAACTAATTATACAATTTATTGGCTGGTTGATAACTGGTTGATGGGGTTCTGGGAGTTCTTCTACTCCCCAAGCCTGGCCCGAGGCCAGACTTGCCTTGTGAGAGTTTGGTCCACCAGGCAGTTGCTTGGAGCGGCCCGCAGGCCCACATACTCACCACAGCCCGGTTGGTCCGGCACTCCTTGAAGGAAACCATCTAGTTTCCTCTTGAAAGATGTCCGCGGTTCTTCCTGTAATATTTCTGATGCTTGCTGGCAGGACGTTGAACAACCGTGGACCTCTGATGTTCATACAGTGTTCTCTGATTGTGCCCATGGCACCTCTGTAATTCACTGGTTCTATTCTGCATTTTCTTCCATGTCGTTCACTCCAGTACGTTGTTATTTTACTGCGCAGATTTGGGACCTGTCTCTCCAGTATTTTCCATGTGTATATTATTTGGTATCTCTCTCGTCTCCTTTCTAGTGAGTACATTTGGAGAGCTTTGAGACGATCCCAATAATTTAGGGGCTTTATCTCGTCTATGCCTGCTGTATATGTTCTCTGTATTCTCTCAATTTCAGCAATCTCTCCTGCTCTGAAGGGGGAAGTGAGTACTGAGTAGTACTCAAGACGGGACAACACAAGTGATTTGAAGAATACAACCATTGCGATGGGATCTCTGGACTTGAAGGTTCTCATAATCCATCCTATCATTTTTCTGGCTAATGCAATACTTGCTTGGTTATGTTCTCTAAACGTTAGGTTGTCGGACATCATTATTCTCAAATCCTTGACATGCTGTTTTCCTACTATGGGCAGATTCGATTATGTTTTGTACCCTGTATTATGTTTAAGATCCTCATTTTTGCCGTATCTGAGTACCTGGAATTTATCACCGTTAAACATCATGTTATTTTCTGCTGCCCTATCGAAAACTTTGTTAATATCTGTTTGTAGTTTATCAATGTCTTCAGCAGAGGTAATTTTCATGCTGATTTTTGTATCATCTGCAAAGGATGACACTAAGCTGTGACTTGTGTTTTTGTCTTTATCTGATATGAGTATAAGGAACAGCAGTGGTGCAAGGACTGTACCTTGAGGTACAGAGCTTTTAACTGCGCTCGGACACGATTTTACTTGATTGACTGTTACTCTTTGTGTTTTGTTCGACAGGAAATTGAGTATCCAGCGTCCTACTTTACCAGTTATATCCATTGACCTTATTTTGTGTGCAATCATTCCATGGTCACATTTGTTGAATGCCTTTGCAAAATCTGTGTATACGACATCTGCATTATGTTTTTCCTCTAATGCCTCAGTGATTTTGTCATAGTGGTCAAGTAGCTGTGAGAGGCATGATCTTCCTGCTCTAAATCCATGTTGGCCTGGATTGTGAAGGTCATTGGTTTCCATGAATCTAGTGACCTGACTCCTGATCACTCTCTTAAATATTTTTATTATGTGGGACGTTTGTGCAACTGGTCTATAATTCTTTGCCAATGCTTTGCTACCACCCTTGTGTAGAGGGGCAATGTCTGCTGCTTTTTCCCTTAAATGGCGCATGACTATATCCCATTTGACATCCACAGGCGCATACAAAAAATATATATATATTTTTTCTTCCTAACCTGTTAAGTCGTGTTCCCTGATCATGGGAAAAATGAAAAAAAAATTAAATTGTACTTACCGGCAATGTAATTGAGCCGACAACATGGATGATGATTTCACACTTTGCATGTTTGCTCATGCACGGTGCGTCCCGGAGGCGTCGTGTGCGGTCTTCAAGCAGCCAGAGTTGCCACAAATTTATTTTTGCGTCATTATTTACAGTGTTTACCTGTGTATTTTTTCCAATATCAGTCACTAATTGTGTTGCACATAATGTTACTACACAGTTATTGTCAATATATGTTGCATATATCGAGTATACATATGCGCACACAAATGTTTTCCATTATGGCATTATATTATGTACAGAAATCACATTGTTCATTTTTTTATATGTACACACTAGCATGCACTATGTACAGGTTTTTGCACTATTATTGCACATTTAGAAATCTTGGAGTGAGTGGTAGTCGTTGAAGCAGTCGGTAGCACACAATGCAACTCCACACCCTTCACACCATGTTTGCACCATTTTACGTTTCTATTCTCTTCGTTTTGTTGTTTTACATACTAGGCATGCACGTTGGCCTATTGCACCCTTTCCACCTGCTGGCAAATTCTTTATTCTGTGTTGCTGAAAGGCATCTATGTGAGCGAGCCTGGGTGTTGCAACATGCTGCAACACTGGGTTCATGATTGGTCTTCGTATGCCAGGGACTTCTTGATCAAACTTTGCTAATAACTGTGTTGCAAGTGTAAAAGCAAATGTATGGAAAACAGGTTTACGTCCAGTTTTCACCAGGTACAAATTATAGCAGTTCAACATGCTCATGTCAACAAGATGGAAAAACACTTTTTTCGTCCACTTCAATGTTTTCCGCACACACTCGATAGTGCCAATCATCATGTCAGCCTTATCAATCAAACGCATGTTGATATTGTAGTCAAGAGCACAATCTGGCTTATACAGTATACTGGTTCTCTCGTTACACGGTGCACCTTGCCACTGTTCAACATTGTACCCTCATAAATGGTTGTCAGCAGGTTCACTTCTCTCTTGTCTTTCTACCATACCGAGAGTATTTGATCACATTTCCGTACCTGGCACTCACCAACTGCAAGTCCACCGTCAAACACTGGCATTTACCTTCTTCGTGCCTTTACTGTGCCAACCAATCCGGTTCTATTTTCAATCAAGAACCTAGCTAGCAATGGACTTGTATAGTAATTATCTGTGTATAGGATGTGGCAATTGTTCATCCATGGTGCCATCAGTGACTTCACCACACTACCCGAGAAACCATGTTCGTCGTTACCGGGAATGTCTACATTGCTAGCTGAATACAGAATCATGTAATTACCTAAGTGTAATTACCTAAGTGTAGTTACAGGATGAGAGCTACGCTCGTGGTGTCCCGTCTTCCCTGCACTCTTTGTCATATAACGCTTTGAAACTACTGACGGTCTTGGCCTCCACCACCTTCTCGCCTAACTTGGTCCAACCGTCTACCACTCTTGTTTGCGAAAGTGAATTTTCTTATATTTCTTCGGCATCTGTGTTTAGCTAGTTTAAATCTATGACCTCTTGTTCTTAAAGTTCCAGGTCTCAGGAAATCTTCCCTATCGATTTTATCAATTTCTGTTACTATTTTGTATGTAGTGATCATATCACCTCTTTTTCTTCTGTCTTCTAGTTTTGGCATATTTAATGCCTCTAACCTCTCCTCGTAGCTCTTGCCCTTCAGTTCTGGGAGCCAGTTAGTAGCATGTCTTTGCACCTTTTCCAGTTTGTTGATGTGCTTCTTAAGATATGGGCACCACACAACCGCTGCATATTCTAGCTTTGGCCTAACAAAAGTCGTGAACAATTTCTTTAGTATATCGCTATCCATGTATTTAATCCTTACACTGCTCAGGGGTCCTTGGGACATTTGCACCCCTGTGCGCAAGAAAAAAACAATTAAAAAATTTTTTTTCGTCGTCTAAACATGTTAATTTGTGTCCCCTGAGCACGGAAAAAAAAAAAAATCGTAGGTGACATATTTTGGGCGCAATTGACCGAGGAAGTCTGGCAAAAAGTGGGCGTTGACAGAGCGGTCGTCAGACCCGGTCAGCGTCACCCGTGTTGACAGATGGGAGTTGCCACAAAGATATTATTACCTAATTGTTTCAATGTCTCCGATTTATTTTTTCTTAGTTTTTTTTGCAGTAATATTATTCAATAGTGTGTATTGTAATATATTTATATAATAAAAGTGGTGAATAATCGCTATACTCAAAAGTATGATGGGCATATTAGTGATTCAATTATTATGTTTATAAAACAATAAACAAATAGTTTTGCTGCTATTACTCTCTATACACAGGTTATATATAAGTATCTGCATGTTTTGGTCACCATAATGAACCACTAAGTTGGTATTGAGAGTCGAAAAGCAACGAAGAGTTACCGCCACACACCAGCCAGCCACTCCCTCAACACACGCACTAAACTTTCTCCCCCAACAATACCATTTGTGGTGTTATTACACTATATACAGACGTTATATATAAGTATGTATATATTTTGTTCACCACAACTGTACAGCTAAGCTGATATAGTTAGTTCAGGCACTAAGAGTCGTCGCTGTACACAGATGGCAGCTGGCGGCTCCCTCACTCTTTCAAGGTCACACGCACTAAACTTTCTCCTCCAACAATACCTTTTGCAGTGTTATTACCCTATATACACATATTATATATAAGTATCTACATGTTTTATGTACCGTAACTGTACACCTAAGCTTGTAGAGTGCCCAAAGAGCATAGTGGCCACCCTCTAAACAGCTAGACAAATCGTGCAGACGACGTCACCTCCGTCACCCATATGGCTCCTCCCAGCATAATCCTTTTGCTGTTATTACACTAATACACACATTATATATAAGTATCTACATTTGTGTTCACCATAGAGAACCACTGACCTGGTATGGTGAATGCAAACAATAACAGCTAGCCACACAGTCAGTAAACAATGCTGTCTCCCTCCATCTCTCAGCATCACTCCTCCCACAGCGTTAATTATTACAAGAATCCTGCTATTATCACAACCCTGGTTATTTATATCACAGTCATGGGTCATCTGTAATATTGTCATCGCTAAATAATAACAATTATATATTTATTTTGACCTTTTTCAGCGATGCTGTGGTCACAAGCTGAACAGCAATGCTGTTCGCTCATGCTGCGTGCGCCAGCCTTGGTTGCTCCAAGAGTACTATGCCTCTCACACCTGAGAATATTGCCCACGATTTTTTTTTTAAATGGCATCTGTTTACAAGAGCCCTGAGGAAGCTACTGTGAACCCCATGTAGCCGCGGGCCATTTGAATCAGGCCTGGCACCCTATGGCATATATATACGCCATGCGCACCATGGGACATGATACTCAGGGCGTATATATACGCCATGCGCAGTTTAAGGGTTAAAAGCAATTGTAAAGTTAGAAAGCGTGGCATAGGCTCCTTACACAATATTCTTTATGTGGTCCTCAGGTGATAGTTTTCTAACTAGAACCACCCCTTGATCTCTTTCTTTATCAGAATTCTTTAATAATTTCTCACATAATATATAGGTTGTGTGAGGTCTATGTTCTCCTATTCCACATTCCATAACATGGCATTTATTAACATTAAATTCCATTTGCCAAGTGGTGCTCCATATACTTATTTTGTCCAGGTCATCTTGAAGGGCCTGGACAAAATATACAAAAGTGATACATAAACACATATCAAAATCAAAATCAAAAGAAATCAAAAGAAATCACTATCAAAAGAAAGATACAAAACACGTATCCTGTTTAAGTCACATAGTACAAAGAATTTCAAGCCAAATCTGTTTCGTTTGGAGGGAATATATTGTTTGAATGAAACACGTCCTTTGAAAAGTACAAGGGATTCGTCAATCACCAGCTTCTGTGCTGGTACGAAAAATCTCTGAATTTTCCAATCACTTCATTCATATAGTGCCTCACTCGCCAAAGTCTAGCATCCTCTGTCTGGTCCTCATCACTTGCAAAATGCACACACCTGAGGAGTATCTGAAATCTGTCTCGGGACATACATTTCCCGAAGAAAGGTGTTGGAATAGTCAGATCTTTGCTCCAGTAATCTGTGAGAGCGTGTTTGACACAGTGTTTCATCAACATACATATGGCTAGAAACACATACATTTCACCTATATTGGTGTTTTTCCAACGTTGTAATCGTGAAAATTCCGTTATCTCTCTTCTAATGAGATGAGCCGCATGAAGGTTCGTTTGGTGTACAATATATTCCATGAGTGGCTTATCATAGAATGCTGTAAAATAATCATATTCACTCATATCCTCTCCATTATCCGGGAAAAGCTCTGTAATCCCAACGTCTTTATTGTCAAATGCAGGAATTCGAGGAATAAAACTAGCACCATCACTCCACACTAGTACACCTGGTGTCCTGCGCGACGCAGGGCGTGCAACAGGGGCACTACGGCGAGGAAGCGATGCACCCCGTGGATCAGAAGCTGAAGCCCGCCTACGCACAGTACGGCCGCTACGTGCACGTGAGGTAGAAGCACGTGAACATGAGACTCTTGGTGCCTCATGTTGCTCCATGCGGTGGCGCTTGGCTGGGCGAGACGCTGCTGATGCGACAAAATCTCGCCCAGTAACACCACTGGTACTGGCACCAGGCTCTGTAACATTATGTTCTGATTCCACTTCACTAAAACCAGAAAAAGAGTCAGCTTCCTCTGACTCGTCACCGAACATATCCTCAGACTAAATAAGCACATGAACAGTGTGGTCGAGGGTGAATTGGGGTAGACACTGGGCGAGGTGGTAGGGGCGAGCGTATAGGCCTCTCCAAGGGAGGCGGCTGTATCTCATTTTCACCGTCCGTGCTATCTTCATCGGTCAATTGTGTGTAGTCTTTATCTATATCAGAGTCATCAAAGTCACTTTCCTCACCATCGGAAAATAATTCACTGGTTATTTGCTCTTGGGTGAGTGATTGCGTGGGGTGTGCCCAGGAAGCGTTCGGCTGTGCACTCAACATGGTGGCTGCTGGGTAACTGAGACCTCCCACGCGATAGTAGCGTGAGCTGGATTTTTTTCAAAATGGCGGCTGTTTACTATAGCCACTGGGTAGCATATGGGGACCCCCTATACCCCGCGGGACTTTCAAATCGTGCGCGGTAGTCCAAAGCATCATATGATGCGATGCGCAATTTAAGGGTTAAGTGCATCTGGTATCTCCCCTGTGTCCAAGCTCTTCCTCCACACTATACTGAGTGCCTGTGCTACTGGCACTTTGCATTTCTTTGTAAATATTGAATTCCATGAGTCTGGACCCGGGGCTGAGTGCATGGGCATATTGTCAATTTCCTCTTTCAAAATCTGCCACGCTCGTGTTGATATCTGTTATATTTACAGGTGTTTGAGTATCATTCATAAAGAAATTGTCCGAATCTTCCATTTTCATGCTGAGTATCGGAGTGCTAAACATGTCCTCATACTGCTGTTTTAGGATTTCACTAATTTCTTTGTCATCCTCAGTGTATGAACCTTCACTAATATGAATAGGTCCAATACTGGCAGTGGTTTTCCCTTTTGATTTAGCATATGTGAAGAAATATTTTGGGTTTCTCTTTATTTCTTGAATTGCTTTCTGTTCTAGTTGCCTTTCTTCAGTCTGATAGGAATGCTTCAGTCTCTGTTCGATTTCTTCCATCTCCCTGTTTAAATCATTTCTTCTCTGTATGTGGTGGTGTGCAGGGCTTCACACTTTCTGAGCTAGCCATCAAGTAACTATCAAAATGCATATATCTTCGCTTTCACTTCAGTTATATTTATGACAAAAGATTTTAAATCTAGCCTATATTTCTACCTTTCTGATGAGATAAAAACTTTTGTTTATTATAATATTTAGGTCAAACTAACATTGATTTTCAAAAGGTTGTATTTTCCATCAGTGGAGAGTGTCAGCCAAGAAACCTTCTTTAAAATTTAGCAGTCTCCGTGGTGTAGTGGTAAGACACTCGCCTGGCGTTCCGGGAGCGCTATGTCATGGGTTCGTATCCTGGCCAGGGAGGATTTACTGGGCGCAATTCCTTAACTGTAGCCTCTGTTTAACGCAACAGTAAAATGTGTACTTGGATGAAAAAACGATTCTTCGCGGCAGGGGATCGTATTCCAGGGACCATAGGATTAAGGACTTGCCCGAAACGCTACGCGTACTAGTGGCTGTACAAGAATGTAACAACTCTTGTATATATCTCAAAAAAAAAAAAAAAAAAAAAAAAAAAATATGAATATCTTTCCTCACCAAATAAGATCTAATCTCTGTGAATAAAACACAAAAACGACTTGATTGTAACCTATCCATTGCTGCCCATTGGATGGGGTTTGGGGTTATGCGTAGGATAAACATATCAATTGTGACACTAACCATCCATATATGTCAGTTGTTTAAATTATAAACTGTACTTGTGGTCGGTCTCGAGCCCATTGTTGATGTGACGATGTGCATTGACTTTTGTAACTAGCTCATCAAGATTATAACTTGCTTAGCTATTTGAATTGTGGGGCTCAGTCCCTGAGCCCATTATGTGCCTCTGTAACACTCTCCACTACTGCCCACAGGATGGGTATAGGGTGTATAATAAATGAACTATGCCTTTTTGATAACACATACAGAGCACCACTTGGTTTCCAAACCCTTTGGGGTCAAGACCCATCGGTTAACATGTAAGTTTGTAAACGAGAAATGAAGAGAAAAAATAAAGTAGAAATGTAAAAAAAAAAAAATGATGAAAAATTTATGAAAACAACTCTAGGGAAAAAAATCGACAGGTTCATAGCATAAATGCGACCGTATTTTGTTTGTACTCATCAATAAGTGAAGTCCTGATCCGCTTTATAAAAGTCCTTAATTGTTCCTAGCTGATTATTAAGACATCTGGCAAACATCCTCTGGATGTTTCCTGCCAACCTGCAGGAACATCCTGCCAGCCTGCAGGAACATCCTGCCAGCCTGCAGGAACATCCTGCCAGCCTGCCTGCCTCCCTCCCTGCCATCCTGCTAACGGGTCGAGTGTGTTAGGCTTAAAATTCGGGAGTGAGCCGGTCTCTCCCCCACCACCTACAAACCCACCCACCCCTACATCCCATACTCTCTCTTCAAGGTCACGCGACTCAACCACATGACTATCCCTGCCTCCCTGTCTGCCTGCCATCCAGCCTGCCTCCCTTTCTGCCTGCCATCCAGCCTGCCTCCCTCTCTGCCTGCCATCCAGCCTGCCTCCCTCTCTGCCTGCCATCCAGCCTGCCTCCCTCTCTGCCTGCCATCCAGCCTGCCTCCCTCTCTGCCTGCCATCCAGCCTGCCTCCCTCTGCCTGCCATCCAGCCTGCCTCCCTCTCTGCCTGCCATCCAGCCTGCCTCCCTCTCTGCCAGCCATCCAGCCTGCCTCCCTCTGCCTGCCATCCAGCCTGCCTCCCTCTCTGCCTGCCATCCAGCCTGCCTCCCTCTCTGCCAGCCATCCAGCCTGCCTCCCTCTGCCTGCCATCCAGCCTGCCTCCTTCTCTGCCTGCCATCCAGCCTGCCTCCCTCTCTACCAGCCATCCAGCCTGCCTCCCTCTGCCTGCCATCCAGCCTGCCTCCCTCTCTGCCTGCCATCCAGCCTGCCTCCCTCTCTGCCTGCCATCCAGCCTGTAACGATTCTATTGTTACATAAAGTATGGTGACAAATAAACACAGACACTAAGATACTATATATATATTTGGTCGAATATACAGAAGTACACAGGTGATACTTTAGTGTGAGTTGAGCGCACTGAGCGTCGGTACAGTATCTCGCAAGTGTCTGCTCTAGACCACACTTGAAAATAGATTAGTTAATGTTTGCTATTCTGCTGTTTATATGCTCGGGCAACACCTCACCGTGTTGCTCGGGCAACGCCTCACCTCATTCATCTCCAAAGGTTGACAGGAATATTAACAATGCATTTGGAGCGAGTATATTATTGGGATAATCTACTCGCTAAAAGCCTGCCTCCCTCTGCCTGCCATCCAGCCTGCCTCCCTCTGCCTGCCATCCAGCCTGCCTCTTTCTGCCTGCCATCCAGCCTGCCTCCCATCCAGCCTGCCTTCCTCTGCCTGCCATCCAGCCTGCCTCCCTCTCTGCCTGCCATCCAGCCTGCCTCCCTCTCTGCCAGCCATCCAGCCTGCCTCCCTCTGCCAGCCATCCAGCCTGCCTCCCTCTCTGCCTGCCATCCAGCCTGCCTCCCATCCAGCCTGCCTTCCTCTGCCTGCCATCCAGCCTGCCTCCCTCTCTGCCTGCCATCCAGCCTGCCTCCCTCTGCCTGCCATCCAGCCTGCCTCCCTCTCTGCCTGCCATCCAGCCTGCCTCCCTCTGCCAGCCATCCAGCCTGCCTCCCTCTCTGCCTGCCATCCAGCCTGCCTCCCTCTGCCTGCCATCCAGCCTGCCTCCCTCTCTGCCTGCCATCCAGCCTGCCTCCCTCTCTGCCTGCCATCCAGCCTGCCTCCCCCTCTGCCTGCCATCCAGCCTGCCTGCCATCCAGCCTGCCTCCCTCTGCCTGCCATCCAGCCTGCCTCCCATCCAGCCTGCCTTCCTCTGCCTGCCATCCAGCCTGCCTCCCTCTCTGCCTCCCATCCAGCCTGCCTCCCTTTGCCAGCCATCCAGCCTGCCTCCCTCTCTGCCTGCCATCCAGCCTGCCTCCCTCTCTGCCTGCCATCCAGCCTGCCTCCCATCCAGCTTGCCTCCCTCTGCCTGCCATCCAGCCTGCCTCCCTCTGCCTGCCATCCAGCCTGCCTCCCTCTGCCTGCCATCCAGCCTGCCTCCCTCTGCCAGCCATCCAGCCTGCCTCCCTCTCTGCCTGCCATCCAGCCTGCCTCCCTCTGCCAGCCATCCAGCCTGCCTCCCTCTCTGCCTGCCATCCAGCCTGCCTCCCTCTCTGCCTGCCATCCAGCCTGCCATCCAACCTGCCTCCCTCTGCCTGCCATCCAGCCTGCCTCCCTCTCTGCCTGCCATCCAGCCTGCCTCCCTCTCTGCCTGCCATCCAGCCTGCCTCCCTCTCTGCCTGCCATCCAGCCTGCCTGCCATCCAGCCTGCCTCCCTCTCTGCCTGCCATCCAGCCTGCCTCCCTCTCTGCCTGCCATCCAGCCTGCCTCCCTCTCTGCCTGCCATCCAGCCTGCCTCCCTCTCTGCCTGCCATCCAGCCTGCCTCCCTCTCTTCCTGCCATCCAGCCTGCCTCCCTCTGCCTGCCTCCCTCTCTGCCTGCCTGCTTGCCTGCCTGCCTGCCTCCCTCTCTGCCTGCCTGCCTGCTTCCCTCTCTGCCTGCCTGCCTGCCTGCCTGCCTGCCTGCCAGCCTGCCAGCCTGCCAAAAATATACGATGTACATTTAAGAAACAAATCTGGGTCACAGGTATGTCAAGTATGGTTAGGCTTACGGAGTCGGCCGGTCCCTCCCCCACCACCGACACCCCCCCTCCAACCCATACACACACACACACACACACACACACACACACACACACACAGGCTTTCTCAAAGGTCTCATGGTTCACCTCAACATCCATACATCCCTTCCTGCCTGCCTCCTTCAATGTCTGTCTACCTGCCTGCCTGCCTGCCTGCCTGCCTGCCTGCCTGCCTGCCTGCCTTTCCCTCCCTTCCTAATTCTCACTACTTCCCTCTCTTCTTGCCTCCCTCCTAGCATCTCTCCCTCCCTTTCTGACTAATTCTCCCTCTCACTGATTCCCCCCCCCCCTCTCTTATACTGCCTCCCACCTAAGCTCTCCCATCCATCCACCCACCAGTCAGCCATCACCGACGCAATGTGTGCATTTGGAGCCGACATGGTGCACAGATGTTTCTTGATTGTGCAGTTATGTAAAACAAATGCACAGAATGAACATTCCACCCTTATGACAATTCAAAATAATAGGAATAATAGGCCGTGAATCTGTGAAGTCACATTGGGCAAACTGGACCATCTCTCACCCACCACCACAGGCCGGCGTGACGCTTGGCGGACCACTTCCTACCCGAACTTTGTTCGGGTAGCATGACTCCCCAACCCCAATTGGAAAACTGGAAGTTTCGGATAACTAAAGTTTGGAAACCAAGTGGTGCTCTGTACAATTATAAGCTTTATTTGTGAATCTCAAGTAATTAAACAATATATTACAGAGCGTGTAGGGTTCGGTGAGATGAGCGAAAAGACAGTTTAGTTTAGTTCATTTATTATGCACCCCATACCCATCTTGTGGGCGGTAGTGGAAAGGGTTACAGAGGCACATAATGGGCTCAGGGACTGAACCTCACAATTCAATTAGATAAGCAAGTTACAATCTTAAAGAGCTAGTATAAGTCACATCATAAATGGGTTCGAGATCGACCACAAGTACAGTTTCTAAATTAAGCAACTGATATATGTGGAGAGCTAGTGCAACAATTTATATGTTTGTCCCTGCACACAAAGGGAGAAATTACATAAGTACAGTACATGGTAGATTAAGTAGCGAACGCATGTCAACGAATAACGAGTATATATAACTAAACTATTAACGTCCAGACATGTATTTTTTAATAAATGTTTTCTGGCTAGTTTATGTTAGATTTTATTTAAAATACGTATTCTACTTGTTAACATCATAATTTAAATTTGTGATAATTTGAGCAGAGAAGTGCGACGACTGGATCACTGTGTATAGAAGGTTGAAAAGCCAACAAACACTTTCCAGACAACGATATATCTTGGATTAGTCGCTCCACAACATTGACGCTTGGACCGTCAACTTCCTTTGATGCCACTTATTTACTTATTTCATAATGAAATTATATTATTTTGGAGTAAATATATGTTTTCTCATGTTCTGCATTCAGTACCCACCTTATCGTGAGTAAATATACCATATTACTTCATTACTTACGTAATGCTAAGAGGGTTTGAGTAGCTTTGGGTCTTTAGGTGGATAGAATCTCCAATAGATGGGGCGAGAGTCGCCCCATCTCTCGCCCAGGCGAGAGTCGAAACTTAATTGATATATCTATGTACTCAAACATCATATATTTTCTTTGGTGCACTCATAATAATGTTTATATATCGGTCTTTCTGAAGGCATATAAGAATTTAGGCTTTATTAGCGTATCTTTGTAAATTATACAATATATCGGCAAGTGCGTATCCGTTTGCTTTCCATGCCCGACAAGCTACTGACCGCCACTATAAAAACATATGTATCTTCGCTTGAGCTTTAAATATTTATATTGTAATGTATTTAAAATAAAGATTATAATTCTAGCTTTCTTAAGACATATAAAACATTTGTGTTTATTAATGAATTTACGTAAAATAGACATTGTTCTGAGAGAGAGTTTCTCTGTCGATCAGTCTGTGCGGGGGTCGGAGCTCGGCGATTATTAAAACACATGAATCTTCATCAGAACTTTAATTATGTCTATGGTAAAGTGTTTAAAATGAGCCTTATATTCCTATCTTTCTTGAGGCATATAAAACATACATGTTTATTAACAAATCCATGTGAATTAACCACCGTTCTGCGCTGAGTTTATTATGAAATTCCCACTATGCACATGAAATAGTGTTCCAAAAAATTCTTTTTTCTTCGTAAAATGATAAATTCCCTTCCCTGAACATGTCTATGTAAAAATAAATACCAAATTCCACTTACTTTGGCTGTGAGGACATGGACCAGGTGAGCTGTGACGTCATCAGGGCCTGGTGGCCCGTGCATGAATTGCCCAGACACGGTCGCGAGAGCCATTCAAGCACCGGGTGTTGCCACAAATATATTTTCATTTATTTGTTTTATGTATTTCCAATGCAGTTTTATTTGTTTTTTTATTGTATATGATGCATATTTGTGTCCTTTACAATATGTATACAGTAGAACATTCATAATGTTCCGTGGAACTGTGATATATGTCAGTAATGTGTCCACAATAAATGTTTATTGTCGCAATATTACCTGTTAAAAATTCAATAAAATTACACTATGTACAGTTTCACACACTATTTACACAGTACCACACTGTATTACACACTCAGTACTTGGGAAGTGAGTAATACTCAACGAAGTAGCCCATGGTACACAGTGTGACTTCGCTCTCAGTCCACCAGGTACCGATAAATTTTCGCTTCCTGTTTCTTCATTCTGTGTGCTTGCAAATAACGCACTCACGTACACCCTTTGCTTTAGTACGTGTAGGTTGTATGCAGCCAAGCTTGTAAAGCATAAGGTAGTATTGAAAAGACTATAGGAAAAGATTGATTTGTAAGGTAGTCTTGAAAAGATCGCTTTGTATGGTCCCACACAGGAAGAGATTCAGCTTACCTCAAGAGTGTCCGTCAGTCAGAAAGAGATTCAGCTAGCCTCAAAGAGTGTCCGTCAGTTAGGAAGAGATTCAGGTATTCTTGAAAATATCTATGGAAAACACCACCATGGAAGCTGCTAACACTGTTTATCTATGCTATTTGTATCAGATGCATCATCTTGAGGTTATCTTGAGATGATTTCGGGGTGTTTTAGTGTCCCTGCGGCCCGGTCCTCGACCAGGCCTCCACCCCCAGGAAGCAGCCTGTGACAGCTGACTAACACCCAGGTACCTATTTACTGCTAGGTAACAGGGGCATAGGGTGAAAGAAACTCTGCCCATTGTTTCTCGCCGGCGCCTGGGATCGAACCCAGGACCACAGGATCACAAGTCCAGCGTGCTGTCCGCTCCGCCGACCGGCTCCCTATCATCACTGAATGCAAAAAACGATTCATCTACAGTATGTTTCATCTAAATAATTGTAGATAGCATAGGATTGCAAGGGTGACGCTTAGAGCTACAACTGAATACGCCCCTCCGCGCTCTACGCATCAGCGACCCTCAGTTTCTTGATTCTGAAATTGCCCTTATCTACAAATCATTCTCTCGCCTTGGTTACCCTTTGCATTTCATCAACTGTGCCTACTCTCAAGCTGAACGAAATTTCTTTCATCCTAAACCTGCTTCCAACACTAGTAGCACTGTACTATGCCTTCCCTTCATATCTGAACTCAAAACTTTTACCAATAGCTTTCGTCCTCTTGACATTAAGCTCGCCTTTCGTCAAACTAACACACTTCGTAGCAATCTACTTCACACTGCTCCTCCTGCTTCTAATGCTACTGGTGTCTACTCTATTTCCTGTTCGTCTTGTCCTCTCCAATACTTTGGCGAAACTGGCCGTACACTGAATGACAGACTTAAAGAACACAAGAGAAGTGTTAAGTCTGCAGACACTAATAATGCTCTCTTCTGCCATGTGAGGGATTCTAATCATCCCGTTGATTGATCTTCCTCCAAAATAATCTTTCCTGCCTCTACTCTACACAGACACCGTCTTGTTGAATCGGCTCTGATACACAATGTACTCAACATGAACTTGAGTCCTGGCTTTGTTGCTTTGGACTCTTCCCTTTCACAGTATATACTCAAATGCTCTAATCTTTCTAACAAACGTGACCTTACATAAGCTTACCCTTTCCTTTTACCTTTCTTTCTCTTTTCTCTCTTTTTTCTGTTCATTGTCTTCTCCTACGTTCCCTCGTTTTCCTCTTCTCATTATTTTCTCCTTCTCTTTCAGTAGTTATAATAGGAACTGCCTCGTATAGGCCAATAGGCCCTCTGCAGTTCCTGCTACTAGCCCCTCTACTACACCTTACTTTGCTCCTCATCTCTCGTACCTATTTATTGCCTGTCTCTACTTCCTCATCACAATCGACTTGAGAATGGTCCAGGACGGACCGAAACGTCGTCGTCCCTTCACATTCTAGTGTGTGGTCTGGTCATAAATACTAATTTAATTTACTATTTATGTTGTATTAAAAATAAAAAATACGAATGTACACTATTTCACTCGGAGATATTTACATATTATGAATCATAATCTGAAAATATATACATATAACAATTGCGAACAAGCCTGAATGGTCCCCAGGACAATATGCAACTGAAAACTCACACCCCAGAAGTGACTCGAACCCATACTCCCAGGAGCAACGCAACTGGTATGTACAAGACGCCTTAATCCACTTGACCATCACGACCGGACAAAATGAGGTGATAGCCGAGGCTATTTGAACCACCCCACCGCCGGCACTCGGATAGTAATCTTGGGCATAGCATTTTACCAAATCACCTCATTCTTTGGGGCACACGTGAGGAACACAAATGCGAGGTGATTTGGTAAAATGCTATGCCCAAGATTACTATCCGAGTGCCGGCGGTGGGGTGGTTCAAATAGCCTCGGCTATCACCTCATTTTGTCCGGTCGTGATGGTCAAGTGGATTAAGGCGTCTTGTACATACCAGTTGCGTTGCTCCTGGGAGTATGGGTTCGAGTCACTTCTGGGGTGTGAGTTTTCAGTTGCATATTGTCCTGGGGACCATTCAGGCTTGTTCGCATTTGTGTTCCTCACGTGTGCCCCAAAGAATGAGGTGATTTGGTAAAATGCTATGCCCAAGATTACTATCCGAGTGCCGGCGGTGGGGTGGTTCAAATAGCCTCGGCTATCACCTCATTTTGTCCGGTCGTGATGGTCAAGTGGATTAAGGCGTCTTGTACATACCAGTTGCGTTGCTCCTGGGAGTATGGGTTCGAGTCACTTCTGGGGTGTGAGTTTTCAGTTGCATATTGTCCTGGGGACCATTCAGGCTTGTTCGCATTTGTGTTCCTCACGTGTGCCCCAAAGAATGAGGTGATTTGGTAAAATGCTATGCCCAAGATTACTATCCGAGTGCCGGCGGTGGGGTGGTTCAAATAGCCTCGGCTATCACCTCATTTTGTCCGGTCGTGATGGTCAAGTGGATTAAGGCGTCTTGTACATACCAGTTGCGTTGCTCCTGGGAGTATGGGTTCGAGTCACTTCTGGGGTGTGAGTTTTCAGTTGCATATTGTCCTGGGGACCATTCAGGCTTGTTCGCATTTGTGTTCCTCACGTGTGCCCCAAAGAATGAGGTGATTTGGTAAAATGCTATGCCCAAGATTACTATCCGAGTGCCGGCGGTGGGGTGGTTCAAATAGCCTCGGCTATCACCTCATTTTGTCCGGTCGTGATGGTCAAGTGGATTAAGGCGTCTTGTACATACCAGTTGCGTTGCTCCTGGGAGTATGGGTTCGAGTCACTTCTGGGGTGTGAGTTTTCAGTTACATATAACAATGTATAACAACAAAGGAAAATCAAACAGGAATTTACTTGAGCAATTTCATGGTAATCAACACCTCATAATATACTTTGGTTGATATGTTGATTAACACGGAAGTGCTTAAGTAATTTCCTGTTTTAATTTTCCTTCGTGGTTATACATTGTCTTCAACTCTACATTGTCATACTATTCATTACGTGTTAATTTTTTTGTGAAGTCTGTGAGGTGCGGATATTAGATAAACCTCTAGCCAGATTTTATTTAATCTTTGTAATTCCGGCACAATGCAGCGTATACCTATGCTTATTAATGAAAAAAGGGATTTATATTACACACACACAAATAAATATATATATATATATATATATATATATATATATATATATATATATATATATATATATATATATATATATATAATAAAACATGTCTCATTATATATGACAGCATATTCTGTATTAACTATCTTCTGGTTTAGGGCTTCTATCCCTCTTAACTATTATGCTTGCATCAGGGTTTAGTTGAAAGACGAGTTGCAAGAGGAGCCACACATCTATGGTTCATCCAATAAAATCAGCAGACTTCTAGATGTTGCTACTGCTCAGCTTAGACTCGGTTACAAGTATATCTGGGAATTCTCATTATCTGCGATGTAGATCTGACCAAATGTAAACTGTGTCAACAAAATTATTCGCACACCCTCCATCACTATATGATGGAGTGCGAAAAGATACGTGAATTAGAGACAATTCTATAACCAATGTTCCAATAATGTGTAAATATTTCATTCAAAATGATCTGCTACCAGAAATTTTTGCCAAATATCCCCAGTTTGCAAACTGTAGGTAGTAACTAAGTGACTGTAACCTATCCACCGCTGCCCACTGGATGGGGGGGCGGTGTGCAGGACAAACATATCAATTGTGACACTAACTTTCCACATGTCAGTTGCTTAATTTAGAAACTGTACTTGTGGTCGATCTCGAACCCATTGTTGATGTGACGACTTGTACTGAATTTTGTAACTAGTTCACCAAGATTGTAA
Source organism: Procambarus clarkii (assembly GCF_040958095.1). Classification (NCBI taxonomy): domain Eukaryota; kingdom Metazoa; phylum Arthropoda; class Malacostraca; order Decapoda; family Cambaridae; genus Procambarus; species Procambarus clarkii. The sequence goes on from NC_091154.1 coordinate 47,945,778, forward strand.
CTTATTTAGCTAAAGGAATTGTGGGGTTCAGTCCCTGAGCCCATTATGTGCCTCTGTAACCCTTTCCACTACCGCCCACAAGATGGGTATGGGGTGCATAATAAATGAATTAAACTTATTATACAATTTACAATATAATTATATAATTTACAATGTGCAATTGTACAACGTTGTGCAATTGTGTAATATGTGTAATACATTCTATAGTTATTCACTTCTTTTTTTCTTCACCTTGAAAAATGAACATGACTTTTGGAGAACTCCTCTTTCAACTGAACCCTGTTGTGAGCATAATAGTTAGAGGGATAGAAGCCCTAAAACAGAAGATAGTTAATACAGAATATGCTGTCATATTCAATGAGACATGTTTATATATATATGTTTATATATAAATATTTATATTTATATATATATCTATTTTTGTGTGTGTGTAAATCCCTTTTTTTCATTAATAAACATAGGTATACGCAGCATTGTGCCGGAATTACAAAGTGTGAATAAAAAACTGGCTACAAGTTCGTCTAATACCCACATCTCACAGCTTCACAAAAAAATTAACATGTAATGAATAGTATGACAATGTAGAGTTGAAGACAATGTATGACCACAAAGGAAAATTAAAACAGGAAATTACTTAAGCACTTCCGTGTTAATCAACACATCAATCAAAGTGTATTATGACGTGTTGATTATCACAAAAGTGCTTAAGTAATTTCCTGTTTGATTTTTCCTTTGTTCAACAAGCGGCAATATAAAATAGAGAACAGACGATTGTTTTTCACTCATAGTGTAATAAACTCATGGACCCACCCACCTGCTGAAGCCGTACATGCCAAGACATTACTTCCGTTTAAAATTAAGCCGGAAAAATCCTCAGGTTTATCGGGGGTGGGGGAGGCCTTTGAGCAACCACCGACGTCCTGCCCCGTCGAGTCCATCAGAGATGGTCGCCCTCAGGCAAATTCATGTAAAACATGTATGTGTGCGTATTAAATATTTTGATTTATTATTTGCAGAATTTAGAATGCAGGATTTAGCTGTTAGCTCTTGGACCCTGCCTTTCTAAGCGTCGGTTGTCTAATGTACCGACTCTCGACCTCTTTTTCCTCCATCATATCTAAACAACACATTTCTGGGGGGAAGCCCCGTCGGCTTCCCGGAGCTTTACCAGGCTGATATGCTAATGTCAGACTTTGGCATCAGTCATGTGTAAGGAGTTCTAGGGCCTACCGGGGATCACGGCCAGAACCTGGCCCCCTCAGAGAGGCAAGGGGAGCAATGGCCTATAGAAACCCCCGTGTGGTTGGAAGCATTCTATGTCTGCCATCGACCGGGTCAAGCATCCAGAACAGTAAGCATTCCAAAACAAACCCCCTATTCTGGTTAAAATTGCTACCTAAAGACAAACTAGTGGATAGAACTCAACAGAAAACAAACAAACTATTATGATGTCACACGTCACCGCGTCTCTGTCTGCGCAGTTCCCCCCCCCCCTCCCCGGAAGGGGGAAGGGGGAGCCCCAGACCTCCCATGCCGGCTATCCACCCATCAGTTCTTCGGCTGATGCTATAGGCACCGGTTATGTGCTCCGGCTCCAGTAGTTGTTTCAGCACTGTACCTAGAGTGTGGTGTCTGTCTTCTAGGTGGTGCGTGAGCCGGGAGTGAGTCTCCAGTACTCGGGCTGCATGCGCTTAGGGTTCCCTTCCCTAGGTGCCCTGTAAGTACTGCCCTTGGGGCTTGGGGCCACCTTCCACATTCCTTGGGTCCTGCCCCTGCTAGGCCGTTTACTGCTTGGTTTTCGGCCGTTCTTTGTGTGCTCGGATGTTCTGTCTCCCTTGTTCGCCTTAGGGTAAGGGGCAGTTTTGCACTGGTGGGGCGCAGGGTACTGTGCAGCTTGTCTTTACCAATCATGGCGGCCGGCTCTGTTCCGCTTGGGTACGCCGTCCTCTTGTGGGGTTTTCTTTTTCTTTTTGTTTTCTACCTGGTGCGGGGTCTGCCTTCGTTCTTGCCCCCTTGTGTTCTGAGTATTTTCTGGTGGTACCCCCCTGCTAGGTCCCTGTGAGTGTACACATCCTGGGGGTTCAGCTCTTAAAAAGTTGTTTGGTAGCTTTGGGCGCCGGTTAGCAGTACTCTGCCTGGGATTACCTGAGCGCAAGTCCTCTTATAGTAAACGCTCAAGACCCTGGAAAACCCCTGGGGGCGCGTGGGTCCAATGGCTGTGACCCCAGAATCCCCTCTTGCTCCCAGCGAGTTTGAGGGTTGTTCTCACCCTTTGTCTCTGGGTGACTCTCTGTTTTGCCTCCGTCTGCAGCCTGTGGGATTGGTGACACCTTCAACCCGGAGTCCTGCGAGTTTTGTTGTTTGTTGTGGCTCGGTTACCCAGTTGTGCTGACTAAGCGGGTGCGGGCAGCAGGGGCGTTGCACTTTGAGCCTTGGTGGTGGCAACGCTCTCGTGGTTTACTACCTGGGAGCCCCAGGGCTGCCCCGTTTTCGTTCGTGTTGGGACTTGGGGGTGTTGGTTGCTTCGGTTCCTTCCACGCCCCCTTGTCTTTCCCCTGGATCCCCCTTCCTGCTTGCCTGCCTGCCTGCATCCGGTTCCTTACCGTCTGTAGGATCGGGGCGGGGTTTGATGGTGTTGAGACTCGGGCAGTCTCGGGGTATTCCCCTTCCGGGGTAGTAATTTTTTTTTTTTTTACCTAAGTGTAATTACCTAAGTGTAGTTACAGGATGAGAGCTACGCTTGCGGTGTCCCGTCTTCCCAGCACTCTTTGTCATGTAACGCTTTGAAACTACTGACGGTCTTGGCCTCCACCACCTTCTCACCTAACTTGTTCCAACTGTCTACCACTCTGTTTGCGAAAGTGAATTTTCTTATATTTCTTCGGCATCTGTGTTTAGCTAGTTTATATCTGAGACCTCTTGTTCTTAAAGTTCCAGGTCTCAGGAAATCTTCCCTATCGATTTTATCAATTCCTGTTACTATTTTGTACGTAGTGGTCATATCACCTCTTTTTCTTCTGTCTTCTAGTTTTGGCATATTTAATGCCTCTAACCTCTCCTCGTAGCTCTTCCCCTTCAGTTCTGGGAGCCACTTAGTAGCATGTCTTTGCACCTTTTCCAGTTTGTTGATGTTCTTCTTAAGATCACCACACAACTGCTGCATATTCTAGCTTTGGCCTAACAAAAGTCATGAACAATTTCTTTAGTATATCGCCATCCATGTATTCAAAAGCAATTCTGAAGTTAGAAAGCGTGGCATAGGCTCCTCGCACAATATTCTTTATGTGGTCCTCAGGTGATAGTTTTCTATCTAGAACCACCCCTAGATCTCTTTCTTTATCAGAATTCTTTAAAGATTTCTCACATAATATATAGGTTGTGTGGGGTCTATGTTCTCCTATTCCACATTCCATAACATGGCATTTATTAACATTAAATTCCATTTGCCAAGTGGCGCTCCATATACTTATTTTGTCCAGGTCTTCTTGAAGGGGCATGACAATCATCTAAGTTTCTTATCCTTCCTATTATCTTAGCATCATCAGCAAACATGTTCATATAATTCTGTATACCAACTGGTAGATCATTTATGTAGACAATAAACATCACTGGTGCAAGAACTGAACCCTGTGGTACTCCACTTGTGACATTTCTCCAGTCCGATACATTGCCTCTGATCACAGCCCTCACAGTATGTGTAATTTTTTTTAATTACCTAAGTGTAGTTACAGGATGAGAGCTACGCTCGTGGTGTCTCGTCTTCCCAGCACTCTTTGTCATATAACGCTTTGAAACTACTGACGGTCTTGGCCTCGTGTGTGTGTGTGTGTGCGCACTTACCTAGTTGTGCTTGCAGGGGTTGAGCTCTGGCTCTTTAGTCCCGCCTCTCAACTGTCAATCATCTGATGTACAGGTTCCTGAGCCTACTGGGCTCTGTCATATCTGCACTTGAAGCTATATCAATTTCTCTGAGAATCTTGTATGTGGGGATCATGTCCCCTCTAAATCTTCTGTCTCCCAGTGACGTGAGGTTCAATTCCTGTAGTCTCTCCTCGTAATTAATTGTATTTGTCAATTTAGCTTCATTAACCCTTAACCCTTAAACTGCGCAATGCGCCTGCAGGCTCACGTCTGGTTTGCGCAACGCGCCTCCGGGTATTTGTATTTTTCACGTTCCATTCAAAACTCCCGCGGCTACATGGGGTTCACATCAGCTTCCTCAGGGCTCTTGTAAACAGACGCCATCTTTAAAAAAAATCGTGGTCCACATTCCCGGGTGTGGGAGCCTCAGTAGTGTGTGAGCAACCAAGGCTGGCACTCGCAGCATGAGCGCACAGCACTGCTGTTCAACATGTGACCACAGCATCGCCTAATACACTAATGTCAAAATATATATATAACTTGTATTATTTAGCTATGATAGTGTTATATTAGAGCCTGAGTGTGATAATGACTGGGTACAATGTTCAAATATCAGTGATTCAATGCTGTTCACGATGTTCACAGCGCTAGCCACAGCACCACAGCATTATTTCGTTCATCTAGGAATCTTCAAATGATTTCTTAGGTTCCTTTTCAAAATAAACGTGTGGTCAATTATTCATTTACAGGAATTAGGGACCAGGATTGTGATAATAGCAGGATTGTGGTTATAATTAGCGTTGTGCGTAGTATTGTGGAAGGAGGAATTTTGATGAGGGAAGGAGGGCGAGAATTGAGGTTGCCTCATTGTGTGTGTGTGGCTGCCACTCTTGTTTTGCTCACCATACTAGCTTAGTGGTTCGCTATGGGCAACACATATGTACATGGGTATATATAGTGTGTGTGTATATAGTGTAAGAACAGCAACAGGAGAATGTTGAGAGAAGCTATTTTGGTGAGGGAGGTGACGTAATCGTAGCGTCGCCTGCTGTGTGATTTTTCATGCAGTTGTAACAGACTAGGCTGTTGTAAGAATTATCCAGAGTGGTTTATCGACAAAAGAGAATGGGAAGCTGAGCCGCATGGTGACCTGACCCCCAGGGGAATTCGCGGTGGAAATAACCGACGCTTTGTTCATATCTGCGTATAATGAATCATCCTATAGTATTCAGTAATTTAGAGAAAATTAGCCTTTATTCATTTTTATTAAAATTGTATTGTATAATAGTACTGGATACAATATCAAGAGTATTCTAATTATTGAGTTTAAGTCACCATCAGTGACGTCACGAATCAGATCTAACTTTTAAAGCGGAGTGACCGGCGGTCATAGGTCATCAGGGGTTGACAGGTCTACTATTTCTCAAAGTTTTAATAACCATTTTTGTGATCGGGAACAGCTCTGCCGTTAGATGTTTGTAATTTAATTCAGTAAAATAATTCAACCAGTCTGGATCAATTAAGTACAACAGAGGTTAATTGTTATAACTTAAACCTGGCTAGTAACTTGGTAGAACTTTGACTGACTAGGCGGAAGGATACAATGCTCTGTCTGGGGTAGACCAGACAAGAGAGAAATCAGTGTGAATACGGGAGCAGCTGGGAGAGGTCAACCATCTTACCTCTCCCCAAGACCAGCCAAGACATCTAGCTGGTCGCCCAAGGTATAGTTGCTATTGTCAAGTATAGAAATAGTCTCATTTGCCACTCAGGTCAAGTAGGGAGTGTTAAAGTGATAGGGAGTGAACATATTTAGATTTTGTTTTAGTTTTCTTTTAATAAATTAAATTTGTTATTAATTTGCATTTTATTGTTTCCATGTGTTTTATGTGTATACTTGTCCTGGTCACGTGGTCCACACGAGGCAGAGTTGCATTGGGCGCCGATTCTAACATCGAATCGGAATTATCATTACCGTGTAATTTATTCCACACTCAAGGTCATCGTTTATAGTGGGGATCAAGCCCCTAGGTTGATTAATTAGCGTGATCGATCCAGACCTCGATCATTGCTCTTGTATTACTGGTCTGGTGGTGGCAGCAGAGGTGACTCTAGGGTTTTGTTCAGAGCTTAGGTCACGTCATACTGGGTGTAGAATCCTAAGTCGGTCAATCGTCTTAGGACCACGTGGCGTGGAGTTGGCTTTGTTAAAAGTTTTGGAGTCCCTTGGTTTAGAAATAAAAGTAAGAATACGGGTAGAGGGAGTAGAAAGAAGGAAGTAAAGAGAGAGGAACCTAAACCCGTGTTACAATGGTGCACAGCGGTGGTTTCAACAATTTTGTTTGAAATTGTTGAAAGGCTCACGCGTCTAGCCGTTCGAACACGTGCGCGGATACTAAGGAGACAGCCGCGGGCCAGGATTAGCAGTGCGCCCCACAACAGTGCGGTTGAGTGGGGATTGGCGAATCTTGGGTCATGCGGGCTGATATGATTAAGGTTAGTTAGTAAGATTAGGTTGTTAAAATTAGATTTATTGAAAAGGAGACCGCTCCGAGTTGATTGGACTGGGTACCATACTCGACCCATTGCAATTAATTCAGAGGTGTTGGGAGCCACCATACTCTCAACAGCAGTTCCTTGAGGGCTGTCGGGGGCGGATATATCTGTGGGACGCCAATAGATAGTCCGAGGGCGTTATTAGACGACCCAAAACGCTAGGAAAAACGTAATCCGTGAAGGGCGTTGCGGCCTCCGAGGGACGGACTAGTAACCTACCTAGCAGCGATTCAACAACTAAGTGATCGCACACTTAGTGGAGGTTGAGTCGTTCCTAGTCATAATTGTTGCTGAAAGCTGCGTGTCGCTCTGTTGGAACCTAGATGGTGTGGCCTCTAGGCTAGGTGTGGTACGGCGAGCCGGTAAGGACAATTATAGGATTAAGTCGAGTGCATTTTTTTAATTAAGTATACTTAAATTTATAAAGTAATTTCCGTTTATTTGCGTTGTTCTAGATTAATTTTTCCCCTAAATTCAATCCCCGGTTAAAATTTTTTTTTTTATCAAAGTGTTTAGCATTTTCTTGCATATTAGGCTAAGTGCGTACATTTTTTGCTATTCCCTGTTGTATTAGTCTAAGTCAGAGGCGTTGTTGCTAGAGTGTAGTTAATCCTCTGGACTTAGGGCTATTGGTCGGTCACGATAGATAAGTGAAGGAGTTTAAGGGATAGTAAGTTGCGTGTAAATGTTATTTGTCCGCGGAATATTTCTAAGTATTTTGGGATAAGTTTTCGGCTAAGTCGATGTCGGAAAGTCGTTAACTGTAATTAATTTGTATTCGTGGGTCACGTGTATGATCTGGGTATCATTAGGATTCCCCAGTCGATGCGGATGATATTTTCTAGTTGTTACCAGTAAGACGGTAGAATTGTGTTTGTAGACTTAGAATTCTGTTTTCAGTAGAAACGTAGGTGGAAAATTTTCTAAGTCCAGCTTGGGCTAGAATCTGACTTTTTGGCGAAAATTCGAATTTTCATGTTTTGTGTATATTCTGGGGCCAGTATTACTCTCTAGTGCGCGCAAGGGATGTAATTCTGTTCGTAAAGCATTAAACAGTGATAATTACATTTTTGCCGAATTTAGTTATTTTTCGAGAAAATCGTGTCGTAATTTTGTCAGAGTCCATTTGAGGTGAAAATCTCGGATTTTGACGAAAAATCGAATTAGTGAGTGTTGAAACCGCCCGAAGTGTCAGTATTGTTCTGTATACAACGTCAGTAGTAAATAATAACGTATTTATATCTGGAAACGAGAAACCCAAATTTTTGTGAATTAAAGGAGTTTTGTGATATTTGGGGTGATAGAAATTTTTTTCCCTCGGAGTCAGAAAAATTGGCAGAGTCTAGCAATTGAGTAAAAACGCAGTTTTTGATAAAAATTCAATTTTTAGTAAGCATTTATAGGTCCTGGGTGTCTATATTAACACTTTCGCTCACCCCGCGCGCCACCCCTCGACAGGGCGATATGGGCCCCAGCGTGTCACGGAAGCGCGCGTTAATTCCGAAAAGTGTATACTCTCTTCAACTTTGTCACCTCAATTCTCCTTCTACGAGAATAAATTTGGTATCATTGTGTTCGCAATAAAATTCTCTACAGCACTAAATGCATATAAACTCCAAAAGCCCGGCTAATTACCCGCAGCAAACAGAGAAAGTGCGAACGAGTTACCCGGGAGCGCGCAAACGGGATAAAATGTTTTCACTATTTTCACTCTGGTCACCTCAATTTTTGTCCTAGGTCTTTCATTTTGGTCTCAATGGGTTCGTAATAAAATTCTCTAGAGGAACATTAGCATATAAAAAAAAACACCTGGTCACGCTCCAACCGCCGACGAGTTGAAGACGGGCCACGCGTTAGCCGTGAGTGAGCGCTCAGAGGCCTTCCTACTACACTCCCAATTCCCACCCTTTTCAAGCCTTTCTTTCGCAATTTTCTTCCTGGAAGGGCCTTGTTCATGATTACTATCCATCGTGGAGTAAGCGTAGATAGTTTCTAAAGCCGCAGTAAGAAATATAGCCACGGAAAATAGCCGAAATGTTCACACGTTTGAGATGCGAGGGGAGACGACATTGGTCACAACAGTGGAGCAAAGACAATGGGCCCACGGCGTGTGCCAAGCCGCCTGAGGGCCACGAGGCTCAACAAAGGAAATGGGAAGACATCGGCGCACATTTTAAAACCAGTCCCCAAAAAATCGGATACAAACCTGATTTTTGGCGAATTTTTAAAGTGGATGACGCAATGCTGCGTCATCCCCGGCATTACCGCCAGTAAACGGATGACGCAATGCTGCGTCATCCCCGAGCGAAAGTGTTAATCGCTAGAGCGGTTTATTAACGTAAAACTAGTTATTTTCCTTCAGAACAAAAATGTTGAGTTTTCAGCGTTTAAGCGAAAAAGCGCGGGACTTAGTTTTTTTTCAGCGCAGCTGGTCCCGCTCCATCAGTCATCAGTGGCCACGCTGCTCACTTCAAGCGCGTTTAGTATTCAAGTACAGTAAATATTCTTTATTAATCCATCACGAGTGCTGTGCGTTAGTTGCGTTATCATTTAAATTGTTTTATATAAATTAGATTCTTTAATTTTTTTTAACGTAAAGGACTTAGGTTTCAGCAATAGACCTGCGGGATATTTCACGGTCAGACACGAGTGCGGGGCAGATAATCATTCATTGGATTCACTTCAGCGATTCTCTCGATAAATCGGTGTATTTCCTATTTTGGGAATTTAGTAGTTTTCTCTTAGAATAGAGTAGTGATTTTTTTTATTTTTGTAAGATCACGGTTGTAGTGAGTCCGGGTCGAGGGTGTACTAAAGGGTAGTTTAGAAGAGACGTGGCACACCAGGAATCACAGAAAATGTTTAACCCAGATAATGGCCAGTCAGTAGGGACCAGTGGGAATGGGAGTGTAGAGGATAGAACCTCTTCCGACACCACTGGGGACCGCTCAGGTAGCTCAACTGGCACCACAGGTGGGGCCAGTGGGACTGAAGCGACGAGTTCACGGGTTCTGCATGGGACTGGGCAGTCGAGGGTATCTTTCCATCCCTGGAGAGATACTATTATTGACATGAGTGGGGAGTCTTGCGAGGAGTCGTCCCATGAGTGGGGAGAGCCGTCTTGGGTTCCCCCACAAATAACATCGACGCCATGCCAGCAGGGCAGACAGGGGGCCTCAGTTAGTATGGCAGGACGTCCCACTTCGCTCGGTAGAGAACAGCAACCCGTTCAACGGGAACATGAACAACCACACCAACAGCAGGAACTACCCAACATAACACCAATACCACAGCACCCACAACACCTAGGTACACCTCATCCGTCACTACAACAACCCCAACCCCACCTCCCATACCTACCCCATCCTCAATTCCCATACCAACCCTTCCCCCAACCCCAGGCCACTCCATACCCATTCCAACCCCAGGCCACCCCATACCCATACCCATACCCATTCCAACCCCAGGCCACCCCATACCCATTCCAACCCCAGGCCACCCCATACCCATACCCATTCCAACCCCAGGCCACCCCATACCCATTCCAACCCCAGGCCACCCCATACCCACCCCAACCTCAATCCACACCCCAACCCGAGGCCACCCACACCATACCTCAGCCTCAACCCCAACCTCAATCCACACCCCAACCCGAGGCCACCCACACCATACCTCAGCCTCAACCCCAACCTCAATCCACACCCCAACCCGAGGCCACCCACACCATACACCAGCTTCAACCCCAACCTCAATCCACACCCCAACCCGAGGCCACCCACACCATACCTCAGCCTCAACCCCAACCTCAATCCACACCCCAACCCGAGGCCACCCACACCATACCTCAGGCCAAACCCCAACCTCAACCCAGTCCCCAACCCCGGGACCCACCCACTGCCAGTAGCTCCGCGTCACATACAGAGGGACTTGTGAGTCTGATTCCCAAGTTGACTCTGCCGACACTCAGAGGTAGGGAGTTGTCGCTCATTAAGGTGGAACGCAACCGCCAGGTGGAAGACTGGCTTTGTGAAATTGGTTCGATGCTGGAAGCTGTCCCGGGGGATAGATCGAAAATTGCTCTCGCTATGGGGGCTTGCGTGCACGTAGCCGGTCCACTGGCGGGATTTACAGAGTTTCAGCACCTGACATCTTGGCCTCAGTTTGTCCAAGCGATTAGGGACAGATTCAAAGACAGGGTTTCGGAGGATGAGGCTTACTTTTATCTCGAGTCACTTAAGAGGGATGACCGAAGCACTGTCAAGGATTTCGGGTCAATATTAAAGAGAAGGGTTGACGACCTCACTAAGGAACTGGGGTTCGATTCGAGTCAGGCAGAGCAATTCGCTAAAGAGTTGTTCTGCAAAACGTTACCTTCCGATATGGGGCCATTGTTCCTTGCGGGGAGAGCGGGTGTGAGTTATGAAGACCTAGTCCAACAGGCCGCCACAGCCCTAGACAGGCAGACGCGCGCAGGGACATCGGGCACTCAGTTGTCGCCATACGTAGAGGCGTTAAGTAAAGGCGAGGGAGCCAAGCCGAGGAACTGTGGCGCGGGTTCATCAGGCGGGAAGCAGCCCTCAGCTGCAAGTTCGAGCCACCCTGCGCGGGGTACCAACAGAGATCCGCGGAGGTGTTACTCCTGCTGGAAGCGCGGGCATATACAGAGGGATTGCGAAGTCACTCCTACGAAAGCATGAAAGCAGGCTCCTAGTGATGGCAGGCCTACTTTTGAGGTGAAAGTGGAAGGTGTGAGATTGACAGCTTTTGTTGATACAGGAAGCCAGGCAACGGTAATTAAAAAGTCAGCCTTCAGCAATTTTAAGTATGCACGTCTTCAACGTTGCGCAAAGACATTAACAGCAGTCAATGGGGAAAAGATTGAGATCGTAGGTCAAGGTACAGTTAATTTTGAGATTGATGGGGAATTGCAGCCTCACACATGTACGATCGTAGAGAACCTTGATTTTCCTGGTCACATCTTAATGGGAACTGATTTTCTGTCGCGATTTAATTATTCCTTGTCTGCTCAAAAAGGGGCTAGGAACTGCAGGTTGCAGTTGGGACAGACTTCCTACCCAGTGGAGATGATCGACCATCCCCCAGTTGTAGCTTCAATTAAGAGGAAGCTGAAATATAATGCGCACTATCCAAAATTGATTTTTAAGTCTCTTCCAGACACAGTTAAGAGGTCATGCGCATTGCATGCATTGACTAAACAGAGTTGCCCACCACATTCTGTTAAATTTATTAAAGTAGCCGTGGGACGTCACATACAACCAGGTACCACCCTTCAGGTGGCTGGGAGATGTGATAGTTTATTAATTCCTCATCACTTAGTTGTAGTGCTCGATAAAGGTGCACTCATTCCAGTTGTCAATCTTTCACATAAGACTTTTCGCTTCAGGGCAGGTGATAGGGTATCTCAGGGAACCATGGTGGAGGACACAGAAATCTTTCACCATGAGTCAGCTGAGACGCCAGCCGTCACTGCACAATGTAGTGCACTGAATATGTTGAATACTAAAACACCATCCAAAGTACAATACGAGACGAGAAATGTTGCACAGAATGTTGAAGTGGAAAAATTAATTTCAGCACTTGATTTGCAACATGTTGCACAGGCAGATAGGAAGGCACTGAGAGGAGTTTTACGAAAATTCCCGAAATTGTTTGCGACAGAGGATGACCAGATTGGTCTCCTTGATAAGATCGAGCACACCATTCCAACTGGTGACCATTTGCCTGTGTACACAAGACAGTGGAGGTTGCCGGAACAGGCAAAGAACATTATCAGGGTGGAGTGCCAGAAAATGTTGAGACAGGGCGTAATAGAGCCTAGTACGTCACCATGGCTCTCTCCTGTTGTGCTAGTTCGGAAACCGGACGGTAGTTATCGTTTCTGTGTTGACTACCGGAAGGTGAACGAACTAACTAAGGGTGATGTGTATCCGTTGCCCCGAATACAGGAGATAATAGATCAATTTGGTGCTGCTAAGTATTTCTCAACTCTTGACGCAAAATCGGCGTATTGGGCGATTCCGGTGGCAGAACAGGATAGGGAAAAAACAGCATTCTCGGATGGTAGGCACACTTATCAATTCCGTAGGATGCCGTTTGGTTTGAAGACAGCGCCTTCGTCGTTTCAGAGGGCCATCAACTTTATCCTTAGTCCGGTACTGGGTAGGCATTCTTTAGCGTACCTGGATGATGTTGTGATATATTCCAGGACGTTTGAGGAACACCTACAGGACTTGACTGAGACTTTGAAATTGTTAGATCAGGCAGGTTTCAGGCTGAATGTTCAGAAGTGCACCTTGGCGGCTCAGAAATTCAAATTTCTGGGGTTCCAGGTGTGCCCAGACGGTATCCGACCTGACCCAGATTCTTGCCGCGCCATTGCTGACATGCCTACCCCAAGGACAGCAAAGGACGTGCGTAGGTTTTTGGGGGCGGCCGGATATTTTCGTCGTCACATTGAAGGTTTCGCTGGCATTTCAGCACCCCTGACTGATCTGACAAAGAAAAATGCGAAGTTTGTGTGGAAATCAGAACATGACGAGGCCTATCGCAAACTGAAAGACCAACTAATCACGACACCGGTATTGGCTATTCCTGATTTTGAGAAAGAGTGGGAAGTGCACACTGACGCCAGCGGTATAGCTATTGGCGGGTGCTTAATTCAGCGAGACGCAGATAATTTACCCCATCCAGTAGCCTATTTCAGTAGGAAGGTCAAAGGACCTGAAGTTCGTTATTCAGCTACGGATCGGGAGGCACTGGCAGTAGTAGAATCAGTTAGGTATTTCGAGCCTTACCTATTTCAGCAGCATTTTGTAATCTACACAGACCATCGAGCATTAACACACATATTTAAAAAGCGAACGAAATGCCCACGAATGTCACGCTGGTCTCACGAACTTTCGGCCCACTCATTCCAGATCTTGTACAAGCCTGGTCCAGCACATGTTGTGCCAGATACGCTAAGTAGAAATATAGCGGCAGTTCAAATTAATGAAAACATTGAAACCATTCCATCAGATAAAATGAGAGAATACCAGATGAGCGAGCCTAGATGGAAAGAGATTATTGAGTATTTAGAAGGAGGAAAATACCCGAAAAAGAAAAAGAACTTACCTATACATGATTTTGAGATGAAACAGGGCGTCCTGTATTATATTAATAGCCAGAATGATAGGGCAGTATTTCAGCTAGTTATTCCGGACGCGTTGCGGTCATCAGCGTTAAAGCTTGCGCATGCTTCAAAAATTGCAGGGCATCCGGGGATCTTTAAAACGCACTTAAAAGCAAAGTCTCTATTTTATTTTCCAGGATTACTTTCTGAGGTAATCAATTTCGTGAAGTCGTGCCCTCGTTGCCAGAGGAGGAAAGGCACCCTTAAGGTACAAGCCCCACTTCAGGAATTTCCTGAAATTCGTGAACCGTTAGATCGTGTGGGGGCCGATCTGATTGATTTACACCACAGTCATGCGGGTAACAGATATGTGTTGGTGCTAGTTGACCATCTGTCTAGATACACTACACTAGTTGCATTACCTCAGAAGGATTCTCGTACGGTTGCAGATGCGTTCTTGCGTAGGTTCGTTACTGTATTCGGACCTCCTAAAGTTTTAGTCTCTGACCGGGGTCAAGAATTCAATGGGAATATATTTAGAGAAGTTTGTAAGATTTTAGAGACAACTTCGGCTTTTACAACGGCCTACCACCCACAAGCAAACGGAATGACGGAACGGACTAATCGTTCAGTCAAGGATATGCTTGCAATCCTTGCTGAACATGATGCAAACACCTGGGATGAACACCTACCCTATGTTCAGTTCGCCTTGAATACTGCCATCCACCAATCAATTAACACCCAACCACTTCATTTGTTTACTGGTAATTCATGCAATTTCCCGTCAGGTCTGCTTAACAGACATAATGTTGCATACGGGGAGGACTATCCTTCAGAGGTCCTTGGAAAAATGAGAAATGCATGGAATATTGCAGCTGAAGCGTCCAAGAAGGCACGGACTCGGTATGCTCATTTTTATGACAAGAAAGTGCGCCCTCTTGAGTTGAAGGAAGGAAGCCTCGTATTGAGAGTGAATGAGGCTGCGCCCGCCAATCAGAGCAGGAAACTAGCTCCGAGGTGGCGAGGACCATATAGAGTAATTAAAAGGGCGGGGCCGGTTAATCTTGTTATAAAAGGAGTGTTCGAGGACCAGGTGGAAAGGACAATTCACGTAAATAAATTGAAACATTATCATGCTAGAGAGGAATTAGAACTGCCTTCAGCGGGTCTAGTTCCTGACTCAGCAGTGCTGACTCATGGCTTCACCGACGAGTCAGAAGATGAGGATGACCCTCTGTCATCGCTCATCAGTAGTCAGGTGCAGTCTCGCCACCCTATGGTGACGAGATCTCGCGCTATACAGTAAAGTAACTTCCTTGGTTAGTATAATTTAGTATTCATTAGATTTTCCTGTAAAGGCAATGAGATGTACTATGTCTATACTTGACTCAGGTAGCAACTTTTACCGTGCTCTGGGGTTCCACCTCCACCAAACCCAGAGTATATCTATGCTTCCGCTGTGTTGTGTCTGTCTGTTCCCAGGTCTGATTGGTACACCGACCCAGTTGTTCCAGCCACACGTGAACCCTTGTCTGTAAAGACCGAGGGGGGAGGCACGTTACACAAAGCCCTCCCCCCACCAGACCCAGTAACCCATACATCAGTTACTTTGGGGATGAGTGACTGTCCAAGAGTCACCCGGCCGACGCCTCACGTCACTAACGA
Source organism: Procambarus clarkii (assembly GCF_040958095.1). NCBI lineage: Eukaryota > Metazoa > Arthropoda > Malacostraca > Decapoda > Cambaridae > Procambarus > Procambarus clarkii. The sequence goes on from NC_091154.1 coordinate 47,960,992, forward strand.
GGTTGTCAGGGCCAGCGAGCTGTCCACATTATAGCAGTCACCGGAGGTGCCATACAACGCCGGGGTAGCTGTCTCGAGATCACCACTACCCACCTGCTGCGTCATCAAGACTGCAGCCATTCCAGCAGTGTTGGAGGAGAGGTCAAGAAATGGAAAGCGCGTAGCAGTACTCAAGAGTTTCGCCGGAAGATTAATGATTACGTCATCTGAAGTAACAAGAAAGCGGAAATAAGGCGGTCACAGGTGGAAGGCACGGTTTCCCTACAGAGTACCGGGACTCGCCAATAGAAGGTCGCAAAATTGTCTCCTTTGGCCTAAAGTCGGCGGTACGAGGGTATACACAGTTGGTGTTTACGGCCTAGTAACCTGGGGACATCAAGAAACGCCTGAGATGACGTGAGCAATGATGGAAGACGAGATTCACCTGTTCTGCAAACAAGCAACCCGCCTCTACGACCTTCTAACACCACTCCTGCTAAGAGACACCGTTGGTACATCCAGTTCTGCTCTGCTGTGGTCATCTGCGACAAGTTTAACATCAAGACTACCGTGTGAACTGTGATTGATACGAAGGCGTGTGGACTGTCGAGAGCAAGATTAATGGCCGAAGTAACAGTATTCTACAGCTGTCACTTGGCACTCAGTTCTACTACACTCTGTCGTCATTCAGGAGTACCGGATGGGAGTACAAGAGGACCAGGTATTGATGTCTACACATGGGGAGAAGCAAGATCGACACCGTCATCATCAGCGACTACATTCAGCATCCAGCAGCATCGATTTTTTTCTCGTTTACTCAATATGAACAATTGATACAAACAACAAAGTTGGCTCTGAACATCTGTGTAAAGAACATCTGGACACTTTTGTTTAAATGTTGAAAAACAGATTTAGAATCAATACTTTATAAATGTTGAAAAACAGAGTTAGAATCACAATATTTTTTAAATGTTGAAAAACAGATTTAAAATAATTCTGGTATAATATATGAATTTTGCTCTATAAATTGGTCAGTAATCAAAATCGAAGCCCCTGTGTAATTGTCTCAGCCCAGAACAAACGGTTATGGAAAATTATGTTGTGCTATTTTTTTCAGAATGTTTGAACACAGGAGAGGCGGACCAATATAAACATTGACACTTCTAGTGAGTGAGAACACTTGGCTGTACAGTCAGCTGAAACCTGTGATATAGTATAGGAATTTTTTTTTATATTTTTAGATACATGTAATAAACGTTAGGTGTGTTCCTTAACATGTCAAGGTTGACATTGATGGGGAGTGGTTAGTACACGGATGTGTACCTGATAGTTCCGTAGTACGCTCCCGGATGACAAAGTTCAGTCTGAACTTATAACTTTAATGTTTGTTTGAGCACGGTGTGGCCGGCTCTAGGGGACACATGGACTTGGCTAGTGAAGAGCCAAGAGAGTTTAATAGCTAGTTTTTGATGGTAGAGTAGGGACATGTTATTTAGCTATGTCAGTAAGGATAGGATGTATGTTTCCTGACATTAGAGGATTGCTGTCAGTTGACAGCTGAGAAATTTATGAAATATGAACATGTTCATTATGATGTTGGACTATTATTTGTCAAATTTTATTAGTTAGGTTAGCTTTTGTTTGTGGCATGAGTTGAATTGTGGGTTTGGATACTAAACCTCGTGAATTTTAACAAATTAACAAGGTTTACTAAGTGCTTGTGCGGGGGGGTTGTAACAGACTAGGCTGTTGTAAGAATTATCCAGAGTGGTTTATCGACAAAAGAGAATGGGAAGCTGAGCCGCATGGTGACCTGACCCCCAGGGGAATTCGCGGTGGAAATAACCGACGCTTTGTTCATATCTGCGTATAATGAATCATCCTATAGTATTCAGTAATTTAGAGAAAATTAGCCTTTATTCATTTTTATTAAAATTGTATTGTATAATAGTACTGGATACAATATCAAGAGTATTCTAATTATTGAGTTTAAGTCACCATCAGTGACGTCACGAATCAGATCTAACTTTTAAAGCGGAGTGACCGGCGGTCATAGGTCATCAGGGGTTGACAGGTCTACTATTTCTCAAAGTTTTAATAACCATTTTTGTGATCGGGAACAGCTCTGCCGTTAGATGTTTGTAATTTAATTCAGTAAAATAATTCAACCAGTCTGGATCAATTAAGTACAACAGAGGTTAATTGTTATAACTTAAACCTGGCTAGTAACTTGGTAGAACTTTGACTGACTAGGCGGAAGGATACAATGCTCTGTCTGGGGTAGACCAGACAAGAGAGAAATCAGTGTGAATACGAGAGCAGCTGGGAGAGGTCAACCATCTTACCTCTCCCCAAGACCAGCCAAGACATCTAGCTGGTCGCCCAAGGTATAGTTGCTATTGTCAAGTATAGAAATAGTCTCATTTGCCACTCAGGTCAAGTAGGGAGTGTTAAAGTGATAGGGAGTGAACATATTTAGATTTTGTTTTAGTTTTCTTTTAATAAATTAAATTTGTTATTAATTTGCATTTTATTGTTTCCATGTGTTTTATGTGTATACTTGTCCTGGTCACGTGGTCCACACGAGGCAGAGTTGCATTGGGCGCCGATTCTAACATCGAATCGGAATTATCATTACCGTGTAATTTATTCCACACTCAAGGTCATCGTTTATAGTGGGGATCAAGCCCCTAGGTTGATTAATTAGCGTGATCGATCCAGACCTCGATCATTGCTCTTGTATTACTGGTCTGGTGGTGGCAGCAGAGGTGACTCTAGGGTTTTGTTCAGAGCTTAGGTCACGTCATACTGGGTGTAGAATCCTAAGTCGGTCAATCGTCTTAGGACCACGTGGCGTGGAGTTGGCTTTGTTAAAAGTTTTGGAGTCCCTTGGTTTAGAAATAAAAGTAAGAATACGGGTAGAGGGAGTAGAAAGAAGGAAGTAAAGAGAGAGGAACCTAAACCCGTGTTACACAGTGTATGGTAACCACTGTACTATTTGGACACAATACCGGCTTACTTGCATAGTTCTGGTAAATAAAACATGTAGATAGGTATATAGAACATGTGTAATAAGAACTATAACAATATGGTGGGAGGAGCAATGTTGGCGAGTAAGATGTTGGAGTGAGGGAGACTGGCTGGGTATGGCTGCTCTCACTCGAGGTGTTCAGAATGTGTTCATGACCAAATGCTCCTATTGGCCCATACAAGGCAGCTCCTATTGGCCCATATGCGGCAGCTACTATTGGCCCATATGCGGCAGCTGCTATTGGCGCATACGAGGCAGCTCCTATTGGCCCATACGAGGCAGCTGCTATTGGCCCATACGGGGCAGCTGCTATTGGCCCATACGAGGCAGCTCCTATTGGCCCATACGAAGCAGCTGCTATTGGCCCATACGAGGCAGCTGCTCTTGGCCCATACGAGGCAGCTGCTCTTGGCCCATACGAGGCAGTTGCTGTTGGCCCATACGAGGCAGCTGCTATTAGCCCATACGAGGCAGCTGCTGTAGGCCCATACGAGGCAGCTGCTATTGGCCCATACGAGGCAGCTGCTATTGGCCCATACGAGGCAGCTGCTATTGGCCCATACGAGGCAGCTGCTATTGGCCCATACGGGCAGGTGCCATTGGCTCATACGGGGCAGCTGCCATTGGCCCATACGAGGCAACTGATATTGGCCCATACGAGGCAGCTCCTATTGCCCCATACGCGGCAGCTGCTATTGGCCCATACGCGGCAGCTGGTATTGGCCCATACGAGGCAGCTGCTATTGGCCCATACGAGGCAGCTGCTATTGGCCCATACGAGGCAGCTGCTATTGGCCCATACGGGGCAGCTGCTATTGGCCCATACGGGGCAGCTGCTATTGGCCCATACGAGGCAGCTGATATTGGCCCATACGAGGCAGCTGCTATTAGCCCATACGAAGCAGCTGCTACGCGGTGTTCTGAATGTATATAGTGTGTGACAGTGTATAGTGTGTAAATAGATTGTATATATACACAAATTAGCATGATACATAGTAAATATGTGTACACAAGTTTCATGCACGTAACACAGTGTCTACGGACAGTACGGATGTTGTACTGCGATATTATAGTGTACGTGTTCATTATACATTGGATTGGCACATAAAAACAATGAAAATGTATTTGGAAAGGTGCGTAAAAAATGAACGAAAATATATTCGCGGCAACTCGCGCGCCCCGAGCGCCCCACCGCCCCCGAGAGCTTACGGCACGGGCGCACGGGGAATGATGACGTCACGCCCCAACTTCCGGACCCCATAGCAGCCAAAGTAAGTACAATTTCGACTTTTTTTTTACATACCCATACTGAGGGAAGGGTTTTTGACACTTTAAAAAGAAAAAAGAATTTTTTCCAGAGAATTTATTTCCTGCGCACTGCGGGGGTGTCACATTTGGAGGCAACGCAGTTAAGGGGTTAAGTTGCGCATCGCATCATATGATGCTTTAACCAACTTGCAGTAAATTGCACATCGCATCATATGATGCTTTGATACCTGGTTGATGGGGTTCTGGGAGTTCTTCTACTCCCCAAGCCCGGCCCGAGGCCAGGCTTGACTTGTGAGAGTTTGGTCCACTAGGCTGTTGCTTGGAGCGGCCCGCAGGCCCACACACCCACCACAGCCCGGTTGGTCCGGCACTCCTTGGAGGAATAAATCTAGTTTCCTCTATAAGATGTACACGGTTGTTCTGGCAATATTTCTTATGCTTGCTGGGAGGATGTTGACAACCACGGACCTCTGATGTTTATACAGTGTTCTCTGATTGTGCCTATGGCACCTCTGCTCTTCACTGGTTCTATTCTGCATTTTCTTCCATATCGTTCACTCCAGTATGTTGTTATTTTACTGTGTAGATTTGGTACTTGGCCCTCCAGTATCTTCCAGGTGTATATTATTTTATATCTCTCTCGTCTTCTTTTTAGTGAGTACATTTGGAGGGCTTTGAGACGATCCCAATAATTTAGGTGCTTTATTGCGTCTATGCGTTCCGTATATATTCTCTGTATTCCCTCTATTTCAGCAATCTCTCCTGCTCTGAAAGGGAAAGTGAGTACTGAGCAGTACTCAAGACAGGACAACACAAGTGACTTGAAGAGTACAACCATTGTGATGGGATCCCAGGATTTGAAAGTTCTCATAATCCATCCTATCATTTTTCTGGCTGTCGCAATATTTGCTTGGTTATGCTCCCTAAACGTTAGGTCGTCAGACATTATTATTCCCAAATCCTTTACATGCTGTTTTCCTACTATGGGTACATTTGATTGTGTTTTGTACTCTGTATTATGTTTAAGGTCCTCATTTTTACCGTACCTGAGTACCTGGAATTTATCACTGTTAAACATCATGTTATTTTCTGATGCCCAGTCAAAAACTTTATTAATATCAGCTTGAAGTTTTTCAGTGTCTTCAGCGGAGATAATTTTCATACTGATTTTTGTGTCATCTGCAAAGGATGATACGAAGCTGTGACTTGTATTTTTGTCTACATCTGATATGAGAATAAGGAAAAGCAGCGGTGCAAGGACTGTACCCTGAGGTACAGAGCTTTTAACTGCACTTGGACTAGATTTTATATGGTTGACCGTTACTCGCTGAGTCCTGTTTGACAGAAAACTGAGTATCCAGCGTCCTACTTTACCGGTTATTCCCATTGACTTCATTTTGTGTGCTATCACGCCATGGTCACATTTATCGAAAGCCTTTGCGAAGTCCGTGTATATCACATCAGCATTCTGTTTTTCTTCTAATGCCTCAGTGACTTTGTCGTAGTGCTCAAGTAGCTGTGAGAGGCACGATCTTCCTGCTCGAAATCCATGTTGGCCTGGGTTGTGAAGGTCATTGGTCTCCATGAAATTGGTGACCTGACTCCTAATCACTCTCAAATACTTTTATGATGTGCGATGTTAGTGCAACTGGTCTATAATTCTTTGCCAATGCTTTGCTCCCTCCCTTGTGTAGAGGGGCTATGTCTGCTACTTTAAGTGCATCTGGTATCTCCCCCGTGTCCAAGCTCTTCCTCCACACTATACTGAGTGCCTGTGCTACTGGCACTTTGCATTTCTTTATAAATATTGAATTCCATGAGTCTGGACCTGGGGCCGAGTGCATGGGTATGTTTTAAATTTCTCTTTCAAAATTTAGTGCGCTCGTGTTGATATCAGTTATATTTACAGGGGTTTGAATATCCCACATAAAGAAATTGTCTAGATCTTCCACTTTCATGTTGTTTATTGGAGTGCTAAACATGTCCTCATACTGCTTTTTTAGGGTTTCACTAATTTCTTTGTCATTCTCCTTGTATGAACCTTTGGAGTACTACACAAGATTTAAACGGCTCGCAGATATACGGGGTTCACTACACCTTCATCAGGGCTCTTGTAAACAGACACCATTTTTTTTAAAATCGTGGGCCAAATTCCTGGGTGTTAGGGGCCCTCAATATTTAGTGAGCTACCAAGCCTGACACACGCAGAATGAGCTCACAGCACTGCTGTTCAGCTTGTGACCACAGCATTGCCTAAAAATGCCATAATATACTTGTTCATGCTATTATGTAGCGATGATATTATTACAGAAGACCCCTGACTGTGATAAAACTGACCAGGGTTCTGATAATAGCAGGATTGTGGTGATATTTAGCGCTGTGCTCCATGGAGGGAGGAGTAATGCTGTGGGAGGGAGGGTGGTGACGTTGTCTTTTGACTATGTGTGGCCACCTTTTATTGACTGCAATCACCATACCAGCTTAGTGGTTCGCTATGGTGAACACAAATGTAGATACGTATATATAACGTGTGTACAGAGGGGTATAAACAGCAATAGGAGTAGGTTGGGAGCCCCCGTTTTGGGGAGGGAGGTGGCGTTGTCTGCATGATTTATCATGTTGTTTACTGGTGACCACTATGGTCTTTGGGCACCATACTAGTTTACTTGTACAAGTATGGTGAATAAAACAAGTAGATACTTATATATAATGTGTGTATATAGCATAATAACACCACAAACAGTATTGTTGGATGAGAAATATTAGTGCGTTTGGCCTTGAGGCGGCTGCCACCAGCTGACTGTGTGAGTAGCTACGTCTTTGTGCCTTTACTCACCATACAAGCTTAGATATACAGTTATGGTGAACAAAACACGTAAATACTTATATATAACGTCTGTATATAAAAGCAAAAACAGTATGGTGGGAGGAGAATGGTGGCAAGTCAGGTGAGGTGAGGGAGGGAGTTGCAGCCAGTGGCGGGCTGCCACTGCCACTCAGCATACCAACTTAGTGGTTTGTTAAGGTGAACACGAATGTAGATACTTATATATAGCATCTGTATATAGTGAATAAAAGCAAAAACAGTATTGTGGGAGGAGAATGTGGGTGAGTCAGGTGACTTGAGGGAGGGAAGAAGCAGCAGCCAGTGGCGGGCTGCCACTGGCACTGCCACTCAGCATGCCAACTTAGTGGTTCGTTATGGTGAACACGAATGTAGATACTTATATATAACGTCTGTATATAGTGAATAAAAGCAAAAAAGTATGGTGGGAGGAGAATGTGGGCGAGTGAGGTGTTGAGGGAGTGAGTGACTGGCTGGTGTGTGGCGGTCACTCCTCGTTACTTTTTGACTCATAATAGCAACTTAGTGGTTTGTTATGGTGAACAAAACATGCAGATACTTATATATAACCTGTGTATATAGTGTAATAACAGACAAAGTATTTGTTCACTGTTTGATGAACATAATTGAATCAACAATATGCACACCCTATTTTTGAGTACAGCGATGATTCAATCATTTTATTATATAAATATATCACACTACACACTATTGAATAATATTACAGCAAAAAAACTACAAAAAATCAATCAAAGACATTGAAATAATTAGGTAATTATCTCTTTGTGGCAACTCCGGCCTGACAGCTGGTGAGCAACAGACCGTCTAGGACGCACGCTGAGTCAGCGCCTGTTTTTTGCCAGCCTTCCCTGTCCTATAGCGGGCAATATATGCCACTTACGATTTTTTTATTATTTTTCCCATGATTAGTGAACACAAATTAGCAGATTTAGAAGAAAAAATATATTTTTTTTATGTATGCACCTGTGAGTGACACATGCTAAATAGCAAGGCGCCTTACAAGGGTTAAGAATAATTTTGCGGTTAGTAGGATCTCTTTAACCCTTAAACCACGCATATCATATATATATGATATCAGTGACAAAACCGAAACCGCGCACATCATTTATATATGCTTTCATGTCTAGCGCTGTAATTTAAACGCCTCGCCTGGGATAGGGGCAGCTATAGTACAGCCCCGACCAATAGTTGCCAGATGCCAGCTAGAAAAAAATCCAGGCCAACATTCTTGAGTGTTAGAGCGTCAGTATTGAACAAGCCACCAAGGCTGGCGCACGCAGCACGAGCTCACAGCACCGCTGTTCAGCTTTTGATCACAGCATCGCTTACAAATGCCATAATATACATGATACTGCTATTATTTAGCGATGATAGTATTATAAAAGACCCCTGACTGTGATAAAACTGACCAGGATTCTGATAATAGCAGGATTGTGGTGATATTTAGCGCTGTGCTCCATGGAGGGAGGAGTAATGCTGTGGGAAGGAGGGTGGTGACGTCTTTTGACTATGTGTGGCCACCTTTTATTGACTGCACTCACCATACCAGCTTAGTGGTTCGCTATGGTGAACACAAATGTAGATATTTATACTGTAACCCCACGATTATCCGGGATTCGAACATCCAGAAAATGCCCTTATACGGCCAAAATCGTGAACGGATAAAGTTATCTCAATATCCGGCCAAAATGGCCATGGGAGCCGGATAAAATCCGGTTTGGCCGGTTAAAAATCTGAGCCGGTGAGCCGTACAGTAATAATCCCGTACAGCTGTGGCTCATGGCCATGGTGTTGGAGGGGGTAGGGTAGGTGGGCGGTGTCGGGAGAGAGGGGAATGTTGGGAGGGACCACCTGGGGGATTACAGTCAGGAAGAGAGAGAGGGAGTTGGTAAGGAAGGGAGGGAGGGAGGGAGTTGGTCAGGAAGGGAGGCAGGGAGTTGGTCAGGAAGGGAGGCAGGGAGTTGGTCAGGAAGGGAGGAAGGGAGTTGGTCAGGAAGGGAGGGATGGAGTTGGCCAGGGAGGGAGGAAGGTTGTTGGTCAGGAAGGGAGATGGTCAGGAAGGGAGGAAAGGAGTTGGTCCGGAAGGGAGGAAGGTAGTTGGTCAGGAAGGGAGATGGTCAGGAAGGGAGGAAGGGAGTTGGTCAGGAAGGGAGTTGGTCACGGAAGGGAGTTGGTCACGGAAGGGAGTTGGTCACGGAAGGGAGTTGGTCACGGAAGGGAGTTGGTCACGGAAGGGAGTTGGTCACGGAAGGGAGTTGGTCAGGAAGGGAGGAAGGGAGTTGGTCAGGAAGGGAGGGAGGGAGTTGGTCAGGAAGGGAGGGAGGGAGTTGGTCACGGAAGGGAGTTGGTCAGGAAGGGAGTTGATCAAGAAGGGAGTTGGTCACGGAAGGGAGTTGGTCACGGAAGGGAGTTGGTCACGGAAGGGAGTTGGTCACGGAAGGGAGTTGGTCACGGAAAGGAGTTGGTCACGGAAGGGAGTTGGTCAGGAAGGGAGGAAGGGAGTTGGTCAGGAAGGGAGTTGGTCAAGAAGGGAGGAAGGGAGTTGGTCACAGAAGGAGGAAAAACTATTGTGGTGTGTATGGGACTCGCTTAAGCCTAACGAAGGAAGGTGGCGTTGGCGGTGTTGCAAGAATTATATTGTTTTCTTATTGCTGTGTAGAGCTAGTTACGAATATTAATTAAATAACACTATAATAGATGAACAGTACAGTACAATATTTGGTTTGCTATTTATTCATTTAAATATTTACAATAAAATAAAATGGGATTTAACAGAACTTAAGGCGCATCGTACAGCGTGTCAGCACCCACGTGTCTGTCGACACATGTGGAGGGGAGATGGGAAGGCTGGCGTGAAGTGGGGGAGGGGAGGGGGGGGGGTTGACCAGGCAGATCACATGTGTCGTCTGTCTCTGTTCCAGTCTCGCCACTTACCCACCTGTTCACCCACTTCCCTGTCTACCCACCTGCCTGCACACCCTCATACCCACCTGCCAATCCATCCTCCCACCTGTTCACCCACTTCCCTACCCACCCACCTGTTTACCCACCTGTTCACCCACTTCCCTGCCCACCCACCTGTTTATCCACTTCCCTGCCCACCCACCTGTTTATCCACTTCCCTGCCCACCCACCTGTTTACCCACCTGGCTGCACACCCATTTACCCACCTGTTCACCCACCCACCTATTTACCCACTTCCCTGCCCACCCACCTGTTTACCCACCTGCCTGCATGCCCACTTAACCACCTGCCAATCCATCCACCCACCTGTTCACCCACTTCCCTACCCACCCACCTGTTCACCCACTTCCCTACCCACCCACCTGTTTACCCACTTCCCTGCTCACCCACCTGTTCACCCACCTGTTTACCCACTTCCCTGCCCACCCACCTGTTTACCCACCTGGCTGCACACCCATTTACCCACCTGTTCACCCACCCACCTACCTATTTACCCACTTCCCTGCCCACCCACCTGTTTACCCACCTGCCTGCACACCCACTTACCCACCTGTCAATCCATCCACCCACCTGTTCACCCACCTACCTGCATACCCACCCACCTGTTCACCCACTTCCCTGCCCACCCACCTGTTTACCCACATGCCTGCATGCCCACTTACCCACCTGTCAATGCACCCACCCACTCATTCACCCACCTGCCTGCTTGCCCACTCACCCACCTGCCTGCCCAAACCTGTTCACCCACCAAGCCTATCTACCTGCCATCCACTCATCCAAAACCCACCTGCCTGAATCCACCTATCCCTGCCTGCCCACCCACCCACCCACCTACCTGCCTTCCCACCCATTTTCCCTGCCCACCCACCCACCTGCCTGCCCACCCATTTTCCCTGCCCACCTACCAGCTAGGCAGCTAACCACCCATGCACCAGCCCCACACACTAATTAGTGTCAATTCAAATCATGCGTGTGGTATAAAAATTGTCGGAGATGGTCCCTTTTGGACTCGGAGGTGAAAAAGTACTATATCCGGAACATGTGATAATCTGGCTGGGGGTCCTTCCCATATAGTCCGGATAGTCGAGTGGAGACAGTATATAACGTGTGTATAGTGTGAGATAACAGCAAGAGGAGTAGGTTGGGAGCCCCCATTTTGGTTAGGGAGATGCGTCATCTGCACGACTTGTCATGTTGTTTACTGGTGGCCACTATGGTCTTTGGGCACCATACCAGCTTATTTGTACAGGTATGGTGAATATAACAGGTAGATACTTATATATAATGTGTGTATATAGCGTAATAACACCACAAACAATATTGTTGGAGGAGAAACATTAGTGCGTCTGGCCTTGAGGGCGGCCGTCACCAGCTGACTGTGTGAGTAGCTTCGTCTTTGTGCCTTTACTCACCATACAAGCTTAGATGTACAGTTATGGTGAACAAAACATGTAAATACGTATATATATAATGTCTGTATAGTGAATAAATGCAAAAACAGTATTGTGGGAGGAGAATGAGGGTGAGTGAGGTGTTGTTGAGGGAGGGAGTGGTAACGAGTGGCTGGCTGGTGTGTGGCGGTCACTCCTCGTTGCTTTTTGACTCACCAGACCAACTTAGCAGTTCGTTATGGTGAACAAAACATGCAGATACTTATATATCACCTGTGTATATAGTGTAACAACAGCAAAACTATATGTTTATTGTTTTATGAACATAATAATTGAATCACTAATATGCACACCATAATTTTGAGTACAGCGATAGTTCACACATTTTATTATATAAATGTACCACAATTCACTGTATGAAATAATATTACTGCAAAAAAACTAGGAAAAAATCAATCAGAGACATTGAAATAATTACGTAATAATATATTTGTGGCAACTGCTGTCTGACAGCTCGGGCGGAGTAGACCTCGTCTGGCGAAGGCTCTGCCAACGCCCCTTTTTGCCAGACTTCCCTACCCTATTGCGGCTAAAATATACCACCTACGATTTTTTTGTTATTTTTTCTGTGATCAGGGAACAAAAATGAACACTTCTATAAGACGAAAGAATTTTTTGAATTTTTTTGTTTGTTGCGTCTGTGGGTGTTAATTCCATTTGGGCCCCTAGCGGTTTGAGGATTAACTGAAAGATTTGTTGCTCTTTACCGTTTCTATAGAAAGTGTAATTACTCTTTCTAGTAGACGTCAATCCTTGATATTTGAGCTGTTATATACATACAAAATTTTCTAAAAGGCAGTTCTTATGTTGGCCAATCTAACATATGCCGCTGATGATATCCTTTTGATGTGGGCCTCTGGAGACAGGTTCGGTGTGATATCAATCCCCAGATCTTTCTCTCTATTTGATTAACCTTGATAAATGTAAGTTCGTCCCAAAATTTGGTTTAATAACACATTTTCATATGTATTGGGTCTTTCCTTCATCGTCGTTCAAACACTACGGTATTATTTTACTTTAGTTAGTTGTAAATGGTAATGTAAAAATAGCCACTGAGGTCTGATTAAGACTTTATGACCATGTAATCTATGTTTTGCTTCACTACTCACTGGTTGAGTATGGGGTGCATAAGAAAATAGCCTCCTTCGGCGGCGCCTTGTTTCTAAATGTGTTTCAAACTCGCACTGTATCTTGTGCTACCCACTCTGTCAACTCAAATTTTGCTACAATGTACCTCTTAACAAATGATATGTTCTCTCACAACCCAATATACCTTCTTGTATATATATATATATAAATAGATTTCATCTGTAAGGGGGTATGGTTTGCACCTTGTTATTCTGATAATGGATGTCTTCTCTGATAAGAGTTCAATCCCTGACTGTCCAAATGGTTGGGCACTATTCGTTCCCTCCCCTCGTGCCATCCCAAATCCTTAACCTGACCCCTTTCAAGTGCTATACTGTATAGTCTTTATGGCTTGGCGCTTTCCCCCCTGAGAGTTCTCTTCCCTTCCCTTCTCTGATAAGAGAGTGCTTTGTTAACAAAGTAATACAAGTAATACAAACAGTGCGCTAAGCATTGTTAACCCTTACACTGCTCAGGGGTCCTTGGGACATTTACACCCCTGTGCGCAAGAAAAAAAAAATTCAAATATTTTTTTTCGTCTTCTAAACATGTTAATTTGTGTCCCCTGAGCACGGAAAAAAAAAAAAAAATCGTAGGTGACATATTTTTGGGCGCAATTGACCGAGGAAGTCTGGCAAAAAGTGGGCGTTGACAGATCGGTCGTCAGACCCGGTCAGCGTCACCCACGCTGACAGATGGGAGTTGCCACAAAGATATTATTACCTAATTGTTTCAATGTTTCCGATTGATTTTTTCTTAGTTTTTTTGCAGTAATATTATTCAATAGTGTGTATTGTAATATATTTATATAATAAAAGTGGTGAATAATCACTATACTCAAAAGTATGATGTGCATATTAGTGATTCAATTATTATGTTTATAAAACAATAAACAAATAGTTTTGCTGCTATTACACTCTATACACAGGTTATATATATGTAGTATCTGCATGTTTTGGTCACCATAACGAACCACTAAGTTGGTATTGAGAGTCGAAAAGCAACGAAGAGTTACCGCCACACACCAGCCAGCCACTCGCTGCCACTCCCTCAACACACGCACTAAACTTTCTTCCCCAACAATATCATTTGTGGTGTTATTACACTATATACAGACGTTATATATAAGTATGTATATATTTTGTTCACCACAACTGTACAGCTAAGCTGATATAGTTAGTTCAGGCAGTAAGAGTCGTCGCTATACACAGATGGCGGCTCCCTCACTCTTTCAAGGTCACACTCACTAAACTTTCTCCCCCAACAATACCTTTTGCAGTGTTATTACCCTATATACACATATTATATATAAATATCTACATGTTTTATGCACCGTAACTGTACACCTAAGCTTGTAGTGCGCCCAAAGAGCATAGTGGCCACCCTCTAAACAGCTAGACAAATCGTGCAGACGACGTCACCTCCGTCACCCATATGGCTCCTCCCAGCATAATCCTTTTGCTGTTATTACACTAATACACACATTATATATAAGTATCTACATTTGTGTTCACCATAGAGAACCACTGACCTGGTATGGTGAATGCAAACAAACAGGTGGCCACACAGTTAGTAAACGATGCTGTCTCCCTCCATCTCTCAGCATCACTCCCCCACAGCGCTAATTATTACAACAATCCTGCTATTATCACAACCCTGGTTATTTATATCACAGTCATGGGTCATCTGTAATATTGTCATCGCTAAATAATAACAATTATATATTTATTTTGACATTTTTCGGCGATGCTGTGGTCACAAGCTGAACAGCAATGCTGTTCGCTCATGCTGCGTGCACTGGCCTTGGTTGCTCCAACAGTACTGTGCCTCTCACACCTGAGAATATTGCCCACGATTTTTTTTTTAAATGGCATCTGTTTACAAGAGCCCTGAGGAAGCTACTGTGAACCCCATGTAGCCGCGGGCCATTTGAATCAGGCCTGGCACCCTATGGCATATATATACGCCATGCGTACCATGGGACATGTTACTCAGGGCGTATATATACGCCATGCGCAGTTTAAGGGTTAATGGAAGCGCTAATTATATGATGGTGTCATGTATTTATTCAGACGAGAACAACAGCGAACACAAACCAGCGCATATACGAACAAAATGGTTTGTATGTACAAACTTCTCGGCGAATGAAGTTGTTTCTAGCGTGGTATCCGAAACTGCAGTAGACGACTTGACCAGTCTCCTGGTCAACCAGGCTGTTGGATGTGGCTACTCCTAGCCTGATGTATGAATCACAGCCTGGTTGATCGGGTATCATTTGGAGGTATATATTGAGTTTTCTATTGAACACCATGAGAGGTTGGTAACCTGTGCCCCTTATGTGAAGAGGGAGTGTGTTGGAAAGTCGTGGGCCTCTGATGTTGATAGTTTTCTCTGTATACCTATTGCATCTCTGCTTTTTAACTGGGCTATTTTGCACATCCTGCCATGCCTACTTGTCTCGTGATGTTACTTCCATGTGCAGATTTGGATCCAGTCCCTCTAATATTTTCCAGGTGTAAATAATTATGTATCTCCTTTTGCCTCCACTCTTGAAAATACAGATTTAAAGTTTTTAATTGGTCCTTATAATATAGATGTTTTGTAGAGTGGATTCTAACAGTAAAGGATCTTTGCATGCTCTTTAGGTCAGCAATTTCTCAAGCTTTGAATGGGGCTGTTAGTGTGTAATAATATTCCACCCTAGAGAGCACTAGTGACTTGAAAAATGTCATAATTTAGTAGACGTCCCGTGTTTGAAAGGTTCTTGTAATCAAACCTGTCATTTTTCTTGCAGTCATGACAACTACTTTGTGTTCTTAAATGGTAAGGTCTCTGACATGAATACTCCTAGATCCTTTACATTGCTTTTCTGGGGGGAGCCCCGTCGGCTCCCCGGAGCTTTCCCAGGCTGATATGCTAATGTCAGACTTTGGCATCAGTCATGTGTATGGAGTTCTTAGGCCTACCGGGGACCATGGCCAGAACCGGGCCTCCTCAGAGAGGCTAGGGGAGCAATGTCCTATAGAAACCCCCGTGTGGTTGGAAGCCTTTTTTGTCTGCCATCGACGGGAACAGGCACCCAGAAAGGTAAGCGCCTCAAAACAAACCCCTATTCTGGTTAAAATTGCTACCAAAAGCCGAACTAGTGGATAGAACTCCCCAACAGAAAACCAACAAACTAGTGCAACCCGTTCTCGCAAATTCGTAAAGTCAATATTGACTTATTAACTACGTGCATAGGTGATATACTAAACATAATAGATACCCTTAAAAAGATTCATAGAAAACACCGACCTTACCTAACCTTGTTAGTATCTTAAGATAAGCATCTCATTGCTTCGTAATTACAATTATTACTTAACCTATACCTATTATAGGTTAGGTAATAATTGTAATTACGAAGCTATAAGATGCTTATCTTAAGATACTAACAAGGTTAGGTAAGGTCGGTGTTTTCTATGAATCTTTTTAAGGGTATCTATTGTTAAGTATGTCACCTATGCACATATTTAATAAGTCAATATTGACTTATTAAATTTGCGAGAACGGGTTGAACTAGTGTGATGTCACACGTCACCGCTCCACTGTCTGTGCAGCTTCCCCCCTCCCCGGGAGGGGGAAGGGGGAGCCCCAGACCCTCCATGCCGGCTACCCACACCTCAGTTCTTGAGGCTGATGCTATAGGCGAAGGTCGTGTGCTCTGGCTCCGGTGTCGCTACAGCACTGTGCTTCGCGTGTGGTGTTTGTTTTTGTGGGTGCGAGAGCCAGGAGTTATCTTCAGTACTCGGGCTGCATGCGCCTAGGGCTTCCTTCCCTAGGTGCCCTGTAAGTACTGCCCTTGGGGCTTGGGGCCACCTTCCACAGGCTCCTTGGGGTCTGCCTCTGCTGGTCCGTTTTACCTTTTCAGTTTTTCGGCCGCCTGCTGGGGCTCTTGGGTGTTCTGTTCTCCCTTGTTACCGGTAGGTAAGAGGCAGTTTGCACTGGTAAGGGTGCAGGGTGCTGCACAGCTTGTATTCCCGACATAGCGGCCGGCTCTGTTCCTTGGGGTTCGCTGTCCTCTTGTGGGGTTTTGTTTTTCTCTTTGTTTTTGTCTGGTGGGGGGGTTCTGCCCTATTATTCCACTGGTGTTTGCCTTTCCACGGTTCTCCTCGGTTACGCCCCCCTGCTAGGTCCCTGTGAGTGTACGCGTCCCTGGGGTACAGCTATATAAGTTTGCTTGGTAGTTTTGGGCGCCGGTTAGCAGCACCCTGCCTAGGACTACCTGAGCGCAAGTTCTCTTTAAGTAAATGCTCAGGACCCTGGGAATCCCCTAGGGGGCGCGTGGGTCCGATGGATGTGACCCCGGAGTCCTCGCTCGCTGTGTGAGAGTTTGAGGGTTGCTCGGTCCCCTTGTCTCAGGGTGACCCTCATTGTTTTTGCCTCTGCCACACTGCCTGTTGGGTTGGTGATACTTTCGACCCTGAGTCCTGTGAGTGTTGCTGCTTGCTTGTGACTCAATTTACCCAATCCTCTGATGATTCTAATCGGGTACAGGCGGCGCGTGTGTTGCAAGCGAGGTTTCGTATGTTGCAACGCGCTCGGTTGGTTGCTCACTCGGATGCCCCGGGGCTGCCCTGCTTTGCTTTTCGAGACCCGGACTTGGGGGTGGGGGTCGCTTCGATCCTGGTTCAGTCCACACCTCCTCACCCTTCCCCTTCTGTTTGTTCTGGTCCCCCCCCCCCCCCCCTTGCTTCCGCCCCCGAAGCATCTGAGGGTTTCGGAGTCGGAGCAGGGGTTGCTTGATCTCGAGACTCGGGCAGCTCTGGGGGGTGCCCCTTCCAGGGGGCCGGCAGAGGCATTAGAGTCTTGTCTCCCGGCCGAAGCTTCTGGGTCTGACCAGTGGGCCCTCTTTCTTCCTGCTTCTACGGCTGCTCCGTCCTTGTCTTGTGGGGTAGGGGCTTGGGGAGAGGACTCGGCCTCGGGTCCTGCGGTGAAGGACCTCGAGACTGGGGAGGGGCTGACTTGGGGGCCTTGGGCCCCGCTGGACCCTGCCTGGGTTTTTCTTCCCTCTGAGCGGGGCTTATTGTTACAAGGTGTGGGGTTTTCTTCCCCCCCCCCTCTGCGTACAAGTTGGATTTGGTGTCGGCCCCTCCCCGGGTTCGGTTCCGTGTTCCCCCGGGTACATCGGTTCTGTCTTTCCGGAGGTTTTCAGCTTATCGCATCCAACCTGGTTTGGTGCGAGCGGCCTTTGCAGCTTACCTCCTGCGTGACCCGGATTATGCTTCGGAGATGAATCCGTCCGAATTCAGGCTTGGGACTTCGTTCCCATTCTGTCTTCGTTACGAGGTTCCGGAGTCTTCCTGGCTAGCGGACTGCCCCTTGTTTGTTCTGGATTCCTGGCATTCCTTCTGTCATTCCCACACGCTGGAGTGGCGGGAAGCTTCCACGGTGCTTCAGGTTTTCCTGGGGGCGATCTTGAGTACCTGAATGAGTGCTTGTTTGCCCCTGCCCTTCCCCGCGATGTGGGCGTTATTCAGCTCCATGTGCAGGTTCCCACCCTTTCGGCGGTGCTCATAGCGGAGAACTTGCGCGCCCGGGGCCTTTTGGCTTCGGCCTTGCGGTTCTTTTCCCTCCTGGAGCTGTCCTCGGATTGGCTCGTGGAGGATGTGAGGACGCTTGGGTCCGTCCCGGGGTCCGGCGCCTTGTCCTCGGCAGCGCCTTCGTCAGCTGCCTTGTTGAAACTGTTCACACCGATTTTGCGGGATGCGGTTTTCCTGTTTTATGCTTACGTCTCGTGTGTCGACAGACGGTGCTGGGTTCCTCTGTGGAAACTGCTTGGGCTCTGGCTCTTAGGCGTTCTTCGCCTTTTTGCCCTCTTCTGTTTGAGGAGTCAGCCGTGGCGCAGTTTATTCAGGCTGCATTGTTGTCTTGTCGTCCGATGTCGGACTTGTTGGTTTTCCGGGGGTCCCAGGGTAGGTCTTCCCGGAAGGGTCGTGCCAGGGCTCGGGGTTCCTCTCGTCGTGGTAGGCCACTGATGTCAGGTTCGGGTTCGGCTCCTACTTCGGGCCCTCCGTCGTCTGGTCAGCGCAGTGTTCGCTCTGTGCGGGGTTCTGGGTCTCATAAGGGGTGTCGGCCCTTCAGCGGTTTGCCCCATTGACGGGTTGATGGGGGGCGGCTTGCGCTCTTCACCCACTCCTGGTCCCACGATTCTTGGGCGTTTCGGGTCGTGTCTGTCGGCCTGTGGTGGCGTTGGGTGGCCCCCCCCCCTGCCCCTTTAGGGGGGGTCAGGGCTGGCAGGGCAGGTTTGTTCCCCTGCGCTCTGTCGGGTCGTCTTGGAGTGGATTTGCTTCGGCGTCGTCGAATGACGTCGTCCCTCACATGGGTTTCCCATCTGTTGCGGGACTGCGCGGACCTGCAGTTCATTCTGGACTTGTCCCGTCTGAACCCCTGGGTTCATTGCCCCTTCTTTCGGATGACTACGCTGTCTCAGGTTCGACTCCTCTTGGAGCTGGGCGCTTGGATGGTGTCCCTGGACCTCCGGGACGCTTATTGGCATGTCCAGATTCATCCACGGTTCAGGGACTAGCTCGGTTTTGTTGTGGGGCGTCTGAGTTCCCGCTTTCGTTTTCTCCCGTTCGGGTTGAACCTAGCATCTCGCGTGTTCACGAGCCTTATGCGGGTTGTGGTAGCCCGTTTGCGTCTCCTAGGTGTTCGGGTGTTGGCCTACCTCGACGACTGGCTGGTTTGGGCTCCCAGCCGGTCAGCTTGCTTGCTAGCCAGGGATTTGGTTCTTTCCCAGCTCGTCAGGTTCGGGTTCTTGGTGAACTGGAGGAAGTCCCATCTGGTCCCCTCTCAGGTTTGGACTTGGCTGGGTCTCGTTTGGGACTCTCGGACCGCTTCCTTGTCTCTTCCTCCAGAGTCTCTCCTGCAGCTGAGGTCCCGCCTTTGTCTGTTTCTGGTGGGCCCTCGGGTCGCCCGGTGGTTGCTCGAGGGGCTGTGCGGGAGCCTAAACTTCTCTATGGTGGTCTACCCGCCGGGTCGGGTTTGGCTTCGTCGGCTGTTCTGGTTCCTTCGGGGTCACCCCTTCCGCCTCTCTCGCGATCGCAGGGTTCGACCCCCGGGGTCCTTGCGTCGGCTGCTGTGTCACCGGCTTCCTCTTCGGGTTTTTTGGGGTTCAGTGCCTTGGCGTCTACCTGAGCCCTCGCTCGATGTGTACACGGATGTGTCGTCTCTCGGCTGGGGCTTTGTGACCAGTGCTCATCAGGCCAGCCAGGGACTTTGGGATTCGTCCTTCCGTCGAGCTCACAGCACGGTGCGGGAGTTCGCGTCAGTGTGGTTTGCTCTTTGGGAGATTCGGGTGGTCCGCTGATCGACGATTCGGCTCCATTCGGACTGCTCTCCAGTGGTTCATTGCCTGAACCACGGGGGTTCGATTCGGTCCTTGTCTCTTTGGGGCTGGTCGCTTCGGGTGACTCGTCTGCTGAGTTCTCTGGGTTTGGCTCTCCTGGCGGTTCACGTACAGGGAGTGTCCAACGTCTTGGCCGACGCCCTGTCTCGCTTCGTTCCCCTCTCCACGGAGTGGACGATCAACGACAAGTCCTTCCATTGGCTTTGCCAGACGTTTGAGTGCCCCGAGGTGGACCTCTTCGCGTCGGCGTGGTCGCAGCGTCCTCCCGTGTATATGGCGCCCTTCCCCGATCGCGAGGCCATTGGGGTCGATGCCTTTCGGCTAGACTGGTTAAGGTGGGGGTTCCTGTACCTCTTTCCTCTGGTTCAGCTGTTGCTCCAGGTCCTGACTCGCTTGGAGAGTTACCAGGGGAGAGTTGTCCTTCTGGCTCCTTGGTGGCCGGCCCAGCCTTGGTTTCAAGCGCTGCTTGCTCGGTGTCCGAACCCGAGGGTTTTCCCGCGGCTCTGCCTCTTTCAGCAGATCTGGCCGGTACGTCACGTGGCTGGTTCGATCTTCTCCTCGAGTCTTCGTGTATGGGGTTTTTTGACTCGAGTTTATCATCTCTATGGTGATCAGGTGGCCTCCTTGTTGGTGTCCCACCTGCGGGCTTCTTCTCGGTGGCAGTATGAAGTTTCCTGGCGGTCCTTCTGTTTCTTTTTGCGACTTCGTCGTGTTAGTTCCTTGCCTGTTAGGGTGGTCTTGTTCTTTTTCTCTTGGTTGTTTCAGGACTGTCATCTTATGCCTAACACTGTCGCCTCGTATCGTGAGGCGCTGGCGGAGCCGCTTCAGCTTGCCTTCGGTATCGATGTTATGTCTGCGCCATTTCGCAAGCTGTCTCGTGCCTTGTTTCACCTCCGGCCTGCTCATGCTCCGCCTGAGCCGTCCTGGTCTTTGGACTGAGTGCTAGCTTACCTTTCGTCTCCTCATTTCGTTGTGACCCCTTCGGTCCGAGATTGTTTCTCCAAGACTGTTTTCTTGTTGGCATTAGCCTCTGGGGGTCGGGTAAGGGAGCTTCATGCTCTCCTCCAGCGCAGGGATTTCTGCTCTTTTAGTCTTGGAGATTGTTTTGTTCGCTTGCAGCCGTCTCCTTCTTTTCTGGAGAAGAATGAGACTGCTGCATTCCCGAGAGGTCCGTGGGTGGTTGATGCTTGGATGGTCAGGCCGGGGGTGCATCATGTTTTGTGTCTGGTTGCGGCGCTTCGCCGTTATTTGCATGCCACGGCTAATGTGTCCGGGGATGCGCTTTGGGTTGATCCGGTTTCCCTTCTTCCCTGTTCGCGGGTTCGGGTCTACCAGGTCGTCCGCAGGGTTATCAAGTCCAGCCAGCCTGCGGTCTATCCCCATGCCCATGACATCTGTAAGTTCGCGGCTCTTGCAGCCGTCTTTGGGAATACTGTCTCCACTCGATCATCCGGACTATATGGGAAGGACCCCCAGCCGGATTATCACATTTTTCGGATAATGGTACTTTTTCACCTACGAGTCCAAAAGTGACAATTTCCAATTACTTTTATACTACAAACAACATAATTTGAATTGCCTTGCCACATATAATTATTAAATATTCAACTAGAAACCTCAACTTACCTTGTTGTTGTTCGTCTTCTTGATTGATGCCACACATCTTGAAGTTAAGAATTCTTAACAATTTACGTAACTTATACTAACACAACACTAAAATTAACACTTAAAATTACTGTACAGTTCATTAAGCAAAGTTAGTTTTGACTGCCAGCTGCTGAAGCCTCACTGGTTGAAGGCATTTGGGTTGCCTGTGAGGCCTCACTTGTTGAAGACGCTTGCATGCCCTCATTTGTTGAAGGCGCTTGGCTTGCCTGTGAAGCCTCACTTGTTGAAGGCGCTTGGCTTGCCTGTGAAGCCTCACTTGTTGAAGGCGCTTGGCTTGCCTGTGAAGCCTCACTTGTTGAAGGCGCTTGGCTTGCCTGTGAAGCCTCACTTGTTGAAGGCGCTTGGCTTGCCTGTGAAGCCTCACTTGTTGAAGGCGCTTGGCTTGCCTGTGAAGCCTCACTTGTTGAAGGCGCTTGGCTTGCCTGTGAAGCCTCACTTGTTGAAGGCATTTGGCTTGCTTGTGACGCCTCACTTGTTGAAGGCGCTTGCTTGCTTGCGCATCACTTGTTAAAGGCGCTTGGCTTGCCTGTGGCGCCTCACTTGTTAACCCCTTAACTGCGTTGCCTCCAAATGTGACACCCCCGCAGTGCGCAGGAAATAAATTCTCTGGAAAAAATTATTTTTTTCTTTTTAAAGTGTCAAAAACCCTTCCCTCAGTATGGGTATGTAAAAAAAAAGTCGAAATTGTACTTACTTTGGCTGCTATGGGGTCCGGAAGTTGGGGCGTGACGTCATCATTCCCTGTGCGCCCATGCCGTAAGCTCTCGGGGGCGGTGGGGCGCTCGGGGCGGGGCGCGCGAGTTGCCGCGAATATATTTTCGTTCATTTTTTGCGCACCTTTCCAAATACATTTTCATTGTTTTATGTGCCAATCCAATGTATAATGAACACGTACACTATAATATCGCAGTACAACATCCGTACTGTCCGTAGACAATGTTACGTGCATGAAACTTGTGTACACATATGCAGCACATATTTACTATGTATCATGCTAATTTGTGTATATATACAATCTATTTACACACTATACACTGTCACACACTATATACATTCACCATCAACACATTGAGAACACCGCGTAGCAGCTGCTTCGTATGGGCCAATAGCAGCTGCCTCGTATGGGCCAATATCAGCTGCCTCGTATGGGCCAATATCAGCTGCCCCGTATGGGCCAATAGCAGCTGCCCCGTATGGGCCAATAGCTGCCTCGTATGGGCCAACAGCAGCTGCCTCGTATGGGCCAATAGCAGCTGCCTCGTATGGGCCAATAGCAGCTGTCTCGTATGGGCCAATAGCAGCTGCCTCGTATGGGCCAACAGCAGCTGCCTTGTATGGGCCAACAGCAGCTGCCTCGTATGGGCCAACAGCAGCTGCCTCGTATGGACCAACAGCACCTGCCTCGTATGGGCCAACAGCAGCTGCCTTGTATGGGCCAACAGCAGCTGCCTCGTATGGGCCAACAGCAGCTGCCTCGTATGGACCAACAGCAGCATTTGGCCATGAACACATTCAGAACACCTCTAGTGAGAGCAGCAACACCCAGCCAGTCTCCCTCACTCCAACATCTTACTCGCCAACATTGCTCCTCCCACCATATTGTTATAGTTCTTATTACACATGTTCTATATACCTATCTACATGTTTTATTTACCAGAACTATGCAAGTAAGCCGATATTGTGTCCAAACAGTACAGTGGCCACTATACACTGTATGAAAAATCACACAGCAGATGACGCTACGATTACGTCACCTCCCTCACCAAAATAGCTCCTCTCAACATTCTCCTGTTGCTGTTCTTACACTATATATACCCATGTACATATGTGTTGCCCATAGCGAACCACTAAGCTAGTATGGTGAGCAAAACAAGAGTGGCAGCCACACACACACGATGAGGCTAGCTCAATTCTTGCCCTCCCTCCCTCATCAAAATTCCTCCTTCCACAATACTACGCACAATGCTAATTATAACCACAATCCTGCTATTATCACAATCCTGGTCCCTAATTCCTGTAAATGAATAATTGACCACACGTTTATTTTGAAAAGGAACCTAAGAAATCATTTGAAGATTCCTTGATGAACGAAATAATGCTGCGGCTACCGCTGTGAGCATCGTGAACAGCATTGAATCACTGATATTTGAACATTGTACCCAGTCATTATCACACTCAGGCTCTAATATAACACTATCATAGCTAAATAATACAAGTTATATATATATATTTTGACATTATTAGGCGATTCTGTGGTCACATGCTGAACAGCAGTGCTGTGCGCTCGTGCTGCGAGCGCCAGCCTTGGTTGCTCACACACTACTGAGGCTCCCACACCCGGGAATGTGGACAACGATTTTTTTTAAAGATGGCGTCTGTTTACAAGAGCCCTGAGGAAGCTGATGTGAACCCCATGTAGCCGCGGGAGTTTTGAATGGAACGTGAAAAATACAAATATCCGGAGGCGCGTTGCGCAAACCAGACGTGAGCCTGCAGGCGCGTTGCGCAGTTCAAGGGTTAAAGGCATTTGGCTGCCTGTGATGCCTCACTGGTTGAACAACACATAACTTATCTTTAATTGCTAGGACAACCTTCTTCCTCTTAACACCTCTAGAACGATTGATGCTGCTACCAGACATAGTCTTGGCCAAAAATGTTCAAAGTTACTATGAAAATAAAAAAAGTTATTTAAAAAAATATTTCACTAATGGAGCAGCACTGTGACGCCGCACTGGTTGAGGTGTATAACAGTAACTTGTCTTCAATTGTTAGGACAACTTTCTTCCTCTTAACACCTCCAGAACGATTGATGCTGCTACCAGACATAATCTTCGCCAAAAATGTTCAAAGTTACTATGAAAATAAAAAAGTTATTTAAAAAAATATTTCACTAATGGCGCAGCACTGTGTATAACACGAGGGACGCATGCACATGGGTTGACCAGTGTTGGACAGGTTCACTTGGGGTGGGGCAGCTATAGCGCGTTACGTAGGCCGCCAGGAGGAAAAAACTCAATATTTTTTAAGGAAACTTCAGCCTGTGCACATTAATTTTAGGAAACTTATTTATTTGTTATTACATAATTACTAGTACTTATTTCATTTGTTTTTGGCTATGATTAAGTGTTATAAAATTAATGGTAATTCCTGTACCTAGGTGGTCCCTTCCAACACCCCTCCCACCGTCCCGACACCACTCACCCACCCCACCCCTTCCTCCACCATGCGTCTAGAGCCACAGACGGGATTAACACGGTATGGCCGAATATTCATCCGGCCAAACCAGCTTTTATCCGGTTCCTGTGGCCATTTTGGCCGGATATTGTGATAACTTTATCCAATCACGATTTTGGCCGTATAAGGGCGTTTTCCGGATGTTTGAATCCCGGATAATCGCGGGGTTACAGTATGTCTTGGTCTGATATTCGGGCGCAGGGTTTTTGGCGGTCGAACAGGGTCCTGGCTGCTCGTTACCTTGTAAATGTCCCTGGGTCCCGTTGGGCCTGTGTTGCTTTGGGTCGGCGGTTGCAGTCAGTTGTCTCAGCTTCGAGTTGAGGAGTGAGCGACGACCGCCTCGCGAGTAAGTCTCCTTTTTCTGTCTGTGGGAAGTTAGCTCTGGGGAGCCGACAGGGCTCCCCCCAGAAAACCAGTGTTGAATGTAATGAAACGCCATTTCCTGGGTGAGTCCTGGAGGCTCCCCAGCATTGTGACCACAGCATCGCCTAAAAATGCCAAAATATACTTGTTCATGCTATTATGTAGCAATGATATTATTACAGAAGACCCCTGACTGTGATAAAACTGACCAGGGTTCTGATAATAGCAGGATTGTGGTGATATTTAGCGCTGTGCGCCGGAGTAATGGAGTAATGCTGTGGGAGGGAGGGTGGTGGCGATGTCTTCTGACTGTGTGTGGCCACCTTTTATTGACTGCACTCAGCATACCAGCTTAGTGGTTCGCTATGGTGAACACAAATGTAGATACTTATATATAACGTGTGTATAGAGGGTATAAACAGCAAGAGAAGGTTTGGAGCCGCCATTTTGGTGAGGGCAGTGGCGTCGTCTGCACGACGCCACCGTGCAGACGACGGTGTTGTTTACTGGTTACCACGATGGTCTTTGGGCACTATACCAGTTTATTTGTACAAGTATGGTGAATAAAACAGGTAGATATTTATATATAATGTGTGTATATAGCGTAATAACACCACACAGTATTGTTGGAGGAGAAATATTAGTACGTCTGGCCTTGAGAGCGACAGCCATCAGCTGACTGTGTGAGGTCCTACGTCTTTGTGCCTTTTCTCACCATACAAGCTTAGATGTACAGTTATGGTGAACAAAACATGTTAATACTTATATATAACGTCTGTATATAAGATATATAGCGTAATAACACCACACAGTATTGTTGGAGGAGAAATATTAGTGCGTCTGGCCTTGAGGGCGGCAGCCATCAGCTGACTGTGTGAAGTCCTACATCTTTGTGCCTTTACTCACCATACAAGCTTAGATGTACAGTTATGGTGAACATGTAGATACTTATATATAACGTCTGTATATAGTGAATTTTAGCAAAAACAGTATTGTGGGAGGAGAATGTGGGTGAGTCAGATGACTGGAGGGAGGGCGGGAGTGGCTGGCTGGTACACGGCGGTCACTCCTCGTTACTTTTTGACTCATAATAGCTACTTAGTGGTTCGTTATAGTGAACAAAACATGCAGATACTTATATATAACCTGTGCTTATAGTGTAATAAGCGACAAAGTATTTGTTCACTGATTGATGAACATAATTGAATCAACAATATGCACACCATATTTTTGAGTACAGCAATGATTCACTCATTTTATTATATAAATATATCAAACTACACACTATTAAATAATATTACAGCAAAAAACTATGAAAAATCAATCAGAGACATTGAAATAATTAGGTAATTATCTCTTTGTGGCAACTCCAGTCTGACAGCTGGCGAGCAACAGACCGCTTGGGACGCACGCTGAGTCAGCGCCTATAATTTGCCAGATTTCCCCGCCCTATAGCGGGCAATATATGCCACTTACGATTTTTTTATTATTTTTCCCGTGATCAGTGAACACAAATTAACACTTTTCTGGATTTTTGACTTGGAATTACGAGCGTTTTCCCTAACCGCTTGTCGGATCACGACGTAAATTTAAGGTGCGGTTTAAAATATTTGTAAAAAATCCAGTTTAAATCCAATTTACATGGGGTTTGTTTCAAACTCCGCGCCATGAAATTCCCGTTCTCTCGGGTAGGCCGCAAGTCACGTCGGCCTACTGGGTCACGTGACAGGCCGTGACCCAGTGATCCGTCACGTGATCGGATCTCTCTCCCCTCGGCCGCCAAACTCACACGTTTTCAAGGATTATTACCCGTTTGTGTGTGTTTATAACCCACTAAATTCATCAATAATGGATCCAGCACCAGGCCCAAGCGGTGTTTCGGCTACAGGAGCCTCAGAATCAAGTGGAAAAGACAGGATTACCGCCATCTATAGGAGGTTTGCTGGTATGAGGCTCACTCCCACCAAGATTCCCAATGTCTTGGATGCCTTTGATCAAGCTGAAAATGAACGAAGTGATGCAGAAGGTGAGGATGTAGAAGAAGAATTTGAAATTGGGGGCCGTAGACCCCTTGGGGATGACTCAACAGAGGATGAGACTGAAAGCCAAACTGAGGAGGAGGAGGAGGGGGCGAGTTGCGGGCGACAAGCGAGTTGTCTCTATGATTACCAACCTACACAATGCAGACACAAAGAAAGTTCAGAAAAGAAAACGAGTTTGCAGGGCAGATGGAACAGTAAGACTACAGCAGGTTGTGGTGAACAAACCACAGGCAATTGTTGACTACAATAAGTTCATGAAGGGTGTTGACCACTTTGATCAAATGGTAAAGTATTACCATTTCGCCAGGAAATGTCACAAGTGGACCAAGAAAATAACATTTTATTTCTTGCAAATGGCATTGCAAAACGCTTATGCATTGTACAAGGCCAACACAGATGATCGAAGGAAACTAATTCTGCTCCAGTTCCATGAAGTTGCTATTTGGTCTTTATTGAAATTTGACAAGGCAGAGTGGCCTGCAACAACTACACCATCTCCACATCTAGTTCATGCTCCAGACATAAATGATGACACTGGTCCTGTGTATCCTGCTGCTGACCCGTCAACACCTGGCCCATCGGGTGTGAGGCGCCCTCTCTTCACGTCTACACCTAGTGCTGAAGCTGAATCTGATGAAGATAATTCATATTCCACATTAGTGTTTGAAAACAATAGTGAGAGCGACGATTTAGACAGTAGTTTATTGCCAACCCAGAGACAACAGCGACGTGTTGTTATAGCAGAGACTCGCCTGAACTATAAATTGAAACATGAGCTGGTAAAAATCCCCAAACGTCGCAGGTGTGAAGTGTGTGCAAAGTCGGGTATCAGGAAGGAAACTGGTATAGCATGCAAGACATGCGATGTTCCACTTTGCGTCATACCTTGTTACACCACTTATCACAGGAAAAGGGTGTATTGGGTGGACAAGAAATAACCACCCGCACCAGCTTCACTCCACCTAGGAACATCTGTTGAGCAACTTCAGGAATCAGTACCTGAAGGAGGTGGAGTGGAGATAAAATGCTCAACTTATTTTACTATAATCGTCTTTGCTTTGGTAAGTACACATAATTGTCTTAGATTGTTTCAGTATTGTAGTCTATTTTCTTAGGAATATTTTGATACCTAAATGAGAACTGTAGCACGAAAACTAAAGTAAGTATACACGAAACAAGAGAAACTTTTTTTGTGGGTGTTGCGGGTGTGAGTTGGAGTGTCAAGAGCGGGTTCCGGTTGTGTGTTTTCCGTCATCTCTACAGCTGTGAATTCCAAGGAATTGTATTTGATATGCATATGTCTGTGTAGGGAATTTTATTCCGAACACTATACAAACAAAAAAAAACGGAGTGAAACAAGTATAAACTTGAAAAACATGAGCAAAGTAAAAACTTTTGACGCTCACGGGTACAAACACGCGTAAGATTTTATTCGCCGCAAATTTATTTGACGCTGTGTTGGCCAACTCTACCCATGTTCTTATAGAACTTTCTATTGCGAACACATTGCTATAAAAATGAAATACGTAGCTCCAGAAATAATGTCAGGACAGTGAAATAAGTATAAACATTCAAAGCGCTGCATCACACCAGTGTCGTCGCTGCTGAAATCACGGCTAACGCTTCGCCCAGTTGCTACACTCGTGTGGGTCACCCGATACCATAATTAGACATTGATAGGCATATGTCTGGGTGGGGAATTTTATTGCGAGTTCAGTGATATCAAAATGAGCGCTGTAGGATGACTGTGAGGCTGGCAACAAACGAAAGAGTATGAACATTTACTTCCTGTTTGGGTGTCACAGCGAGTCATCTTCGTGTTTATTTACTTCGTGGTGGGATACCAAATGCTTGGGTGACATTTTATGCATATGATTTTGTAGAGAATTTTATTGCCAACGCATTGATACCAAAATGAAAAACGTAGCTCGAGAATTGATGTTAGGAGCGTGAAAAGATTATACACTTTTTTGTGTTTACGCTTGAGCGCCCAGAACGCCGTGTGCACAACCCGCTTTATTTTCAGCAAGTGCCACGCGCACTAAAGTGTTAACAGGTTAGGAAGAAAAAATAATTTTTTTTTTTTTCAAAATGACATGCGCCTGTGGGGATGACAGGATATTAAACCCCGAGCATGTTAAGGGTTAAAATGGATAACTATGGCCCATTGAAAGACCTTATTAACATTAGATTTCAGGTTTGCCGTATCCTCTTTATTGTCTTCTCACGTGAAAGTCCTAGTGTTATCTGCAAAGGATGATACAGTACTACAGTTTGTATCCTTGTCTATGCCTGATATTAGGATGAGAAAAAGTACCAGAGCAAGCTAGCACAGTACCTTGGGGAACTGAACTTTTCATGGTTGATCCAAATTTTACTTGACAATTACACACAGGGTTTTGTTCATTAAAATGTTAAAGATCCATCTCCCAGCTATATATATATATATATATATATATATATATATATATATATATATATATATATATATATATATATATATATATATATATATATATATATATATATTATTAAATATGACCAAAAAAGTAAGATTAATAATTCTAACATGAATTTTCTCAATATTTCTTGTGGTTCTTTTCACTGTCGATGGTAATTGAAAAATCAGTTCTCCAAAATTCATTTTTATTTCTAGTCTGACGCGACACTTGAACGCATTTTGTAATAACTTATTTCATTTTCAAAGACTTTAGCTTACACACACACAACTATAACCTGCAAACACTAAAACAGATTTCTTACTACGCTATAATTCAAATGGCTTTTCATTTTATATACCTGCATTTGGGTGAGGTGATATGTTACAACAGTTTTGCATGAGGTGAAAACAAACTTTCAACACAAGATAGAACACGAAATGTTGGGTAATATTGGGTAAAGTTAAAGGGGGGAAGAATGGAAGTAAATGCAAAGGGTCTATTGGCCCATATTTCTTGATGCTTCTATATTGGTGCGGAGTCTTGAAGTGGGTAGAATATAGTTGTGCATTAATTGGCTGTTGATTGCTGGTGTTGACTTTTTAATGTGTAGTGCCTCGCATATATCAACCGCCTGCTATCGCTGTATCTATTGATGATTTCCGTGTTTTTTGTTAGACTTCTCTGGTGATGGTCTGGTTGTGGGAAGAGATTATATGTTTCTTAATGGAGCCCTGTTGCTTATGCATCGTTAATCGCCTGGAAAGATATGTTGTTGTCGTGCCTATATTTTTCTATATTTATATATTTATATACTGTATTTCTATTTCTATATTTATATATATTTTTATAGATATTTTTTAGATATTTTATATATATCTATCTATATTTATATATATCTATTATATATCTATTTCTATATTTCTATATTTATATATTAGGACTACTGCCATGGATTACTGATTACAGACATAACAAAGTGCATAGTGACCCGCTGGAAAATTGAAAATAGTCATTAACAATACATAGAACTTTGTGTTAAATAGAGAAATAACGGGAGACCACGTGTGAGCCAGTGCACGAGGCTTTGTGTACATGCGTGTATGAGGAAAAAAATAGTGAACGGTGATTCGTGGAACAGTGATGTAGAACAGGTATCACAACAACATATAAGTTGTAACTGAAGGAAAATCGTGCATAGAATATTATAAATATAGAATACTAGAAGAAATATAGAATAGTGGCAAGAGGCGGCATCAGTGGTTATAAATCGAGTAACTGGAAACTGGTGACATCAACCTGGGACAACAAGAGGTCACCTGTACCGACCGGGGGACCAGCTTCGCTTCCCTACGCTAAGTACCTGCCATAAAGTTTGAACATAATAACATACATAATATTACAAATATACGATATACATATAATATTATAAATATTAAACATATAACTGAAAACTCACACCCCAGAAGTGACTCGAACCCATACTCCCAGAAGCAACGCAACTGGTATGTACAAGACGCCTTAATCCACTTGACCATCACGACCGGACATAATGAGGTGATAGCCGAGGCTATTTGAACCACCCCACCGCCGGCACTCGGATAGTTATCTTGGGCATAGCATTTTACCAAATCACCTCATTCTTTGGGGCACACGTGAGGAACACAAATGCGAACAAGCCTGAATGGTCCCCAGGACAATATGCAACTGAAAACTCACACCCCAGAAGTGACTCGAACCCATACTCCCAGAAGCAACGCAACTGGTATGTACAAGACGCCTTAATCCACTTGACCATCACGACCGGACATAATGAGGTGATAGCCGAGGCTATTTGAACCACCCCACCGCCGGCACTCGGATAGTTATCTTGGGCATAGCATTTTACCAAATCACCTCATTCTTTAAAATGCTATGCCCAAGATAACTATCCGAGTGCCGGCGGTGGGGTGGTTCAAATAGCCTCGGCTATCACCTCATTTTGTCCGGTCGTGATGGTCAAGTGGATTAAGGCGTCTTGTACATACCAGTTGCGTTGCTTCTGGGAGTATGGGTTCGAGTCACTTCTGGGGTGTGAGTTTTCAGTTGCATATTGTCCTGGGGACCATTCAGGCTTGTTCGCATTAAACATATAAATATATACATATAATATTTTAAATATTAAACATATAAATATATACATATAATTTTATAAAGAGTTAAAAGGACTGACATCAACTAGTGATCCATACAGTGAACCTCAACTACAATACAATACATCAGACAATGGAGAGGTGTGGCGAGTGTTCGGGAGTACTGGGAAAACGTAATGCAGGCATCCAGTGTTGCATCTGTAACATAAGATTTCACCTGGGCTGTACAGAATTAGCTCCAGGATGCACAAAAAGGCAAGGAATTTACTGGGTTTGCAAAGATGACAGATTAATGTTAGAGAACATAACTAAACTGATGAAAAACATTCCCGAGTCAGAGATTATCATTCACAGACAGGCTACCAGTGATATATGCGGAGTGGGAAAAGACAACATTGGATAACGACCAAAACTCAGGAACAGATAGTTTAGAGAACCGCAGCAGTAGTGGGGAGGAAGAGGCTATTGTGGTACAAAATAACAGCAATATTGCAGAGCCAGGTAATATAAACGATGAGAGCAACAGTGAAACAGAGTGCATAGATGAAGGAATTGGGACGAAAAACGGAGATGGCTCCAATAATGAGGTAGACAAGACAGTCACAGATATAAATACCTTGAAAAACGCAAAACCGGAACACATTTGCAAATTCTACGTTAAAGGAATATGCAAATATGGAAAATTAGGAGCAAAATGCCATTTTCTGCATCCTCGAAAATGCAGGAACATGTTGGAGAGGGGTACATGCCGTTTTGGAACAGGGTGTAGATACTTCCACCCTAAATTATGTCAATTTTCAATTAGGGACAAAAAATGCTACAATCTTCAGTGTCTGGAATTCCACGTGAGAGGTACACAGCTTTATAGACGGGAAGATCAATATGACACTACTGGAAATTTTTTAGAGGAAGGCAGAAACAGAGTAGTAAATGTAAGAGAGAGGAACAGTCAGATGGAACCACTACAGGATTACAGAGGGGAAGGGAGACACCCACAAGACTGGACTACAAATTATCAACAAGCACACAGGTACTACACCACACAACACCCGTCCTACTACCAAAACTGGACGAATCACTTCCAAAACAACACACCCTGGACGCAAACACAGTGGCCTCCTTACCAGAGCCTCAGATATTAACACCAAGTAAGGCTTCCAGCACTACCACTAACACGATAACATCATTTATATTTGCCAACATCCAGGGTATAAAAACACGCAAATCAAACAAAGTTCACTTTATAGATGGTCTCCTTCATGAGGCAAATGCAGTGTTTGCAGCCCTAACAGAAACCCACACAAAGGACTACCATGATGGGGAAATCTGGATCTCAGAGTACAATCTCTTCAGATGTGATAGGAAACACCGGCTTCAGGGTGGGGTCAGCCTCTACATCAAAGACACACACATCTGTACTGAGCTGCTAAACACCTCAAATGATATGGTGGAAGTGCTGATAATCAAAATAGAGATTCTAAATGTAGTTATTGTCCTTGTATATAAGTCACTGAAGGCAAACCCTCAGCAGTTTAAAGACCAACTAATGAAAATAGAACACTGCTTGGAAAACCTCACAAATCCAGCTCCGAACATCATCCTGCTTGGGGACTTCAACCTACGGCACCTGAAATGGAAGCACCTGGCTAATAGAGTAATATCAGAAAGAATACCAGGAAGCAGCCTAAATGAACAGGCACATGCAAATGACCTGCTACGGATGTGCGACATGTTTGCCTTAAACCAGCAAATAGTAGAACCAACTAGGAAGGAGAACACGCTGGACCTCATTTTCACTAATAATGATGAATTGATCAGGAACATAATGATTATAAATACCTGTTACTCAGATCACAACTTAATTGAAGTTATGACAACCATGGGGAGTAGACCTTCAAAACCAGTCCAGATTCCCGGTGGAGGAGATTTCAGCAAATTCAACTTCAATAATAAACAGATAAACTGGGAGCAAATAAACCAGGACTTCACAGAAATAAACTGGGAAGAACAGCTAGAAAATGCAAACCTGAACCAGTGCCTGGAAAAAATAAGCTCAGTAGCACTAGAAATATGTTCAAACCGCATACCCCTAAGAAAAAAGAGGAAGAGATGCAGATTGGAACGGGAACGTCGTTCCCTATATAGGCGAAGAAAACGAATTGCGGAACAACTTGAGAGTCGCACCCTATCTCAAGAACGGCGAAGAAGGTTAGGTAGAGAAATAGAAACAATTGAACGGAAGCTACAAGTATCATACAAAACCCAGGAGAGGCAAAGAGAGCAAAAGGCCATCAGTGAAATAGAGAGAAATCTGAAATATTTTTTCTCCTATGCAAAATCAAGATCAAAAACCACATCTAGTATCGGGCCCCTGCGAAAGGGAGATGGAACTTTCACCGATGACAACAAAGAAATGAGCGAGCTACTGAGGAAGCAGTACGACTCTGTTTTCAGCGAGCCATTAAACGCACTAAAGATTGATAACCCAAATGAATTTTTCATGGATATGATTCCAACATGAAATCATATATCAGACGTCACCCTATCCCCACTGGATTTTGAAGAAGCCATAAACAGTATGCCTATGTACTCTGTACCAAGCCCGGATTCTTGGAACTCCATATTCATAAAGAACTGTAAAAAACCACTATCGCAGGCCCTCCACATTCTGTGGAGACAAAGCCTAGATACTGGCGTTATTCCTGATATACTAAAAACAGCAGAGATAGCACCACTTCATAAAGGAGGAAATAAGGCAGAGGCAAAAAATTACAGACCGATAGCACTAACATCGCACATCATAAAAATTTTTGAGAGAGTGCTAAGAAGTAAGATCACAAAATACATGGAATCACAGCATCTCCATAACCACGGACAACATGGTTTCAGAACAGGGCACTCTTGCCTGTCACAGTTGCTGGACCACTATGATATGGCATTACATGCTATGGAAGACAAACAAAACGCTGATGTAATTTACACAGATTTCGCAAAAGCTTTTGATAAATGTGACCCTGGTGTTATTGCACATAAAATGCGTTCAAAAGGAATTACCGGAAAAATAGGCAGATGGATCTACAATTTCCTGACCAACAGAACCCAATGTGTAATAGTCAACAAAATAAAATCCAGCCCATCAACCGTGAAGAGCTCAGTCCCCCAGGGTACTGTGCTTGCTCCAGTACTTTTTCTCATCCTCATATCGGACATAGACAAGAACACAACACACTGTATTATCCTTTGCAGATGACACTAGGATCTTCATGAGAGTAGGCAACATAGAGGACACGGCAAACCTCCAGTCAGATGTAGATCAGGTCTTTCTATGGGCTACAGAAAATAATATGGTGTTTAACGAAGATAAGTTCCAGCTCATGCGCTATGGAAAAAATGAAAATATAAAAACGGAAACCACGTACAAAACTCAGGCAAATAATAACATAAAACGAAAAGGCAATGTAAAGGATCAGGGTGTACTCATCTCGGAAGACCTTACCTTTAAAGAACACAATAAAGTAGCCGTCACAACTGCAAGAAAAATGACAGGTTGGATAACAAGAACTTTTCACACTAGAGATGCTATACCGATGATGATACTTTTCAAAACGCTTGTGCTCTCTAGAGTGGAGTACTGCTGCAAAATGACAGCCCCTTTCAAAGCTGGAGAAATTGCTGACCTGGAGAGTGTGCAGAGATCCTTTACTGCTGGAATCCACTCAGTAAAACATCTAAACTATTGGGACCGACTAAAGAGCCTAAAACTGTACTCCCCTGAGTGCAGGCGGGAGAGTTACATAATAATTTACACGTGGAAAATATTAGAGGGGCTGGTCCCAAACCTGCACACAGAAATATCATCACATGAGACCAGAAGACATGGCAGGATGTGCAGAATACCCCCGTTGAAAAGCAGAGGTGCAACAGGTACTCTGAGAGAGAACTCTATCAACATCAGAGGCCCGAGACTGTTCAACACGCTTCCACTACACATAAGGGGCATAACTGGCCGACCCCTCACAGTGTTCAAGAGAGAACTGGATAAGCACCTCCAAAGGATACCTGATCAACGAGGCTGTGACTCATACGTCAGGCTGCGAGCAGCCGCGTCCAACAGCCTGGTTGATCAGTCCGGCAACCAGGAGGCCTGGTCGACGACCGGGCCGCGGGGACGCTAAGCCCCGGAAGCACCTCAAGGTAAGGTCAAGGAATATACCGAGTTCTTTGAGGCTTACAGTCCCCAAGTGGGCATTTGAAGGCATAGACGACATTGGTGTCTTTCAAAGCGTTCTGATTTGTGTCTGGAGAGTTTCTCATGTGTAGGTTGGCAGTTTTCTTTGTTTTATATTTACTATAAAACAATTGATGATTTACTATAAAACCAAGAAAACCGCCAACCTACTCATGAGAAACTCTCCAGATACAAAGCAGAACGCTTTGAAAGAGACCAATGCCGTCTATGCCTTCAAATGCCCACTTGGGGACTGTAAGCCTCAAAGAACTCAGTATATAGGCAAGACAACAACATCTCTTTCCAGGCGATTAACGATGCATAAGCAACAGGGCTCCATTAAGGAACATATAATCTCTTCCCACAACCAGACCATCACCAGAGAAGTCTTAACAAAAACACGGAAATCATCGATAGATACAGTGATAGCAGGCGGCTTGATATCTGCGAGGCACTACACATTAAGAAGTCAACACCAGCAATTAACAGCCAATTAATGCACAACTATATTCTACCCACTTCAAGACTCCGCACCACTATAGAAACATCAAGAAATATGGGCCAATAGGCCCTTTGCATTTACTTCCATTCTTCCCCTTTAACT
Source organism: Procambarus clarkii (assembly GCF_040958095.1). Lineage (NCBI taxonomy): Eukaryota > Metazoa > Arthropoda > Malacostraca > Decapoda > Cambaridae > Procambarus > Procambarus clarkii. The sequence goes on from NC_091154.1 coordinate 47,997,776, forward strand.
TTACCCAATATTACCTAATATTTCGTGTTCTATCTTGTGTTGAAAGTTTGTTTTCACCTCACCCAAATGCAGGTATATAAAATGAAAAGCCATATGAATTATAGCATAGTAAGAAATCTGTTTTAGTGTTTACAGGTTATAGTTGTGTGTGTGTAAACTAAAGTCTTTGAAAATGTAATAAGTTATTACGAAATGCGTTCAAGTGTCGTGTCAGACTAGAAATAAAAATGAATTTTGGAGAACTGATTTTTCAATTACCATCGACAGTGAAAAGAACCATAAGAACTACATTATTGAGAAAATTTGTGTTAGAATTATTAATCTTACTTTTTCGGTCATATTTAATAATATATGTCTACAGGAAAGACTGCTACCAAAATTTATAGACAGAGTTCACAGACTGGTGGAAAACTTTCACATTCTATCACAGATTACAATTATTAATTCCTTCATATGACAAGTTCGATCACACAAGTGGACCACACAAGTGGACCGCACATGTGGTCCACAAGTGGTCCACAAGCTTATGATGTTGGGACAGAGTTCACAGTGGTGGAAAAACTTTACCATACCATCACAGATTACTATTAATAATTCCTTCATATGACAAGTTGGATCACACAAATGGACCACACAAATGGACCACACAAGTGGACCACACAAGTGGACCACAAGTGGTCCACAAGCTTACGATGTTGGGACAGAGTTCACAGAGTGGTGGAAAACTGTTTCATTCTATCACAGATTACAATTAATAATTCCTTCATAAGACAAGTTGGATCACACAAGTGGACCACACAACAAGTGAATCATATGAATCAAACACCAGCCAGAATGGTCCACAAGAAGTGACGCATATTAACCAAACACCAGCCAGAGTCGTCCACACAAGTGCACGACTGAGTTTCAATGATTTTCGTTCACCAATTTGTGGCACACGTATCTGTAAATTAATTTAAAGGCTGAAGCGTGAATAGCTAGCCAATATGTTGAAATCTTCTTATATACATTTTCTGTGATGAAACAAGACGAGTGAGGGTGGACAGATAAGGGAATACTGTACAGTAAATCTCACTTTACAGTGAGGTTTCACTCACTTTCGCCTGTGTTGTCATAGTTCAGTGACCCATGACTTTGAACGTTTCACATTAATAAATCATTTCTAAAACTGGTGTTTTAATAACTCTTTATTATCCTAATTAAACTAAACTAAATAAAACCAAAAATATACTGTAATAAGATAGATATCTCCTATTTGAGAAATTATTCACGTTATTAGCAGCACAACTCCAGCACGAGTGGACAGGTCTAATCCCTGTCCATACAACACCATGCTTGTTGTGTTCGATTTCGTTGCCACAGTTCAGTGATCTACGGCTTCGAAATAATAAAATTAATAAATCAGTTCCAAAGTAAGTATTTTTTATAGCTCTTATTATCATAATAATGTTGCTAAACTTAATATGTAACCCAAAAATATATAATTTGATGTAAATTGAATATTTGAGAGAAATATATATTACTGGAAATCGAACACAACACTAGGCAGTGTTTTGTTCGATTTCGTCGCCACAGTTCAGTGACCTACGACTTCGAAATAATAAAATTAATAAATCAGTTCCAAAATAAGTATTTTTTATAGCTCTTATTATCGTAATAATGTTGCTAAACTAAATATTTAACCCAAAAATATATAATTTGATGTAAATCGAATTGTTAAGGGAAATTTATGTTACTGGATCAGGCTTAAACACCAGCCTACTGAAGGGTGTACATATAGACTTAGTCTGCGTTCGTACAGTATGCACCCAGTGCCCTTAGCTTTGTCTACGCTTGACGTACAGTATTTATCCGCCATCTGATGGCAGATGGCGGATAAAGTCGATGGCAGATGGCTTTGAGACGATCCCAATAATTTAGGTGCTTTATCGTGTCTGTGCGTGCCGTATGTGTTCTCTGTATTCCCTGTATTTCAGCAATCTCTCCTGCTCTGAAGGGGAAAGTGAGTACTGAGCAGTACTCAAGACAGGACAACACAAGTGACTTGAAGAGTACAACCATTGTGATGGGATCCCTGGATTTGAAAGTTTTTGTAATCCATCCTATCATTTTTCTGACGGACGCATTATTTGCTTGGTTATGCTCCCTAAACGTTAGGTCGTCAGACATCATTACTCCCAAATCCTTTACATGCTGTTTTCCTACTATGGGCACATTTGATTGTGTTTTGTACCCTGTATTATGTTTAAGGTCCTCATTTTTACCGTACCTGAGTACCTGGAATTTATCACTGTTAAACATATGTTATTTATTGATGCCCAGTCGAAAACTTTATTAATATCAGCTTGAAGTTTTTCAATATCTTCAGCCGAGGTAATTTTCATACTGATTTTTGTGTCATCTCCAAAGGATGATACGAAACTGTAACTTGTATTTTTGTCTATATCTGATATGAGAATCAGGAAAAGCAGCAGTACAAGGACTGTACCCTGAGGTACAGAGCTTTTAACTGCGCTTGGACTAGATTTTATATGGTTCACTGTTACTTGCTGAGTCCTGTTTGACAGAAAACTGAGTATCCAACGTCCTACTTTACCGGTTATTCCCATTGACTTCATTTTGTGTGCTATCACGCCATGGTCACATTTATCGAAAGCCTTTGCGAAGTCCGTGTATATCACATCAGCATTCTGTTTTTCTTCTAATGCCTCAGTGACTTTGTCGTAGTGCTCAAGTAGCTGTGAGAGGCATGATCTTCCCGCTCGAAATCCATGTTGGCCTGGGTTGTGAAGGTCATTGGTCTCCATGAAATTGGTGACCTGACTCCTATCACTCTCTCAAATACTTTTATTATGTGCAATGTTAGTGCAACTGGTCTATAGTTCTTTGCCAATGCTTTGCTCCCTCCCTTGTGTAGAGGGGCTATGTCTGCTACTTGAAGTGCATCTGGTATCTCCCCCATGTCCAAGCTCTTCCTCTACACTATACTGAGTGCCTGTGCTATCGGCACTTTGCATTTCTTTATAAATATTGAATTCCATAAATCTGGACCCGGAGCCGAGTGCATGGGCATGTTTTCAATTTCTCTTTCAAAGTCTAGTACGCTTGTGTTGATATCAGTTATATTTACAGGGGTTTGGATATCCCGCATAAAGAAATCGTCTGGATCTTCAACTTTCATGCTGTTTATTGGAGTGCTAAACATGTCCTCATACTGCTTTTTTAGGATTTCACTAATTTCTTTGTCATCTTCTTGTGTATGAATCTTCACTTGTACGAATATGAATATGTATGTCGTCCAGTAGTTCTACCTCTGACACCCCTCTTTCAATACACAAAGACATCACAGTAATGTGATGTATATCAAGTAACATAAAGATATATAATCACAGTAACACACACACACATATATATATATATATATATATATATATATATATACAGTATATATATATATATATATATATATATATATATATATATATATATATATATATATATATATATATATATATATATATATATATAGTATCCACTCAATTTAATGGCCTCTTTTATACCGATCTGTCGGTAATAATGACCGGTTTGAGAGACCGGTATTTAGAGCCTCATATAACGGTCTGGCAGTCGGTATTACCGAAGGTAGGTATTGGGTTTGTTTTGGCATCAGGGGGTCCTTACATGGCAAGCAGGCCGCTTACCTCTATCGTCCCCTCCCTCACCCTCACTGCACCTCTCTCCTGCTCTCCCCCACCCCCCCTCACTTCCTGCCTCCCCCTCCCCCCCCCCCCTAAGTCCCTTCTGGGAAATGGCTCAGTAAATTGCCAGACAGCCTGGAGAATCTCCATTTAATACAATAAAGCATTCATGAAACAAGTATCTATAACTTTTTATTATCCTAATAATATTACTTAACAAAATTTGTAACCAAAAATATATATGATGATGTACATCCAAAATTTTAAGAAACAAATCTGGTTAACTGGGTCAAGTGTGTTAGGCTTATCAGAGTGAGCCGGCCCTTCCCCACCACCGACACCCCGCCCCCCCTTCATCCCATACACATGCTCTCTCTGCTTCACCTCAACTCAACATCCATCCATCCATCCCTCCCTCCCTCCCTCCCTCCCTCCCTCCCTCCCTCCCTCCCTCCCTCCTTCCTTCCTTCCTTCCTTCCTTCCATTCCTCCCTCCCTCCTTCCTTCCTTCCTTCCATTCCTCCCTCCCTCCTTCCTTCCTTCCTTCCATTCCTCCCTCCCTCCCTTCTTCCCTCCCTCCCTCCCTCCCTCCCTCCCTCCCTCCCTCCCTCCATCCATCCATCCAAAGTTTTAAGAAACAAATCTGGTTAACTGGGTCAATCGTGTTAGGCTCATCAGTGAGCTGGTCCTTCACCACCACTGACACACCTCCCCCACTCCCCACCCCCAAACATCCCATACACACACACACTCTGTTTCACCTCAACTCAACATCCCTCCCTCCCTCCCTTCATCCATCCATCCATCCATCCATCTCAATCCTCTCCGACCCAGCCTCTGCCTGCCTGCCTCCCTCCCTACCTCCCTCCCTCCCAAACTCTGACTGCCTGCCTACCTCCCTCCTTGAATCTCCCTCCCTGCCTACCTCCCAGCCTCTTCCTGCCTGCCTGTCTACATTTCAGCCTCTCCATCCCTGCCTGCCTGCCCATCCACCCATCAGTCAGCCATCACTGACACAATGAGTGCATTTGGAGCCAACATGGTACACGGATGTTCCTTGATTGTGCAGATATGTCCAACAAAGTCACGGAATGAACACTCCAGCCTCTTAACAAATCAAAACAATGTGACGTCACAGGGTAGAAGGCACTAGAGTGGTGGACCAAGTGGATGTCTGTACAAAATATATCTTACCTGGACCCTCCCATCTCCCTCGTGGCTAGTGTACAGTGGAACCTCGGGTTACGGGCGTCCCTGTTTACGAGCTTTTCGGGTTACGAGCCCGATTTGTTCTGAAATTTGCATCGGGTTATGAGTTTGTTGATATGCGTACAGGCCGACCTAGAGTGTGGTGGCACAGCTATTGCGCCTCAGTTTACCAGTGCCTCGCACCCAGTGGCTATCCCACCTGAATTCTAAACAAGGATTTACAGTTTTTTGTCGGATTTTTGGTGATTTGAGCATAAAAGTTGTTATTATATATCTCTCGCCATGGGTCCCAAGAAAGTCAGTGGTAAGATTCAACCTAAGAAAATATTTGTGAGTAGAGGCAGTAGAAGATGTCCCTTTTTCATTAAGAAAATGGTGAAGTATGGGAAGGTCTGCAAAGTTTTGTTGAAAAAACTCACCCAGATAAAGCTGTAGCAGGCTGTTGCCTTGACCTTTTAAATGACAATGTGATGTTTTACTACAGACAAGTGTTAAAATCTAGGGGAAAAAAGTGTCTTTAGACAGATTCTTAGTAAGACAAGCAAGCAGTGAGCCACAAGCAGGTCCTAATGGTATGCAGGCAAAACGTGCCAGAGAGTGCACTCCAGAAAAATCTTTACTGCCTGAAGTTATAATGGAAGGGGGACTCCCCTTCCAAACAGTAACACCTCTCCTCCTCCCCCTCTCCTCACCATCTTCCATACCTCCATACATTCATACATCAGCAAGGGTAAGTAATAACTTGAGCATACTTTTGTAGTATAGATTTGGGTGAATTAGGTATACAATTTAGTTTGAAGGGAAGTTTTTGTATAGTCAGGAACGGATTAATTCATTCCCATTATTTCTTATGGGGAAATTAGCTTCAGTTTACAAATTTTTGGGTTTTGAGCTGTCTCCAGGAATGGATTAAATTCTTAAACTGAGGTACCCCTGTATATCATGTAACTGTGATTTTTGTGTAACAAAAAATAGTCTACCACTGATACTGATTGTACCAACACTTACAATTGAAATTAACTTGCTCAATTAGCATTATGAATGTAAAGAGGATTAGCACTTGAGAGTGATCTTGGTACTCACCCATATATATATCTTGGTGGTCCTCCATTAGGTCCCCATGAGTGTACACATCCTGGGGGTTCAGCTTTTAGCAGTTTGGTATTTTTGGGTGCCGGTTAGCAGTACCCCTGTCTGGGCTTCCCTTAGCGAAATTGTGACTAAGGACCCTGGAAAACCCCACGGGGCGCAGGGGTCTGATGGATGTGGCCCCCCCTGAGTCCCATCTCGCTTCGTGGGATCTTGCAGGTTACTCTGCCCCCATGTTTCAGGGTGACATTCACCGTTTGTGCCTCCGTCCTGCTGCCTGTTGGGTTGGTGACACCTTCAACCCAGAGTCTTGCGTGTTTTGTTCCTTGTTTGTACTCTACTACACCCTGTCCACTCATAATTACCTAAGTGTAATTATCTAAGTGTAGTTACAGGATGAGAGCTACGCTTATGGTGTCCCATCTACCCAGCACTCTTTGTCAATAACGCTTTGAAACTACTGACGGTTTTGGCCTCCACCACTTTCTCACTTAACTTGTTCCAACCGTCTACCACTCTGTTTGCGAAAGTGAATTTTCTTATATTTCTTTGGCATCTTTGTTAAATTAGTTTAAATCTATGATCTTTTGTTCTTTAACCACTTAACTGCACCAGCCGAGTATTCTTGGTCGGCGGGAAACTGTGCCAACCGAGAAAACTCTTTTTGATTTTTACGTACCCATTCTAAATGTGTGCGAGGTTGGTTGTGTACGAAATGAAATCTTAGGACCTCCAATGAGAGGCAGTTATCTTGGAAAAAATTCCCAGAATGCATTAGGGCTGCTGGCTGGGTTAGTACTGAATGAGCAACCATGGGTGGCACACGCGCCTCTGGCTCCCAAACACCTGTCTGACGCGGTGTTGAAAGATAACGCTCTGTCGGTGAAATTCAAACCTTATTGTTTGAAGAACATAAGGGTCACAATATTGGTAAAGCTAGGCGCAATAAGGACCTAACACAAAGGTCGGATGCAAGTGATACAGTACCTATGAGGACGATACAGCAACCATATCCAGTTGTAGCTCTGAGTGTCACCTGTTGGGAAGAAAGCTTACTCCCTATTAATTGATTGATATTTAATTAATAGATTAATTTAAATTAATTGAAGGACCACCCTATTTTGACTGAAAAGGGAAACAGATAAAGTTAAATGATAAGGTCTGAAATACCAGTGCCTATGGATAGGAAACTAATAAAGATTATTCTTTAAACTTCTATGGGCTGTATAATATTAATGTTCGAGAATAAACTTTCCGTCCTTCACAAAATTGGGGGTTAATACCAGAAGTAATCTATTCCCAGTACGCTTCATCGAGGCTGGTTCTTCCTCGAATAAAAATTAGTAATTCTACTAAATACTATTAAGAAATATTAGATAAATTGATTAATGGTAAAAAGATTATATGTCGATTAACCAAGCAATTATTTTCATTTGACTTTTATGAGGCTAACATATTACGTTAGATATCTCAAATCAAACTAAATCTCTTCGACTGATCTAGAATTTTCTCAATTAAAGAAATAATAGAAAAGGTTTCAGCTGCTTAGCTGTAATAGTGAACGGAGAGGTAGAGGTGCAATGGCGTCGTCTGCTACTTGCTGCAACACTTGAGTTCAGGCATGGCGTGGGAACATGATGACCACGACCGCTTACAACACAAGCTGAAATTTCAACTGAATATACTAATTGGTTACACCTACTATTTAATATCCTCACTATGCCATAAAAGGAATAAATTTAATTCCTTATGGACGTACTTATTGTTTGGGGAGGTCACGTAGCATAACGATGGAGAGTGCACAGTACAAGGATATAAAGAGTACTCAATATAAACAATACTAAGGCACTTAACCTGCTGGTTGTCCACCGAAGCAATCCTAGATTGCTACTGGAGCAATTGCACGCTCCTAGGCCGATTAAATGCAAGGGCCTAACGTAATAGTGATGGAAATTGACTCTCCCGAGACGCACAATGTGATTGTTGGCGTCTCTAGCGAAGCAGCATGGCGAAATATGGTGGCGTCTCTCCCCCCTCCCTCAACTCGTCTCCCACATTCACAACAAAAGTTACTAATCACGGATAATTCTTTTCTGTGTAATACTGATGTAATGCGTTAATGAGAACCGAGTTGCAATTATAGGGAATTAAATAATATCATATTCTCGTTAAATGGTGTTAATCGAGAAATGGAGAGAAATTTTATTTCCTCCATAGCATTCGCACGTAACAGATAAAACTGCTACTTGATAATAATTTCAGTTAATAACTCTCGGTTTTGGATTATTGGGAGCTATATTATCTGTAGTTAATTATTGTACGGAATACTGATAATTTTAGAGAACCACATTCAATTCTCTAACATATTGGTAATAAATATGTTTAGATGTACATTATCAGACGCAATCCTGCCTCTCGATGTCGTGAGAATATTAGCAACATGCTCAGGTAAAGAAATATTAATTTATGTTAACACTACCGTTAGTGAAATTAATAACTACTGTAATTAGTATATAATAATGATGTATTATAATACAACGGTAGTGTGTTAGTGTTGAAAATTTCCAACATAACTCCGGGGGGGGGGGGGGGGGGGGAAACTCGGGTCGTAGTTCATTGTTGAGTACTGACGTACCTATCCCGAAGTTAATATTAATGTTAGTATGTTAGTACGTTTGTACACACACAACGGATGTCCCGTAATTGTCAAGGACTGACAAGACTTTAAGTCTTGTAAAGGAACTCATGTTAAATGTAAAACATGGAATTGTGAATCATCTAAAGTTAATAACTACTAAAGCCTACAATGTACTCAAAGACTGGTGTCGCTATGACGTATAACGGTTATGTTACTAAGTCTTAAAGTTTTGTAAACTCATAGATGCTCTGGGTGGAATAATGTTATAGTTGATAGCCTACACAAACAAATTTATAATTAAATCATACAATTTAAGGTAACTGAGAATCAACTGTGAGGTGAATGCCTTGGGTCATTGTGCAGCCCATCCTCCAAAAATGGGGTGGTAAATGTAAGAAGACAAATAAGTGCTATTCATAGTGTACTATTCATAGCAGTTAGGAATTGTACTTATTTTCACTTAGTATTAAATCGTACTGTCAAATATAGTGTGAATATATGAGTTTACCTGAAAAACTGAATAGAAAACCACAACCTCACCTAACTGACTTAGTTTTTGAAGATAATAATTGTATTGCTTCTTAATTACAATTAGTACTTAACCTATAGCTATATTGATATTACAGTTTTGTAAAACTAATAAAACAAAACTAAAATATATAAATAAATTGTAAAGTAACTCAGAATATTTTAAAATTTTGTATAAAATCTATATTGTTTAACACTTTCACGCGCCCGGCGAAGGTAAAAAAAAAAAGCGGTATGTGCGCGCTGCATTTTTGTCGCGTAAGCGTAAAAACAAAAATGTGTATACTCTTTTTACTCTCCTGACCTTAGTTCTCGAGCTACGTATTTCATTTTGGTACCAACGTGTTCGCAATAAAATTATCTAGAAGAACATCAGTAAAAAAAGTCACGAAACGTATAGGGATACCAGCACCAAATAAATAACTACGAAGATGACTCGTCGTGAGCGCCCAACAGCAACAAAATGTTTTTACTCTTGGGATTGTTATCACCTCCACACTTGTCCTACAGCGTTAATTTTGGTATCAATGGACTCGCAATGAAATTTCCAACACGGTGATATGAATATAAACGTAGAATAATGATCGCGGACCACCCGCAAGAGTGTGGGAAGTGGTGAAATTGTTACCCGGTATTGGTGACGGGACGACACATGTGCGATACGGCGCTTTGAAAGTTTATACTTATTTCACTGTCCTGACATTATTATTCTATGTACGTCATTCATTTTTGTGTCAATGTGTTCGCAATAGAATGTTCTATGAGCCCGTAGGTAAAAAAGATCAACAAAGCGTAAGATAGAATAGCGCCAAATATATAACAACGCTGGAACATATCAGTGAGCGTCAAACACACACGAAATGTTTTTACTTTTGTTATGTTTGTCAAGTTTATACTTGTTGCACACAGTTATTTTTGGTTGTTTCATTGACCGGAATAAAGTTCCCTAAACAGACATATGCATATAATACATGATATGGGGGAAGCATTACCAGTATAAATGGCTAAAGTCACCCACCTGCAACCCGTTTGGGACACTCCTGCAGACACACGCTACACCCAAAAAAAAATCTCTGAATGTTCGAGTCTACTTATGGCAGTTTATGTGATACAGTGTTCATTCTGGTATCAAAATACAAAATACATTACCAGTATAAACGGCTAAAGTCACCCATCTGCAACCCGTTTGGGACACTCATGCAGACACACGCCACACCCAAAAAAAAATCTATGAAGGTTCGAGTCTACTTATGGCAGTTTATGTGATACAGTGTTCATTCTGGTATAAAAATACTCGTTTCAGTTTGTAGTTCATGCGATTTTCAGAATCAACTGAATCGCTGGAGGTTCAACATTTGAGTCAGAGTCATCTGACAAAACCGTCTCGTCAAATGGCAGTGTGCCAGACATCTCGGGTTCTGATTCGGTTGCTGCTTCAGCTTGAGGTGTTGAAGTGAACAAGGGCCGCCTCACACCAGATGGTCCAGGAGTTTGCATGGCGTCAGCATAGGCAGGACCTGTGTCATCATTTATGTCTTGAGCGTGCCGCAAGTGTTGAGATACTGTTGCTGTTTGAGGCCAATCTTCCGGGTCCCAGCACAATAGGGCCCAATTTGCCACCTCATGGAACTGTATCAATGTTAGCTTTTTTTGATCAGTTGTGTTGTATTTGTACAAAACAAAGGCATTATGCAAAGCCATTTGCAGGAAATAAAACGTTATCTTTTAGGTCCACTTGTGAGTTTTCCTGGTAAAATGGTAATACCATTTGATCGAAGTGGTCCACACCTTTCATGAACTTATTGTACCATGCAGCCTAGTGGTGACAAAGAGAGCCTCATGGCGCGCAGTTTGAAACAAACCCAAAGTAAATCGGATTAAAATTGAATTTTATACAAATATTTTTTTCAGGACATCATTTTATGTCCACATTCTAGAAGTGGGTAGGCGGATCAGGACTCCAGGCGGAGTCCTGATCCGCACAAAGTGTTAATAAACCTGAAAAAGAAATTTCTGATATTTAAAACTTGTGTATTGCAAATTGGAGTTGAAAACTTCATCCTAAAATGCTGAGTGTCTTAACAGAAAACGAGGAGAATTAAATCGGGGGAGGGGGTTGGGTAAATGGAACAGCCCCATAAGCGCAATTATGCACTGTTTATATCAGTAAGAAAATGTACTTATTACACTTAGTATTAAATCGTACTGTCAGTTCGGAGGATGGGTTGCATTGTGACTTGTAACTGATTTGTTAATTGACATCACAACACAGCATCATCATGATTACTCAAATTGGATGGTAAATTATTTGCTCCTAGTCAGAGCTATAATAGGCTTGTAGTTTCCGTTTACATTGTTGAGCAGCTGCTCTAAGTGGGTGTGTGCTCGGTGGATCAGAATTGTTGTTCTTGGAAACTGTAGGTGAAGTTGGTTCTGTTAAACACTCTCGTTCTGCTAATTCGAGAGGTACCAACTTCTCTAATGTTTTTAGGGTAGTAGTGCCTCGGCACAAAACCCGTACTACTCTCAGGATGCCTTGGTGATCTGGGTGGATAGAGACAATTTTGCCTATAGGCCATTCTGACCTGGGTCCATCACTGTCAGTCAACACTAGGTCTCCTGGTTTGAGTTGAACTTTATTATAGGGGCTCGAAGCTCCATAGTGGTACTCTTGTAGAGCTGTGAGGTACTCTCGAGTCCACACCTCGTTCCACCTTTCAATTACTCTCGAGAGATGTTGGTAACTTTCCACTAAGTCACTCCTAGTCACATGGGAAGGGTCAACGGGATCCTCTTCTGCCAAAGGTATCAGAGGGCTTAGCAGGCCTCCATGTATTAAATGTGAGGGACTCAGGGGTTCTCTCTGTGAGAAGTCTTCTGATAGGCAAGTTAATGGGCTATTGTTGACTCGTGCCTCAATTTCCACGACAAGTGTTTGGAGTTCAGAGAAACTAATTTTCTGTCGATGTAAGGTCTTCCTTAAACATTTCTTGACAGTCCCTATCATACGTTCGTAGAACCCACCTTGCCAGGGGACTCTGGGAGCAATAAATTTCCAGTGGCATTGTCGTCTCTGCATGACAGACTGCACTTCTGGATGATTCCATATCTCTCGTAGGCAGGCTTCTCCTGCCACAAAATTTGAACCATTATCAGATATCATTAGTTTGGGACAGGATCTGCGAGCTGCAAATCTACGAAAGGCTTGGATGAAGGCTTCGGCACTCATGTCAGAAGTCACTTCTAGATGCACGCCTCATGTGGTTGCACACGTGAAGAGGCAAATATAAGCTTTCACTGGTATCTTATCTGGAGTGCCAGTGAGAAGCAAGGCTCCTGTGTAATCAACACCAGTGGTCTCAAAGGGACGAAGATGGACTACTCTCTCCTTAGGGAGTGGTGGAGGTCCTGGGTAAGGACACACTCGAGCGTCGTATCTTTTGCAGATTACACAGAACTTAATGATTGATTTGACAGTTTGACGACCTAGGGGAAGCCAATATTTCTGTCTCAAGTCGGTGAGAGTGTCTAACACTCCACCATGTAAAGTACCATATTGATGATGGTGTAAAACTAGAAGTTTTGTAATAATGTGGTGACATGGTAGAAGGATCGGATTCTTTGTATCCAAATAAATTTCTGCATGAAGCAGACGTCCTCCACACCTTAATATATTACGAGTGTTGGTATCATACCAGATACCTAGAGACTTGGTTAATTTATCTGGAAGATTTTCGTATTCACTTCCATACGTCTCTTGTGCACGTTTGATCCAGTAGAGGATCATAAGATTGGGAATCTTATGCCTGATTCCTATCCTAATAAGAAAGTCAAACACATGTGCTGTCACCCTTAATAACTTACTCAAGTTAGAATAATTGTGAGGATTAATAGCTGAGATTCGATGAGGTTCTGGGTCTTTCATGGGAGTAGTGATACTGGTCACTATGACTTGTGGTTTCTGTTTGGGCCACTGACCACTAACAAGCCATGAAGGTCCATTAAACCACATCGAAGACTTGATTAGTTGTTTTAAGGTTAACCCTCTTGATAAGTAATCTGCAGGATTGTCCTTAGTGGGGACATGTCTGAATTTATATCCAGCAGATAATTCATGAATTTCCCTAACAAGATTACTAACGTAGGAAGTTTTATTGTTGTTATTTCTTACCCATTGTAAGACTGCCTCATTGTCTGACCACACTACGATTTCACCAAAGTGGATAGTATTGAGTGTCTTCGTCAGGCAATGAGCCAATCGTACTCCCACCAGCAATGCAGTTAACTCCATTTGAGGTAAAGATCTCTTCTTGATTGGAGCAACTCTTGCTTTAGATGTGAGTAAAATTGATTGTGCACTATTGACTAAGTAGGCTGCAGTGCCATACGCTTTGCCAGAGGCATCGCAAAAAACGTGCAAATTTGTGGGTAAGTTTTGTCCTGAAGCATTACAAGGAAATTTCAAAACACCTAATTGATTGAAATCCGTTGCGAGTATTTGCCATTTATCTTGCAACTCAATTGGTAACCTATCATCCCATCCCATATGTTTCTGCCAGCATTCCTGCATGAGGAGTTTGCCCCTTATTAATATAGGACTAAGTAAGCCTAAAGGGTCAAATGGTTGACTGACATACGAGAGTAATTTTCTCATGGTAAGGGATGTATAATTGGTTTGTACAGTGGTACCTCGGAATGCGATTGTCCCTGTATGCGAGGTTTTCGGAAGGCGAGGTGTATTTACTCCAAAAATTTGTCTCAGAAGGCGAGGGTTACTTCGGGAGGCAAGTTTGGACGCGAGTTTGTTGATACGCGTACAGCCGACCTAGCGCGTTCGTCGCCCCTCCGCCCCTCAGTTTATTATTGTCTCGCGCTCAGTGACTACCCCCACATCAATTCTTCTCGCGGATTTTCAGTGTTTTCTTGGATTTTTGGTGATTTGTCTATACAATTTGTTATTATATATCTCACCATGGGTCCCAAGAAAGCCAGTGGTAAGGATAAAGGCCAGAAAGCTCATGTGAGGATGACAATAGAGGAGAAACAAGAGATCATTCGGAAGCATGAGAACGGTACACGTGTTGTTGAACTTTGTAGGCAGTACAACAAAGCCACATCAACAATATGCACTATACTTAAGAAGAAAAATAAGATTATGGGTGCTAAAGTGGCAAAAGGAGTAAGAACATTAACGGCACAAAGACCACAAATACTTGAAGAAGTGGAAAAGTTGTTATTAATTTGGATACACGACAAGGAGTTGAAGGGTGATAGTGTTTTGGAGGCCATTATTTGTGAGAAAGCCAGGGTGTTGCACGAAGACCTTCTAAAGAATACCCCTGCAACGAGTGATGCAGATAAGAAAGAGTTTAAGGCAAGCAGGGGCTGGTTTGAAAAATTTAGAAAGAGAAGTGGTATCCATAGTGTTACAAGGCATGGGGTTATGTGATGTGATTATGGAAGGGGACTCCCCTTCCAAACAGTAACTCCTCTCCTCCTCCCCCCTCCTCACCATCTTCCATACGCCTACAGCACTCGACAGCAAGGTAAGTAATAACTGGAACACAGTTTTGTAGGTTTATTTAGATGAATTAGGTAAATTAGGTATAAAAATTTAGTTTGATGTGGGGTTTTTGGGGTAGTCAGGAACGGATTAATTCATTTCCCTTTATTTCTTATGGGGAAATTAACTTCGGAATGCGAGTTTTCGGAAGGCGAGGCGTCTCCAGGAACGGATTAAACTCTTATTCTGAGGTATGCCTGTACTGACTTGACACTCATCTCGTCAGTACCTGTGTTCCATTCCACACTCAGAACTTTTAATTGATTAGGCACCTGATAACCCGGAAATTCTTTCTTGATTATCTGGTTTAATGATTTATTGTTTGAGCCCCATGATTGTAGTGGCATATTGGCTCCTAACAACTCACGGTTAGCCTCATGGTAGATTTCTACCAATTTGAATTTGTCATTAGTAGTTCCCTGGAAAGTATCGACATACAAGTTGTCACTGATCTCCGTTTTATAAGGGCTATTTGACTTCTTCAAATGTGTATCTAATGTGGCTTGAAGTAGAAACGGTGAAGAAGTTGCACCGAATAGCATAGAGGCAAACCGGTAGGTTATGACTTCACTGTCAGGATCCAGTGGGTCCTTAATCCAGAGAAATTTGGTGTAATTACGATCCTCCTCTTGCAAGCCTACTCTAAGGAAAGTCTTATTGATATCAGCAGTATAAGCGAAAATACCAGTGCAGAATCGTAATAGTACATCACGTAGCCTTTGTGTCAGGCTAGGTCCCATTTGGAGACATCCATTCAAGGACACGCTGTTTGTCTTCACTTTGGCACTACAGTTAAAGACGATACGTATTGGCGTTGTCAATGAATCTTTCACCACAGCGTGATGGGGTAAATAGTGACCTGTTTTTCGGTCATCATTATCAACAACTTCGATAAATTTACTACTGTATTGAGTTGTTGTTGAATTAATTGATGATACATGGTCAATTTATCTGGCTGTTTCTTCAGCCGTATTAATTGAGACTGTAATTGAGAGGCTGTCATGAAATAATTAACTGGAAATTATGGATGATTCAACTTCCATGGCAGTCTCACCCAGTATTGTTTGTCTTTATAGACAACTGTGTCCAGATATTGCTGGTAAGTCCACGTATCATCAGGGCTTGGTTTATCAGGGACAATACCTAAAGTGTCTAAATCCCACAGACGATGTACAGGTGAATCAGACTCATTATCTTCAGATATTTCTCTGAAATGTAGGGGTGACTGTTCCAAGCCTAGTCACGCCACTATTGAATTGCTAGTTTGTTTGTTGGTTGATGCTGTTTTTTGTTGGAAAAGCACTGGTCCAGTAAGCAATTTGCCTCCAACAGATGACAACAAATTCATTCCATGTTGTCTGGTGCATCCTGTTATAAATTTATAATAATAGTCAGTGCCTATTAGGATACCAACATCTGTGAGGCAGTCAGAATTTATTTTGTGATCTGCTAGCCTCATGCGGTTTCGTTTAAGATATCTCGCAGTGCGAGCTAGTCCTGTGACCTGCAGGTCTGAAGGAAGTTTATCTACTACTACCACTTGTATTGGACTAGTGGAAGATCCAGGTCTCACTAACACCTTGACTACTTGGTATTCCCGAGGCCCACTATTAGTCAAGAACCCAGAAATATTCAGTCTCACACTTTTGGCAGCTTTTAATTTCAACTGCTCAACTAATTGTTGTGTGATGAAGGTTTTCTGTGATCCTTGATCAAAGAGACCTCTAGTGTTAACTCTAGACTTCCTACCAATTAGTATAACACTTTCGCGCTCCGTGGAAACTCGCGGTTGACAGGGGGAACGTGGCCCCTCCGTGCGGGTAAGCACGCGGTGACACCCAAATGTGTATACTCGTTCCAGCTTTCTCACCTTAATTATCGTGCTACGTCGCTCGTTTTGGTATCACTGTGTTCGCAATTAAATTCTCTACAGGTGTGTATAAATATAATGTCCAAAAGCCTAGCGTGACTCCCAACAGCAAGGCGTAAAGTCTGCAAAAACGCACAAAATCAGTAACATGTGCATTCTCGTTCCATTTTTTTACCTTAATTCTCGTGCTACGTTGCTCATTTTGGTATCATTGTGTTCGCAATTAAATTCCCTACAGATGTGTATGAATAAAATGTACAAAAGGCTGGAGTGCCTCCCCGCAGAAAAGCCTAAAGTTACCCGTGAACGAGCACCATTTTGTACATTGCAACCTAATGTTCAACTCGTTCAATTTGATAACATCAAATTTCGTGCTACGTCGCTCGTTTTGGTATCAAATTGTTCGCAATAAAAAGGCGAGTATTTTAAAACTAGTCCCAGAATAATAGAGCAATAACTGGATTTTTAACAAATATTTTAATTCTGGACGCTCATCATCACAAATTTATTTATAACTTTCCAGTGTTCTGACATAAATATTTGTGTTACATCTTTCATTTTGGTATCAAATTGTTCGCAATAAAAAGGCGCGCATTTTAAAACTAGTCCCAAGATAATAGGACAATAAATAGAATTTTAACAAATATTTTAATATTCGGACCATAGGCCTATTTATAATATTTCAAGTGTTTGGACATCAAGTTTCATGTTATATCTTTGATTTTGGTATCAAATTGTGTGCAATCTAAAGGCGCTTATTTTAAAGCAACTACCAGATTGATCTGATAAAATTTAAATTTTTAAAAAATATTTTAATGAGTGACTCAGTACTGCGTCGTTGGAACACATTCAGAAGAAAAATGAGTGACGAGATAGTCAGTCTGTGGAACCTCAAAGTGTTAAGTTGAGCCGTAGACAGAGTAGTATTATTGCCTGACTCAGTAGCAAGTACATTTATTTCTTGGTGTACCTTGCAATATTGTACTGTGGTAGAATTCATAGAATCCTCCCTAGGTGTCACAGATTGTGTAAAAGTTTTTCTACATAAGGCATAATGATGTACACCTTTGTTGCATCTACTGCATAACCGTAGCTGCACTACACATTTACTGGGATCATGAGAACCCATGCACTTGGTGCATCTGTGTAATTCTTGTAGCCGTTTAATCCTGGTATTAAAGTTAGGATAAACATTGCATTTGCAGGTGACATGTTCTTGATCACAGAACAGACACCTTCTCTCTCTGGCTGAGTTTGTCCTTTTAGTAGACACATCAGTTGCAACGTCAGAGGGAGATACTGAATAAATACCTACACTACCACTCCTTTTTCCAGTGAATGGAGTAGTCCTAGGTTTGGATTTATTGGACTTATTCAAAGTCGATTTGGGTTTGACTGAGTTGTCAAGGTTAGGTTGTTTAGACTCAGGTTTAATCTTATCATGAGTCTTCAACCTGTTAACCGTTATTCTCAGTCCCTCGAAAATTTGCTCGAGAGTGAGAAACTCGGTTTTATAGTATGAGCAGATTTCTGCTAAGATATTTCGAGGTAATTTCCTCTGTAAAAGTAACTTAATTGACCATTCTGAGGCGGATACATCAACTTTAGTACCTAAGGCCTTCACTAGAGAGACTATTTCTAGCCTGAAGCTTTGAAGTGAGTCTGGTCAGTTATTTGGTGCATTCAGATCCACCAACTGGTAATACAGGTTAGCTATACTCAACTCCTTGTTGCAATAGTTCAACTTTAGCAGTTTTATAGCTTCCTTATAATTACTCTCAGTGAGAGCTAGGTTATTTATGACCTTTTTAGCCTCCCCTTTGAGAAGACTAATCAGGTATGAGAATTTAGGAACTCTGTCAAGAGAAGATTTTTTATGTATTTGAACTTCAAATGAAGTCCAAAATGTGTCCCAATTTTCTTCATCCAGCCCTGCAAATGTAGGTAAGTCTAAAGTAGGTAGACGAACCTCAGGTAATTGATTACTGGATTGAGACATAGTATTATTTGCATTAGATTTATGTTGTTTTACTATATTGGAGAGTATGTCAAGCTTATCTTGAGTCTCATCTTCATACTGAGAAATAGTTACCAGAATTTAATCTATTTCATCAGGATCAGTTTCAGTTGCATTCAGTAGGTTGAGATAAGACTGGCTTGTAGATCTGACTTGATCAAATTTGAGATCAGCTACTCTCAATGATGTTTCTAGTTGATAGTAATCAATGGGAGTTGCTTTAGACAAAGTATCAGACTTATTAATTAGTTTGGTTAAATGACCTTTAACCCTTAACATGCTCGGGGTCTAATATCCTGCTATCCACACAGGCGCATGTCATTTTGAAAACAAAAAAAAATTTTTTTTTTTGCTAATCTGTTAAGTTCTGTTCACTGATCACGGGAAAAATAAAAAAAAAATTCTATTGTACTTACTTTTGTTGCAATAGAGCCGAGAAGCTCTGCGATGACGTCACAATCTGCATGGTCGCTCATGCAGTACACGCCCGGGAGATGTTGCGCGCGGTCCTCAAACAGCCAGAGTTGCCACAAATATATTTTCGCGCTATTTATTTACAATGTCTAAGCGCATTTTATCTAATTTTTTTTCACTAATTGTGTTTCAAATACTGTTTGAACATATTTTGTATCAATAATTGTTGCATATTTGAGTATACACAGGCGCACACAAATGTTTTCAATTACGGCAATATAATATGTCATTACAGTCTATTATATTGTATGTTCTGCTTATATTTGTATATATTTACAAACACGCACACGCTATCTGCTTATATGTTTACATATTTACACACTCGCACACGCTATACACACTTTGAAGCACACTTAGAAGATTTCTAGACTGTGGTAGTCATTGAAGCAGTCGACAGCACATAATGGGATACCACGCGTTTCACACCATGTTTGCACAAGCTTCCGTTTCTTGTCTCTACGTGTCGTTGTTTTACACACCAAGCAATCACGTTGGGCTATTGCACGCTTCACACCAGGTGGCAAATACTTAAGTTTGTGTGCTAGGAAGCCTTCAGTGTGAGCGAGGCGTGGAGTACCAGCATGCTGCAACAGTGGGTTTATGATGGGCCGCTGAATACCTGGGACATCTTTTGCAAACTTTCCTAATAACTGTATTGCAGCATCAAATACAAAGTCACGGAAAGTGGGCTTACGTCCAGTTCTCACAAGGTACATGTTGAAACAGTTCAGCATGCTCATGTCCACAAGATGGAAGAACACTTTTTTCGTCCACCTACATGTCTTCTGCACACACTCTGCAGTGCCAATCATCATGTCTGATTTATCAATCAACCGCATGTTGATATTATAGTCTAAAACACAGTCTGGCTTATATAGTGGTGCGTTTGTTTTATGGCTCACTTTCCCACTGTTCACCATTGTTCCATCATGAATTGTTGTCAACAAGTTCACCTCTCTTTTGTCTTTCCACCGAACTGACAGAATGTTATCACTTTTCCTTCTCTGACACTCACCAACTGCAATGTCGTTGTCAAACACAGGCATTTCCCTTCGTTGTGGCTTTACTGTACCAACCAATCCGGTTCTATTTTCTAGCAAGAACCGAGCTAGCAAGGGACTTGTATAGTAATTATCTGTGTATAAAATGTGTCCCTTGTTCATCCACGGAGCCATGATGGTCTTCACTACACTCCCCGAAAATCCATGTTCGTCGTTACCGGGAATGTCTACATCACTAGCCGAGTACAGAATCATGTGTAACACGTATCCTGTCTCACAATCACAAAGAACAAAAAATTTCAGGCCAAATCGGTTTCGTTTTGAGGGAATGTACTGTTTGAATGGAACACGTCCCTTGAAAAGTATGAGAGATTCATCAACCACCAGCTTCTGTGCTGGTACGTAAAAATCTCTGAATTTTCCAATAACATCGTTCATGTAGTGCCTCACTCGCCACAGTCTATCATCAGGTGTTCGGTCCTGAACACTTCCAAAATGTAGACACCTGAGGAGTATCTGAAACCTGTCTCGTGACATATATTTCCCGAATAAAGGTGTTGGTATTGTCTTGTCCTTGCTCCAATAGTCATTTATTGCATGTTTGTGACAGTGCTTCATCAACAAACAGAGTGCCAAAAACACATACATTTCCGCCACTGTGGTATTTTTCCAACACCGCAGTCGTGAAAATTCTGTGATTTCCCTCTCAATCAGGTAAGCAGCATGCAGGTTCGTTTGGTATACAATGTATTCCATGAGTGGTTCATCATAGAATGCTGTAAAATATTCCATCTCAGCCATGTCCTCACCTTGATTAGGGAAAAGGTTTGTAATCCCTACATCTTTATCGTCAAAGTGAGGAATATTAGGAATAAAGTCGTCACCATCACTCCACTCAAGTACACCAGGCGTCCTGCGAGATGCAGAGGAAAGACGGCGAGGAAGCGATGCATACCGGCGACCAGGAGCTGAATACCGTCTGCGAGAAGCACGGCGGCTACGTGCACGTGAGGTGGGTGCACGTGAACACGAGGGTCTTGGTCCCTCATGTGGTGCCATGCGGTGGCGCTTGGCTGGGCGAGATGCTGCTGACGCGACAATTTCTCGCCCAGTTACACCACTGGTACCAGCCACAGGCTCAATAAAACTTTGATCTGAGTCACTAAACCCAGAAAAGGAGTCACCTCCCTCTGACTCGTCACCCTCAAACAGAAAATATCCACAGGAACTGTGAGGTCGTGGTAGAATTGGGGTAGAAAATGGGCGAGGAGGCATGGGAGAGCGTATAGGCCTCGCCATGGCATGGCGGTCATTCTCACTTTCACTGCTGCTGCTACTATCTCCCGACAACTGTGTATAATCCTCATCGTTGTCTGAATCGTCAAACACACTTTCTTCACCTTCAGAGAATAATTCGTGGGCTATTTTCTCTGGGGTGAGGGACTGAGTGATGCGTGCTCGTGAGGCGTTTGACCGTGCGCTCGCCATGGTGACTCTCGCTAAACTGAGGCCTCCCATGCCATCAGAGCGTGAGCTGGATTTTTTTTCAAAATGGCCGCTGTTTACTAGAGCCCCTGGGCAGCGTATGGGACCCCCAGCTACACCGCGGGCCATTCAAATCGTGCGCGGTACCCATACACTTCATATGAAGTGAAGCGCAGTTGACTGGTAAAACGATTTACACTTCATATGAAGTGATGCGCACTTTAAGGGTTAAGGCCAATATAGGTTCTCCTTATTTGTTCAGGAGTAGCCATGTTGGCTTTAAGTCCAAGTTTCATAGGACTTGAATAAGTATTACTAATGAAGCTGGGGTACTTGCCCATTAGTTGACAAGTAATATTGAATATAGCCTAAATTAATTTGGCTAAATTACACTCTACCTCACTCTAGGTTAAATGTACTACCTAACAATAAGTAGCTAAGGATTTTGAGCAGTGCTTGAATGTCACCATTAACTGTCTTCCGGCTAGCTCTTCTTTATCGCCATTAGATGTAATAGTGATCATTCAGCAGCACTCAAAATTCATACAAACAAATAATTGATATGGATATACTCTAATCAGAGTTACCATAAAGTTTGAATCCTACCCTTGGTAGGGTCAGCACAAGAATGAATAGTGTATGCACTACTGACTAGTCCAAGACTAGTTGTAAGAATTTCTATCTAAGAAACTACTAATTTATTTAGTCTGCATTTGTGCAAAACTCAGCACAATCACAGCCTAAATTCCTACCTAATAAAGGTTGGCATAGATTAATTTGTGGTGCAATAGTGAATATATAGTTGTGCTGTGTTTTGGGTTTTTTTAGATTTTATAGTTTATATGAAGGTGCACTTGCACACACAGGTGAAAATACAAATATGTACAATTAATTTGGCTTGCTAGCCACAGCCTTTTATGGTGGTTGATTGTGTTGACCAACTTATCAACTACATGTGACCTAGACTCACCTGACAGGTGTACACCATCTCTTGCCAGGTTTTGCCTGTATGGTCTGGCTGTAAATTGAATGTAAGTGGCATCCAATCGTACTCTCTTCCTCAGCTGAAAGTTTATATTTCTGGGGGGAGCCCCGTCGGCTCCCCGGAGCTTTACCGGCTGATATGCTAATGTCAGACTTTGGCATCAGTCATGTGTATGGAGTTCTAGGGCCTACCGGGGACCACGAGCCAGAACCTGGCCCCCTCAGAGAGGCAAGGGGAGCAATGGCCTATAGAAACCCCCGTGTGGTTGGAAGCATTCTATGTCTGCCATCGACCGGGTCAAGCATCCAGAAAGGTAAGCATTCCAAAACAAACCCCTATTCTGGTGAAAATTGCTACCTAAGCCGAACTAGTGGATAGAACTCTTCAACAGAATACAAGGAAACTAGTATTATGTCACCGCGCCGCTGTCTGCGCAGCTCCCCCCTCCCCGGGAGGGGGAAGGGGGAGCCCCAGACCTCCCACGCCGGCTATCCACCCATCAGTTCTTCGGCTGATGCTATAGGCAATGGTTATGTGCTCCGGCTCCAGTGTTTGTTTCAGCACTGTACCTAGAGTGTGGTGTCTGTTTTCTAGGTGGTGCGTGAGCCGGGAGTGATTCTTCAGTACTCGGGCAGTCTCGGGGAATTCCCCTTCCGGGGTAGTGACGGGGGCATTTGGGCCTGTTCCTCCAGCCGTGTTGTATGAGTCTGCCAGTGGGCTCCCTTCCTTAGTGTTTTCACGGCTGCCCCGGTTTTCTGGTACGGCTGGGGCTTTGGGGGAACAACTCGGCCCCGGGGCCTGTCGTGTAGGTTCCCGGGGCTGACATGGGGGGGCCTTGGCCCCGTTAGACCCCGTGGGGTTTTTTATCCCCCTCTAGGCGGGGCTTGTGGTTACGCAGAGTGGGGTCTTTCCTCCCCACTCGCCGTACGTGCTGTTGGACGTCGGCCCCTCCTCGGGCTCGGTTCCTTGGCCTTTGAGTCGGTTGGTTCCGTCCTGTGGGGGATGTTTCCTCCCCCCCTTTTTGGGACGGTGTTTTTGTCATGTTTCCCCGTTCGATGGGGTTCTGCGTGACTTCTGATCTCGGGTGCGCCTGCGCCTTCGTGTGCCTTCGGGACTAGTGTTGGCTTCTGTGTTCTCGAGGGTACGGGAAGGTTTTTTCGCTACTTCCCGCATTATTGGAACGTCTGTCGGCTCCTCGTACTTGTTGCCCTGTTGGGCTACTTGTCGCCCTGTTGGGCTACTTGTCGCCCTGTTGGGCTACTTGTCGCCCTGTTGGGCTACTTGTCGCCCTGTTGGGCTACTTGTCGCCCTGTTGGGCTACTTGTCGCCCTGTTGGGCTACTTGTCGCCCTGTTGGGCTACTTGTCGCCCGGTTGGGCTACTTGTCGCCCGGTTGGGCTACTTGTCGCCCGGTTGGGCTACTTGTCGCCCGGTTGGGCTACTTGTCGCCCGATTGGGCTACTTGTCGCCCGATTGGGCTACTTGTCGCCCGGTTGGGCTACTTGTCGCCCGGTTGGGTTCCATTTTGGGCTCTTTGCTTCTTTGGCCGGTTTTATTGTTCCTGCTTCCTCTTTTGGCTCCTTTTCTCGTGCAGTAGTCCTGGCTGGCGCCTTCCCGCAGGGAGGGTGTGCGGTTCGACCAGCGTGTTATGCGCATGCGCCGTGGAGTTTGTTTTGGTCTGGGCGGTGTTTCAGTGCTGGGGTTTTTGCGCCCCTTTTTTGCTACAGTGCTTCGCCTCTCGTTCTTCTCCCTGGCTGCGGTATGTGCCCCTTCGCGCCGAGGGTGTCCTGGTTCCCAGTTGTGGGGAGGACACCGCGGTTTTCCCGGTGTCATGGGTGTGGACCGCCTCCTTCGCCTCTCCCTGTTCTCCTGCGGGTCCGGCAGGGTCCGGCTCTGGCGTCTTCACCTGGCGGTGCTCCCAAGTTCTGGGCACGGTTGAGTCGTGTCAAGTTCGTGCCACCATTCGCCAGGTGAGTTTCTGCAGTCTGGCGTCTTTTGGCCGGGCGCTGGATGCGGCGGTGTTTATATACCTGTCTTTATTTAGGTATATTTTTGTACGACTGAGACCGTTCGCACACCAGTGACTGTCCCTTTATCACCCCTTCCTGTCCCCCTCATGTGCATGTCCAACCCATGCTGGAGTCATTCAGGGAACCCTCCTTTTTTAATGTTGTGAGGTGTGGGGGTTGTAGGGTTGGTTCTGTACTCGCCTGGTGAGGCTCCTGGCTGTGCTTGCAGGATTTGAGCTCTGGCTCTTGGGTCCCGCCTATCTGGTAGAACTTGCGGGATAGTACCAGTGGAGTGCAGTGGTGCTATTGGCACTTTTGGGAAACACTGTATTACCATCAGTGGTCTGTGCTTGTTACACAACCTACTTGCGAGCATAAGCCTTCTTGCTGGTTCGTCCATGGACTTCCAGGGCGCACTGGCCTGTTTTCGTATGGCAGTTCCGGCCCGTCCTGGTTGTGGGGGTATGTGGGCCGGTGGACTGCTCCTAGCAGCTGCCTGGTGGGCCATCCTCTGGCCGGTCTGGCCTGACCTTGGGCCAGGCTTCAGGTGTAAAAGAGCTCCCAGTACCTCATCCAGCAGGTATCGAGCGGGGTTTCTCCGCCGTCGGTCGCCTGGTGCAGGTTTCTGGGCCTGCAAGGTTTTTGTCGTGTCATGGTTGGCCCTGTCTGGGGTCTGCCTGCTCCGTTCTATGCCTTTGCAGAGGGGAGTTGCTATTTACATGTTGCAGTGGTGCCTGTTGCTGCTGCTGCTGCACGTGTGCATTGGTACCGTGTTTCACGGTGGCGTGTCCTTGTTCCAGTGTCCGGTTGTGGAGTGGCACTTTGCTGCCATTTTGGGCCTGGGGATTGCGTGCGGTTTTTGTCCCTGCCTGATTGTCCGCCCCTGGTTGTTCTCCTGTTTTTTTTTGTGCTTCTGCTCTTTCTTCCTGCAGCAGGGATGTTCTGCGTGTGTTCTTAGGCGTTGGTCAGCCTGTGTCCTGTGATGTGCTTCTTTGTCTCGGTCTATTGCAGTTGTTCGTGCCCCTTGGTTCGGGTCCTGTTCTGGCGGCGACCTTTCCGCCTTCTTTGGTTTTCCTAGCTTTCCCTGCCGGTTGTTGTTTTTTTTTTTTTTGGGGGGGGGGTTCTTGCAATGTCTCGCGTCGGACCCGTCGTTTCTGAACTCCTGGCGGGCTTGCATGCTTTGGGGAGTTTTTTCTGTTCGGCAGACGTTCCATCTCCTTGTGCCGCCTGGGTTTCGGTGGTCGCGCCCGAGATCTTCTCGCGGCTCCGCCTTTTTTCCTGGGCTCGGGGGGGGGGGCCTTGTCAGGGCTGCTTATGTTCTGCCTTGTGGTCTCGCCTCCGGTTGGTGGTCGGGTGGCTTCGTGGTAGGTGTCCCACCTGCGTGCTTCTCTTGGCGGCAGTATGGGTATTTTGGCGGCCCTTCCTTTTCTTGTCCCTTCTTAGGTGGTGTTACGACCCTGGGTTCTCCAGTGGAAACCAGAGGTCAAAACTTGAGCTATTAAACTTTCTGATAGTACAGTTGAGTGCATCACGAACGGCAATTGTTTGTATCTTCCCTGCCAGACGTAAGACTATTATTGTTTCTCAAAGAGCATTTAAAGACTGAGCTGGGGGTTGATTATTAAATAATAACATAGGCACCAACTTTGCTTACTAATACTTTCTAATCATTTGTAAAGTAACAATACGTTGCATAGGGGAAGATCTTTAATGTGCTTAGCTGCACGATCAATTAGACTCCTTCCGGCACCACGACATGGGAGGCCTAGCTGGTCGCTAGGAGGTTCCTTCTCTGGCTGGCGTTCGTGCGGACGAGACCTACTCTGTGGCTGCACCCCTAATCTTCTCCCTTCTCCTCTTACTTATTTCCCTTACCTGAAGTTCCTGTACCCTTAAGTTAAGTACGGGGCATTATTAAGTGTACCTACTCTGGTAGTAACGATTGGTGAGACCTGGGGGTAGTATTTGCCAGTGTTTTGGGTACCCCTAAGTGTTGTGTTTTGTATTAGGGTCCCACGTGGTTTCCCTACCCTAAGCTGCATCCAGCTTCAGTGCTTATCCAGTAGTACTTTACCCTAGCTTGTTCTTAGTGTAAACCTTGTATCCTGCCTACGTGGACCAAGGCTTTTAACGTAAGATAGTGTGGTAAAGTTATTATTATTATTGTTATTGGTGTGAGTGTATATGGGGGGTTGTTAAGGGGTTAATAAATAAGTACATGAATTACAGAGTATCCCTTCTTCCTGTGTGGGAGTGCATTGATCAACCCTTAGACTAACATATATGGTCTAGTAGCAAGTTATTACTACTGTGGATAGTTTATTTTGGGGGCCGGGCCTTTTAGCTCTCCCATATTTGATACTCTGTCTTCTAACTACCCTTACCCCTTAATAGTACCAGTTCCCCATAGAAGCCCCACACCATTATTTATAACAGGTGGTTACCCTTGTTGGCTTGGTTTACTCTCGGCTTGGTTTTCTAGTGGGGGTTGGGGGCCGTCGTCTTGCCACATACTGTCGCCTCTTTTCGTACGGCGCAGGCGGAGCCGCTTCAGCTTGCTTTCGGTCTTGGTGTTGCTTCTGCACCGTTAGTCAGCTGTCTTGTGCGTCGTTTCACCTCCGGCCTGTTCGTGCGCCGCTTGCACCATCCTGGTCTCTGGTCGGCGTGCTCTGTCTTCTCCTCGGTTGGTAGTGCCCCTTCGGTTCCGGTGTGTTTTTTCGTCGGCTCTTTCCTTTGGGCCTTTGCCTCTGGGGGTCAGTTCGCTGAGTTTTCTTGCTCCTTCGGTTTTAGCGTTTTGGTTGTTTGATGGCAGCAGTCTCCATCTTTTCTGGCGCGGGGTGGGGCTGCTGCATTCTGGAGGGGTCCAGGGTTTGTTGGTGCTTCGTTGGTCGGGCCGGGGGTGTGTCGTTTTTGTGTTCAGTGGCGGCCCTCCGCTGTTGTTTGCGTGCCACGGCGTTGGGTCCGGAGCGCGTTTTGCGTTGATCCGGTTCTGTTCTTCCCGGTTCGCGGGTGATGGTGTCCCGGGTGGTCAGCCGTGTTCTTGCGGCTAAGCTGCCTGTGTTCTTCCCTCATGCCTGTGGCGTTCGTGGCTTCGCTGCTCTCGCTGCCGTCTGGGCGACGTGGCCTTGCAGTCTTTCGGGCTTGGATTTTTGGTGTTCGTGCAGGGGCCTTGCTGCTCGTGGTTCTCGTGTTGTTCCCGGGATTTTCGGGGCTGTGGCGCCTTGGGTTGGCGTTTGCTGCCGGTTGTCTCGCCTCCTTGGGGGGTGCGTGGTGTCCGCCTCCCGGTTTTGTCCCTTTGACCTTCCTCTGTGGGTAGTTAGCTCCGGGGAGCCGACGGGGCTCCCCCCAGAAAACCAGCGTTGAATGTAATGAAACGCCATTTTCTGGGCGAGACCCGGAGGCTCCCCGGCAACCCTCCCTCCCTCCGGTCGGCGTTTTTCGCGTGTTTTGACATCCAGCCTCAGAACTGATGGGTGGATAGCCGGCGTGGGAGGTCTGGGGCTCCCCCTTCCCCCTCCCGGGGAGGGGGGAGCTGCGCAGACAGCGGCGCGGTGACGTATGACGTCATACTAGTTTCCTTGTTTTCTGTTGAAGAGTTCTATCCACTAGTTCGGCTTAGGTAGCAATTTTCACCAGAATAGGGGTTTGTTTTGGAATGCTTACCTTTCTGGATGCTTGACCCGGTCGATGGCAGACATAGAATGCTTCCAACCACACGGGGGTTT
Organism: Procambarus clarkii; assembly: GCF_040958095.1. Lineage (NCBI taxonomy): Eukaryota > Metazoa > Arthropoda > Malacostraca > Decapoda > Cambaridae > Procambarus > Procambarus clarkii. Next base: position 48,026,065 of record NC_091154.1, read on the forward strand.
CTATAGGCCATTGCTCCCCTTGCCTCTCTGAGGGGGCCAGGTTCTGGCTCGTGGTCCCCGGTAGGCCCTAGAACTCCATACACATGACTGATGCCAAAGTCTGACATTAGCATATCAGCCGGTAAAGCTCCGGGGAGCCTCCGGGTCTCACCCAGAAAATGGCGTTTCATTACGTTCAACGCTGGTTATTTGGCAGCCCTTTGGTAATATTCTGGACTCACTCCCCAACGATTATTATTGCTTAGTTGGCGAGGTTCCACCAATGTGAACACTACTGAACTGCTAACAAGTTTAAATAAGGAAATTATTGTTTTGGGGTGATTAATTACCTCAGCTGGGTGTCGAGTAGGATGGATGTCATTACCACCTAAATAAATAATAGTTAGATGATGAGGTCACTCTATTGCTGGTGTTAGTGTGGAGTTATTATAGAAATTGTGAGCTGTTGCTCCTGGTGACCTGAAGATTCTTACCTCAGTGTGAGGTATAGGTCTGAGTGTTGTAATTACCTAAGTGTAATTACCTAAGTGTAGTTACAGGATGAGAGCTACGCTCGTGGTGTCCCGTCTTCCCAGCACTCTTTGTCATATAACACTTTGAAACTACTGACAGTCTTGGCCTCCACCACCTTCTCACTTGTTCCAACCGTCTACCACTCTATTTGCGAAGGTGAATTTTCTTATATTTCTTCAGCATCTGTGTTTAGCTAGTTTAAATCTATGACCTCTTGTTCTTGAAGTGCCAGGTCTCAGGAAATCTTCCCTGTCGATTTTATCAATTCCTGTTACTATTTTGTATGTAGTGATCATATCACCTCTTTTTCTTCTGCCTTCTAGTTTTGGCATGTTTAATGCTTCTAACCTCTCCTCGTAGCTCTTACCCTTCAGTTCTGGGAGCCACTTAGTAGCATGTCTTTGCATCTTTTCCAGTTTGTTGATGTGCTTCTTAAGATATGGGCACCACACAACAGCTGCATATTCTAGCTTTGGCCTAACAAAAGTCATGAACAATTTCTTTAGTATATTGCCATCCATGTAATTAAATGCAATTCTGAAGTTAGAAAGCATAGCATAGGCTCCTTGCACAATATTCTTTATGTGGTCCGCAGGTGATAGTTTTCTATCTAGAACCACCCCTAGTAGGCAATTGACTGTGTCCCACTAGTGTTACTTTATACATGAGGTATAAGCAGCAAATAAATTGGTGTGTTTTAGGCTAGCCTATGTGGTACACTGCCGGTAGCCACAATTAATAAAATGTGGTTAGCCTAGATTACTACACACAGTAATTAGTTATGATTAAGGTATTAATTGTAATACATCCGGTTCGATAAGGACCATACTTTTGTGTTGGGAAGAACGCTTACTCCCTATTAATTGATTGATATTTAATTAATAGATTAAATTAATCGAAGGACCACCCTATTTTGACTGAAAAGGGAAACAGATAAAGTTAAATGATAAGGACTGAAATACTAGTGCCTATGGATAGGAAACTATTAAAGATTATTCTTTAAACTTCTATGGGCTGTATAAACTTTCCGTCCTTCATAAAATTGGGGGTTAACACCAGAAGTAATCTACTCCCAGTACGCTTCATCGAGGCTGGTTCTTCCTCGAATAAAAATGAGTAATTTTACTAAATACTATTAAGAAATATTAGATAAATTGATTAATGGTAAAAAGATTATATGTTGATTAACCAAGCAATTATTCTCATTTGACTTTTATGAGGCTAACATATTACGTTAGATATCTCAAGACAGAAGAAAAAGAGGTGATATGATCACTACATACAAAATAGTAACAGAAGAAAAAGAGGTGATATGATCACTACATACAAAATAGTAACAGGAATTGACAAAATCGACAGGGAAGACTTCCTGAGACCTGGAACTTCAAGAACAAGAGGTCATAGATTTAAACTAGCTAAACACAGATGCCGAAGAAATATAAGAAAATTCACCTTCGCAAATAGAGTGGTAGACGGTTGGAACAAGTTAAGTGAGAAGGTGGTGGAGGCCAAGACCGTCAGTAGTTTCAAAGCGTTATATGACAAAGAGTGCTGGGAAGACGGGACACCACGAGCGTAGCTCTCATCCTGTAACTACACTTAGGTAATTACACTTAGGTAATTACCACGACCGCTTACAACACAAGCTGAAATTTCAACTGAATATACTAATTGGTTACACCTACTATTTAATATCCTCACTATGCCATAAAAGGAATAAATTTAATTCCTTATGGACATACTTATTGTTTGGGGAGGTCATGTAGCATAACGATGGACAGTGCACAGTACAAGGATATAAAGAGTACTCAATATAAACAATACTAAGGCACTTAACCTGCTGGTTGTCCACCGAAGCAATCCTAGGTTGCTACAGGAGCAATTGCACGCTCCTAGGCCAATTAAATGCAAGGGCCTAACGTAGTATTGATGGAAATCGACTCTCCCGGGATGCACGATGTGATTGTTGGCGTCTCTAGCGAAGCAGCATGGCGAAATATGGCGGCGTCTCTCCGCCCTCCCTCAACTCGTCTCCTGCATTCACAACAGAAGTTACTAATCACGGATAATTCTTTTCCGTTTAATTACTGATGTAATGCGTTAATGAGAACCGAGTTGCAATTATAGGGAATTAAATAATATCATATTCTTGTTAAATGGTGTTAATCGAGAAATGGAGAGAAATTTTATTTCCTCCATAGCATTCACACGTAACAGGTATAACTGCTACTTGATAATAATTTCAGTTAATAACTCTCGGGTTTGGATTATTGGGAGCTATATTATCCGTAGTTAATTATTGTATGGAATACTGATAATTTTAGAGAACCACATTCAATTCTCTAACATATTGGTAATAAATATGTTTAGATGTACATTATCTGATGGAATCCTGCCTCTCGATGTTGTGAGAATATTAGCAACATGCTCAGATAAAGAAATATTAATTTATGTTAACACTACTGTTAGTGAAATTTATAACTACTGTAATTAGTATATAATAATAATGTATTATAATACAACGGTAGTGTGTTAGTGTTGAAAATTTCCAACATCACCCTTGCAATTCTATGCTATCTCCAATTTATTTAGATGATACATAGATGAATTCGCTTTCTGCGTTCAGTGATGATGCATCTGATACAAGTAGCATAGATAAACAGTGTTAGCGGCTTCCATGGTGGTGTTTTCCATAGATATTTTCAAGAAAACCTGAATCTCTTCCTGACTGACGGACACTCTTTGAGTCAAGCTGAATCTCTTCCTGTGTGGATCATACAAAGCGATCTTTTCAAGACTACCCTACAAATTGATCTTTTCCTATAATCTTTTCAATACTACCTTATGCTTTACAAGCTTGGCTACATACAGCCTGCAAGTACTAAAGCCAAGGGTGTACGTGAGTGCGTTATTTGCAAGCACACAGAATGAAGAAACAGGAAGCGAAAATTTATCTGTACTTAGTGCAACGTGAGCGAAGTCGCTACTCACTTCCGAAGTACTGAGTGTGTAATACAGTGTGTTACTGTGTGAATAGTGTGTGAAACTGTACATATTGTAGTTTTAGTGAATTTTTAACAATATTGTGACAATAAACATTTATTATGGACACATTACTGACACATGTATCACAGTTCCATGGAACATTATGAACGTTCTACTGTATACATATTGTAAAGGACACAAATATGCATCATATACGATAAAAAAACAAATAAAACCGCATTGGAAATACATAGAACAAATAATTGAAAATATATTTGTGGCAACACCCGGTGCTTGAATGGCCCGCGCGACCGTGTCTGGGCGGTTCATGCAAGGGCGACCAGGCCCTGATGACGTCACAGCGCACCTTGTCCACGTCTTCACAAGTGGAATTTGGTATTTATTTTTACATAGACATGTTCAGGGAAGGGAATTTATCATTTTACAAAGAAAAAAGAATTTTTTGGGAACACTTTATTTCATGCGCACTGGGGGAATTTCACAATAAACTCGGCGCAGCACGGTGGTTAAGATCCAGGTTAAAGGAAATCTTCCCTGTCAATTTTATCAATACCTGTTACTATTTTGTACATAGTGATCATATCACCTCTTTTTCTTCTGTCTTCTTGTTTTGGCATATTTAATGCCTCTATCCTCTCCTCGTAGCTCTTGCCCTTCAGTTCTGGGAGCCACTTAGTAGCATGCCTTTGCACTTTTTCCAGTTTGTTGATGTGCTTCTTAAGATATGGGCACCACACAACCACTACATATTCTACCTTCGGCCTAACAAAAGGTGTTCATAAATTTCTTTAGTATTTTGCCATCCATGTATTTAAAAGCAATTCTGAAGTTAGAAAGCATGGCATAGGCTCCTCACACAACGTTCTTTATGTGGTCTGTTACGGCCGTAATGGGTCGCAACCGGGTTCTTTTCTGGTGGTACTAAAGTTCTGGTATCCGGCCCCAAGTTAGTAGTGGCTTTTAAGGAGTGAGCTCGGTAATGCAAGTAAATAAAAAAAGGGGTTGTGTTGAATACTACACTTCATAAAATGCCGATATATTTACATATGATAACTTTTTCCATCGCCTCGTAAATAATCCTAACAAAAGTATTAGTACACCTAATATGAACAAAAGTGTCTCATGGAACACTAAGTGCTCTTCGATGCTGGCGATGCAGTCTTGTAAGCTACCATGTTTCCTCATCCGTAGGTCTATCCTCAGTAGGTACCGGGAAACAACAATGAGTCTACCCTGGCCACGGGCCAGCCAAACCACAGTCTCACTAAGTGCTTCCTCGTGAAGGCCCACGATCACAGTCCAGCCTGGTGCGGGCAGATACCTTCAGCCTCGCGCTGCTGGGCCACTTCACGTGCAAATACTAGGGTAGCGAGCCCTAGGCAGAGCTTCGTGCAACTTGCTGGTTACTCTCCTCTTCAGCACCTTAGTCAGTCGTCTCTTCTATTAGCCAGCCCTGGGTACGGCGAATCCTGCCACTGCCACTCCACAGGCAGACAGTAGAACACTTCACAGTTCTCTTCCGGCGGCGGATCACAGCTTCCATAAAGCAGACTGGTGTAGAGACCTTGGCTGCCCTGGGTAGATTGACTGTCCCTGTATCACAGCAGCCCTACGTCGACTCTGGATATAGACACGTCATCAGTACACTGGGACACTAAGAAACAACACTTACGTACGCTGACATAGACATACACCTTTTCGCTCAATAGATGGTGCTGATTTTCTAGGCGCCACCTCACCAGAGATCAGCTCCAGTTACCTCTCGGCTACTAGGACAAGAATCTAGCATTTCTGGCTGGTATAGTCCTGTCACTACTAGATGGCATCGTCCAATTAGTGGGGTTTCGGGAGCGGACTCACAGATGGCATTGATGTCGCTACTCCGTGCTCTAACGATGGACTTGGGTTCGTAACATGGTCATCAGGTGATAGTTTAATATCTAGAACTACCCCTAGATCTCTTTATCAGAAATCAGAATTCTTTAAGGATTTCTCACATAATTTATAGGTTGTGTGGGGTCTATGTTCACCTATTCCATATTCCATAACATGGCATTTATTCACATTAAATTCCATTTGCCAAGTGGTGCTCCATATACTTATTTTGTCCAGGTCTTCTTGAAGGGCATGACAATCATCTAAGTTTCTTATCCTTCCTATTATTTTAGCATCATCAGCAAACATGTTCATATAATTCTGAATTCCAACTGGTAGATCATTTATGTAGACATTGAACATCACCGGTGCAAGAACTGAACCCTGTGGTACTCCACTTATGACATTTCTCCAGCCCGATACAATATCTCTGATTACTGCCCTCATTTTTCTATCAGTTAGAAAAATTTTCATCCATGTTAGAAGCTTACCTGTCACTCCTCCAATATTTTCCAGTTTCCAGAACAACCTCTTATGTGGAACTCTGTCGAAAGCCTTTTTTTAGGTCCAGATAGATACATTCAACCCAACCATCTCTTTCCTGTAAAATCTCTGTGGCTCTATCATTGAAACTGAGTAAATTTGATTCACAGGATCTTCCAGATAGAAAACCATACTGTCTGTCTGATATATTATTTCTCTCCAGGTGTTCTACCCATTTAGTTTTTATTATTTTTTCCAATATTTTGACTATTACACTTGTTAATGATACAGGTCTATAATTGAGGGGGTCTTCCCTGCTGCCACTTTTGTAGATTGGAACTATGTTAGCCTGTTTCCTTACATCTACCAGGGGGGGCCTGGTAGCCTGGTGGATAGCGTGCAGGACTCGTAATTCTGTGGCGCGGGTTCAATTCCTGCACCAGGCAGAAACAAATGGGCAAAGTTTCTTTCACCCTGAATGCCCCTATTACCTAGCAGTAAATAGGTACCTGGGAGTTAGTCAGCTGTCACGGGGTGCTTCCGGGGGGTTCTGTGTGTGTGTGGTGTCGGGGAAAAAAAAAAGTAGTTAGTAAACAGTTGATTGACAGTTGAGAGGCGGGCCAAAAGAGCAAAGCTCAACCCTCGCAAACACAACTAGGTGAATACATCTACTACGACTCTTGTACACAGGGATGTCTGAAAAATTAGCTGAAGTGGTATGCTGAGCTCAACTGCACATTCTCTCAGAACCCATGGTGAAACAACATCTGGCCCAACTGCTTTGTTCTTTCTTAGCTCCAAGAGCATTTGTTTCACTTCGTCTCTAGACACCTCTATGTGCTCTATGTTGTTGTCTGGAATTCTTATTGTGTCTGGTTCCCTGAAGATCTCATTTTGACAAACACACTTTGGAACATTTCATTTAATGTTTCACATATTTCCTTTTCATTTTCCATGTATCTGTCCCCCATTTTCAACCTCTGAATATTATCCTTTACCTGCAGCTTGCTTTTAATAAATTTATAGAATAGGCTTGGATCTGATTTACATTTGTCTGCTATACCATTTTCAAAGTTCCTCTCTGCCTCTCTCCTTGCTAATGTGTAGTTATTTCTCGCATCTTTGTATCGCTGGTGTGTTTGGGGGTTTGGCCTCTTCCTATAATGATTCCATGCCTGTGTCTTTTGATCTCTGGCCCTCTCACAATTTATGTTGAACCAATCCTGTTTCCTTATTTTTTAGAAATTTTCTAGTTCTTTATTATGCATGTCTGTTTTGGTATGAATGTTTGTGTGCCTTCATCGTATATTTTGCAAAATATGGCATACTTCTAATTTACTTCCTTACCTAAAAACAAGTCTGTCCAATTATACCCATGAAAAAATTTCTAAGTTCCCCATAGTGTCCTCACTTGAAATCAAGTTTAACAGCCGTTTCAGTGTCCACATTCTCAACTTGATTATATCGCAAAGCCTATTTTATGTCCAAGAGGACATGATCACTCTTTCCCAAGGGAGGAAGGTACAGGATGTCAAATACCTCTTCTTCTTTCCTGGTGAATATTAGATCCAGTATTGACGAAACATCCCCTTCCCTCATTCTTGTAATTACCTAAGTGTAATTATCTAAGTGTAGTTACAGGATGAGAGCTACGCTCGTGGTGTCCCGTCTTCCCAGCACTCTTTGTCATATAACGCTTTGAAACTACTGACGGTCTTGGCCTCCACCACCTTCTCACTTAACTTGTTCCAACCGTCTACCACTCTATTTGCGAAGGTGAATTTTCTTATATTTCTTCGGCATCTGTGTTTAGCTAGTTTAAATATATGACCTCTTGTTCTTGAAGTGCCAGGTCTCAGGAAATCTTCCCTGTCGATTTTATCAATTCCTGTTACTATTTTGTATGTAGTGATCATATCACCTCATTTTCTTCTGTCTTCTAGTTTTGGCATGTTTAATGCTTCGCATGTTTAATGCTTCTAACCTCTCTTCGTAGCTCTTACCCTTCAGTTCTGGGAGCCACTTAGTAGCATGTCTTTGCACCTTTTCCAGTTTGTTGATGTGCTTCTTAAGATATGGGCACCACACAACAGCTGCATATTCTAGCTTTGGCCTAACAAAAGTCATGAACAATTTCTTTAGTATATCGCCATCCATGTATTTAAATGCAATTCTGAAGTTAGAAAACATAGCATAGGCTCCTTGCACAATATTCTTTATGTGGTCCTCAGGTGATAGTTTTCTATCTAGAACCACCCCTAGATCTCTTTCTTTATCAGAATTCTTTAAAGATTTCTCACATAATATATAGGTTGTGTGGGGTCTATGTTCTCCTATTCCACATTCCATAACATGACATTTATTAACATTAAATTCCATTTGCCAAGTGATGCTCCATCTACTTATTTTGTTCAGGTCTTCTTGAAGGGCATGACAATCATCTAAATTTCTTATCCTTCCTATTATCTTAGCATCATCAGCAAACATGTTCATATAATTCTGTATACCAACTGGTAGATCATTTATGTACACAATAAACATCACTGGTGCAAGAACTGAACCCTGTAGTACTCCACTTGTGACATTTCTCCATTCCGATACATTGCCTCTGATTACTGCCCTCATTTTTCTATCAGTCAGAAAATTTTTCATCCATGATATAAGCTTACCTGTCACCCCTCCAATATTTTCCAGTTTCCAGAACAACCTCTTATGTGGAACTCTGTCGAAAGCCTTTTTTAGGTCCAGATAGATGCAGTCAACCCAACCATCTCTTTCCCGGAATATCTCTGTGGCTCGATCATAGAAACTGAGTAAATTCGATATACAGGATCTTCCAGATCGAAAACCATACTGTCTGTCTGATATTATATCATTTCTCTCTAGGTGTTCTACCCATTTAGTTTTGATTAGTTTTTCCAATACTTTCACTATTACACTTGTCAATGATACAGGTCTATAATTGAGGGGGTCTTCCCTGCTGCCACTTTTGTAGATTGGAACTATGTTAGCCTGTTTCCACACGTCTGCTACGATTCCTGTACACAGGGATGCCTGAAAGATCAGGTGAAGTGGAATGCTGAGCTCAGATGCACATTCTCTCAGAACCCATGGTGAAACGCCATCTGGGCCAGCTGCTTTGTTCTTACCGAGCTCCTTGAGCATTTTTTCCACTTCGTCTCTAGACACTTCTATGTGTTCTATGTTGTTCTCTGGAATTCTTATTGTATCTGGTTCCCTAAAGATTTCATTTTGTACAAACACACTTTGGAACTTTTCGTTTAGTGTTTCACACATTTCCTTTTCATCTTCCGTGAATCTATTTCCCATTTTCAACCTCTGAATATTATCCTTTACCTGCAATTTGTTGTTTATGAATTTATAGAATAGACCTGGTTCTGTTTTACATTTGTCTGCAATCCCTTTTTCAAAATAACTTTCTGCCTTTCTCCTCACCTCCGTGTAGTTGTTTCTCGCATCTTTGTATCGCTGGTATGTTTGGGGGTTCGGCCTCTTCCTGTATTGATTCCATTTTTGTGTCTTTTGGTCTCTAGCCCTCTCGCAATTTCTATTGAACCAATCCTGTTTCCTTGTTCTGCATCTCTGTTTTGGTATAAATTTTTTTGTGCCTTTATCATATATTTCACAAAACTTGACATACATCTCATTCACTTCCTTGCCTAGCATCAAGTCTGTCCAATTATACTCACTAAAAAAATTTCTAAGGTCACCATAATGTCCTCTCCTGAAGTCTGGTTTTTCAACTGCTTCAACCTCCTTATTTTCTTCCAGCTTATAACGCATTGCATACTTTATTCCCAAAAAGACATGGTCACTTTTACCCAAGGGTGGAAGGTACTGAATGTCAAATATCTCTTCCTCCTTCCTGGTAAATATCAAATCTAGCATGGAGGGAACGTCCCCTTCCCTCATCCTCGTAGCTTGTTTAACATGTTGATACAAGAATGTTTCCAGGATGAGGTCTACAAATTTACAGGTCCAAAAATCTTCTGTTTTAGCTTCATATGCTTCCCAGTCTATGGATTTCAAGTTGAAGTCACCGACTATCAACAGTCGTGATCTATCGTTATCCGCTCTCGCTATAATCTCTCTCATTACAGGCATACCTCAGAATAAGAGTTTAATCCATTCCTGGGGACGCCTCGTCTTCCGAAAACTCGCATTCCGAAGTTAATTTCCCCATAAGAAATAAAGGGAAATGAATTAATCCGTTCCTGACTACCCCAAAAACCCCACATCAAACTAAATTTTTATACCTAATTTACCTAATTCATCTAAATAAACCTACAAAACTGTGTTCCAGTTATTACTTACCTTGCTGTCGAGTGCTGTAGGCGTATGGAAGATGGTGAGGAGGGGGGAGGAGGAGAGGAGTTACTGTTTGGAAGGGGAGTCCCCTTCCATAATCACATCACATAACCCCATGCCTTGTAACACTATGGATACCACTTCTCTTTCTAAATTTTTCAAACCAGCCCCTGCTTGCCTTAAACTCTTTCTTATCTGCATCACTCGTTGCAGGGGTATTCTTTAGAAGGTCTTCGTGCAACACCCTGGCTTTCTCACAAATAATGGCCTCCGAAACACTATCACCCCTCAACTCCTTGTCGTGTATCCAAATTAATAACAACTTTTCCACTTCTTCAAGTATTTGTGGTCTTTGTGCCGTTAATGTTCTTACTCCTTTTGCCACTTTAGCACCCATAATCTTATTTTTCTTCTTAAGTATAGTGCATATTGTTGATGTGGCTTTGTTGTACTGCCTACAAAGTTCAACAACACGTGTACCGTTCTCATGCTTCCGAATGATCTCTTGTTTCTCCTCTATTGTCATCCTCACATGAGCTTTCTGGCCTTTATCCTTACCACTGGCTTTCTTGGGACCCATGGTGAGATATATAATAACAAATTGTATAGACAAATCACCAAAAATCCAACAAAACACTGAAAATCCACGAGAAGAATTGATGTGGGGGTAGTCACTGAGCGCGAGACAATGGTAAACTGAGGGGCGGAGGGGCGACGATCGCCGAACCACCACGCGCTAGGTCGGCCTGTACGCGTATCAACAAACTCGCGTCCCGAAGTAACCCTCGCCTTCTGAGACAAATTTTTGGAGTAAATACTGCTCGCCTTCCGAAAACCTCGCATACAGGGACAATCGCATTCCGAGGTACCACTGTATTGTTATAAGACCTTCACGTTTACTATCTAGCTCCTCCTCTGACCATGTGCTGCTTGGCGGTGGACTATATGCATTTATTATCATTAGTTTATCATCCTCATGGCAGATCTCTAGTGCTATTATGTCAACTTCTTGTGGATTGGCAGTCATTATTTCGTTCACCTTTAGGTGTTCTTTTACCAGCACAGCAACGCCACCGCCTTTCCTAATTTTTCTGTCCCGTCTCCAAATTGAGTAGCCCCTTGGGAATATGACCTCATTTAAAATTACATCTTCAAGTTTTGTCTCCGTGAGTGCAACAATGTCTGGTGTCTGCAGCTGTATTACATCACTTAACTCCAGTATCTTCGATCTCACTCCATCTATATTGGTGTATGCAATCTTCAGGAACTTGTTCCCCCTCTCCTTATTCTTCACTCCCCCTCTCTCTATTGATTTTGTTGGTTTGCCTACCCCTATCACTTTGTAGAAAAAAGAATTTATTTCTTCTTCATTCCTGCTCTCATTTAAATGTTTTGCCTCGGCGAGGTTCAGTTTCAGCTTCTCTCTATCTTCTATTGAAAGATCTCGTCTTAACGACCACCCTTTCCCATCCTCATCACTTTGCAATTTTCTAGCATTCCTTAGTACTTCTTCCATCTGTTTGGCACCGTTTATGGTGATCCTCAAAGGTCGATCTTTCCCTTTTACGTACCTGCCTATTCTCCTGTAGTCGCACACATTCTCTATGGTTGTAAGACCTTCCACGAGGCCAACAATTTTATCTACTACTTTAGCTTCTTCTACAGCTCTTTCTAACCTAGATGTTATCGCCTTTTTGCAGCCAAAAATGATCAGGGACTTACTCCGATCAACTGTGTTTTGCACCAACTTCGGGTTAGATGCCAATTCTTTTCTCACTTCCAGCCTAATGTTTGTTTTATCTTGATTGCTGCAGTGTTTGACTTCCTTTACTGCTTCTATTTTTTCCTTCTCCTTGGCCACTTGTGCATAAGTGAGTTGCATATCTTTCTTGCACTGTTATATTCCCTGTGTAACTTCCTCCATCTGTGCTGACAAAAGCTGTTTCTCCTGTTGAATTTCCTTGCCTAACCTGTTGTAGTCATTTATGTTTAAATTTACTTTAACTTCTTCCAAAGCTATTTTTAAGAGTTTATTTTCTTCTTCCATGGCTTTGCAATTTGTTTCCAATTGATTCTTGTGGCCTGCTTGACGTGTTGATACATGAATGTCTCCTAGATGAGGTTTACAAATCTGCCGGTCCAAATGTCCTCTGTCCTTGCCTTGTAGGCCTCCCAGTCTATTGCCAGTTAAAGTCCCCCAGTACCAGCAATCGGTATTTATCTTTGTCAGCTCTTACCATAATCTCTCTCATGACCATTATGAGGCCCTCTTGTTTTTTATCCAGTTCTTCCTTTGTTCATGTGTTGCTTGCTGGTGGGCTGTAGGCATTTAAAATTATCAGCTTATCATCTTGATTCCAGATCTGCAATGCCATTATGTCAATATCTTGAGGGTTTTCAATCATTAACTCTCTTACCTTCAGGTGTTCTTTCACCAGCACAGCCACTCCTCCTCCCTTCCTAGTTTTCCTGTCACGTCTCCAAACTGAGTAGCCCCTTGGGAATACGACTTCATTTAACATATTTTCTTCAAGTTTCGTCTCTGTTAATGCGACAATATCTGGGACTTTGAGCTTGATCATATCCTTCAATTCCAATATTTTCGATCTCACTCCATCTATGTTGGTGTATACTATTTTCAGGAACATGTTCCCCTTCCCTTTGTTCTTTACACCCCCCTTTCCTTTAATGATTTTGTTGCTTTGTCTTTATGTACCATTTCACAAGCTTTCCAGTCCCTGACGCTTTGTAGAAAAAAGAATTTCTTCTTCATTTCTATCCCCATTTAGATGTTTCGCTTCAATGAGGTTCATTTTCAGCTTTTCTTTGTCCTCCTTTGAGAGGTCTTGTCTTATTGACCAAAGTTTGCCATCTTCGTCACATTGCAATTTTCTAGCATTCCAAAGCACTTCTGTCATATACTTCACATCATTAACCCTTAAAGTGCACATCACGTCATATGACGTGTTGGACGTTGTTCCAGCCAACTGCGCAACACGTCATATGACGTGTTGGAGTACTACGCAAGATATAAACGGCCCGCGGATACACGGGGTTCACCACACCTTCATCAGGGCTCTTGTAAACAGACGCCATTTTTTTTAAAAATCGTGGGCCAAACTCCCGGGTGTTATTGGCCTCAGTATTGAGTGAGCAACCAAGCCTGATACACACAGCATGAGCTAACAGCACTGCTGTTCAGCTTGTGACCACAGCATCACCTAAAAATGCCAAAATATACTTGTTCATGCTATTATGTAGCGATGATATTATTACAGAAGACCCCTGACTGTAATAAAACTGACCAGGGTTCTGATAATAGCAGGATTGTGGTGATATTTAGTGCTGTGCACCATGGAGGGAGGAGTAATGCTGTGGGAGGGAGGGTGGTGGCGTCTGCACTACGCCACTGGTTTACTGGTTGCCACGATGGTCTTTGGGCACCATACCAGTTTATTTGTACAAGTATGGTGAATAAAACAGGTAGATATTTATATATAATGTGTGTATATAGCATAATAACACCACACAGTATTGTTGGAGGAGAAATATTAGTGCGTCTGGCCTTGAAGGCAGCAGCCATCAGCTGACTGTGTGAGGTCTTACGTCTTTGTGCCTTTACTCACCATACAAGCTTAGATGTACAGTTATGGTGAACAAAACATGTAAATACGTATATATAACGTCTGTATATAAGATATATAGCGTAATAACACCACACAGTATTGTTGGAGGAGAAATATTAGTGCGTCTGGCCTTGAGGGCGGCAGCCATCAGCTGACTGTGTGAGGTCCTACGTCTTTGTGCCTGTACTCACCATACAAGCTTAGATGTACAGTTATGGTGAACAAAACATGTAGATATACTTATATATAACGTCTGTATATAGTGAATTATAGCAAAAACAGTATTGTGGGAGGAGAATGTGGGCGAGTCAGATGACTTGAGGGAGGGCGGGAGTGGCTGGCTGGTACACTGCGGTCACTCCTCATTACTTTTTGACTCATAATAGCTACTTAGTGGTTCGTTATAGTGAACAAAACATGCAGATACTTATATATAACCTGTGCTTATAGTGTAATAACCAACAGAGTATTTGTTCACTGATTGATGAACATAATTGAATCAACAATATGCTCACCATATTTTTGAGTACAGCAATGATTCACTCATTTTATTATATAAATATATCAAACTACACACTATTGAATAATATTACAGCAAAAAAACTATGAAAAATCAATCAGAGACATTGAAATAATTAGGTAATTATCTCTTTGTGGCAACTCCGGCCTGACGATTTGGCCCCGGGTCCAGATATGAAGGTTCCCCGGGGTGGGGGAGGGGTTTACTTAGGGGGCATAGGCCCTGTTTGTGTCCGCTGGGGTTTTGGTACCCTTTGATTTGGCTTGTTGTTACAGGGGGTGGGGTTTTCTTTTCCTCCCTCCATGTACGTCTTAGTTGGCATCGATCTCTCCCTGGGTTTGGTTCCGGGTTTCCCCTGGGTGCTTCGGTTCCTGCCTTCTGGAGGTTTTCGGTCTCGTGCATCCCGTTTTCTGAGGTGCGGGTGGTCCTTGCAGCACGCCTCCTGCGTGGCCCAGATTATGCCTCATTGCTGCATCCTGCCTTTTTTTCGGTGTGGTTATTTTTCTTCCTGGGTGTGTTGCGAGGCTCGAGTCGTCCTGGTGGGCAGATTGTCCTGTTCTCGTATGGAGGCATGGTATTCATTCTGTCAGGCTGTGCGCTTGAGTGTGAGGGGCCTTTATGGTGGAACAGGGTTGCCTAGAGGGTGGGTTTATGCACCTCGTGGCATATTTGTTTGCCCCTGTCCTCCCTCAGTGTTTCGGCCTTGTTCGTCTTCACGGGCAGGTTCCTTCCTTCAGCTGCCCTAGTCACTGGGATCTTGCGTGCCTGTGGTCATTGACTTCAGTCTTGTGCCTTTTTCCCTTCTCGAGCTGTCTTCAGACTGGCTTGAGGAGGTTGTGGGGGCGCTTGGGCCGAGCCTGGGTCTGGTGCACTAGTCTCGGTGGTGCAGGTGTTGGCTGCTCTGTTGGTGCTGTTTGCCCCCGTCCCTGTGGGGGGCGGTGTGTCTGTTCTTGCTTTTCATCTCGCGTGCCGGTGGGCAGTGTACGCGCTTGCCTTGGGTTCTGCTTGGGCCCTGGCTCATAGGTTTTCTCGCCTTTTTGCCCTTTTGCTGTTTGCAGTGTCTGAGGTGTTGCAGTTTTTGCAGACGGCGTCTTCTTGTCGTCCCGAGTCGGGCTTGTTGGTTCTCTGGGTGCCCATAAGGGGGTCTTCCCGGCAGGGTCGTGTCAGGACTTTGGGCTCTTTCCGTCGGGGTAGGCCAGTGGTGCCTATTTCGGAGTCGGTGTGGCCTTCAGGCTCTGTTTTGTTGGCTTTTCAAACTGGGCTTTGGCCCTTCGTGGGAGTGTGGCTCATTCTGTTTGCTCATGCCTGGTCCTGCACTTTGTGGAGTTTTCAGGTCGTTTCATGCGGCCTGCGGTGGTGTTGGGTGGCCCCTCCTTCTTCAGGGATTTTGGGCTGGTGGGGCGGGCCTCTTCTCCTGCGCTCATTTTTGTTCTTCTTGGAGCGGGTTCGTTTGGGTGTGATCTATGCGTCTTTTGCCGTTTGTTCAGATGCTTACTCTGTCTTTGGTCCATCTTCTCTTGGAGCCGGGCGCTGGGTTGGTGTCCCTGGACCTTTGGGATGCGTTTTGGCCTGTCCAGGTTCTTCCGGGATTCAGGGTCTCATTCGGTTTTATTGTGGGGCTTCTGGATTCCCATTTTTCATTACTTTCTTCGATTGCATTTGGCACTTTGCGTGGTTTCGCTGTTCAGGTTCTGGTCTACCTTGGCAACTGGCTGGTATGGGCTTCCAGCTGGACTGCATGTCTGCTCGTCAGGGTTTTGGTTCTTCCCAGCTAGACGGGGTCGGTTTCCTAGTGTTCTGGCGGTATTTTCATTTAGGGTCCTCTCAGGTTCGGTCCTGGCTGGGTCTTGCATGGAACTCTCGGACCACTTCTTTGTCTCTCCCTCCAGAGGGAGGGAGGGAGAGACAGAGAAGTGGACACCGACGCCTCTATCACGCTGATGCATGGTAGAGGCGTCTCCCGTTGTATGTGGCGACCTTCATTGACCGCGAGGCTGTCGGGGTTGATCCCTTCAGGCAGGACTGGTCGAGGTTGGGTTACCAGTACAGTAGTACCTTCATTTACGATCATAATCAGTTACCAGAGATACATTGTCAACCAAAAATTCGTCAACCAAAACAAATTTTCCCATAAGAAATAATGTAACTGAATTAATCTTTTCCACACCCCCAATATATATTAACCTAAAAATATATTTTATACAGAATACTACTCATATTTTTCATACACTAAACACTCGGGTATAAATATAAACCATAAATAAAATAAGTGAACATTTAACTGCACTTTACCTTTACCGAGGATTCTTGTTGGTGCACGGGAGACGGTGAGGAGGTAGGAGGGAGGCAGGGAGGAGCGGTGATGGTGTATGGGGAGGGATGAGGAGGGAGGTGGTGAGACCGTCCCCTGCTTGCATTAAACACTTTCGTATCTGCATCACTGGCTCCAGATTTTGCTTTCAAACATTTTGCTGCCTCTATTACGTGGCAGCCAGTCAGAACCAGTCACTTACAGTCACAAGTCAGTCAAGCATTCACTGTTGTGGTAGCAAACGGTTAGGCATTTACAGTCAGACATTTACAATCAATCAGGCTTTCACAGTCAGTAAACAACAAGAGTTTAATGTCAGGCAGACTGCCTCCTGATCCACCAGCTGTTAGCAAGGAAGCCCGTATTAATACCATCCAGATGTGGCTGGGGGATGGGGGTAACCAGTGTGGGGATGGAGGTTGCGGGGAGGGTGCAGTGTGGGGGATGGAGGTTCGCCCCACCCTCCATCCAGTCCCCTCACCATCCATCCATCCAGTCCTCTCACCATCCATCCATCCAGTCCCCTCACCATCCATCCATCCAGTCCCCTCACCATCCATTCATCCAGTCCCCTCACCATCAATTCATCCAGTACCCTCAACATCCATTCATCCAGTCCCCTCACCATCAATTCATCCAGTCCCCTCACCATCCATTCATCCAGTCCCCTCACCATCCATTCATCCAGTCCCCTCACCATCCATTCATCCAGTCCCCTCACCATCCATTCATCCAGTCCCCTCACCATCAATTCATCCAGTCCCCTCACCATCCATCCATCCAGTCCCCTCACCATCTATTCATCCAGTCCCCTCATCATCCATCCAGTCCCTGCCTCCACCATCCAGTCCCCCCCCTCCACCAGCCTGTCCCCCCTCCACCATCCATCCATCCAGCCCATCTATCTTTTCAGTCCATCCATCCATCCAGTCCCTCCACCATCCATGCACCCCCTCCACCATTCACCCCCCCCCCTATCCATCCATCCAGTTCCCCCACCATCCATCCATCCATCCATCTGGTCCCCTCACCATCCATCCACCCACCCACCCAGTTCCCTCACCATCCATCCAGTCCCCTCACCATCCATCCATCCAGTCCGTCCATCAATCCAGTCCATCCATCCATCCAGTCCGTCCATCAATCCAGTCCATCCATCCATCCAGTCTATCCATCAATCCAATCTATTTATCAATCCAGTCCATCCATTCAGTCCATCCATCAATCCAATCCATCCATCAATCCAGTCCATCCATTAATCCAGTCTATCCATCAATCCAGTCCATCCATCCATCCATCCATCCAGTCCCCCCCACCATCCATCCAATCCATCTCCACAATTCATCCATTCATCACCCCCCTCTATCCATCAATCCAGTTCCCCCCCACCATCCATCCAGTCACCTCACTATCAATTTATCCAGTCACCTCACCATCCATCCATCCAGTCACCTCACCATCCATCCATCCAGTCAACTCACCATCCATCCATCCATCCATCCAGTCACCTCACCATCCAACCATCCAGTCACCTCACCGTCCAGTCACCTCACTATCCATCCATCCAGTCTCCTCACCATCCATCCATCCAGTCACCTCACCATCCATCCATCCATCCATCCAGTCACCTCACCATCCATCCATCCATCCATCCAGTCACCTCACCATCCATCCATTCATCCAGTCACCTCACCATCCATCCATTCATCCAGTCACCTCACCATCCATTAATCCAGTCACCTCACTATCCATCTTGGGACCCATTGCATGATATATAATAAGAACTTTCATGTTAAGAAAACTAAAAGGCTCAAAAGGCTTCAAACGAACCCCACCACGCCTACAGCGGAGCTGAAACCCCCACCAAAACGAATACCAGCTCCCATGCCCACTAAAACCGCGTGGGGTCTACCCATTCAGGAAGAGGGGGCACACGGCCCTTCACCATCGGCCATGGTGAAGGGTGAGAAGACAGTACAGGACAAAAAGAAAGATGGAGGACACAAGAATCATGTTCAAAGCAGTCGGCCTCCCATTTCATCCAGCAAGCACACTGGGGCCAATAGGAGTAGCAATTCCAGTGCCAAAGTTACCACCGAGAAGGGTCTAAAAGCCACTAGGCCCCTAACCTGCACAACATTAAATAGTGCTCCCACTGAACTGGACGCTCTCTGGCCAATGCTCAAAACTTTGGTCACTGAGTTGATCGAAAATCTGCTGTCTTCACATGGAATCAAGCAAACCACAGAGACTCGGAAGACAATTGAGCACAAGCTCAAAAAATTCGAAGATGTAATATCCACACCGTCAAGACAGCAGGGCAGGAGACACCCCCATAAAAAGCAGATAGAGTCCAGCTCGTCAGAAAGCGACATTGATGAGTCAATTTCAGGTCCACTAAGAACCTGTACACCAATTGCAACTTCCATGGCGTGTTCATCAGACTCCATGGATACCACGGAATTATCAGCAAATTCCAAGAATCTAGAATTCTAAAGATCCTGCAATGGAATGCGCAAGGACTGCACACTAAATTGCAACACTTGCAATGCATAGAAGCAACCAAGGGCATAGACATCCTGATACTACAGGAGAGCTTGCTTCGAGCCGGATTAGAACCTAAAATCTCAGGCTATCGAGGCTTCTTCCTTCCATGGATCAATGGGCAATCCAGGGGATGTGCAATCTATGTAAAATGTGACCTGATCTCCAAATCCATAACCAGCCCACCCAATTGTGGAGCAGGGACAGAGGTAATGGGAGTCACCATTGAGCTAAGACACGACAAACTTGAAGTGTTCAATGTGTACAGGTCTCCACAAGCTGAAATGGATCTCTGTGTGTTATTTGGACACGCGACAACAACAAACACAATCATTTGTGTAGATTTTAATGCCCATCATCGATTGGCACTGGGCTCGAACAAAACAAATGAAGCCGGCATACACATTACACATCTACTGGACCAGCTTCCAGAAATACAAATCCTAAACAAGAATGAACCTACCCACATCCAAGGAGGCAGATTAGACCTAACCTTCGTTTCAGCCTCCCTAAGAGATGCAGCAACATGGTCAGTTGAGCCCACACTCACAAGCGACCACTATGGGGTCCAAATTGATCTTCAGTTAGACCTACCCACCCCACCTCCGCCTCCATCTGAAGCCTGGAACTTTGCTTTAGCAAACTGGGACCGATTTCAAAACCTCATTTCAGAGTGGCAAAGAAACTATGATCTTCCCGAAGACATTAAGCAGGCAGAACAAGAATTTGTCAAAGCGATTCAAAGTGCAGCCAACCACTCAATCCCACTGAAAAAACAGTCCACCGGACACCATAAAGATCATTGGTACTATTGCAAACGTGTCAAAGAACTCAACCATAGACTCAATAGAACAAGAAAGCTATACAAAAAGCAGCCAAGTGACTGCAACAGGATCTTACTTTGTGAGGTCAAGGAACATGTACATCGAGAGACCAGACAAATAAAAGAACAAAAGTGGCTGGAATGGTGTTCACACCTGAATGAACACACCTCTCTCGGAGAGATGTGGCAGCAAATTCACCGGGCCAAAGGGAATAAAACACCTAAAGCTCCACACCCCAAGGATCCTCAACAGGAAGCCGAAGTACTGGCAACCAGGTTTGCAGAGAGAGCAGCCAGCAATCAACTTCCACCAGATGTATTCGCAGTACAGACCGGACTAGAGGAAGAAAGGTGGCACAGAATCCTTACAGCATGTGAAGAAGTCTCTGACACTAATGCCCCCTTCACACTGGATGAGCTCAATCGGGCTAAGAAAAACTCCAAGCATACATTCCCTGGAGCCGACAAAATAACCTATAAAATGATTAGAAACCTCGGCCCAGAGGGAGACGCTGCATACCTAAGGTTAATTAATTTAGCCTGGACTTCTCAAACTAGACCTTCTGCTTGGAATAGAGCAGACATAGTGCCGATCCCAAAACCCAAAGATCCAGCTAATCCCAGGCCCATCTCTCTCCAAAGCTGTGCAGCCAAGACGGCTGACAGAATGGCACTCAACAGACTGGAGTGGAAAATGCCTAAACTGCACCATGATATGTATGCCTATAGAAGAGGGGTTGGCACAGTGGAATGTATTACAACTCTGTTAGCCCACTTGAATGACAGACCAGGAATGCTGATATTCCTGGACCTCGAAAAACCCTTTGAACTGGCTAGCGCCCCAGCTATTCTCTGCTGCCTCATTGACAAAGAGGTCAGAGGCAACCTGCTCTCCTGGACCAAAAACTGTCTCATAAACAGAGAAGCAAGAGTAAAACTTCATGGCACAGTCTCTGAGTACAAAAGACATGAAAATGGTACACCGCAAGAAGGTATTCTCAGCCCTCTTCTCTTCAACTGTTTAATGGAAAGAACAATGAGGTTGAAACTCCCACATCACTGCAGGCTGCTAAACTACGCGGACGACTTTGTCATCATCATAAAAGGAAGGGATGCGGCGCGCCTTGCACCCAAATGCTTAGACTGCATCAGTAAAGAGGCAAAACAGATTGGGATCAAACTCAACCCCTCAAAGTCAAAGGCCATACCCATAAAAATAGCGAAGCCCAACATCCAACTCACAGTACAGGGTCAACCAATAGAATGGGTCGACACCTATCAGTATCTAGGAATCATCCTGGACACACACATGAATTTTAATGCTGAGGTCACTTACTTGAGAGAGCGAACTGCGGCCCGGACGGCAATCCTCAGGTCGCTAACCTCCCTTTCTGGAGGAGCCAATCTGCAAGTCCTTCGCACATACTATGTACAGGCAGTCAGATCAGTGATCGATTATGCCGCACCTGCACTCACAAATCTATCACACCAACAGTGGAAAAAGCTTGAAGTTGCCCAAAACAATGCTATGAGAGCTGCACTGGGAGCCCCCATGTGGACCAGGCTTGAAACTCTTAGACTGGAGATGGGTTTGCCCTCTCTACAAGAAAGAATATCACAAAGGACAGCTACAATTATCAGTAAAATAATTATTTCTTCTGATCCAATCCCAGTACGGCAGGCCTTGGTGGTTGGACTAGGCCAAAACAATGGAAACTCTTGGGTTGCAAGAGCAGGAAAAGTCCTAAACAGACTACATTTAAAAAACATGATTCTTGATAGAGAGGGTGATCATCCACACCCAAATTACACTCCTTCCGTGACTTGGGAAGAGCCTACTTTCAAATAGTAATAGAAAGTCTCCCAATGAAAAAGGCTGCCTATGATCCGACAATCCTAAGGCGCATAATAGAAGAGCAAATGTATAGCATAGCAGGAGCAGGAGCCACCCACATCTTCACAGACGGATCGGTGGACACAGAAAATGAGAGTGCTGGTGCTGCTCTTTGCACGACCAGCGTACAGGCATATTGGAGACTGGGAGGACTAGTATCATCAACCCAAACTGAGCTGTTTGCCATACAACAGGCATTCGCATATGTGATTGCACAAAACACTCAAAATGCAATCATACACACAGACTCAAAAGCTGCACTTCAAATACTAGGACAAAAACAGTGGAAAGATTATGTGGAAATAATTACCATCATTTTGTATCTTGGAGCAGTCGCTAAAGGCAAAGGACTCAACATAACTTTAAACTGGATCCCATCCCATATTGGAATCCCATTAAATGAAAAAGCTGATGAAATTGCTAAATTGGCAACTCGTCATCCAGTGATACATAAAACAATTCAACCCAGCCTAGAGAACATAAAAAACATCATCACCAAAAAACTCTCACATCTCAACAAAGCCTACCTGCACCAGAGAATAGCTGAAGGTTCGCCATCTGCAACATGGTATCTTCAGGCAACCAAATTAGAAAGGTTAAATATCCCAAAAGGAATCCACAGGGAAATAGCAGTTAGGCTATATAGACTATGTCTAGGTTACAGATGCAACTGGGAGATTGGTGAACCCCGACAGAGAGAGTGCATCTTCTGCCAAACTGTCACAGAAAAGCCATTACTTCACTATCTTCTGGAATGTGAAGCAACCAATGACCTTAGAAGAGCTTTAACCCTCAAACCGCGCATATCATATATAAATGATATCAGTGACAAAACCGAAACCGCGCACATCATTTATATATGATTTCGTGTCTAGTGCTATAATTTAAACTCCCCGCCTGGGATAGGGGCAGCTATAGTACAGCCACGACCGATAGTTGCCAGATGCCACCTAGAAAAAAAATCCAGGCCAACATTCTTGGGTGTTACAGCGTCAGTATTGAGCAAGCCACCAAGGCTGGCGCACGCAGCACGAGCTCACAGCACCGCTGTTCAGCTTGTGACCACAGCATCGCCTACAAATACCATAATATATATGATACTGCTATTATTTAGCAGTGATAGTATTACTGAAGCCCCCTGACTGTAATAAAACTGACCAGGATTCTGATAATAGCAGGATTGTGGTGATATTTAGCGCTGTGCTCCATGGAGGTAGGCGTAAGGCTGTGCGAGGGAGGGTTGTGGCGTCGTCTTCTGACTGTGTGTGGCCACCATTTATTGACTGCACTCACCATACCAGCTTAGTGGTTTGATATGGTGAACACAAATGTTGATACTTATATATAACGTGTGTATAGAGTGTGATAACAGCGAGAGGAGTAGGTTGGGAGCCGCCATTTTGGTGAGGGAGGAGCGTCGTCTGCACGTCTTGGCATGGTGTTTACTGATGGCCACTATGGTCTTTGGGCACCATACCAGCTTATTTGTTCAGGTATGGTGAATAAAACAGGTAGATACTTATATATAATATGTGTATATAGCGTAATAACACCACAAACAATATTGTTGAAGGACAAATATTAGTGCGTCTGGCCTTGAGGGCGGCCGCCGATCAGCTGACTGTGTGAGTAGCTACGTCTTTGTGGCCTTTACTCACCATACAAGCTTAGATGTACAGTTATGGTGAACAAAACATGTAAATACGTATATATAACGTCTGTGTATAGTGAATAAATACAGAAAGAGTATTGTAGGAGGTGAATGAGGGTGAGTGAGGTGGTGTTGAGGGAGGGAGTGGCAGTGAGTGGCTCGCTGGTGTTTGGCGGTCACTCCTCATTGCGTTTTGACTCACAAGACCAACTTAGTAGTTCGTTATGGTGTACAAAACATGCAAATACTTATATATAACCTGTGTATATAGTGTAACAACAGCAAAACTATTTGTTTATTGTTTTATGAACATAATAATTGAATCACTAATATGCACACCATAATTTTGAGTACAGCGATGGTTCACACATTTTATAATATAAATATACCACAATTCACTGCATGGAATAATATTACTGCAAAAAAACTAAGAAAAAAATCAATCAGAGACATTGAAATAATTAGATAATAATATATTTGTGGCAACTGCCGTCTGACAGCTCGGGCGGAGTAGACCTCGTCTGGCGAAGGCTCTGCCAACGCCCCTTTTTTGCCACACTTCCCTACCCTATTGCGGCTAAAATATGCCACCTACGATTTTTTTGTTATTTTTTCCGTGATCAGGGAGCAAAAATGAACACTTCTATAAGACGAAAGAATTTTTTGGAATTTTTTTTTTTGTTGCGCCTGTGGGTGTGAATTCCATTTGGGCCTCTAGCGGTTTGAGGGTTAAGAGTTCCTGAATCATGCAGTGGCCACCCTGAAGCCATCAACACAGCCACTCTCCTGGTCAACAAAGGTGTTCAGCAACTGGACACCCTCATAAAGACTGTGAAGCAGTATCCTCCCCTGCGATAACAGCTTGATGGTTAAATGCAACCTCAGAATACTGAGAAAAAAAAAATTGTACCACTTACGGGCTATTCATGCCCGTGCCACCTCTTGGGTGGCTTAATCTTTATCAATCATCAATCAGTTAAAAAAAAAAAAAAAGCAGGCAAAGAATGAAATTCTTCACAAAGAATTCAAGTGCGGCTGCAGTCGTCACTACACGTGATAGACATGTAAACAAAATGTAAACAAACTGGGAGTGCCTCGCCACACGCCCCCAGAACCATGCGCTAGTTTGACCCATACGTGTATGAACAGACGTTGTCTTCCAAGTAAACCGGCATACACCAATTCAAATTTTACGATGAATTTGACATCAACCAAAATATTCGTACTCTGGGGAAGTCATCAACTGAGGCTCCACTGTACATCTATTCCCTGGATCCGCTGTTGCTCCAGGTCCTAGCTCGCTTGGGGACTTACCAAGGGAGAGTAGTCTCTTGGCCCCTAGGTGGCCGGCCCAGCCTTGGCTTCATGCACTGCTTGCTTGGTGTACGAACCCAAGGGTCTTCCTGCGGCTCCGCCTCTTTCAGCAGATAGGTCCAGTCCATTGCATGTCTGGTTCACTCGTCTCCTCGAATGGGTGTCTGGTCTTTCTGTCTCAAGTCTTCGTGTCTGGTCTTTCTGTCTCGAGTCTATCCTCACTTGTATGGTGAGCAAGTGGCTTCGTGGCTAGTGTCCCACCTGAGTGCTTCATCTCAGCGGCAGTATGAAGTTTTCTGGCGGTCCTTCCATTATTTCTTATCCCTTCATAGGTTTACTTCTGTCTCTGATCGGGTTATCTTGTCCTTCCTTTCGTGATTGTTCCAGGACTGTCGTCTTATGCCGAATATTGTCGCTTCGTTTTGTGCAGCTCTGGTGGAGGCGCTGCAGCTTGCATTCGGCATTTATGTTAATTCTGCACCATTCCACAAGCTGTCTCATGCATTGTTTCACCTCCGGCTTGCTCATGCACCGCCTGAGCCATCGTGGTCGTAGGACTGGGTGCTCTCTTTTCTCGCTTCTCGGTTTGTTTTGGCCCCTTCAGTTAAGGATCGTTTTTCCATGGTTCTTTTTTTTTCCTGATGGCATTGGCTTCTGGGGGGTCAGGTTGGGGAGCTTCATGCTCTCCTCCGGCGCAGGAGTTTTTGCTCTTTTGGTCCTGGTAGTAGGTTTGTTTGTTTGCAGCCATCTCCTTCTTTTCTGGCGAAGACCAAGACTGCTGCTTTCCGTAGGTGTCCTTGGGTTGTTGATGCTTGGTTGGTTAGGCCAGTGGTGTATCATGTGTTGTGTTCAGTTGTGGTTCTCCACCCTTACCTGCATGCCACGACCTCCTGGGCCGTAGTTGCGCTTTGGGTTGACTCAGTTTCCCTCCTTCCCTGTTCCAAGGTTTCAGGTCTCCCAGGTCGTCTGCAGTGTTATTCGGTCCAGCCAGCCCGTGGTCTGTCTTCGTGCCCATGATATTCGTAAGTTTACTGCTCTGGCTGCCATCTTCGTAACATGTCTTGGACTGACATTCGTGCACAGGGTTTTGGGAGGAGGTCGAACTGGGTGCTAGCTGCTCGCTACCTTGTCATGTTCCTGGGCCTATTCGAGCCTGTCTCATTGGGTCGGCGGTTGCAGCCAATTGTCTCAACTTTACATTGGAAAGTGAGAGTAAGCAGCCTCCTGGGTAAGTTCCTCTTGTTTTGTCTTTGGGTAAGTAGCTCCGGGGAGCCGATGGGAGTTCCACGGAGAAAAAAAAACAGAAAACCTAAATATAATGAAACGCTAGTTTCTTGGTGAGACCTGGAGGCTCCCCAGCAACCCTCTCTCTCTCCAGTCGGCATTTTTTTTTGTGTGTGTGTGTGTTTTAACATCTAGCCTCAGAACTGGGGGTGTGGATAGCTGGCGCGTGGGACTGGGGCTCCCAGGGAGGGGAGGAGCTGCGCAGACAGCGGCACTGTGACATGGTGACGTCATGCTCGTTTACTCGTTTTCGTTTTCATTTGGGGAGTTCTGTTCGGCTTTCAGTAGCAATCTTTTAATCAGAATAGGGGTTTGTTTTGGGTGCTTACCTTTCTGGGTGCCTGACCTGGTCGCTGGCAGACATAGAATGCTTCCAACAACATGGGTTTCTATAGGTCATTGCTCCTCGAGTCTCTCTAAGGAGGGGCCAGGTTCTGGCTTGTGGTCCCCGGTAGGCTTAACCCTTAAACTGTGCAACGCGCCTGCAGGCTCACGTCTGGTTTGCGCAACGCGCCTCCGGGTATTTGTATTTTTCACGTTCCATTCAAAACTCCCGCGGCTACATGGGGTTCACATCATCTTCCTCAGGGCTCTTGTAAACAGACGCCATCTTTAAAAAAAATGTTGTTCCACATTCCTGGGTGTATGGGAGCCTCAGTAGTGTGTGAGCAACCAAGGCTGGTGCTCGCAGCATGAGCGCACAGCACTGCTGTTCAGCATGTGACCACAGCATCGCCTAATAATGTCAAAATATATATATAACTTGTATTATTTAGCTATGATAGTGTTATATTAGAGCCTGAGTGTGATAATGACTGGGTACAATGTTCAAATATCAGTGATTCAATGCTGTTCACGATGTTCACAGCGCTAGCCACAGCACCACAGCATTATTTCGTTCATCTAGGAATCTTCAAATGATTTCTTAGGTTCCTTTTCAAAATAAACATGTAGTCAATTATTCATTTACAGGAATTAGTGACCAGGATTGTGATAATAGCAGGATTGTGGTTATAATTAGCGTTGTGCGTAGTATTGTGGAAGGAGGAATTTTGATGAGGGAGGGAGGGCGAGAATTCAGGTAGCCTCATTGTGTGTGTGTGGCTGCCACTCTTGTTTTGCTCACCATACTAGCTTAGTGGTTCGCTATGGGCCACACATATGTACATGGGTATATATAGTGTGTGTATATAGTGTAAGAACAGCAACAGGAGAATGTTGAGAGGAGCTATTTTGGTGAAGGAGGTGACGTAATCGTAGCGTCGTCTGCTGTGTGATTTTTCATGCAGTGTATGGTGGCCACTGTACTGTTTGGACACAATACCGGCTTACTTGCATAGTTCTGGTATATAAAACATGTAGATAGGTATATAGAACATGTGTAATAAGATCTATAGCAATATGGTGGGAGGAGCAATGTTGGCGAGTAAGATGTTGGAGTGAGGGAGACAGGCTGGGTGTGGCTGCTCTCACTCGAGGTGTTCTGAATGTGTTCATGGCCAAATGCTCCTATTGGCCCATTCGAGGCAGCTGCTGTTGGCCCATACGAGGCAGCTGCTGTTGGCCCATACGAGGCAGCTGCTGTTGGCCCATACGAGGCAGCTGCTGTTGGCCCATACGAGGCAGCTGCTGTTGGCCCATACGAGGCAGCTGCTGTTGGCCCATACGAGGCAGCTGCTGTTGGCCCATACGAGGCAGCTGCTGTTGGCCCATACGAGGCAGCTGCTGTTGGCCCATACGAGGCAGCTGCTGTTGGCCCATACGAGGCAGCTGCTGTTGGCCCATACGAGGCAGCTGCTGTTGGCCCATACGAGGCAGCTGCTGTTGGCCCATACGAGGCAGCTGCTGTTGGCCCATACGAGGCAGCTGCTGTTGGCCCATACGAGGCAGCTGCTATTGGCCCATACGAGGCAGCTGCTATTGGCCCATACGAGGCAGCTGCTGTTGGCCCATACGAGGCAGCTGCTGTTGGCCCATACGAGGCAGCTGCTGTTGGCCCATACGAGGCAGCTGCTGTTGGCCCATACGAGGCAGCTGCTATTGGCCCATACGAGGCAGCTGCTATTGGCCCATACGAGGCAGCTGCTATTGGCCCATACGGGGCAGCTGCTATTGGCCCATACGGGGCAGCTGCTATTGGCCCATACGGGGCAGCTGCTATTGGCCCATACGGGGCAGCTGCTATTGGCCCATACGGGGGCAGCTGCTATTGGCCCATACGGGGCAGCTGCTATTGGCCCATACGGGGCAGCTGCTATTGGCCCATACGGGGCAGCTGCTATTGGCCCATACGGGGCAGCTGCTATTGGCCCATACGGGGCAGCTGCTATTGGCCCATACGGGGGCAGCTGCTATTGGCCCATACGAGGCAGCTGCTATTGGCCCATACGAGGCAGCTGCTGTTGGCCCATACGAGGCAGCTGCTGTTGGCCCATACGAGGCAGCTGCTGTTGGCCCATACGAGGCAGCTGCTGTTGGCCCATACGAGGCAGCTGCTGTTGGCCCATACGAGGCAGCTGCTGTTGGCCCATACGAGGCAGCTGCTGTTGGCCCATACGAGGCAGCTGCTGTTGGCCCATACGAGGCAGCTGCTGTTGGCCCATACGAGGCAGCTGCTGTTGGCCCATACGAGGCAGCTGCTGTTGGCCCATACGAGGCAGCTGCTGTTGGCCCATACGAGGCAGCTGCTGTTGGCCCATACGAGGCAGCTGCTATTGGCCCATACGAGGCAGCTGCTGTTGGCCCATACGAGGCAGCTGCTGTTGGCCCATACGAGGCAGCTGCTGTTGGCCCATACGAGGCAGCTGCTGTTGGCCCATACGAGGCAGCTGCTGTTGGCCCATACGAGGCAGCTGCTATTGGCCCATACGAGGCAGCTGCTATTGGCCCATACGGGGCAGCTGCTATTGGCCCATACGGGGCAGCTGCTATTGGCCCATACGGGGCAGCTGCTATTGGCCCATACGGGGCAGCTGCTATTGGCCCATACGGGGCAGCTGCTATTGGCCCATACGGGGGCAGCTGCTATTGGCCCATACGGGGCAGCTGCTATTGGCCCATACGGGGCAGCTGCTATTGGCCCATACGGGGCAGCTGCTATTGGCCCATACGGGGCAGCTGCTATTGGCCCATACGAGGCAGCTGATATTGGCCCATACGAGGCAGCTGCTATTGGCCCATACGAAGCAGCTGCTACGCGGTGTTCTGAATGTGTTGATGGTGAATGTATATAGTGTGTAAATAGATTGTATATATACACAAATTAGCATGATACATAGTAAATATGTGTACACAAGTTTCATGCGCGTAACACAGTGTCTACGGACAGTACGGATGTTGTACTGCGATATTATAGTGTACGTGTTCATTATACATTGGATTGGCACATAAAAACAATGAAAATGTATTTGGAAAGGTGCGCAAAAAATGAATGAAAATATATTCGCGGCAACTCGCGCGCCCCGCCCCGAGCGCCCCACCGCCCCAGAGAGCTTACGGCATGGGTGCACGGGGAATGATGACGTCACGGCCCAACTTCCGGACCCCATAGTAGCCAAAGTAAGTACAATTTCGACTTTTTTTTTACATTCCCATACTGAGGGAAGGGTTTTTGACACTTTAAAAAGAAAAAAGAATTTTTTCCAGTGAATTTATTTCCTGCGCACTGCGGGGGTGTCACATTTGGAGGCAACGCAGTTAAGGGGTTAAAACTCCATGCATTTTGACTGATACCAGGGTCTAATACATTCACATCAGCATGGATAGTCTCATCCAGAAACTGGTGTTTCATTACATTCATTTTTTTTTCACACCTATATTTGGTACAGTATATACAATTTATGGGACCATGTTACCATCTTACTTCGCCCTTCACTCTCCTCTTTTGTAATGATTTATTGTTTGCTTTAATCATTTCAGAGTTTCCTGTTCTTTATCTCTTTGTAGCAAAAGGGAATGTCTTTGTTCATGACTATACTCATTTAGACGTTTTGCTTCATCAAGATTTAGTTTTAGAAAGGAAGACAGCTTCTCTCTGTCTTCCTTTGAAAAATCTTGTCTTAATGACCATAGTTTCCCATCTTCATTATTTTACAAATTCCTGGTGTTTCTAAGTGAATCTTTCATTTGTTTGACTCCGGTAAGTGTCATCCTTTGGGGTGGGTCTTATCATTTTCATATTTGCCTATCCTCCTAAAATGACTAACATTTTCCTTTGTTGTGAGGCCTTCTTCTGAACCTTCTATTTTCTTGGTGACTTTTTCCTTTTCTGCTGTTCTGTCCACCCTAGATGGTGTCTCCTTTTCCAAACACAATAATTATTATGGACTTCTAGCTAGTGTTTTGTATTATTTTTCTGTTGAAAAGCAGTTTTTTCCTAACTGCCTGTCCGATGTCTGTTCCTAACTGCTCGTATCTGTTTTTGACCTCCAAACAGATTGTTTCTTTCTCTTTTACAGCTTGCATGTTTCTTTCATTTCTTCTTTACACTTTTCCAGTTAATCTGGAGTTACTATGTAGAGTTACTCTGAGTTTTTCCTGTATTTATTTATCTACTTGTTTCAAGTTGCATTCTGTTTGTTGGTGGCATTGCCAGTATAACCCCCCCTGGGACTACCTCTTCTTGAGGGGTACCCCACCCTGGGTAGTGTGTGCACTTTGCCATTTTTCCCGCATGATGTGTGTGATCCTGAGTATCCTGGCTTCACCTGAAGTGTGCGATCCTAAGTATCCTGGCTTCACCTGACGTGTGCACACAGTGCTCTCTTATAATATCAGAACACCATATACAGTATTTCTTTGTTCAATGTTAGAATTTTCAGTAAAACTTGGATTATATGACATTGTGAATTATTACGAAAAGAACAATAAAGTTTATTTAATGTTTTATTGTGTGGAACATTTTATATTTTATCATGGAGGGAAATACCATTTCCAGTATTTTGTCTCCAATATTATTCATGCAAATATGCCTTGACAACACAAATTGGAAATTTATATAATTCTTTTATTATTCAGATTCAATATTAATTTACAGAAGCATGTTCTTTTACAATATAAAAGTCTAGTTAAGAAAGAATGTCATCACAAAGTGGAACAAGATTTAAAAGAGTGCCAAGAAAATATTTATACATCTAGTACTGTAGAAATTCGCTAATCCGGACTATGTGGGAAGGACCCCGTGCTGAATGAGCTGGTTTATTGGATCAAAGGACGTTTCACAGTGGCAGTCCAGAAGTTAAAATTTCCAAAAATGTTTGTACCACAACCAACATAATTTAAATTTCTACACATAATAATTAGTGTTTGGGGCTGAGTGTGTTGTTAGCTGCTTGGCTGGTAGATGGGCAGGGCAAATGGACAAGCAGACAGATGGGTGAGTGGGCAGGCTGGATGGGTGGATGGATGGCAGGCAGATGGGCTTCGTGGTTGGCAGGTGAGTGGCAGGCAAGTGGGTGGGTGAGTAGGCAGGGATAGGTGGGTGGGCAGGTTCTGGCAGGCAGGTGGGTGGGCGGGCTTGATGGGTGGATGGCAGGCAGCTGTGCTTGGCGGTTGGCAGGTGAGTTGGTTGGCAGGTGGGTTGGCAGGCAGGGATAGGTTTGGGTGGGTGGGTGGGCAGGCAGGGATAGGTTTGGGTGGGTGGGTGGGCAGGCAGGGATAGGTTTGGGTGGGTGGGTGGGCAGGCAGGGATAGGTTTGGGTGGGTGGGTGGGCAAGCAGGGATAGGTTTGGGTGGGTGGGTGGGCAGGCAGGGATAGGTTTGGGTGGGTGGGTGGGTGGGCAGGCAGGGATAAATTCAGGTGGGTGGGTGGGCAGGCAAGGATAAATTCAGGAATTGGCAGGCCGATGGGCTTGGTAGTTGGCAGGTGGGTGGGCAGGCAGATATAGGTTCAGAGTCAGGCAGGCAGGGATAGGTTCAGGTGGGTGGGTGGGCAGGCAGGCAGGCAGGCAGGCAGGCAGGCAGGCAGGCAAGCAGGTGGATGGGTGGGCTGGGTGGGTGGATGGCAGGCCGATGGGCTTGGTGATGGGTGGGCTGGGTGGGTGGATGGCAGGCCGATGGGCTTGGTGGGTGGGCAGAAAGGGATAGGTTTAGGTTCATGCAGGTGGGTGGTTGGGTGGGCAGGCAGATGTAGTTGGCAGGCAGGTGAGCAGGCAGTTTCAGGTGGGTGGGCAGGTAGGCAGGTTCTGTATGGGTGGATGGCAGGCATATGAGCTTGGTGGTTGGTGGGTGGGTGGGCAAGCAGGTGGTGGGCAGGCAGGATGGGTGGATGGCAGGCAGATGGGCTTTGTGGTTGGCAGGTGATGCAGATTTGGATGGGTGGGTGAGCAGTCAGGCATGTGGCCACACAACACAGGCAGGAGATGGGTGACTCTCTCTACCCATACCTCCCACCACCTCCCTCTACCCATCACCCTCCTAACCCATGTCACAAGTGATGACAACATCACTTGTGACATACTCACTTGCCGTATGATGACACCATAATATGCGTCTTGTGGTAAACCCTATTTTATTTGTTTTGTTAATATTTAAATGAATAAATAGCCAAGCAATTACATTTTAAATATTTCGGTGTGGTTTTTAATATTTGTAACTAGCTCTCTGTGGAAAAAGAAAAAAATATATAATGAGTAAACAACTGTACCACCATGTAGAGACAACCCTCCCTCCCTCCCTGACTGCCACCCTCCTAGGCTTAACATGCCAGTCACCTCTGGTACACAATTCACTCCACACACCCACAACCCGTACCCACCCTAGTGGGTGGGGTTACCACACCCTCATCCCCCCTGACACCCACCACACTCATACCCACTCCTGACACCCACACCCACTCAAGCCTCCCAGCTTGCCTGAATGAAGCCTGACTCCCTCCTTCTTTCCTGGTGGTTGTGTACAACGAGTGTTATGCCCAGCATTTCACTTCTTTATCTCTTAATGGTAAAGGTTCATGTTATATTCTGCAGAGAGTCAACCCTTGGTTTTGGAGAGATTTTTAGGCTTCAGACTCTCAGTATCGGTATACGCTGATCCGGACAAATATCCTTTAGTCCAGCTTCTATGGACATTCTATCCAGATAGGTATATAACATAATCCACACACAAATTTTGCTGGATTAGAGCATTTTCCGGATCGGCGGGCTTTGGATTAGTGAACTTCTACAGTATATGTGAAAATAAATTATCAGTGTTTTTACCATTTCAGACTTAAGGAAATACTCTTCAGAAGTGCATTCAAGAGCAGATGC
Source organism: Procambarus clarkii (assembly GCF_040958095.1). Taxonomy (NCBI): domain Eukaryota; kingdom Metazoa; phylum Arthropoda; class Malacostraca; order Decapoda; family Cambaridae; genus Procambarus; species Procambarus clarkii. The sequence goes on from NC_091154.1 coordinate 48,059,485, forward strand.
AAAATAGAAATCATATTGATAAGTGTTAAAAAATTTAACACAAATCTCATCTAGCAACTGTGTTCTTTTAGAAGAAAAGCTTTTTGATCTTCAGTGTGCCTGCATAACTCGAGTACAAAAAAAAAATAGTCAAGAAATATGAGAGCTCAAGTAGGAGATAAACTATATCAGTGTTCAGTGTGTCTAAAAGATTTTTCAAAAAAATCTACCTTAACAGCACATATGAGACTTCATACAGGAGACAGACCATATCAGTGCTCCGAGTGTTTAAAAGGATTTTCACAAAAATCTTGTCTAGTAAAACATAAAAGGGTTCATACAGGAGAAAAACCATACCAGTGCTCTGAGTGTCTACAGATATTTTCACTAAAATCTAATTTATTAAAACATGAGAGGGTTCATAGAGGAGAGAAACCTTATCAGTGCTCCGTTTGTTTGAAAAGTTTTTCACGAAAATATAATCTTGTTAAACATGCTAGGACTCATACAGGAGATAAACCATATCCGTGCACAGTATGTCAAAGACGTTTTTCAGTAAAATATCATTTATTAAGACACACAAGGGTTCATACTGGAGAGAAACCATATCACTGTGTAGAGTGTTTAAAAAAATTTTCTCACAAACCTTCCCTAGTACAACATGCAAGGGTCCATACAGGAGAAAAACCATATCAGTGTTCAGAGTGCCTAAAGAAGTTTTCATGCAAGTCAAGTATAGTAGCACATATGACAGTTCATACAGGAGAGAAGCCATTTCAATGCTGTGAGTGCCCAAAAAGATTTTCTGGAAGATCTACTCTAGCACAACATTTGAAGATTCATAAAGGTGAGAAGCCATATCAATGCTCTGAATGTCTGAAATGTTTCATACTTAAACGTCATCTTGTAAATCATGTGAAGCTTCATACAGTCAAAAAAACATACAAGTGTTCTTGATTGACTGTAAAGCTTATAATATAAATAAATTTGTGTAAAACATCGGGAGATTGATGCTGATAAATTATATTGATGGTTAGAATATTTAACAGATTATTAATATATTATAATTAAATGTCAGTTCATTCTGAAGAGAAATAAAACAAGGGGGTAAAAACTTCTGTAAAGACATATGAAATGTGTCTTTATACACATTTGTCCAAAAGGACTAATGATCAAAGGTATCTGGGAAGATAAGAATTATAATTTGTTCACAAAATGACTAAAAGAAATTGTCTCAACTTTCCTGTTCAACTATGTGATGAGAAAGGAAATGATAAAATGAAACAAGATCTGAAGCAGAGGCGAGAGAATATGCAATGATCTGTAATACTTTCTGGACCCAAAAACTTTTCATATTTTTCATGCTGGATGCTTGTGATTGGATAAAGGATTACAGCTCGTAATTATTGAATTTGAATAGGCTACATGTGCCCCAAAATAGAAATCAGATTAGACAATTGGGAGACAGATTGATATACTGAAGAATGATGATTGCAGAGTTGAGTCACGAGTATCGGAGTGGATGACAGTGGTTGTACTGTAATTCACTCTGGTAAAAAGCTAATGAATAATACAAATAGAGCATGGTCATGACAGTACTTTGTACAGGGTCATAGTTAACCCTCAAACCGCTAGGAGCCCAAATGGAATTCACACCCACAGGCGCAACAAAAAAAAAAAAATCCAAAAAATTCTTTCGTCTTATAGAAGTGTTCATTTTTGTTCCCTGATCACGGAAAAAAAAAAAAAAAATCGTAGGTGGCATATTTTAGCCGCAATAGGGTAGGGAAGTGTGGCAAAAAAGGGGCGTTGGCAGAGCCTTCGTCAGACGAGGTCTACTCCGCCCGAGCTGTCAGACGGCAGTTGCCACAAATTACCTAATTATTTCAATGTCTCTGATTGATTTTTTCTTAGTTTTTTTGCAGTAATATTATTCCATACAGTGAATTGCGGTATATTTATATTATGAAATGTGTGAACCATCGCTGTACTCAAAATTATGGTGTGCATATTAGTGATTCAATTATTATGTTCATAAAACAATAAACAAATAGTTTTGCTGTTGTTACACTATATACACAGGTTATATATAAGTATTTGCATGTTTTGTACACCATAACGAACTACTAAGTTGGTCTTGTGAGTCAAAAAGCAACGAGGAGTGACCGCCAAACACCAGCGAGCCACTCACTGCCACTCCCTCCCTCAACACCACCTCACTCACCCTCATTCACCTCCCACAATACTCTTTCTGTATTTATTCACTATACACAGACGTTATATATACGTATTTACATGTTTTGTTCACCATAACTGTACATCTAAGCTTGTATGGTGAGTAAAGGCCATAAGACGTAGCTACTCACACAGTCAGCTGATCGGCGGCCGCCCTCAAGGCCAGACACACCAATATTTGTCCTCCAACAATATTGTTTGTGGTGTTATTACGCTATATACACACATTATATATAAGTATCTACCTGTTTTATTCACCATACCTGAACAAATAAGCTGGTATGGTGCCCAAAGATCATAGTGGCCATCAGTAAACAACATGCCAAGTCGTGCAGACGACGCTCCTGCCTCACCAAAATGGCGGCTCCCAACCTACTCCTCTCGCTGTTATCTCACACTATACACACGTTATATATAAGTATCTACATTTGTGTTCACCATATCGAACCACTAAGCTGGTATGGTGAGTGCAGTCAATAAATGGTGGCCACACAGTCAGAAAACGACGCCACAACCCTCCCTCCCACAGCCTTACTCCTCCCTCCATGGAGCACAGCGCTAAATATCACCACAATCCTGCTATTATCAGAATCCTGGTCAGTTTTATCACAGTCAGGGGGGCTTCAGTAATACTATCACTGCTAAATAATAGCAGTATCATTTATATTATGGTATTTGTAGGCGATGCTGTGGTCACAAGCTGAACAGCGGTGCTGTGAGCTCATGCTGCGTGCGCCAGCCTTGGTGGCTTGCTCAATACTGACGCTGTAACACCCAAGAATGTTGGCCTGGATTTTTTTTCTAGGTGGCATCTGGCACCTATCGGTCGTGGCTGTACTATAGCTGCCCCTATCCCAGGCGGGGCATTTAAATTATAGCGCTAGACACGAAATCATATATAAATGATGTGCGCGGTTTCGGTTTTGTCACTGATATCATTTATATATGATATGCGCGGTTTGAGGGTTAATTGTGACAGAGGAAGTTGAGGTGTTTACAGTTGAAGCATCATCAGTAAGATGATTTGCAATGGAGAAACTTACTACAGTGCCAAAGTGCTTGAATGGCTTTGATGTATACATCACCTTGAGAAAGGATGTAGGTTACATCTGAAAATTTGTTTTTTCATACATTTACACATATATTGGGTCTTTCCTTCACCTTCATGATTTTTACCATAAATTGAATGTAAGTCCCATGAAATGTCCCAGAAACACAACTGGTGATTTAATAGCTAAATTTAGATTTTAAATCATTGTCACTAATTACTAAAGCTTTATATTATCATTTAGTCTAGCATATTCATGAATTTGTACCGTGTTCCTGTGTGCCATTTGTATTATGACATGTATAAATTGTTGATTATGCTCATTTTGATTGGCACAAGGAGGATATTGGGATGCTCGATGCACTTCCTTGTGCAGGGATCTTGACCTCTGCTGTTTCGCTGTCAGCTGCCTTCCTTCAGCTCTGATCCTCCGGGAAATGATATGAATGTTTTTCACCTTCCATCTCATGTGTAGGCAGGCCATGATGGCGCAAGTCCTTGGACTCGGCGTGGGCCCCCGCTCTCACTTTTGCTTCTCCTATTTTTCTTTGTTGTTTCCTGAGGACGTAGCGTCTCGGTTCCTGTCTGCTGCGGCTATTAGTTGCCATCCTGTGTTGGATCTATTGTGTGTGCATGGGGTCGTTCTTGCCCTTTACGGCAATCCTGAAAGCCAGTGGATCACCTATTGTTAGTCAAGGTGAGTCCTGTGGTGCCTGCAACCAGGTCAGGTACGTGTCCCCACACTTCATCTACTTTGCCTGGGTAGCACAAAGCTCACTCTGCTTGGAAGGTGAGCTCTCATGCTTCATGCCAGCCCTTTCATGGTCATCCCTTTGACAGGGCAGTGGGGGAAGGCTAGCTTGATTTACCAGCTCTTGGTCTCGTTTATGGATGTTTTGGATGGTTCTCTCAGCCTGCAATGGAGATGGGTCCTGCCTCCTTTTGGGGGGTCGGGGCTTTCAGAGCAGGCCCTCTGTCCCGAAAGTAACATAGGTAAGTTATATGAAAGAAACATAACATAGGTACGTTATTCAAAACTGGCAGTAATAGTCAATCCAACAGGAATGGGGGTAAACAACACTAAATAAAACGATCACCACATGTACTTCTTAACTATATACACTTATTACATATGTATATAACACTACAGATGTCACTTTAACATAGTACAGTGGTACCTCGCATAACGAATTTAATCCGTTCCAACGCCGCCGTCGTCATGTGAAACCGGCGTCATGCAAAACAATTTACCCCACCCAAAACAATGTAAATACAAATAATCCGTTCCACCCCCTAAAACAACAATATGACATTATACACTGGAAATATTATACTGTACATGTTAAATAAATGTTTGTTTGACTGTTTCCATGTGTATATTCACTTTACCTTATGAAGAGTCGTTGCTGGCTTGAGGGAGCCGATCGGGAGGGAGGGAGGAGAGGGCTTATGGGGAGGAGGGAGACACCACCTCTGGGTCAGGCGGGCTCGCTCTCTTTGGGAATTTAACCCCACTAGGACCGGGTTGTGGTTCAATATCACTAGCACGTCTCTTCCCACCCTGTCCACTGACCATATCGCGTGTCACTTGCTGTTGTCTTCGTTTGAGGATGTCCCTAAATCGAGACAGCACATTGTCATTAAACAGGTTCACGCACCGTGTTGTCACCGCCTTATCAGGGTGATGCTTTTCCACAAATGCTGTCACCTTTTCGAACATGCCCAGCACGTCCCTGATTTATTTATTTATTTATTTATTTATTTATTTATTTATTTATGCATATACAAGAATGTACATAAGGAATGTGAGGATACAATTATGGTAATTACAGTCTTGTAAAGCCACTAGCACGCGCAGCGTTTCGGGCAGGTCCTTAATCTAAGAAAATTTTAAGGAGGTAAATACTTGCAAAATTTATAGACAAAAAAATGATAACAGATTACATGGAATGAGAAAAAAAAAAGATGAGAGAAAATTATAGGTACAGTATATTAAAGCACATAGGTAGCTATGATTGATTGCAATGACAGCTTAAAATGGTAGTTGACAACAAATTGGTAGGCACAATACAGCAGAAACAATATAAGATTGATTGCAATGACAGCTTGAATGGTAGTTGACAAAAATTGGTAGTCACAATACAGCATATGGCTAGCACATAAAAGAAGACAGCAATGAACACAATGATAAGGTTGTTTGATATTACATAAAAATTAGGAGATTGGGTACCACTGATCTCACTAGATGGGATAGCATCCTCGCAGACCTCCTCCTCCCCCGATGAGAGCTCCTGTACGTCCTGTTGCACCAGCTCTTTCTGCAGTTCCAGGAGTTCCTCGGTGGTCAGTTCATCACTGTGCTCCTCCACCAACTCCTGCACATCAGCAGCATCCACCTCCAGACCCAGTGTGTGTCCCAGAGCAACAATATCATCCACTAAAAGAGCCTCTGGGTCATCCACAGGTGCGGATGCAGATGCAGGTGCAGGACCGAAACCTTCGAAGTCTCGCTCAGGGACACTCTCAGGCCACAGGTTTCGCCATGCAGAGTGTAGGGTTCTCCGTAACACCCCTTCCCAGGCCTTATCTATCAAACGCAAGGCCCCCATGATATTGAACTGCTCCTTCCAGAATTGTCTGAGGGTCAGCTCTGTGGTGTCAATCACATGAACACATCTCTCCAACAAGGCCTTCATATAGAGCTTCTTAATGTTAGCAATGACCTGCTAATCCATGGGTTGGAGGAGTGGCGTGGTGTTTGGAGGAAGAAACTTGATGGTGATGAACTGATTTTCAGGGAACAGATCATCTTGCAGTTGTCGAGGATGCGCAGGTGCATTATCGAGCACAAGCAAGGCCTTGAGTGGTAACTTCTTGTCAACGAGATAATTTCTCACTGTGGGGCCGAAAACGTCATTTACCCATTCACTAAAGAAGATCTGCGTGACCCAGGACCTCTTGTTCGACCTCCACATCACATTCAGCCGTGTCTTGTGAACCTTAAACGCCTTGAACACTCGTGGATTTTCCGAGTGATAGACGAGCAGCGGCTTGACCTTGCAATCGCCACTTGCATTGGCGCAGAGCACGAGAGTAAGGCAATCCTTCATCGGTTTGTGGCCAGGCAATGATTGTTCCTCTTGCGTGATGTAGGTCCTCTTCGTCAGTTTTTTTCCAAAAAAGGCCGGTCTCGTCACAATTGAAAACTTGTTGTGGCAGAAACTGTTCCTGATCAACAAATTTCTGGAACTCTGGCACAAAAGCCTCAGCAGCACCTTTATCAGAGCTGGCAGCCTCCCCATGTCGCACACCACTGTGTATACCACTCCTTTTCTTAAAGTTCTCAAACCAGCCACGGCTTGCCCTAAATACCTCCTCATCTTCAGACGACGCACCTGGTATCTTCCTGACAAGGTCCACATACAGCATCCTAGCCTTAGCGCAAACGATAGCTTCAGAGACACAATCGCCATGCAATTGTCGTTCATTCATCCACACCAGCAGTAGCCATTCCACATCTTCCAGGAGTTTTGGACGTTTGCTGGTGAGCTTGCTAACTCCTTTGGCCACGTCAAGCGTCTTATATTTATCCTTGCCCTTCAGTATGGTGGATATTGTTGTGGGAGCCCTTCCATACTCCCTGGCAAGATCAGCCACACGAATACCACGCTCGTGCTTTGCTATGATCTCTTTCTTCACTTCCACAGTGATTGCCTCTTTCTTGCCCTTGCAAACTCCTGCTTTCGCAGGCTGCTTCTTGGACGACATCGTGCGTTCAGAATTGTAGTCACAAAACCACAATAAAAAAAACACGAATATCAGAATTGTGTGTGGAGCGATACAGACGGATACTGGTCGTGTGAGACACCAATACAACACTGTCGACAGTGGCGGCGTGACCCCACCATGTGGTGTTGACGTTACACAAACGAGCGTTCGTCATATGGGACGATTTCTCGCCGATCAGGCCAGTCGTTACCCAAAATATTCGGCCTTGTGGGGCGATCGTTATGCAAGGTACCACTGTACACTACAAAAGAACTTCTGCAATCTTCTCTCCCAGCAAGTCCACTTTTATCTTCAATCATTCAACACTGAAGGTACCTTCCCTGAGCCTTTCTTCTATGGTACTCATGCCGGCAAGTCCACCTTTCTCGGTAAATCATGGGTCAGTCCTCCACAGTATCATCACTGTGTCAAAACTCCACTTTGACTCCCCACCAACATGCTTGTTGATCTCCAGCAAAATGCTGGCTGGCTTCAACTATAACGAGCCTTAACATAGAGGACAGACGGACATTAATTCCATCTCATAACTCAACTGGGCCATCCCGGGTTACATCGGTCCAGTCAACAAGACTGTAGAAGCTCGCTAATCCAGACTATATTGGAAGGCCAGAGCACCCAGCTGGATGAGCACATTTTCCGGATTAACTGACTTTTCACCGCGGAAGTCCAGAAGGGAACATTTCCAAAAATGTTTGTTCCACAAACATGATTTGAATTTCCACACAGTAATTAGTGTGTGAGGCTGGGTGGGTGGTTAGCTGCCTGGCTGGTAGGTGGGCAAGGCAAGTGGGCAGGCAGGCAGTTGGGTGGGTGGGCGGGCAGGCACAGATAGGTGGGTTCAGGCATGCAGGTTTTGGATGGGTGGATGGCAGGCAGATAGGCCTGGTGGGAGGCAGGTGAGTGGGCAGGCAGGTTCAGGCAGATGGGGGTGGGTGGGCAGTGTTCTGCCCTCAGGGGGTTGGGGATTTTGGGACTTAAACCTCCAAAAGAGAGCTCTGGTTATTGCACCAGACCATTATTTGCATACAGGCAGACAACATCCCCAGCCACTCCCTGACAGAACAAACAACCGACCACAGCAGCCACACTCCCGCTACCGTTGGTCGACCAGCAATGGACATGGGAGTCCTTGAAATTTACCTAGATCACCCTGTATGCCTCCTGAGTGGGGTTCAGCATCACATATTTAGGGGTACGGCTCCAACACTGGCCTCGTTGTCTTGTGTACACACCCTACTCGAGCCGCTGTGACTCCACCCGCACTTCTTGTTTGGAATGATCTCCTGATCATAACCCCCCCCTCTCTCTCTCTCTCTCTCTCTCTCTCTCTCTCTCTCTCTCTCTCTCTCTCTCTCTCTCTCTCTCTCTCTCTCTTCTCTCTTCTCTCTTCTCTCTTTGTGTGTGTGTGTGTGTGTGGAAACCCCACCAGGACAGGAGCAAAAGCCAGATAACATATACATTTAATATACAAAGAAAACATACATAATATATGACATATAAATTAAAACATTATCATACAAGACTCGAAACTGCTACAACCCGGTAGCATTCCAATATCATATCCTGACTTCACCAACTGTCCATATCAAGTGGCTGCTCAACTCTTGGCTTACCACTTACTACTCCCTCACTAAATGGGGCTGAAATCCTGTCACAATACTTTATCATCAGCCCTAAAATTATATGAAACTCAGCTTGGGGCTGAAACACCAGAAATATTTACACAAGTCTCCCCCCCCCCCCCAACAAAAGAAGAAATCAATCTCTCACCTTACACTGTATCTTACATGCCAATAAGCATTTAAGCACTTCCCTTATACAATTGTGTGTGTCCACCATGAACCTCTGTTCTGCTCCTAAGGCTCACCACCAATGTATATCTCTAGATCCTCCAGAATATCAGGAAAGGCAATTCTAGCAGTTCTCCCAATCTGCTGCACAACGAAGTCCTAATCCAACATCAGTGACGCTCCACCACCGATTCCACAGAGACAAGTGTAGCTCCTCTACACTGATTGAAATCAGCTCCTCACTATGGAGTTCTGCTCTACCACAGAGTTCAGCATAAACTTCTTCTCCAGCCTCGAAGTTCCTCCATCAACTTCTTCTCTAGCCTCGAAGTTTCTCCATGAACTCCTTCCCAAACAAACTTGCAATTCCATTACCATGCCAATAAAAATGCTTTCCTAACAAAACATAATTAAATATATTCACAGAAAATAAACTCCATCCGACATCCTTATGCCAGCACTATAGCTCCGCAGATGTTGGTTCTTCCCCAGCCTGGGCCGGTCCACCTGGGAACATGTCTCAACACGTCACAAGAGCCGCCACCAGTCGCCATGACGCTGGGGCTTCTCCCCCCCCCTTCCCCCCTCAATCATCCACTGACCTCCATTGAGGACGGATGTACCACCACTCCCTCTAGCATGTCCTCCCATCTTTAACTACTTATTTTAGCTCACTCTCTTAATAAAATATCTATTCTATATGTACATATGTTCACCATGATTGCTGGGCACACGATCAAACACTAGTGGCTAAATTAATAACTGATTGACCACTTAACTGCGCCAACCGAGTATTCTCGGTCGGCGGGAAACTGCACCAACCTAGAAAACTCTTTGATTTTTCGGTACCAATTCTAAATGTGTACAAGGTTGGTTGTGTACAAAATGGACTCTTAGGACCTCCAGTGAGAGGCAGCCATCTTGGAAAAAATTCCTAGAATGCCCTAGGGCTGCTGTCTGGGTTAGTACTGAATGAGCAACCATGGGTGGCGCACGCGCCTCTGGCTCCCAAACACCCATCCGACGTGGTGTTGAAAGATAACGCTCTGTCGATGAAATTCAAACCTTATTGTTTGAAGAACATAAGGGTCATAATATTGGTGAAGCTAGGCGCAATAAGGACCTAACACAGACAGAAGAGTTAGGGGGGGGACATGATCACCACATTCAAGATTCTGAAGGGAATTGATAGGGTAGATAAAGACAGTCTATTTAACACAAGGGGACACAGGTGGAAACTGAGTGCCCAAATGAGCCACAGAGATATTAGAAAGAACTTTTTTAGTGTCAGAGTGGTTGACAAATGGAATGCATTAGGAAGTGATGTGGTGGAGGCTGACTCCATACACAGTTTCAAGTGTAGATATGATAGAGCCCGATAGGCTCAAGAATCTGTACACCTGTTGATTGACGGTTGAGAGGCGGGACCAAAGAGCCAGAGCTCAACCCCCGCAAACACAACTAGGTGAGTACAACTAGGTGAGTACAAAGGTCGGATACAAGTGATACAGCACCTATAAGGAAGATACAGCGAGTGTATCCAGTTGTAGCTCTGAGTGTCACCCTTGCAATCCTATGCTATCAGCAATTTAATTAGATGTTACATACATGAATCGTTTTCTGCGTTCAGTGATGATGCATCTGATACAAGTAGCATTAATGAACAGTGTTAGCGGCTTCCATGGTGGTGGTTTCCATCGACATTTTCAAGAATACCTGAATCTCTTCCTAACTGACGGACACTCTTTGCGTCAAGCTGAATCTCTCTTCCTGTGTGGGACCATACAAAGCACTCTTTTTCAATACTACCTTACAAATTGACCTTTGCCTATAATCTTTTCAATACTACCTTATGCTTTACAAGCTTGGCTACATACAACCTAAAAGTACTAAAGCCAAGGGTATACATGAGTGCGTTATTTGCAAGCACACAGAATGAAGAAACAGGAAGCGAAAATTTATCTGTGCCTGGTGCACTGAGAGCGAAGTCGCGCTGTGTACCATGGACTACTTCGTTGATTATTACTCACTTCTGAAGTACTGAGTGTGTAATACAGTGTGTTACTGTGTAAATAGTGTGTGAAACTGTACATAGTGTAATTTTAGTGATTTTTTTAACAGGTAATATTGCGACAATAAACACTTATTGTGGACACATTACTGACACATGTATTGCAGTTCCAGGGAACATTATGAACGTTCTACTGTATACATATTGTAAAGGACACAAATATGCATCATATACAATAAAAAAAAAATTAAACCACATTGGAAATACATAAAACAAATAATTGAAAATATATTTGTGGCAACACCCGGTGCTTGAATGGCCCGTGCGACCGTGTCTGGGCGATTCATGGACGGGCGACCAGGCCCTGATGACGTCACAGTGCACCTTGTCCACGTCCCCACAGCCAAAGTAAGTGGAATTTGGTATTTATTTTTACATAGACATGTTCAGGGAAGGGAATTTATCATTTTACGAAGAAAAACTTATTTTTTAGGAATACAGTACTTTTATTTCATGTGCACCAGGGGAATTTCAGAATAAACTCGGCACATCACGGTGGTTAAACAGGCTTGCCGGCGAAATCTCTGATGTGAGGACACTCATTCACTGGAGCTCAAACATGGCACTCACATAAGCCACCCACAAAAATGCTTCAGAACTGCCTCACAAGGCTTCCTTCAGTCCACGACTTAAGTTCACAACGTCGCCTGGCTGGCTCCACAACAGAAACGCCTATTTGCTTCCTTCCTCTTGAAGGCACAACAGTTAGTTTCACCAAGGCACAACCAACACTCACTTGCAGGTTGCCTCTAATTTACCAAAATCACCGAGAAATGGTGTACTGTGTCCCCAGCACCTTCCTCACACTTGCAGACAAGTAGTCTTCACTCCAGCACTAACACAGGGAACTATATTCTTCCTTATTCCGGGAGAATCGATGAAGTACAACCACCTCTGATGACATTTGCAACTCAAGTGAGGTCTCGACCTCCTGCTAGCGTCACTTCACGTTCCCAAAGTATGAACATCTCATTTTATGTCACTTATTACCAACGCCCATCCTCTGCCAGTATCCTGAGATTACTCACTGACGTTTACTCAATTATTTAATATATACATCTTTCCTCTGACCTCTCAATCGGGTCCAGAAGGCAGAATAACTCTCAGAAAAGTAGACTCGTTCCACCCAGGCTACATGGGATCATAACAGCAGGTAGGCAGTATCCACTCAATTTAATGGCCTCTTTTATACCGATCTGCCAGTAATAACGACTAGTTTGGGCGACCGGTATCTGGAGCCTCGTATACCGGTCTGGCGGTCGATACTACCGATGGTCGGTATTGGGTTTGTTGTGGCATCGGCGTCCCCTCACATGGCAACCAGGCCACCGACCTCGATCGTCCAGAGTCGTATATTACATCTTAATTTTCTTTTAAAATGATTCAGTTTAATGAAGAAAATTCTAAATTATTATTAATAAAATATTTTGAAACAGTTTTTATTAAGCAAAAGTCTTTGTTTTCTTATTAAATACCTTTTATAGTATAGGCACTAGGTATTTTTTTTTCCCGCAGACCTAGAATGTACTGCGCTGGGCCATGTGTTCCCATTGTTTACTGTGAACTCGCGTGGCTAGCTTCAATTGTAAAGGACATTACTGTTAATTGTGATCTTCCTTTTAATTTACAAAATGCCAAAAGTTACCCAAAGGAAGCGCCTGACGGTTGCACAAAAGCTGGAGTTAATTAAGAAACTCGATAAAAGATATTCTCATGCTCGAGCAGCAGCAGAGTTTAACATCGGGAAAAGTACAGTAAGTGACATCAAGAAACGGAAGGATACTCTATTAAAATATGTGAGCACAACAGAGTAATTACCTAAGTGTAGTTACAGGATGAGAGTTACGCTCGTGGTGTCCCGTCTTCCCAGCACTCTTTGTCATATAACGCTTTGAAACTACTGACGGTCTTGGCCTCCACCACCTTCTCACCTAACTTGTTCCAACCGTCTACGACTCTGTTTGCGAAAGTGAATTTATTATATTTCTTCGGCATCTGTGTTTAGCTAGTTTAAATCTATGACCTCTTGTTCTTAGAGTTCCAGGTCTCAGGAAATCTTCCCTATCGATTTTATCAATTCCTGTTACTATTTTGTACGTAGTGATCATATCACTTCTTTTTCTTCTGTCTTCTAGTTTTGGCATATTTAATGCCTCTAACCTCTCCTCGTAGCTCTTGCCCTTCAGTTCTGGGAGCCACTTAGTAGCATGTCTTTGCACCTTTTCCAGTTTGTTGATGTGCTTCTTAAGATATGGGCACCACACAATTGCTGCATATTCTAGCTTTGGCCTAACAAAAGTCGTGAACAATTTCTTTAGTATCTCGCCATCCATGTATTTAAAAGCAATTCTGAAGTTAAAAAGCATGGCATAGGCTCTTTGCATAATATTCTTTATGTGGTCCTCAGGTGATAGTTTTCTATCTAGAACCACCCCTAGATCTCTTTCTTTATCAGAATTCTTTAAAGATTTCTCACATAATTTATAGGCTGTGTGGGGTCTATGGTCTCCTATTCCACATTCCATAACATGGCATCTATTAACATTAAATTCCATTTGCCAAGTGGTGCTCCATATACTTATTTTGTCCAGGTCATCTTGAAGGGCATGACAATCATCTAAGTTTATTATCCTTCCTATTATCTTAGCATCATCAGCAAACATGTTCATATAATTCTGTATACCAACTGGTAGATCATTTATGTAGACAATAAACATCACAGGTGCAAGAACTCAACCCTGTGGTACTCCACTTGTGACATTTCTCCAGTCCGATACATTGCCTCTGATCACTGCCCTCATTTTTCTATCAGTCAGAAAATTTTTCATCCATGTTAGAAGCTTACCTGTCACCCCTCCAATATTTTTCAGTTTCCAGAACAACCTCTTATGTGGAACTCTGTCGAAAGTCTTTTTTAAGTCCAGATAGATGCAGTCAACCCAACCATCTCTTTCCTGTTGCTCGATCATAGAAACTGAGTAAATTTGATACACAGGATCTTCCAGATCGAAAACCATACTGTCTGCCTGATATTATATAATTTCTCTCCAGGTGTTCTACCCATTTAGTTTTAATTATTTTTTCCAATATTTTGACTATTACACTTGTCAATGATACAGGTCTATAATTAAGGGGGGGGGGGTCTTCCCTGCTTCCACTTTTGTAGATTGGAACTATGTTAGCCTTTTTCCACACATCAACTACAACTCCTGTAAACAGGGATGCCTGAAAAATCAGTTGAAGTGGAATGCTGAGCTCAGGTGCACCTTCTCTCAGAACCCATGGTGAAACTCCATCTGGACCAACTGCTTTGTTCTTATTTAGCTCCTTGAGCATTTTTTCCACTTCGTCTCTAGACACCTCTACATGCTCTATGTTGTTCTCTGGAATTCTTATTGTATCTGGTTCCCTGAAGATTTCATTTTGTACAAACACACTTTGGAACTTTTCGTTTAACGTTTCACACATTTCCTTTTCATTTTCCGTGAATCTATTTCCCATTTTCAATCTCTGAATATTATCCTTTACCTGCAATTTGTTGTTTATGAATTTATAGAATAGACCTGGTTCTGTTTTACATTTGTCTGCAATCCCTTTTTCAAAATTTCTTTCTGCCTCTCTCCTCACTGCCGTGTAGTTGTTTCTCGCATCTTTGTATCGCTGGTAAGTTTGGGGGTTTGGCCTCTTCCTGTATTGATTCCATTTTTGTGTCTTTTGGTCTCTGGCCCTCTCGCAATTTCTGTTGAACCAATCCTGTTTCCTAGTTCTGCATCTCTGTTTTGGTATAAAAAATTTTGTGCCTTTATCATATATTTCACAAAACTTGACATACATCTCATTCACTTCCTTGCCTAGCAACAAGTCTGTCCAATTATACTCACTAAAAAAATTTCCAAGGTCGCCATAATGTCCTCTCTTGAAGTCAGGTTTTTCAACTGCTTCAACCTCCTTATTTTCTTCCAGATTATAATGCATTGCATACTTTATTCCCAAAAAGACATGGTCACTTTTACCCAAGGAAGGAAGGTACTGAATGTCAAATATCTCTTCCTCCTTCCTGGTAAATATCAAATCTAGCATGGAGGGAACGTCCCCTTCCCTCATCCTCGTAGCTTGCTTAACATGTTAATACAAGAATGTTTCAAGAATGAGGTCTACAAATCTACAGGTCCAAAAAATCTTCGGTCTTAGCTTCATATGCTTCCCAGCCTATGGATTTCAAGTTGAAGTCTTCGACTATCAACAGTCGTGATCTATCGTTATCCGCTCTCGCTATAATCTCTCTCATTATTGTTATAAGACCTTCTTGTTTACTATCTAGCTCCTCCTTTGACCATGTGCTGCTTGGCGGTAGACTATATGTATTTATGATCTTTATCATCTTCATGGCAGATCTCTAGTGCTATTATGTCAACTTCTTGTGGATTGGCAGTCATTATTTCCTTCACCTTTAGGTGTTCTTTCACCAGCACAGCAACGTCACTGCCTTTCCTAATTTTTCTGTCCCGTCTCCAAATTGAGTACCCCTTGGGAATATGACCTCATTTAAGGGGGGCATTACCTCACAATTTGCCCAAAACGTGCAATAAATGAAAACTGGTTCGATTTCAATCAAACTTTTTTGACGAGTTGTACATGAAAAGTGTTTCATCTGGCCCAAGTATCAGCATCGTAGCATAAATAGGAAGGGAGAAAAAAATATTGAAGTAGGTTTCAATATTATTCCAAAATGGTCAAAAACGATTATCAAACACAAGTGTCAACTGAAATCATATCTATGACTCTCCGCTATCTCAATAGCATATATTAACTTTTTAACTGCGTGGCCTATAAATATGACACCCCCCCCCCCCCAGTGCGCAAGAAATAAATTCTCGGGAAAAAATTATTTTTAGTTCCAAAGGTGTCAAAAACCCCTCCCTGTATATGGGTATAGCAACGGAATTTCGAAATTGTACTTTGGCTGCTATGGGGTCTGTAAGGTGGCATGTGACGTCATCATTCCCCGTGCGCCTGTGCAGTAAGCTCCCGGGGCCGGTGGGGGGCCCGTGGCGGGGCGAGCACTGCATGAGAAATCACACAGCAGACAGCAGACGACCCTACAATTACGAAGTCACCTCCCTCACCAAAATAGCTCGTATGGGCCAATAGCAGCTGCCTCGTATGGGCCAATAGCAGCTGCCTCGTGTGGGCAAATAGGAGCTGCCTCGTATGGGCCAATAGCAGCTGCCTCGTATGGGCCAATAGCAGCGGCCTCGTATGGGCCAATAGCAGCTGCTTCGTATGGACCAATAGCAGCTGCCTCGTATGGGCCAATAGCAGCTGCTTCGTATGGACCAATAGCAGCTGCCTCATATGGGCCAATAGCAGCTGCCTCGTATGGGCCAATAGCAGCTGCCTCGTATGGGCAGCTGCTATTGGTTGGCCTTGGTTGCTCACTCACTATCGCCAGCCTTGGTTGCTCACTAACTACTGAGGCTCTGACACCCGGCAATGTGGACCATGATTTTTTTTTAAGGATGGTGTCTGTTTACAAGAGCCCTGAGGAAGCTGATGTGAACCCCATGTATCCGCGGGAGTTTTGAATGGAACATGAAAAATAAAAAACACCTGGAGGCATGTTGTGCACCCGAAGCCTGGGCCTGTGGGCGCATTGCACAGTTAAAGGGTTAAAAAAATATTAAAATTAGTGTTATTAGAAAAAAATTTAAGTTAAGTTTTTTTTTTTTTTTTTTTTTCGAACGATTTTCATGAAACTTATACACCTGACTGCACATAAGCCTATCTGTAAGGGGTGCCAATTTTGGAGAAAACTGGTTGATGTCAACCTCAGCCACAGATGGCAGCACCTTTGACTTTATTATTTTCTTATATATTTAAAATGTTTTAAAATAACATAAATGTTTAAATAACTTATTTATTTTTTATTCAATTTACATGAGACTTACACCTTATATGTAAAGTGTATGTCTCTAAACCCCCCAACTTATCATTTTTTCCTAAGTTCATTTATTGATTTATAATAGCAATAAACATGACATATTTGCATAATTTTGGGGGCAAACTTTAAATATTTGTCTTAGGAAAACTAAAGATGTTTTGTAAACGCCATAAGTTACAAACCTTTATTATATGCTAATGTGTCAGAAAAGTGTCAAAGAATGAGTATATCTGAAAGGTGCGTTTTTTTATTCACACTCAAAAATGTGTACAAAATTTTGAAACAAAAAAAATATATCTCCCTTTCTATTTACGCTGCAGTACTGAAACTTGGCACAATTGCAGCGCTTTTCATATACAACTAGTCAAAAAATATTGGTTGACATTGAACAACTTTTCCGAACATCTATTATCAGAAATCCTGGTCAGTTTTATCACAGTCAGGGAGTCTTCTATAATACTATCATCACTAAATATTAGCAGTATCATGTATAATATGGCATTTGTAGGCGATGCTGTGGTCAAAAGCTGAACAGCGGTGCTATGAGCTCATGCTGCGTGCGCCAGCCTTGGTGGCTTGCTCATTACTGATGCTCTAACACCCAAGAATGTTGGCCTGGATTTTTTTTCTAGGTGGCATCTGGCAACTATTGGTCGTGGCTGTACTATAGCTGCCCCTATCTCAGGCGGGGTGTTTAAATTATAGCGCTAGACACAAAAGCTTATATAAATGATGTGCTCGGTTTTGGTTTTGTCACTGATATCATATATATATATATATATGATATGCGCGGTTTAAAGGTTAACCCTTAAACCGCACAAATCATATATATATGCTGTCAGTGACAAAACCGAAACCACGCATGTCATATATGTATGATTTCGTGTCTAGCGCTATTTCAGATACTCCTCAGGTGTCTGCATTTTGCAAGTAATGAGGACCGGACAGAGGATGATAGACTTTGGCGAGTGAGGCACTATATTAATGAAGTGATTGGAAAATTCAGAAATTTTTCCGTACCAGCACAGAAGCTGGTGATTGACGAATCCCTTGTACTTTTCAAAGGACGTGTTTCATTATATATATATATATAATGAAACATGTATATTCCCTCCAAACGAAACAGATTTGGATTGAAATTCTTTGTACTGTGTGACTGTGAAACAGGATACATGTTACCCACGATTCTGTATTCAGCTAGCGATGTAGACATTCCCGGTAACGACGAACATGGTTTCTCGGGTTGTGTGGTAAAGTCACTGATGGCACCATGGATGAACAAGGGCCACATCCTATACACAGATAATTACTATACAAGTCCATTGCTAGCTAGGTTCTTGATTGAAAATAGAACCGGATTGGTTGGCACAGTAAAGGCACGAAGAAGGGAAATGCCAGTGTTTGGCGGTGGACCTAAAGTTGGTGAGTGCCAGGTACGGAAGTGTAATCAAATACTCTCGGTACAGTGGAAAGACAAAAGAGAAGTGAGTCTGCTGACAACCGTTCATGAGGGTACAATGTTGAACAGTGGCAAGGTGCACCATGTAACGAGAGAACCAGTATATAAGCCAGATTCTGTTCTTGACTACAATATCAACATGCGTTTGATTGATAAGGCTGACATGATGATTGGCACTATCAAGTGTGTGTGTGGAAAACATTGAAATGGACGAAAAAAGTGTTTTTCCATCTTGTTGACATGAGCATGTTGAACTGCTATAATTTGTATCTGGTGAAAACTGGACATAAATCTGTTTTCCGTTCATTTGCTTTTACACTTGCAACACAGTTATTAGCAAAGTTTGGTGAAGATGTCCCTGGCATACGAAGACCAATCATGAACCCAGTGTTGCAGCATGTTGCAACACCCAGGCTCGCTCGCATAGATGCCTTTCAGCAACACAGACTAAAGAATTTGCCACCAGGTGGAAAGCGTGCAATAGGCCAACGTGCATGCCTAGTATGTAAAACAACAAAATGGAGAGAACAGAAACGTAAAATGGTGCAAACATGGTGTGAAGGGTGTGCAGTTGCATTGTGTGCTGTCGACTGCTGCAACAACTACCACTCACTCCAAGATTTCTAAATGTGCAATAATAGTGCAAAAACCTGTATATAGTGCGTGCTAGTGTGTACATATAAAATAATGAACATTGTGATTACATAATATAATGGCGTAATGGAAAACGTTTGTGAGCTTGTGTATACTCGATGTATGCAACATATATTGACAATAACTGTGAAGTAACATTATGTGCAACACCATAAGTGACTAATATTGCAAAGAATACAGGCCTAGACACTGTAAATAATGATGCAAAAATAAATTCGTGGCAACTCTGGCTGCTTGAAGACCGCGCGCGATGCCTCCGGGACGCACCGTGCATGAGCGAACATGCAAACTGTGATGTCATCACCCGTCTTGTTGGCTTAATTATGTCACCAGTAAGTACAATTGAATTTTTTTTTTTCCCCGTGATCAAGGAACATGACTTAACAGGTTAGGAAGAAAAAATATTTTTTTTTTATTTTTTGTATGCACCTGTGGGTGTCAAATGGTATATAGCCATGCGCCATTTAAGGGTTAAAGCCATTTGGACCCCTAGCGGTTTGAGGGTTAATATTGTGTATGTGTTCATTATACATATTATTAGCAAGAAAAAACAAAAAAATGTATGAGGAAATGTATGCAAAAAAATTAAAAAAAAAAATGTTTGCGACAACTTGCGCATGTTGAAGCCGGCTGGCGACTGGCTTCTGGAGTCTACGTGACGGGCGACCACCAAATCATGACATCGCACGCCATTTTCCAGACCCCCATTGAGGCCAAAGTAAGTACAATTTTGATTTTTTTATGTACAGTATCTGTGATTGGGGAAGGGTATTTAACATTTTCAAAACCCAAAAACAAAATTTTCCAGATAATTTATTTCCTGCACACAGAGTGGGGCTGTATTTGGAAGGCGAGCAGTATGGTTAACCACCACACTACAACAAGGTAAAAAGGATACTCCAGTTAAAAAGCCTTAGTTATAATTTATTAACCCTAATTTGGTTTGGTTAGGTAGGTAGGTACAGAAGGTTGATACGCCAGCTAACACTCTCCAAGCAACAATGTGTCTTGGATAAGTCGCTCCACAACTTGTTGCTTGGACCGTTGATTTGCTTTGGCGTCACCAGTAGCTTATTTTCATCTAATTTCGTTATGAAATTATACTTTTTCAGAGTAAAAATATGTTTTTTTCCATGTTCTACATTCAGCACAAACATTATAATGATTAACCCTTAAATGGCGCATGGCTATACCATTTGACACCCACAGGCGCATACAAAAAAAATTCTTCCTAACCTGTTAATTTGTATTCACTGATCATGGGAAAAATAATAAAAAAAATCGTAAGTGGCATTTATTGCCCGCATTAGGGCAGGGAAGTCTGGCAAAAAACAGGCGCTGACTCAGCGTGCGTCCCAGGCGGTCTGTTGATCGCCAGCTGTCAGGATGGAGTTGCCACAAAGAGATAATTACCTAATTATTTCAATGTCTCTGATTGATTTTTCATAGTTTTTTTGCTATAATGTCATTCAATAGTGTGTAGTTTGATATATTTATATAATAAAATGAGTGAATCATCATTGTACTCAAAAATATGGTGTGCATATTGTTGATTCAATTATGTTCATCAATCAGTGAACAAATACTTTGTCAGTTATTACACTATATACACAGGTTATATATAAGTATCTGCATGTTTTGTTCACCATAATGAACCACTAAGTTGCTGTTATGAGTCAAAAAGTAACGAGGAGTGACTGCCGTGTACCAGCCAGCCACTCACGCCCTCCCTCAAGTCACCTGACTCACCCACATTCTCCTCCCACAATACTGCTTTTGCTTTTATTCACTATATACAGACTCTATATATAAGTATCTACATTCGTGTTCACCATAACAAACCACTAAGTTGGTATGCTGAGTGGCAGTGGCAGCGGCAGCCCGTCACTGGCTGCCACTCCCTCCCTCACCTCACCTGACTTGCCACCATTCTCCACCCACCATACTGTTTTTGCTTTTATATACAGGCGTTATATATAAGTATTTACATGTTTTGTTCACCATAACTGTACATCTAAGCTTGTATGGTGAGTAAAGGCACAAAGACGTAGGACCTCACACAGCTGATGGCTGTCGCCCTCAAGGCCAGACGCACTAATATTTCTCCTCCAACAATACTGTTTGTGGTGTTATTACGCTATATACACACATTATACTGTATATAAATATCTACCCGTTTTATTCACCATACTTGTACAAGTAAACGGGTATGGTGCCCAAAGACCATCGTGGTAACCAGTAAACAACACCGTCATTTGCACGGTGGCATCGTGCAGATGACGCCACTGCCCTCACCAAAATGGTGGCTCCCAACCTACTCCTCTTGCTGTTTATACCCTCTATACACACGTTATATACAAGTATCTACATTTATGTTCACCATAGCAAACCACTAAGCTGGTATGGTGAGTGCAGTCAATAAAAGGTGGCCACACACAGTCAGAAGACATCGCCACTACCCTCCCTCCCACAGCATTACTCCTCCCTCCATGGCGCACAGCGCTAAATATCACCACAATCCTGCTATTATCAGAACCCTGGTCAGTTTTATCACAGTCAGGGGGTCTTCTGTAATAATATCATCGCTACATAATAGCATGAACAAGTATATTATGGCATTTTTAGGCGATGCTGTGGTCACACGGTGAACAGCAGTGCTGTGAGCTCATGCTGCGTGCGTCAGGCTTGGTAGCTCACTCAATACTGAGGCCCCTAACACCCGGGAGTTTGGCCCACGATCTTTTTTTAAAATGGCGTCTGTTTACAAGAGCCCTGATGAAGATGTGGTGAACCCCATGTATCCACGGGCCGTTTAAATCTTGCGTAGTACTTCAAAGCATCACATGATGCGATGCGCAATTTACTGCAAGTCGGTCAAAGCATCATATGATGCGATGCGCAATTAAAGGGTTAAATATTGAGTACAGTATCATATTTATTCATTACTAACATAATGTTAGGAAGCTTTGGGTAGCTTGTTAGGAAGCTATGAGTATCTTTGGGTAATTAGACTGACCCGCAAGAAGTGGCCGGCACACCAGCCAGCCAGCCC
Organism: Procambarus clarkii; assembly: GCF_040958095.1. NCBI lineage: Eukaryota > Metazoa > Arthropoda > Malacostraca > Decapoda > Cambaridae > Procambarus > Procambarus clarkii. Next base: position 48,081,503 of record NC_091154.1, read on the forward strand.
CTGACCACCACGCCCTCCCTCACTTCACCTGACTCGCCAACATCCTCCTCCCACCATACTGTTTTTGCTTTTATTCACTATATACAGACGGTATATTTAAGTTTCTACATGTTTTGTTCACCATAACTGTTCATCTAAGCTGGTATAGTGCACAAAGAGCATAGTGGGCCACCCTTACACAGCATGACAAGTCAGAAAGATGATGCCACCTCCCTTACCAACATGGCTTCTCCAAACACTCCTTTTACTGTTATTACACTATATATATATGTTATATATAGGTATCTACATTTGTGTTCACCATAGCGAACCACTAAGCTTGTATCGTGATGACAGACAGTAACAGGTCGCCACACACAACTGATGCTCCATCCCTCCCTCCCTGGTTCAAGGCCAGCTGCACTAACATTCCTCCTACAAGTATACTGTTTGTGGTGTGATTACCCTATATACACACACATTATATATGAGTATCTATATATTTTGTTTCACCCTAACTGTTAATTTAACACTTTCGCACTCGTAATGCCACTGGCGTTACCAGTTTTTCTCCTGAGTCTTCTCTTAAAATATTTGTTAAAAATTTAAATTTTATCTGATCAATTTGGGAGTAGTTTTAAAAGGAGTGCCTTTAAATTGCACACAATTTGATACCAAAATGAAAGATGTAACATGAAAATTTATGTCAGAACACTGGAAAGATATAAATAATTTTGTGATGAATAGCATCCAAAATTAAAATATTTGTTAAAATTCTACTTATTGCTCTATTATTATGTGACTAATTTCAAAATACGCGCCTTTATATTGCGAACAATTTGATACCAAAACGAACGACATAACACAAAAATTTATGTTATCAAACTGAACGAGTATACACATTAGGTTGCGGGTGTGAAAATTGGTGGTCGTTCACGGGTAACTTTAGGCTTTGCTAAGGGGAGTCACACTGGGCTTTTGGGCAATATATGCATATACACTTGCAGGAAATTTAATTGCGAACACATTGATACCAAAATGAACGACGTGGCACGAGAATTAAGGTAAGAAAACGGAAACGAGTTCACACATTTTACTGATTTTGTGCGCTCACGGGTACCTTTGTGCCGACTTTAGGTTTTGCTATGAGGAGTCACGCCGGGCTTTTGGACATGATAGTATCCACTCAATTTAACGGCCTCTTTTATACAGATCTGCCAGTAATAACGACCGGTTTGGGAGACCGATATTTAGAGCCTCATATAATGGTCTGGCGGTTGATATTACCGAAGTTCGGTATTGGGTGTATTTTGGCATCAGGGTGATACTCCACCTGCCACCCTACCAGTCACCCACGAATCCATCCATTTACCTGCCCACCCAGAGAAAAAACCCCAAAACCTAGCCTGCTCACCCAAACCCACCCCACCCATCCAAATCACACCCACTCCACCCACCCAAACTCACCTACCCAACCACCCAAACCCACCCACTATTCAGCCCACCCACAAACCCAAGTACTCAGCCCACCCACAAACCCATCTCACTTGCCCACCAGCCCACCAAACCATCCACCCTGCCTGCCTGGCTAGCCACCAATCCATCCACCTATCTACCCACCTATCCACCCTGCTCACCCAGCCGGCCTGCCTGCCTGCCTGCCTGCCTGCCTGCCTGCCAGTCAGCCACCAAATCATCCATCCAACCCACCTTGGCCCATCCACCCATCTAACCCTGCTTGCTTGCCTGCCCACCAGTCAGCCACCTACCCACCCACCCATCCACCTCGCCTGCCAGCCATCCCTGCCTGCCCACTTGCCCTGCCAGCCCTCACCGAACCCACCAGTCTGCCACCCATCCATTCACCCTGCCTGCCTGCCAGTCAGCAACCAATCCATCCACCCACTATCCAGCCAGCCAGTCCACCTGCCCAACCCCCACTCCTGCCTGCCTGCCAGCCAGCCAGTCCACCTGCCCAACCCCCACTCCTGCCTGCCAGCCAGCCAGCCAGTCATTCATCCATTCATCCAGCCATCCCACTTGCCTGCCCATCCACTTGCTACCTACCAGCCAGTTAACCAGCCAGCCAGCCGACCCATCATCCATCCTGTTGCTCTCCCAAATATGACCTGGTAACATACAGCCCCATATAGGTCATTAAATCGAGTGGATACTGTACTGTATAGCATTGTGCCTATGGGGAAAATCTTGTTCCATATTCCAAACAAATACTTTATAAATACCTTTTCAGAATGTAACCTATTTGTAGTAGGTGGACTCCCTGTATTACATTCTCTACCTACATAGGGAAATAAATCCTTTCATCATTCATTGTATCCATGTAATTATACAAAGACTATATTTTCTTATAATACATAAACAGCATTTGAAAGTAAATTAAGTGTTCCTATCTTTTCAGATATTTGTGGAAATTCTGACCCAGAAATATCTGCAAGAACTCAAGTAGTACAAAGTGTTTTAACAGCTCTGTACAACAATACACAAACCCCATTTAGTTAAATACATAAGAATATATTCAGTTGATCAATCTTTATGATCAGTGTTTGCAAGATACCTCGCATCCTCATCTAACAACACTCATGAAAAATCTGCTAAGACAACTTTAATGATGTTGATTGTTTAAAAAATTACTCCAGAAAATACAATAAATTATAATACCTTTACTTTAGATGATAGATGATCAAAAATATTTTTCAAAAATTAATTTAATAGGAAAGGTAACCCTCTTACTTGGACCAAAAACCAAACCAGGACAAGGACCAAAATATTTTCAATAATTATTCCACCTAACTCATTAGATTTGCTAAAGGAAGGGGATCCATAGCAATGTTCTATGTATGACATTTCTGGTAAAATGTCAAGTGAAAAAATCATGATAAAGTACTATATAATTAATGTTTATTTTATAAAAGAAACCTTATCAGTGTGCTAAAGAAATTAATATTTAGCTTACAAAAATCCATCAATATGAGTATTCCTAGAGGAGGAAAACTATATCAGTGCTTTGAATGTTTAAAAGTTTTTTCATTCAAATCAACTCTTGCAGCCCATATGATAGTTCATAAAAGAGAGAACCCATATCGGTGTCCAGAGTGTTTAAAAGAATTTTCACGCAAATCAAATTTTGTTAGACATATGGCAGTTCACTCAGTTGAAAAACCATATCAGTGTTCAGAATGTTTAAAAGATTTCAAAGATAAACAACATCTTGGAGATCACATGAGAGTTCATTCAGGAGAGAAACCCTTTCAGTGTGCTGAATGTTTAAAACACTTCTCGCAAAAATCTATTTTAATAAAACACATGAGAGTTCACACAGGAGAGAAACCTTTTCAGTGCGCCGAATGTTTAAACAAATTTTCACTAAAAGCATCTCTAGTAGCGCACATTGCAATTCATAGAGGAGAGAAACCACACAGATGTGCAGTTTGCAACAAAGACTTTTCACGGAAAACACATCTTACAAGACACATGAGAGTTCATACAGGTGAGAAACCATATAAGTGTTCTGTATGTCAAAAAGCATTTGCCCGCAAATCACATCTGCCTGGACATATGACAATTCATTCAGGAAAAAAAACTAATCATTGTTTTATTTGTTCAAAGCAATTTAAACATGAAAGTAAGCTAGTAACACACATGAAAATGCATTCAGGAGAACGACTTTATAAATGTGCTGACTGTCCAAAAAACTTTGTATTCAAATCTAGTCTTATACAACATTTGAAAGTTCACACAGGAGAGAAAACATTTAAGTGTGCAAAATGTCTAAAAAGCTTTTCAAGGAAATGTGTTCTAGTAAGACACATGAGGGTTCATAAAATAGAGAAACCATAGCAATGCTCCTAGTGACTAAAATCATTTTCATGTAAATAGTTCACTGTGAAACATATAAAAGTTCATGCATAAAAGAATCCAGATTCATATTCAACATTTTACCAAGACTTTAATCATTCTAATCTTGTAACCCACTTGACCATGTAACAGTAAAATACCATTGACTAGAGTTAAATTGGAAAAGTTAAAAAGATTAAAAATGTAAACAAAAATAATAATATTTCAGAATAAATTATAACATTTAGAATCTAAAAAAATGTGTGAACTAAAGATAACAGAGGCCTGGTAGAAGTTGCCTGTAGAGTTGGAGAATGGATGATTAATTCACTATAGAGAGTATGTGTATGTGTGTAAATCATGAAATTTAACACATGATAAAAAATGTGACAGTGTCAGACCATGAAGAAAGGATTAAGACAGGAATTTCCTTAAGTACTTGTATAGCCTTCCCGGCTTGGTGCCTTCTTTTGATAATTACTTACTTACTTCCTTAAGTACTTTCATATTTAAAACATTCATCTTTAGAATGATGGATTTACAGATCAGTAGGTTGAATATATAGGCAGGAAAGAGGTGAGGTACAATGTCTTTAATGAGATAATGGATAATAATAAGGTATTAGTGAGATAAATGTGTGTCAGTGATCCTACTCAAGTTGCCCTTTAACTGATCAATCAAAGATGGATCTAAATTATACAAAACCACTGCTAATTTTCAAATTACATGATTTTGTAATCTGTATTAACCACTGCACTGCACCAACTGACAAAAGTATTTTTTTATTTTTTCATACATAGTCAAAATGCGCTCGCAGTAGGTTGGGTATGAAGTGGACTCTTGGGACCTCCAGTGAGACGCAGCCATCTTTGAACAAATTCCCAGAATGTCCTAGGTCTGCTGGCTGAGTTAGTACTAAGTGAGTAACCATGGGTGGTGCAAGCGTCTGTGGCTCCCAATCACCTGTCCGACGCTGTGTTGAAAGATGGCTCTCCGTCGGTGAAATTTGGACCTTTTTGCTTGAAGAACATAAGGGTCATGATATTGATGAACCTAGGCACGATAAGAACCTAATACAAAGGTCGGATGCAAGTGATACAGCACCTATTAGTATGATACAGCGAGCCTATCCAGTTGTAGCTCTGAGCGCCATCCTTGCCCACCTATACCATCTTGAATTTGTATAGATCATACATAGATGAATTGTTTTCTGGGTTCAGTGATGATGCATCTGCTACAAGTAGCATAGATGATCAGTGTTAGTGACTTCCACTTTCGTGTTTTCCATAGACATTTTCAAGAATTGCTGAATCTCTTCCAGACTGACTGACACTTTCCAAAAATGACTGAATCTCTTCAAGTCAGGGATCTTCTTGAGGTTATCTTGAGATGATTTTGGGGCTTTAGTGTCCCCGCGGCCCGGTCCTTGACCAGGCCTCCACCCCCAGCAAGCAGCCTGTGACAGTTGACTAACATCCAGGTACCTATTTTACTGCTAGGTAACAGGAGCATAGGGTGAAAGAAACTCTGCCCATTGTTTCTCGCCGGCACCTGGGGTCGAACCCAGGCCCACAGGATCACAAGCCCCGCGTGCTGTCTGCTCGGCCGACCGGCTCCCGTCCTTACAAAGTGATCTTTTCAAGGCAACCTTTAAAATTGATTTTTTCCTATAATCTTTTCAAGACTACCTTACACATTACAAGCTTGGCTACATACCACCTACAAGTATTAAAGCCAAGGGTGTACATGAGTGCGTTATTTGCAAGCACACAGAACAAAGAAACAGGAAGCAAAAATCTATCTGTACATGGTGTAACGAGAGCGAAGTCGTACTGTGTACCATGGACGCCTTCATTGATTATTACTCACTTCTGAAGTATTGAGTGTGTAATACAGTGTTTCTGTGTAAATAGTGTGTGAAACTGTAAATATTGTAATGTTAGTGAATTTTTAACAAGTAATATTGCGACAATAAACATTTATTGTGGATAGTGTGTGAAACTGTAAATATTGTAATGTTAGTGAATTTTTAACAAGTAATATTGCGACAATAAACATTTATTGTGGACCCATTACTGACACATGTATCACAGTTCCATGGAACATTATGAACATTCTACTGTATACATATTGTAAAGGACACAAATATGCATCATATACGATAAAAAAAACTAATAAAACCTCATTGGAAATACATAGAACAAATAATTGAAATAATGTTTATGGCAACTTGCGGTGCTTGAACGGCCCGCGCGACCTCCTATGGGAGCTTCACGCACGAGCGACCAGACCATGATGAAGTCACAGCGCACCTTGTCCACATCTCCACAGCCAAAGTAAGTGGAATTTGGTATTTATTTCTGGGGGGAGCCCCTACGGCTCTCCAGAGCTATCCATGGCTGATATGGATATCCTAACTATTTTGCATCAGTCGATGTGGGTGGAGTTCTAGCCTACCGGGGACCACGAGCCAGAACCTGGCCCCCTCACAGAGGCACGGGGAGCAATGGCCCATAGAAATGCACATGTGATTTGGAGCATTCTTTATCTACCATCGACCGGGACAGGCACCCAGAAAGGTAAGCGCCACAAAACAAACCCCTATTCTGATTAACAACGAAAATTGACAAACGAGTGGACAGAACTCCCCCAAAAGAAAAACGAGCAAACAAGCATGATGTCACACGAGCCGTGCCGCATGTCTGCACAGCTCCCCCCTCCCCGGGAGGGGAAAGGGGGAGCCCCAGACCCCCGAGCCGGCGATCCACACCCTAGTTCCTCGGCTGATGGGATTGTGCATGGTCGTGTGGCTCCAGCTCTGGTCTTGTCTCAGTGCTGTGACTTGTTTTCAGTGCTGCTCTTACGGTGGTCGTGTGAGCTGGGAGTAGTATTCTCAGGTACTCGGGCTGCATGTGCTTACGGTCGCCTTCCCTGAGTGCCCTGTAAGTACCGCTCTTGGGGCTTGGGGTTGCCTTCCACAAGTCACCTTGGGTCTACCTCTGTTGGCTTTTCACTGCTTGGCGTTTGGCCGCCCCGAGTGTTTGGGGGTTTTCCTCCCCTGTTTACCTTGGGGTAAGTGGTAGTTATAGCACAGGTGGGGCACAGGGTACTGCGTAGCTAGTTTTCACCTATAACAGCGGCCGGCTCTGTTCCCTCTGGGTACATTGTCCTCTTGTGTGGTTTTTCTTTTATATTTTTTTTTGCCTGGTGGGGGGTCTGCCTTGTGTTTTTCCCTCCCCTTATATTAGAGTCGTTTGTGTGGTGGCACCCCTCTGCTTCACCCTCGCGAGTGGACACGTCCTGTGGGGTTCAGCTTTTAGCAGATTGCTTGGTAGTTTGGGACGCCAGTTAGCAGTGCCCTGCCTGGGATAACCCTTAGCAGACCCAGTCTAGGGGCCCTGGGAAACCCCGCAGGGGCTCTTGGGTCCAATGGAGGAGACCCTTGCGTCCCCTCTCGCTGTGTGCGAGTTTGAAGGTTGCTCTGTCCCCTTGTCTCAGGGTGACTCTCATTGTTTTTGCCTCCGTCTGACCCTGTTGGGTCAGTGACACATTCGACCCCGAGTCCTGCGAGCTATGTTGCTTGTTCGTGACTCAATTCAACCAGTCTGCTGATGAATTACTTCGGGTGCAGGCAACTCATGCGTTGCAAGGTAGGTTTAGGTTATTGCAAGGCACTCGGGTTGTTGCTTCCCAGGACGCCCCGAGGCTGCCCCGCTTTGTGTATAGGGACTCGGACTTGGGGGTGTTGGTTGCGTCGGCCTTGGATCCGTCCGCGCCCCCTTGTTCTTCCCCTTCGGCGGTTCATTCTGTCCCCCTCCCCCCTGCTTCCGGCCCCTAAGCGTCTGAGGGCTTCGGGGTCGGGGTGGGGTTTAGAGGTTTCTGAGATTCGGGCAATTTCGGGGGTTGCCCCATCTGGGGGAGCTACAGAGGCATTCGAGTCTGTTTCTCCGGCCGATGCTCCGGGGTCTGACCAGTGGGCCCCTTCTCTTCCGGCTCTTTCGACTGCCCCGGCTTTTTCTTGAGAGGGGGGGGCTTTGGAGGACAGCTGGGCCCCGGGGCCTAATGTGGAGGCTCCTGGGGTTGGAGAGGAGCTGGCTTGGGGGCCTTGGGCTCCGTTTGACCCTGCCTGGATTTTCCGTCCTTCTGAGCGGGGCTTACTGTTGCAAGGAGTGGGGTTTTCCTTTCCCCTCTCTGCGTACGATTTGGACTTGGGTTTTGCTTTTCCCCGGGTTCGGTTCTGTGTCCCTGTGGATTCTTCGGTTCCGTCTTTCCGGAGGTTTTCGGCTTCCTGCATTTCTCCGCCTGAGGTGCGGTTGGCCTTAGCGGCTTTCCTCCTGAGTGACCCGGAGTACGCCTCCATAATGGATCCTTCTTTCAGGTTTGGATCGTCGTGTCCTTACTGTTTGCGTTATGAGGTTCCGGGGTCGTCCTGGCTTGCAGACTGCCCCTTGTTTTCGCTGGATGCTTGGGACTCGTTCTGTCGTACCCACACGTTTGAGTGGCGTGAGGCGTTGACGGTGGTCCAGGTTTACCTGGGGGGGGGGGGGGCGATTTTGAGCACCTTAATGAGTGTCTTTTCGCTCCTGTCCTGCAGGATGTTGGTGCATTGCAGCTCTTTGTGCAGGTTCCCTCCCGTTGGCTGCTCTTGTTGCGGAGGATTTGCACGCTCGTGGCTTTTTGGCTTCGGTCCTGCGTTTCATTTCCCTCCTGGAGCTATCTTCGGATTGGCTTGCGGAGGATGTTGAGGCGCTTGGGGCCGTTCCGGGGTCTGACGCCTTGGTCTCGGTTGCTCTGGCGTCGTCTGCCATGTTGAAGCTTTTTGCGCCGATTCTGCGGGAGGCGTTGCTGCGGTTTTTCGCTGCGCGTTTCGCATGTCGTCAGGCGGTCCTTGCTTCCTCCTTGGAATCCACTTGGGCCCTGGTTCTTGGGTTGTCTTCTCTCTTTTGTCCTCTGCTTTTTGAGGCTTCTGCAGTTGAGCGTTATATTCAGGCGGCTTCTTTCTCTTGCCGCCCTATGTCAGAGTTGTTGGTGCTCCGGGGAAACCAGGGGGTTCCTTCCCGGCGAGGTCGTACCAGGGCTTGTGGTTCCGTTCGTCGGGGTGGGCCACAGGTGTCGGGTTCAGTGCCGGTGCTGCCTGCGGTCCCTCCTGTGTCTGGTCGGTGCGGTGTTCACTCTGCACGAAGGTCAGGTTCTCGTAAGGGGCAGAGGCCCTTTCGCGGTTCGCCCCATTGACGGGGCGATGGGGGGGAGGCTGTCTCTGTTCGCTCATGCCTGGTCTCACAATTTGTGGGCTTTTCGGGTCGTTTCTCGCGGCCTGCGGTGGCGTTGGGTGGCTCCTCCTCCTGCGGGGGTTTCGGGGCTGATAGGGCAGGCTTCCTCTCCTGCGCTCCGTCGGGTCATCTTGGAGTGGGTGTGCTTGGGCGTGATCGAAATGACTTTGTTCCTCAGGTGGGTTTCCCGCCTGTTTCCAGTTCCGAATCGGGACTGTGCGGACCTGCGGTTCATTCTGGACTTGTCCCATCTGAACCCTTGGGTTTCTTCCTCCTCGTTTCGGATGACCACTCTGTCCCAGGTCCGGCTTCTGTTGGAGCCGGGCGCTTGGATGGTGTCCCTGGACCTCAAGGACGCGTATTGGCACGTCTCTATTCATGTGGGGTTCCGGGACTGGCTCAGTTTTGTTGTGGGGCGTCAGTGCTACCGCTTTCGTTGTCTCCCCTTCGAGTTGAACCTGGCACCTCGCGTGTTCACACGCCTTACCCGGGTCGTGGTGGCCCGTTTGCGTCTGTTAGGTGTTCGGGAGTTGGCTTACCTCGACGACTGGCTGGTTTGGGCTCCCAGTCGGTCCGCGTGTCTGCTCGCCAGGGATTTGGTGCTTTCCCAGCTCGCCGGGTTCAGGTTCCTGGTGAACTGGCGGAAGTCCCATCTGGTGCCCTCCCAGGTTTGGTCCTGGCTGGGTCTTGTGTGAGACTCTCGGACCGCTTCCTTGTCTCTTCCTCAGGAGTCTCCTTCGGCTGCGGTCTCGCCTGTGTCTGTTTCTGGGGGGCTCCCGGGTCACCTGGGGGTTGCTCGAGGGTTTGTGCAGGAGCCTGAACTTCGTAATGTTGGTCTACCCGCCAGGTCAGGTTTGGCTTCGTCGGCTGTTCTGGTTCCTTCGGGGACGTCCCTTCTGCCTCTCTCGCAATTGCTGGGTTCAACCCCCAGGGGCTTTGTGTCAGCTGCTGCGTCGCCGACTTCTTCTTTGGGTTTTTCGGGGTTCAGTGCCTTGGCGCCTGCCCGAGCTCTCGCTCGATGTGTTTCCAGACGCGTCGTCTCTAGACTGGGGTTTTGTGATCAGTGCTCACCAGGCCAGCGAGGGGTGGTGGGGTCCGTCCTTCCGTCGGATCCACAGCACGGTGAGGGAGTTCGCAGCAGTGTGGTTTGTGCTTCGGAGGGTTCGGGTCTCCCACAGGTCAACGATCCGGCTCCATTTGGACTGCTCCCCGGTGGTTCATTGTCTGAACCGAGGGGGTTCGATGCGGTCCTTGGCTCTTTGGGGTTGGTCGCTTCGGGTGACTCGTCTGCTGAGTTCTCGGGTTTGTTCGTTTGCAGCCGTCTCACTCTTTTCTGGCGAAGAATGACACTGCTGCTTTCCAGAGGGGTTCTTGGGTTGTAAATGCTTGGTTTTCAGGCCAGGGGTTCACCATGTGTTGTGTCCGGTTGCGGCCCTCCGCCGTTATCTGCGCGCCACGGCTTCTGTATCCGAGGACGCACTTTGGGTTGATCCGGTTTCCCTTCTTCCCTGTTCGTGGGTTTGGGTCTTTCAGGTCGTCCGCAGGGTTATTAAATCCAGCAAGCCTGCGGTCTATCCCCGTGCCCATGACGTTCGTAAGTTTGCTGCTCTTACTGCCGTCTTTGGCAATATGTCTTGGGTTGACATTCGGGCACAGGGATTTTGGCGGTCGAACAGGGTCCTGGCTGCACGCTACCTTGTAAACGTTCCTGGGCCCAGTCGGGCCTGTGCTGCTTTAGGTCGGCGATTGCAGCCCGTTGTCTTGGCTTCGTGTTGAGGAGTGGAGCACCGACCGCCTCCAGGGTAAGTCCCCTTAGTTTTCTTGGTAGTCTTTGGTGAGGTAGCTCCGGGGAGCCATAGGGGCTCCCCCCAGAAAACCAGCATTGAATGTAATGAAACGCCATTTTCTGGGTGAGTCCCGAAGGCTCCATGGCATCCCTCCCGCCCTCCGGTCGGTGTTTTTTTCGCGGGTTTTGATATCCAGCCTCAGAACTGGGGTGTGGATCGCTGGCTCGGAGGTCTGGGGCTCCCCCTTGCCCCTCCTGGGGGGGGGGGGAGCTGCGCAAACATGCAGCGAGGCTTGTGTGACGTCATGCTTGTTTGCTCGTTTTTCTTTTGGGGAGTTCTGTCCACTTGTTTTTCAATTTTCGTTGTTAACCAGAATAGGAATTTGTTTTGTGGTGCTTACCTTTCTGGGGTGCCTGTCCCAGTCGATGGCAGATATAGAATGCTCCAAATCACATGTGCATTTCTATGGGCCATTGCTCCCCGTGCCTCTGTGAAGGGGCCAGGTTCTGGCTCGTGGTCCCCGGTAGGCTAGAATTCCACCCACATCGACTGATGCAAAATAGTTAGGATATCCATATCAGCCATGGATAGCTCCGGGGAGCCTCCGGGACTCACCCAGAAAATGGCGTTTCATTACATTCAACGCTGTTTTTTTACATAGACATGTTCAGATAAAGGAATTTATCGTTTTACAAACAAAAATTTTGGGGGGAACACTTGATTTCATGCGCACAGGGGGAATGTCACAATAAACTCGGCGCATCACAGTGGTTAAAGCAGATTTAATTATGCAGTCCCCGTGGTATATTGGTTAAGACGCTCGCCTGGCATTTCGCGAGGTCTTTGTACTGGGTTCGTATCCTGGCCAGGGAGGATTTACTGTGCGCAAATCCTTAACTGTAGCCTCTGTTTAACTCGACAGTAAAATGGGTACTTGGTTGTTAAACGATTTTTCGCAGGGTCATATTCCAGGGAACATAGGATTAAGGATCTGCCCGAAACACTATGTGTACTAGTAGCTGTACAAGAATGTAAGAACTCTTGTACAGTATATAAATAAATAAAAAAAAAATTGTTTCTATTGAAAATGCTTTTACAATTCGTTATTGAAGAAGCCATCTCCCAATCAATTGGGTGAGAACTCTCGCTTAATTCATGGTCACTTAATGGAGCGCCGCCCTGCTCCTTATTGTCCTAATTGTATTGTCCCTCTTACGGTCGTGCATATCCTTTTTGAATGTTCTGACTTCCGGGACGAGCGTGTGTCTTGTTTTCCGACTGTCCCCCGCGGTCGCTTGTCCCTCGATAGTATTCTTGGTGACTCGGATACTTTTGATATCGTTCGCCTTATGCGTTTCTGTTCTCGTATTGGCATCCTTGGTGATATTTAACACCCTCTGATTATCCCGCACATTTGACGGTGCTACATAGCCTTCCCGGTTTGGTGCATTCTTTTGATAATTACTTACTTACTTGGGTGAGAACTTTCTTACAAATGAACAAACAAAGCATTAGATAGCTGGACATGTTTTACAGAGTATTTATGTTGTAAAATTCTAAATCGCAAATCTTTAGATATTTGCCCAACATAAAACATATTACAGTCTTTACAAGGTATTTTGTAAATGACACAATTATCACTATGAGGATTGTTTCTAACTAATAGTTTTCCAACAATATTTTGTAATTAACCCTTTAACTGTGCCGCCTCTAAATATGACACCCCCCCCCCCCAGTGCGCAGGAAATAAATTCTCTTGAAAAAATTCTTTTGTTTTTTAAAGTGTCAAAAACCCTTCCCTCAGTATGGGTATGTCAAAAAAATTTTGAACTTGTACTTACTTTGGCTGCTATGGGGTCCGTAAGTTGGCGCATGACGTCATCATTTCCCGTTCGCCCGTGACGTACGCTCCTGGGGCCAGTAGGGTGCCCGGGGCCAGCCTGCGAGTTGCTGAGAATATATTGTTCATTTTTTGCGCACAGTTCCAAATACATTTTATTTGTTTTTACGTGCTAATCCCATGTATAATGAACACGTACACTATATTATGGCAGTAAAACATCCGTACTGTCCGAGGACACTGTTACGTGCATGACACTTGTGTACACATATGTTGCACATATTTACCATGTATCATGCTAATTTATGTATATATACAATCTATTTACAGACTATACACTGTCACACACTATAATAATAATAATAGTATAATAATAATAATAATAATAATATAATAATATAATATATAATAATATAATAATAATAATAATAATAATATAATAATAATAATAATAATAATAAACAATACCCAAATTTGTAACAAATTAGATGGCAAATTCCTTGGCATTCTCATTGACCACAAGCTGCATTTCCAGGGACACATTCTAAATATATCTAAAAAAGTTTCAAAAACTGTGGGCATTCTTTCTAAGATCAGATATTATGTACCACGCCCTGCCCTGGTGACTCTCTATTACTCCCTTATCTATCCTTATCTCAACTATGGTATTTGTGCTTGGGGTTCTACTACCCAAAATCACTTACGTCCTCTAATTACCCAACACAAAGCCGCTATTAGAACAATATCCAACTCTGGCCCCAGACATCACTCGGTACCCCTACTCAAATCTCTTAATATGTTAGATATCAAGTCTCTGCACATTCTCTCATGTGTATTATACATATATAAAACGCTAAACTATAATGCCAATCCTGATCTTAAAAGCTTCATAGTAGGTTGTAACAGAACCCATGAGCACCACACCAGAAATAAATACAGTTTTGATATTCCTAGAGTACGTCTTAATCAAACTAGAAATGCTCTGCAAATCAAGGGGCCCAGAATGTGGAATGACCTTCCCAACCATGTTAAAGACTGTACCTCTCTCAACCAGTTTAAGATAAAAACTAAGACTGTACCTCTCTCAACCAGTTTAAGATAAAAACTAAACACTACCTAATAAATTCCCTGTAATCTACCTCACTCCTCTATTGTCAACCCATGTCTGTTATTTTCTTTTTTTTTTTTTTTTTTTTTTTAATCAACACTGTTTGTCAACCTATTGTATTTGTGCTGCTTTTTCAGTCATGTTTCCCCCTTTTTTTTATCTTTATTTGTATTTGTTCTCAACATCTTTTATTCTTTATGCTCAATTAGTATTAAGTTCTAGATATTAATGTTTTCTTGCCCGAAACGCATTGCGTAATAGTGGCTTTAGGCATTGTATGTACTAGATCTATCTATATATCAATCCATTAATGTAACATCACTTGTATGTATATACCTTACCTGAATAAACATCTGAATCTGATATACATTAATTATCAACACATTTAGAACACCGCGAGTGTGAGCTGTCACACCCAGCCAGCCCTCCCTCACTCCTCCAACATTGTATTCACCAACATTGCTCCTCCCATCATACAGTTATTCACACCAATGTTTCATGTTCATTTATGTATATTTACAACATATGTACACACTATACACTGTCACACACTATATACACTCACTATCAACACACTCAGAACACCACAAGGGTGAGCAGCCACACCCAGCCAGCCCTTCCTCACTCCATCTTACTCACCAACATTCCTCCTCCCACCATACTGTTATTGTTTTTATTACACTATTTACACATGTTTTATATATATATATATAAATATATATATATATATATATATATATATATATATATATATATATATATATATATATATATATATATATACCTATCTACATGTTTTATTTACTAAAACTATGCAAGTAAGCCAGTATTGTCCAAACAGTACTGTGGCCACCATACACTGCATGAGAAATCACTCAGCAGACAACGTGATGATTACGACGTCACCTCCCTCACCAAAATAGCTCCTCTCAACATACTCCTGATGCTGTTATTACACTATACACACACATCACTGTATATACCCATGTACATGTGTGTTCCCCATAGCGAACCACGAAGCTAGTATGGTGAGCAAAACAAGAGTGGCTGCCCACAGTGAGGCTACCTCAATTCCCTCCCTTCCTCCCTCCCTCACCAAAATTCCTTCTTCCACAATACTACGCACAACGCTAATTATAACCACAATCCCGGGCACTAATTCCTGTAAATAAATAATTGACCACACGTTTATTTTGAAAAGGAACCTAAAAAGTCGTTTGAAGATTCCTAGATGGACGAAATAATGCTGTGGTGCTGTGGCTAACACTGTGAACATCGTGAACAGCATTGAATCACTGATATTTGAACATTGTACCCAGTCATTATCACACTCAGGCTCTTCTATAATACTATCATGGCTAAATAATACAGGTTATATATATATTTTTTTACATTATTAGGCGATGCTGTGGTCACACGCTGAACAGCAGTTCATACTGCGAGCGCCAGCCTTGGTTGCTCACTCACTACTGGGGCTCGCACGCCCGAGAATGTGGACCACGATTTTTTTAACCCTCAAACCGCTAGGGGCCCAAATGGAATTCACACCCAAAGGCGCAACAAAAAAAAAAAATCCAAAAAATTCTTTCGTCTTATAGAAGTGTTCATTTTTTCCCCCTGATCACGGAAGAAATAACAAAAAAATCGTAGGTGGCATATTTTAGCCGCAATAGGGTAGGGAAGTGTGGCAAAAAAGGGGCGTTGGCAGAGCCTTCGCCAGACGAGTTCTACTCCGCCCGAGCTGTCAGACGGCAGTTGCCACAAATATATTATTACCTAATTATTTCAATGTCTCTGATTTTTTCTTAGTTTTTTTGCAGTAATATTATTCCATACAGTGAATTGTGGTATATTTATATTATAAAATGTGTGAACCATCGCTGTACTCAAAATTATGGTGTGCATATTAGTGATTCAATTATTATGTTCATAAAACAATAAACAAATAGTTTTGCTGTTGTTACACTATATACACAGGTTATATATAAGTATCTGCATGTTTTGTACACCATAACGAACTACTAAGTTGGTCTTGTGAGTCAAAAAGCAACGAGGAGTGACCGCCAAACACCAGCGAGCCACTCACTGCCACTCCCTCCCTCAACACCACCTCACTCACCCTCATTTACCTCCCACAATACTCTTTCTGTATTTATTCACTATACACAGACGTTATATATACGTATTTACATGTTTTGTTCACCATAACTGTACATCTAAGCTTGTATGGTGAGTAAAGGCCATAAGACGTAGCTACTCACACAGTCAGCTGATCGGCGGCCGCCCTCAAGGCCAGACACACCAATATTTGTCCTCCAACAATATTGTTTGTGGTGTTATTACGCTATATACACACATTATATATAAGTATCTACCTGTTTTATTCACCATACCTGAACAAATAAGCTGGTATGGTGCCCAAAGACCATAGTGGCCATCAGTAAACAACATGCCAAGTCGTGCAGACGACACTCCTCCCTCACCAAAATGGCGGCTCCCAACCTACTCCTCTCGCTGTTATCTCACACTATACACACGTTATATATAAATATCTACATTTGTGTTCACCATGGCGAACCACTAAGCTGGTATGGTGAGTGCAGTCAATAAATGGTGGCCACACACAGTCAGAAAACGACGCCACAACCCTCCCTCCCACAGCATTACTCCTCCCTCTTTGGAGCACAGCGCTAAATATCACCACAATCCTGCTCTTATCAGAATCCTGGTCAGTTTTATCACAGTCAGGGGGCTTCAGTAATACTATCACTGCTAAATAATAGCAGTATCATTTATATTATGGTATTTGTAGGCGATGCTGTGGTCACAAGCTGAACAGCGGTGCTGTGAGCTCGTGCTGCGTGCACCAGCCTTGGTGGCTTGCTCAATACTGACGCTGTAACACCCAAGAATGTTGGCCTGGATTTTTTTCTAGGTGGCATCTGGTAACTATCGGTCGTGGCTGTACTATAGCTGCCCCTATCCCAGGCGGGGCGTTTAAATTATAGCGCTAGACACGAAATCATATATAAATGATGTGCGCAGTTTCAGTTTTGTCACTGATATCATTTATATATGATATGCGCGGTTTGAGGGTTAACTGTGCCGCCTCCAAATATGACACCCCCCCCCCCCAGTGTGCAGGAAATAAATTCTTTTTAAAAAATTCTTTGGTTTTTTAAAGTGTCAAGAACCCTTTCCTCAGTATGGGTATATTAAAAAAAAATTCGAAATTGTACTTACTTTGGCTGCTATGGGGTCCGTAAGTTGGCGTGTGACGTCATCATTCCCCATTCGCCCATGACATACGCTCCTGGGCACAGTAGGGCTCTCGGGGTGGGGCTCGCGAGTTGCCGTGAATATATTTTTGTTCATTTTTTGCGCACAGTTCCAAATACATTTTATTTGTTTTTATGTGCTAATCCTATGTATAATGAACACATACACTATATTATGGCAGTAAAACATTCGTACTGTCCGAGGACACTGTGTTACGTGCATGACACTTGTGTACACATATGTTGCACATATTTACCATGTATCATGCTAATTTATGTATATATACAATCTATTTACAGACTATACACTGTCACACACTATATACATTAATTATCAACACATTCAGAAAACCACCAGTGTGAGCTGTCACATCCAGCCAGCCCTCCCTCACTCCTCCAACATTGTATTCACCAACATTGCTCCTCCCATCATACAGTTTTTCACACCAATGTTTCATGTTCATTTATGTATATTTACAACATATGTACACACTATACACTGCCACACACTACATACATTTATCATCAACACATTCAGAACACCGCGAGTGTGAGCAGCCACACCCAGACAGGCCCTCCCTCACTCCAACATCTTAGTCACCAACATTGCTCCTTCCACCATACTGTTATTGTTTTTATTACACTATTTACACATGTTTTATATATCTACATGTTTTATTTACCAGAACTATGCAAGTAAGTCGGTATTGTGTCCAAACAGTACAGTGGCCACCTGCATACACTGCATGAGAAATCACACAGCAGACAGCAGACGACGCTATGATTACGACGTCACTCCCTCACCAAAATAGCTCCACTCAACTTACTCCTGTTGCTGTTATTACACTATATACACACACACTGTATATACTCATGTACTTATGTTTTCCCCATAGCGAACCACGAAGCTAGTATGGTGAGCAAAACAAGAGAGGCTACCACACACAGTGGAGGCTACCTCAATTCCCTCCCTTCCTCCCTCCCTCACCAAAATTCCTCCTTCCACAATACTACGCACAATGCTTAATTATAACCACAATCCTGGTCACTAATTCCTGTAAATGAATAATTGACCACAAGTTTATTTTGAAAAGGAACCTAAGAAGTCATTTGAAGATTCCTAGATAGACGAAATAATGCTGTGGTGCTGTGGCTAGCGCTGTGAACATCATGAACAACATTGAATCACTGATATTTGAACATTGTACCCAGTCATTATCACACTCAGGCTCTTCTATAATACTATCATGGCAAAATAATACAGGTTATATATATATTTTGACATTATTAGGCGATGCTGTGGTCACACACTGAACAACAGTGCTGTGCCCTCGTGCTGCGAGCGCCAGCCTTGATTGCTCACTCACTACTGAGGCTCTCACACCCAGGAATGTGGACCAAGATTTATTTTAAAGATGGTGTCTGTTTACAAAAGCCCTGAGGAAGCTGATGTTAACCCCATGTAGCTGCAGGAGTTTTGAATGGAACGTGAAAAATACAAATACCTGGAGGCGCGTAGCGCACCCCTCAGACGTGGGCCTGCAGGCGTGTTGCGCAGTTAAAGGGTTAAAAAAAAATTACAAATATAAATTATACCTATATTATAAGTATATCTAAGAATTGCAAACATTTATCAATTTCAGTCCCGATAGTAAATTTTATAGAGGTGACTTTATCATTAACCCTTAAACTGCGTAACACTTTATATAAAGTTTTGAATAACTGACACAATAGTGCACGTCACTGTATATAAAGTTTTAGAGTACTACGCAAGATTTCACCACTGTGCTGTGCCGAGTTTATTGTGAACTTCCCCCTGTGCACATGAAATAAAGTGTTCCCAAAAAATTATTTTTCTTTATAAAATGATAAATTCCCTTCCCTGAACATGTCTATGTAAAAATAAATACCAAATTCTACCCGGCAAACACGCACTGAAACTACGACGTTGCTACAACGTTCGAACAAGTTTTAACTCCTAACCAGTTATAACAACCAATATAGCAAGTTGTAACAACGTTCTAATACGTCCTAAACACATTAAGCCAAGATGTAACAACTTTATTATAAGTTGTAACAAGCGGAATATAGAGACAGTTTCGGTTTGTGTTTCCAGGGTACTTACTTTGGCTGTGGGGGATGTGGACAAGGTGCGCTGTGACGTCATCGGGCTGGTCGCCTGTGCGTGACACGCCCAGACACAGTCGCGCGGATCATTCAAGCACCAAGTGTTGCCACAAATATATTTTCAATTATTTGTTCTATGTATTTCCAATGCGGTTTTATTTTTTGTGTGTGTGTGTGTCGTATATGATGCATATTTGTGTCCTTTACAATATGTATACAGTAGAACGTTCATAATGTTCCATGGAACTGTGATACATGTGTCAGTAATGTGTCCACAATAAATGTTTATTGTCGCAATATTACTTGTTAAAAATTCACTAAAATTACAATATGTACAGTTTCACACACTATACAGTAACACACTGTATTACACACTCAGTACTTCGGAACTGAGTAATAATCAACGTGGTAGTTAAAAGTTAAACAGCACAACTTTGCTCTCGTTGCACCAGGTACAGATAGATTTTTGCTTCCTGTTTCTTCGTTCTGTGTGCTTGTAAATAATGCACTCACGTCAACCCGTTCTCGCACTTTCGTATAGTCAATATTGACTTATTAAATACGTGCATATGTGACATACTAGTTTATCTTGAAAAGCTTCATAGAAAACACCAACCTTACCTAGCCTTCTTAGTATGTTAAGATAAGCATCTTATTGCTTCGTAATTACAATTATTACTTAACCTATTATAGGTATAGGTTAAGTAATAATTGTAATTATGAAGCAATAAGATGCTTATCTTAACATACTAAGAAGATTAGGTAAGGTCGGTGTTTTCTATGAAGCTTTTCAAGGTAAACTAGTATGTCACATATGCACGTATTTAATAAGTCAATATTGACTGTAATTAAGTGCGAGAACGGGTTGCTCACGTACACCCTTGGCATTAGTACCTGTAGGTATGTAGCCAAGCTTGTAAAATGTAAGGTAGTCTTGAAAAGATTACAGGAAAAAGATCAATTTGTAAGGTAGTCTTGAAAAGATTACAGGAAAAGATCAATTTGTAAGGTAGTCGTGAAAAGATCGCTTTTTAAGGTCCCACACAGGAAGAGATTCAGCCAGCCTCAAAGAGTGTCTGTCAGTCAAGAAGGAATTCAGCTATTCTTGAAAATATCTATAGAAAACACCACCATGGAAGTGGCTAACACTGTTCATCTGTGCTACTTGTAAAAGATGCATCATCACTGAATGCAGAAAATGATTTATCTATGTATCATCTAAATAAATTGGGGATAGCATAGCATAGGTGGGCAAGGATAGCATTCAGAGCTACAATTGGATACGCTCGCTGTACTGTCCTCATAAATGCTGTATCACTTGCATCCGACCTTTGTGTTAGGTCGTTATTGCGCCTAGCTTCACCAATATTTATGACCCTTATGTTCTTCAAACAATAAGGTTTGAATTTCACCGACAGACCACGATCTTTCAACACCGCATCGGACAGGTGTTTGGGAGCCAGAGGCGCATGTGCCACCCATGGTTGCTCACTCAGTACAAACCCAGACAGCAGCCCTAGGGCATTCTGGAATTTTTTCAAAGATGGCTGCCTCTCACTGGAAGTCCTCAGAGACCATTTCGTAAACAACCAACCTCACACACATTTAGAATGGGTACAAAAAAATAAAAAAGTTTTCTCGGTGCAGTTTCCCACCGACCAAGAATACTCGGTTGGTGCTGTTAAGTGGTTAAACGGCCCGCGGATACATGGAGTTCACATCACCTTCCTCAAGGTTCTTGTAAATAGACGCAATTTAAAAAAAAAATAGTGGGTTACATTCTCGGGTGTGAGGGGCCTCAGTACTGAGTAAGCCACCAAGGCTGGCGCATGCAGCATGAGCTCGCAGCACTGCTGTTCAGCTTGTGACAACAGCATTGCCCACAAATTTAAAAAATATATGTAACTGGTATTATTTAGCGATGATTGTATTACAGAAGACCCCTGACTGGGATATAAATGACCAGGATTCTGATAATAGCAGGATTGTTGTGATAATTTGCGCTGTGCTGTGGGAGGAGTAATGTCGAGGGTGGGAGGGCTGTAGCGTCGTCTGCCGAATCTGTGTGGCCATTTGTTGCTGTTTGCATTTACTGTACCAGTTTAGTGGTTCACTATGGTGACCAAAACATGCAGATACTTACATATAACGTCTTTTAGTGAATAAAAGCTAAAACAGTATGGTGGGAGGAGAATGCTGGCGAGTCAGGTGAGGTGAGGGAGGGCTGGCTGGTGTACTGGCCACTCCTTGCTGTTTTTTGACGCAGCATACGAACTTGGTGGTTCATTATGGTGAACACAAATGTAGATACTAATATATATCGTGTATATATTGTGTAATAATAGCAAAAGGAGTGTTGGGAGAAGTCATTTTGGTGAGAGAGGTGGCGAGATCTGCATGACTTGTTATGTTCTGTAAGGGTGGCCACTATGCTCTTTGGGCATTATACCAGATTAGTTGAACAGTTATGGTGAATAAAACATGTAGATGGGTCATTCCATGTGAATTTACCAAAGGCCTCCCACTCGACCCTTTCTAAATTTAATGAAATTTTGTAATAAAGTAGCCCTAGACCCCAAATGAAAATGTGCAAAATATTGGAGCTCAATCTGCTTTGGTTCCTGAATAACTGGTCCATATTGAATGGGTTCTCGTCCCGGTAATGCGTAAATACCACAAAAATTACCAACTTTGACCCTTTGTTAACCCCCCGTGTTGCTCAAGGCTAATTAGCATTTGTCACCCACAGGCATACAAAAAAAAAAAAATCCCAAACCTGCACACAGAAATAACATCACATGAGACCAGAAGACATGGCAGGATGTGCAGAATACCCCCCCCGTTGAAAAGCAGAGGTGCAACAGGTACTCTGAGAGAGAACTCTATCAACATCAGAGGCCCGAGACTTCAACACGCTTCCGCTACACATAAGGGGCATAACTGGCCGACCCCTCACAGTGTTCAAGAGAGAACTGGATAAGCACCTCCAAAGGATACCTGATCAACCAGGCTGTGACTCATACGTCAGGCTGCGAGCAGCCGCGTCCAACAGCCTGGTTGATCAGTCCGGCAACCAGGAGGACTGGTCGACGACTGGGTCGCGGGGACGCTAAGCCCCAGAAGCACCTCAAGGTAACCTCAAGGCATATATTGCCTGTTATAGGGCGAGGAAGTCTGGCAAAAAACAGGCGCTGACTCAGTGTGCGTCCCAGACGGTCTGTTGCTTACAGCTGTCAGGCAGGAGTGGCCACAAAGAGATAATTACCTAATTATTTCAATGTCTCTGATTGATTTTTCGTAGTTTTTTTGCTGTAATATTATTCAATAGTGTGTAGTGTGATATATTTATATAATAAAATGAGTGAATCATCGCTGTACTAAAAAATATGGTGTGCATATTTTTTATTCAATTATTATGTTCATCAATCAGTGAAAAAATACTTTGTCGGTTATTACACTATATACACAGTTTATATATAACTATCTGCATGTTTTGTTCACCTTAACGAACCACTAAGTTGGTATTATGAGTCATAAAGCAACGAGGAGTGACCGCCACACACCAGCCAGCCACTTGCTGCCACTCACTCCCCTTCAACACCTCACTCACCCACATTCTCCTCCCACCATACTGTTTTTGCTTTTATTTACTATATACAGACGTTATATATAAGTATCTACATTCGGGTTCACCATAACGAACCACTAAGTTGGTATGCTGAGTGGCAGTGGCAGCCCGCCACTGGCTGCTACTTCCTCCCTTTCCCTCAGCTCACCTGACTCACCCACATTCTCCTCCCACAATACTGTTTTTGCTTTTATTCACTATATACAGACATTATATATAAGTATCTACATGTTTTGTTCACCACAACTGTACAACTAAGTTGACTATAGTTAGTTCAGGCACTAAGAGACATATTGCTACACACACAATCAGCTGGCGGCTGCTTCCCTCACACATTCAAGGTCAGACGCACTAAAATTTCACCCCCAACAATACTGTTTGTGGTATCATTACCCTATATACAGACGTTATATATAAGTATCTACATGTTTTGTTCACCATAACTGTTCAACTAAGCCAGTATAATGCCCAGAGAGCATAGTGGCCACCCCTACCAACATGACAAATGCAGATGTTGCCACACCCATCACCAAAATGGCTTCTCCCCAACACTCCTTTTGTTGTTATTACACTGCACATACACGTTATATATAAGTATCTACATTCGTGTTCACCGTAACGAACCGCTAAGTTGGTATGCTGAGTGGCAGTGGTAGCCCGCCACTGGCTGCCACTCCCTCCCTCACCTCACGTGACTCGCCACCATTCTCCTTCCACCATACTGTTTTTGCTTCTATATACAGACGTTACATATAAGTATCTGCATGTTTTGTTTACCATATCGAACAACTAAGATAGTATAGTGAGTCAAGACAGTAAAAGGTGGCCACACACAGTCAGCAGACAATGCTACATTCCTCCCCACCAAGATTACTCCTCCTCCCACTACAGCGCTAATTGTCACAGCAATCCTGCTATTATCAGAATCCTGGTCATTTTTATCACTGTCAGGGGTCTTCTGTAATAATATCATCGCTAAATAATAGCATGAACATGTATACTATGGCATTTTTAGGCGATGCTGTGGTCACAAGCTGAACACCAGTGCTGTGAGTTCATGTTGCGTGCGTCAGGCTTGGTGGCTTGCTCAATACTGAGGCCTCTCACACCCGGGAATTTGGTCCATGATTTTTTTTAAATAACATCTGTTTACATGAGCCCTGATGAAGGTGAGGTGAACCCCGTGTATCCGCGGGCCGTTTAAATCTTGCGTAGTACTCCATTACATCATATGATTTGATGCGCAATTTATAGCAAGTCACTCAACCCATCATATCGTGTTGCGCAACTTATGTTAAATCACGACTAGTGCCCAGAGCGGTGTGAAATTTGGCATACCAGGGCAACTTTTGGTACGGAAAACAGCATTGTAATAAAAAATGTATTTCAGGGTAGCCATTCAGCTACCAATCCATGCTAATGTCACTGCCAATATATCTCAAAATATCTCAATATGCGTCATTCCCAATTTGGTTTTGAATGGCACCATTGGATAGAGCAAATTTTTCTGTACTAGAGTAACTTTTATTTAGATTGGGATCTGAATTTCTAGTTCAGCCAGAGGACTCTGTAAATGACATACCTTGTGCGATATCGAAAAAATCAAATTATGATTCTTCATCTTCTTTGTGCACTGATCATAACTGCTAGCAAATTGATAGGAAAAATTTTGATGATATGAAACTTATGACGATAATTGGAGGGCTCGGAGTGCGATAGTGCTAAAAGTAAATTACATGCTTTTATACACAGCTGAACAAGATTGACAGTACAGGGGTACCCCGGTTTAAGAGTTTAATCCGTTCCTGGAGAGAGCGTGAAACCTGAAAACTCGTAAACCGAAGTTAATTTCCCCATAAGAAATAATAGGAAATTAATTAATCTGTTCCTGACTACCCAAAAACTTCACTTCAAACTAAATTTTATATCTAATTCATCCAAATCTACACAACAAAAGTATATTCAAGTTATTACTTACCCTTGCTGATGACTCCTGTTGGCATATGGAAGATGGTGAGGAGGGGGGAGGAGGAGAGGTGTTACTGTTTGGAAGGGGAGTCCCCTTCCATTATAACATCAAGCAGTGAAGATTTTTCGGGAGTGCACTCTCTGGCACGTTTTGCCTGCATACCATTAGGTCCTGGTTGTGGCGCACTTCTTGATTTTCTCACTTTTCTCACATTGAAACGTTCCATTGAAGATTGTTTTTCCCCTTCTTTGCAACACTTGCCTGTAGTGAGGAATCACAGTGTCATTAAAAAGATCAATGCAACGGCCTACTACAGCTTTATCTGGGCAATTCTTTTCAGCAAAACTTTGCAGTCCTTCCCATACTGCACATATTTTCTTAATTAATGAGGAAGGGACATTCTCTACTGCCTCCTCTTCCTTCCCTGAAGATTTGTTGTACTGCCTAGCTATTTCAACAACAGTAGTACCATTTTCATGCTTACAAATGATCTCTTGGTTTTCCTCTATGGTCATTCTCACATGTGATTTCTTGCCTTGAACCTTACCACTGGCTTTCTTGGGACCCATGGTGAGATATATAATAACAACTTTTATGCTCAAATGGCAAAAAATCCGACAAAAAACTGTAAATTCTTGTGAAGAATTCAGGCGGGATAGTCACTTGGCTCGAAGCACTGGTAAACTGAGGCGTGATCGCCGTGCCACCACGCGCTAGATTGGCCCGTACGTGTATAAACAAACTCGTAACCTGATGCAATGCTCGTATCCTGATGCAAATTTTCCGACCAAATCAGGCTCGTAACCCGAAAAACTCATAAACAGGGACGCTCGTAACCCGGGGTTCCACTGTAATATCAACAGAGGTAATATATGGTTCATTATGTTGTAACGTTGTGGTCATGAGCAAGGTAATCAAGAATATCATGAGCAATTACCCGAGCAAGGTAATCAAGAATATCATCAACCAGCACCTTTGTAAACAAAGAACAAATGTCAAAACTGATTAACTTGACATCAGCAATGATTGGAATAATATTCAATGTGTTAACTAATTCAATAGAATTGGTCTTAGGAAAAGAGGAAATAGTTCCTAACAATGGGGGAGCCGGTTGGCTGAGCGGACAGCACGCTGGACTTGTGATCCTGTGGTCCTGGGTTCGATCCCAGGCGCCAGCAAGAAACAGTGGGCAGAGTTTCTTTTACCCTATGCCCCTGTTACCTGGCAGTAAAATAGGTACCTGGGTGTTAGTCAGCTGTCACGGGCTGCTTCCTGGGGGTGGAGGCCTGGTCGAGGACCGGGCCGTGGGGACACTTAAGAAAAGCCCCGAAATCATCTCAAGATAACCTCAAGATATGGGGACAAGATTTTGTTGAGCCATTTAGAAAGAGTGTTAGAAATGGAACCCGCAGAATTGATGATAGGCTTCATGGGGATATGATTACGAGAGATAGGCTTATGAGTGATAACACATAGAGATATGGCAATAAAGGAGATGAGAAAGTCAGTTGATTAAGAAGATCTTTATGGTTTCTTAAAATGCATCAAGAAGATTTTTCCTGAGTTTTGTGTATGTCGAAGAATCGTGGAGGTGATCATTCATTTTGGAAATATATTCCTCCTTGTTTAGAATAACAAGGAGGAAAGTTTTTTTTTTCATGCACCAATGAACTAGAAGCTCTTTTGCTATATTTTTCCCCTCAGTCTGCTTCCTTCATAACCATTTTTGCTACTCTACTAGTGAAAGCACACTGCACTCGCATCTATCTCAAATTTCTGAAACAATGTCTTAGTGAACAAGTTGTACCCAAATCTCGGCTACCTGTCCATCTCATCAAATTAGGTGATCAACCGTTCTGGTATTTCTGTGCTCCTATTTTGATAAAACACATTGAAGTTAAAAAATCAAATGACGTTTTGTTTTATATAACTGGGATACAGAAAAAAGAAGTTTTCATCATCCCCATACCTTTTGACTAGAAAAGTTCTCTGATGGATGAAATCTACAGTGACCTATGTAGAAAACACATTAGTTACAGAATATTCTAAAATGCAAGTTAGAAAGTATAATAGAAAATAGTGATTAGACAAAGAAATCTAATTCAAACAAAGTGATGAATTTATCTAAACCGATAAGTAAGTAATTATCAAAAGAAGGCACCAAACTGGGAAGGCTATGTAGCACCATCAAATGCGCAAAATAATCAGAGGGCGCTAAATATCACCAAGGATGCCAATACGAGAACAAAAACGCATAAGGCGAACGATATCAAAAGTATCCGAGTCACCAAGAATTCTATTGAGGGACAGGTGACCGCGAGGAGCGGTCGGAAAGCAAGACACACGCTCGTCCTGGAAGTCAGGACATTCAAGAAGGACATGCACGACCGTAAGAGGGACAATGCAACTAGGACAATAAGGAGCAGGGCGGCGCTCCATCAAGTGACCATGGGTTAAGCGAGTATGGCCAATACGCAACCTCACCAGAGCTGTTTCCCACCGCTGGTTACGGTGGAAGGAGGACGGCCACGAGGAAACACAACATTTAAAAATACGTAGTTTGTTACCAGCAACAGGCAACCAAGTAGCCTGCCAACGGGTAAGGACGGAGGAATGGATAACCTGGTAAAAGTTGGAATGCGGAATACCTTTACGAGAGATGGGACAAGAGCGGACAGCTTCCTTGGCGGCAACATCCGCACGCTCATTTAAAGACACACCAATATGGCTGGGAACCCAACAAAACTCAACCGACTTAAATTTACTGTGAACAAGAAACAGCCAATGCTGGATCTCGACAACTACTGGATGAACCGGATTAAAGGACCCGAGAGCCATGAGGGCACTACGAGAATCAACAACTACAAAGGAAGACTGACAACGAGAAAGCAGGAGACAAAGAGCATAGAGAATAGCATAAAGCTCCGCTGTAAAGATGCTAGTCTCCGGAGGTAAGTGACACATATAAGTGCGATCAGGAAAAACAACAGATTAGCCAATACCGTCCGCAGACTTAGACCCATCGTTGGAGACAGAAACGGAGCGGGAGTGAGAAGAAAAGTGCTCAAGGAAAAGGCGTTTTAGAACCGTAGGAGGGGTAAAAGCTTTAGTGATACGGATCAAAGATGTACAAAACCGCGGAAGAGGGACTCTCCACGGGGGCAAAGAAGGAACAACACGAGGAGAAACATTAGAAATACGAACGGAAAGAGAGTCCTGTAGGCGAGATAACCGGACAGAAAGAGGGAGGTGGTGAAGAGGAACAGGAACCGCAGGAGGGGTAAAAGTTAAAGCACGACAGAGGCGAGAGGAAGGATGTTGTAAGGACCGCGCAAGATAGCGAAGACAGTAGCGATCACTGCGGTCTTGGAGAGACAGGAAGCCAGTGTCAACATACAAGCTAAGGACGGGAGTCGAACGAAAGGCACCAGAATTGAGGCGCAACCCAGTATGGTGCAAAGCATCAAGACGGCAAAGAGTAGAAGGAGAAGCAGACGAGTAAGCAGGGCAACCATAATCGAGCTTAAACAGGACGAGAGAGGAATGTAAAGCAAGGAGAGTGCGCCTATCTGCCCCCCCCCCCCAAGAAGTATGGGACAAGACCCGAAGGAGGGTAAGGGCCTTAGAGCACTCAACACGGAGGTAAGAGATATGGGGAGACCAAGACAAACGAGTGTCAAGGAACAACCCCAAAAGCTTCGTGGAATCTTTGTACTCAAGGGGATGACCATAAAGTGACAAAGAGGGATGAAGAACGACCCGTTTCCGCGTAAAAGTCATGGCACAAGTCTTAGAAGTAGAGAACCTGAAGCCATGATCGGTAGCCCAAGACGACACGGCATCAATTGCAAGTTGAAGCCGGCGCTGAAGGAGAGGCGAATCATCACCCTGACAGCAAAGGGTAAGATCATCGACATAGAGAATGGAGAAGACACCTGAAGGAAGAGAGGAAAGAAGACCATTGAGGGCAACCAGAAAAAGAGTAGTGCTCAGAACACTACCCTGGGGCACACCTTCGTATTGCTGAAAAGAGGCAGAGAGAGCGGTACCAAGGCGTACCCGAAAGGAACGACGAGAGAGGAAGCTGCGGAGAAAGAGAGGGAGACGACCACAAAGGCCAAAAGAATGAAGTTGAGATAGAATATGATTCCGCCAAGTGGTGTCATAAGCCTTTTCCAGGTGAAAAAGGACGGCAACAACGGAGGTCTTCGCAGCAAAAGCAGTACGAATATAGACCTCCAAGTTCACCAGGACATCTGTCGTGCTGTGGCACTTGCGGAAACCAAATTGAGAAGGGGAGAGGAGTTGATGGTGTTCCAGGAACCACATCAGACGAACGTTAACCATACGTTCAAAGAGTTTGCAGACACAACTTGTGAGGGCAATAGGGCGAAAGTCCTTAGGGGAAGTACCCAGAGACCCCGGTTTGCGAACAGGGGGGACAACGGCATCGAGCCAGTCCTCAGGGACTGACGACGACTCCCAGGTCCGATTATACAGACTCAGTAAATACTGAGACGTGCACGGAGGGAGATGGCGATGCATCTCATAATGAATACCATCGGAGCCCACCGCAGTAGAACCGCAGAGGGCCAGGGCAGAACGAAGTTCAGAGAGAGAGAAGGGATCATTATAGGGAAGCTGAAGACGATTGCAGAAATCTAAAGGACGAGACTCAAGGACAGGTTTACGAAGAAGGGAAGATGAAGACCAGAGCTAACAGAAGAAAAGTGGGAACCCAGTACGAAAGCGACCTGCAACGGATCCGCCACAAGAGTATCATGGAGGTGAAGGACCGGCGAAACATCGGGAACGAACTTACCCGCTATCTTGCGGATACGCTTCCAGATCAGGGCCTGAGGAGTTTCGGACGTAATTGTTGAGACATAAGATGCCCAACATTCACGCTTAGCCGTACGGATGGCCCTACGGGCCACCGCACTCGCTTTCCGAAAGAAAAGAAAAGAATCGGTCGTCTGCCTACGGTGGTGCCTCTTCCAGGCTGCACGCTTACAGCGGACAGCCCGAGCACAGTCCGCATTCCACCAGGGAACGCACTTCCGTGGACCCCGAGAGGAAGAGCGAGGAATAGAGCGGAGGGCAGCGTTGAAGACAGTGTCATGAAAAAGGAGGAGAGCGCGAGAGAGAGGCAGAAGGGAGAGGTCAGAGAGAGCAGCACTGAGGGTAAATAGGGTCCAGTCCGCCTTAGCAAACTGCCACCTAGGGAAAGAGAGGGAAGGGCGAAAAGAGAAAAAGGAAACAAGGATGGGGAAATGATCACTTCCATGGAGGTCATCAAGAACCTGCCACGTGAAATCTAAGTAAAGAGAAGAGGAGCAGAGAGAAAGATCAAGACAAGAAAGGGTGTGAGTCCGAGAGTCCAAATGAGTGGGCTCACCAGAATTCATAAGAGACTGGAAAGAAGAGAGGAGAAATGGCTCAAGAAGGCGACCCAGGGTATTCATCAGAACGTCACCACAAAGAGAGGGCTCACCAGAATTCAGAAGACAGGGAAGAAGAGAGGAGAAACGGCTCAAGAAGGCGACCCCGGGTATTCGTCAGAACGTCACCCCAAAGAGAATGACGACATTTGAAGTCACCCAGCAGGAGCACAGGCTCCGGCAAGGAGTCTAGGAGGTGTTTCAAATCAGGAAGAGAAAGCGGGACACTCGGGGGGAGATAAATGGAACAAACTGTGTACCATTTCCCCACAAAGATACGAGCAGCAGAACAATGGAGAGGCGAAGGAAAAAGTAAAGGAACAAAGGGAACATCAGCACGAATCAAGAGAGCAGAAGAATTAGAAGCCCCAGCAACGGCTGGGGGGGGGAGAGAAAGGAATAGCCACGAAAACGACCAGGACGAACACCAAGCATCGGCTCCTGGAGACAGACACAAAGGGGCGAAAACCGCGAAATCAGAAGTTGGAGTTCGAGGAAATTGGCGTAATAACCTCGAACGTTCCATTGAAGAATGGACAACGACAAGAAGAGAAAGGACAAAAACAGAGAACAAGGAAGAAACAAAGGCGAAAGAGCAACAGAGCACGTTAAAGAATATCAGGGTCAGCAAAGTCAGGGTTAGGGGGCATGGGTAAACTGAGCAAAGATGGAGGGAAGGAAACGGGAGAACAGATCAGAGGTGGGCGGGCGGGGTCCGGAGGAGGAGGAGGAAGAGGAGAGAACGGAGAGAAGCAGTCAAGGACAGCAGCAGGAAGAGGGGGGGTAGAAAGAGGGGAGCGCGCCTCAGAAAGGGCAGCAACCGAGAGGGAAGCGGGGGCTAAAGAAACCTCCATAGCAGGAACAGGGGGCGCAACCACCGAAATGGAAGGGAAAGGAGCGAGAGAGGCAGAAGTAGGGGCCGAGGAAGAAAGCTAAACCTTCTTACCCGCCGGAGAGGAGGAAGGAGAGGAGCCAGGCTTACGCTTCTGACTTAAAGAGACAGGTGTCCCAGCAACCACGTACTGGGCAACGGATTCTAGCGTCTCAACAGGAGAAGCTGAACGAGAGCACACATGACGGCTGTTTGGAGAGCGATGGACATCAGCCCTCACTGACAGGCGGCGGGGAGAGTCAAGAGACGGAGGGGAAGGATGGGAAGGAGGAACGGAGGGAGACGAGGAAGAAGACACAGGAGACAAGACAGACTGAGTAGAAAGAAGGGGAACCCCAGACAGAAGACCAGGAGGAGGATCCTTCGGGAGAGAACTCAAAGGAACAGAGGAGGGGGCAGTGGGCATATCAGAGTCCAAGGCCCGGAAACGGTTGCGAGTCTGAGGAAGGTGGGAAGGACGAGGAGAGGAAGAACGCAACACGCGAGCATAAGAGATATTAGCATAAGGCGGGAGCTGGCGAACCTGGCGTCTTGCCTCAGGAAAAGATAAACGCTCCCGGTGCTTCAAGTTGAGGATGGCTGCCTCAAGCTTGTAATGGACACACGCACGGGAGAAGGTAGGATGGGCCTCACCGCAGTTGAGGCAACGAGCCTGGGGAGAAGTGCACTCCGACTTAGAGTGACCTTCGCCACTACACAAAGGACAGAGACAGACAGTCCCGGAGCAGTGGAGGGCACCATGCCCGAACCTCCAGCACTTGTTACAGAGCCGAGGAGAAGGAATGTACTCCTGGACAGAGCACCTGGCACCAGCAAGAATGACAGAGGGTGGAAGGGTCCTACCATCAAAGGTAATCTTCACAACCCAGAGGGGTTGACGGCGACTACCACGAGGGGGACGAGTAAACGTGTCCACCTGGAGAATAGAATGGCCCTGGGCAGCAAGGATATGTCGAATATCATCGTGGCAGTCGCGCAGGTCCCGAACACCGGTCGCAACATGGGGCGGGAGCAGAATAGTGCCAACACTGGCATTCAACTGAGCGTTCTTCGAGACCCGAACAGGGGTCTCGCCAAGGCAGGATAAGGCAGCCAAGCAGGAAGCAGTATCCTGAGAAGGAGCAGCAATGACACGTGTACCGAGACGAGTGGGGTTGGAAAGTAATGGAGGCATCCACGGAATCAACGAGATGTCGATGGAGGGAGAAATCGTCAGGAGGCGCCGAATCAAGAGGGAGGAGTCCCACGAAGTGGAACCAAACAATGCTTGATAGGTAGCAGAACTGGAAGGAATCGAGCGAGGGTGGCCGTGACGAGGACGGCGGTGAGAACCCCCAGAGAGAGAGGGGGGTTAAAAGGTGCAGTAGTTACAACTAGAGATGGAGCCGCGCCAGGGGACGAGGTAGTCACCACTGGGGGCTTGGGGCTCGACCCAACCACAGAGGAGGGAGGGGAGCCAGGGAAAGGAGTCAGAGAGGCCAAAGGAGGAGCAAGGTCGGGGCCCAATGCAGCGGAGGCTACAGAGCCCAGTCTTCCAACATGGACCGACTCGGGGGCTTGGTCACCCACCCCACGAGCCTGAGAAGGTAAAGCAGAAACAGTCAAAACAGGGGTTATCAGCATTACGAAAAGGAAAATTCATTCACGAATGTGCCTCCACACCCACCATGGAGCCACAATTAGAGGCAGGACACCCAACAAGAAGCTATCGCCGATCTTGCCGGGGCCTCCTAGGGGTGCGTCGTGAGTATACACCCCACAAACGCCACCTTAAGAACCGACAGTCCGTCGAGATCGGGTTCAGTGACGAAAGGGGGATTGACAATAAGAGGTTCCCCTCGCTCTCGACGTCGGGTACTACAGTTCTACGGGTGCAAGAGCATGCCTCCTCCAGCACCCGGGCGTCAAAATAGAAGAAGTCCAAGGGAAGAACCAGAACAAGCAAAAGGTCAGCAGGAAACGGCAAGCAGATAGGAGAAGAGGGAGCACAAGGCTAGAAAAGGACAGAGGACTGTCCTAAGGAGCATCACACTCCGGCAGCCGCCCACTAAGCCCCCTCACGGCAACAACGAGCTGAGCGGGGAGCGAGGTCTAAACCGATAAGTGAAAATGCGGTTACTGCTTTGGGTTATGGTATGTCATTTGCCATTTCAAATCAACCTTCTGCAGTTAAGATTTCCAGTTCATTGATATAGTTTGAAAAACAAATTTTTCTCTCTCAACAAAACTTAAACCTGGTTAAAAGTATTGTTTATGGCTCAATGTTGATGCCTCAAACAATTTCCCTGAAAGGTTCAGACAAAGCTTACAGGAGTTAAAAGCCGACCCCTCCATTCAAATAACAAAGGCTGACAAATCCAGCACTGTTGTTATTCTAAACAAGGAGGAATATATTTCCAAAATGAATGATCTCCAAGATTCTTCTACACACACAAAACTCCGGAAAAATCCTCTTGATGACATCATCAAGTCCTTCAATAGAAGCTTAAGAAAGTTTTAAAAAATCATAAAGATCTTAATCAATTAAGTACCTCATCTCCTTTATTGCCATATCTCTATGGCCTCATCAAGACTTGTAAGCCTAACTATTCCATGAAGACTATCATTCTGCCCAAAATGCTGCATGTACTAGTCTGCCCGAAATGCTGCGCGTACTAGTGGCTTTACAAGATTGTACTTACCATATTATGTATCCTCACAATCCCAATGTACCTTCTTGTATATGCATACATAAATAAATAAATAAATTAGTTCTGTGGATTCCATTTCTTACAAACTTTCTAAATGGCTCACCAAAATCTTGTCCCCATTGTTAGGAACTATTTCCTCTTCTCATTTGACAAGTTCTATTGAATTAGTTAACACATTGAATATTGTTCCAATCAATCCTGATATCAAGTTAATCAGATTTGACGTTTGTTCTTTGTTTATAAAGATTCCGGTTGATGATATTCTTGATTACCTTGCTCATAAATTAATGAACCATGTAATACCTCCGTCTGTTACTATTACTGTCAATCTCACTAAGCTGTGTATAAAAGAGAGTAAATTTACTTTTAATAATGAGTATTATTTACAGACTTTGAATAGCAATGGGGAATGCTTTATCGCCATTGCTTTCAAACTTGTACATGGAATTCTTCAAAAAGAAATTTGTTTAAAAAAATTGTCCCTGGAATCATTCCATGGTTTAAGATATGTTGATGGTATTTTGTGTATATGACCTACAAATGTAAATTCAGACTAATTTGCAGCTAAACTTAATCCTTAAACTGCTCTTGGCTACATGGCCTGCAACACCCACAGGCACAAAAAAAATAACAAAAATATTTTGTTTTATAAAAGTGTTCATTTATGTTCCCTGATCACAAGAATAAATAAAATAAATTGTAGGTGACATATTTTGACAGTAATAGGTCGAGGAAGTCTGGCAAAAGTGAGGTGTTGACAGAGTAATCCTCAGAGGCGGTCAGCTCTGCCCAGAGCTGTCAGGCAGGAGTTGCCTGAAAGATGTTATTACCTAATTATGTCAATGTCTCTGATATTTTCTGTGTTTTTTTGCAGTAATATTATTCAATAGTGTGTAGTGTAATATAATTATATAATAAAATGTGTAAACCATTGTTATACTCAAAAGTATTGTGAGCATATTAGTGATCCAATTATTATGTTCATAAAACAATTAACAAATAGTTTTGTGGTTATTACACTATATACACCGGTTATATATAAGTATCTGCATATTTTGTTCACCATAATGAACCACTAAGTTGATATGGTGAGTCAAAAAGCAACTAGAAATGGCTGCTACACACCAGCCAGCCAGCCAGCCACTTGCCACCACTCCCTTCCTCAACAACACCTCATTCGCCAATATCCTCCTCCCACCATACTATCTTTGCTTTTATTCACGATATACAGATGTTATATATAAGTATCTACATGTTTTGTTCACCATAACTGTACAACTAAGCAAGTATGGTGAGTTCAAACTGACACAGGTCACCACACACAGCTGATGCTCCCTCCTTCCCTCCCCGACTGGTGCAGGGCCAGATGCACTATTATTCCTCCTCCAACTATACTTTTGTGGTGTTACTACACTATATACACATATATATGTATCTACATGTTTTGTTCACCATAACAGTGCAACTAAGCTGGTATAGTGCCCAAAGAGCAAAGTGGCCACCCTCTACACAGCAGACAAATCCTGCAGATGATGCCACCTCCCTCACCAAAATGGCTTCTCCCTACATACTCCTTTTGCTGTTATTACACCATATATTCTCGTTACATATAAGAATCTAAATTTGTGTTCACCATAGCAAACCACTAAACTGGTATGGCGAGTGCAGACAATAACAGGTGGCCACACAGATTTGGCAGACGACGGTGCCGCCTTCCTCCCTCAACATTACTTTTACCTCAATACTATGCGCAGTGCAAATTTTCACAACAATTCTGCTATTATCAGAATCCTGGTAATTTTTATCACAGTCAGGGGTCTTCTGTAATATTATCATCACTATATAATACCAGTTACATATATATACCTATTTGATATTCCAAGAGTGACTTAATCAAACTAGAAATGTTCTACAAATCCAAGGACCCAGAATGTGGAATGACCTTCCCAATCATGTTAACCCTTTAACTACGCTGCCTCCACATATGACAGCCCCCAGTGCGCAGGAAATGGCCTCTGATTTGAAATAAAAATCGCAGATGTTTCTGAAGAGGGGAACAAAGAAACAGTTGCGCAGTGCGCCCCGCGCAGATGCGCGGGAAGTCTGGGGCCATATAAATTCTGTGGTAGAGAGGGGTTCTCCCTCACTTCCACCCGACCGTCGCAGTACTCGAAACTGCGCCGCGCTGCGCCTCAACGACACGTGGACCAGTACATGGTCCTGCATTCATCAGTCTGTCGATACGGCAGGGGCCCCCTGCCCTACTCATCCTACTCTAAGGTAATGTAAAAATTTTCTGTTAAAGTTTAGTCAGGACTGTCCAGTGTCTGGCGTGTGTTGGCGCCTTCCCCCCGCGGTCCGTGTGGGCCGCCTTAGTTCCCTAGTGCCTTCTGCACGTTCGCCTGTCTTGAGGTATACAGGCGCGCCTTTCAGTCTGTCCCAGGTGCTGCAGCGGCTGTTTTTTGCTGCTGCCGCAATGCCCCGGGTCGGCGAGTGTTTACGCCGTGTCCCGAGTGAACCGCCCTGGTAGTGTATTGTCCCAGGCATGCACTATGGGCCCTGGTCAGCTGTGTTCCCTAGGCGTGCGCCTAGGGGCCCCGGTTTGTGCCCCGCTCGGACGTGCGTGCCTGGCCGGGCCCCCTGCGAGTGGCCCGGCGTCGCCCTTGGAGGCGCCCCCACGTGGACATGTTGCTGTGGTCCTATGCCAAGGGCCATGGTGCGTGCCGTACCCGGACGTGCATGCACGGCGGGCTCCCTGTGAGCGGCCTGGCGGCCTCCAAAGGATCCTGATCAACCAGGCAGTGCCTCATTGTCAGGCTGCGAGGAGCCGTCTCCAACAGCCTGGTTGATCAGTCCGGCTACCAGGAGGCTTGGTCGACGATCGGGCCGCGGGGACGCTAAGCCCCGGAAGCACCTCAAGGTAGGCCCTTGTTGGGGGCGCCACGTGGTCAGGTTGCAGTGGTCCTATGCTCCTTGGGCCCGACCTTTGGGGCCCATGCCCGGTCGGTGTCGCCCTCGTGCCATGGCACTCAGAGGAGCGCTTGCCCTGGGTTGTGTCTCGCTTCCTTCCTGTCCCTCTTGGGTGCTAAGCTGCGCGGATTAGCGGCGTGGCCTTCCCCGGGGCGGGGGTCTGTCTGCATTCATGTCGTACCTGGGCGTGCCCGCTTGTGGGGGGCCTGCCTCGCCCACGGGCTGGAGACGCTCGCGCCTGGCGGCGGTGTCCCGGTCTGCAGGCCCCGAGGCTTCTTTGCCTAGGGGCTGCCTCGTCGTCAGGTTGGGCTTAGCCGCGTGCCTCCCCCTCCCCTGCTGTTTTGGCCCAGGCTATCCACCGTTCTATGGTCCGTTCTGTTCTATGGTCCCCTGTTCTGTTTGGGGGTGTCATGGTGAGCCAGGGCACGCTCAGGCGTGTTTTGCGTTCATCAGGTAAGTTTGTATGGTAGGTATGGGAACATACCTGCAGGTATGTTTGTCTCCGACGTCTCGTCCGGCCGATTTAGCCCGGCACATTCGTACCCAGATGTTTTCGCCTGGCCGGTTTAGCCGGCACGTTTGTACCCAGATGTTGTCGTCTGTCCAGTGTAGCCCGGTACATTTGTTCCCAGACGTTTCGTCCGGCTGGTATAGCCGGCACGTTCGTACCCAGACGTTGTTGTCTGTCCGGTGTAGCCCAGTACATTTGTTCCCAGACGTTTCGTCCGGCTGGTATAGCCGGCACATTCGTACCCAGACGTTGTCGTCTGTCTGGTGTAGCCCGGTACATTTGTTCCCAGACGTTTCGTCCGGCTGGTATAGCCGGCACGTTCGTACCCAGACGTTGTCTTCTGTCCGATGTAGCCCGGTACATTTGTTCCCAGACGTTTCGTCCGGCTGGTATAGCCGGCACGTTCGTACCCAGACGTTTTCGTCTGGCCGGTGTAGCCCGGTACGTCAATTCCACCACGTTTCGTTCGAACACTGTAGCACAGTACTCCCGTGGTTTTCCTCGGTTGCGTGTACCACATGTTGGTCTGCCTGGAGTGCCCGGTTATGCGGCCCCTTCCCCATCACATGTTTTCAGCATCCAGCCCACCGCCTGGCCGTGCAGTCTGCCGCTTCAGCGACTTCAAATCAAATCGAGTCAAATGTTTATTTAGTTAAGGTACATACATACAGGAGGAGCGACTTCAAATCAAATCAAATGTTTATTTAGGTAAGGTACATACATACAAGAGATTTTACAAAGAGTGATGGATTTAATTCTAATTATTGCGGTCATTTATTATTTAATTCTGTTCAATTTTAATACATTCCTTTATTTAGACTTTCAGCTTGATTAGTTTCATTACGCGGCAAATTTAGGAAATTTATAGCATTGCTTACACCTCTTGCCTTAAAAAAATTATATTTTCGTAAAGAATTCGTATTTTCATGTCAATTTAGTGAACGGGAGCCCGCTCCTGTTTTGGTGATTTATGTTCCTCCATCATTAACTATACCCTTACTTAAATAACTGTTATATTCTTAGTCTTTCAGTCATGACGCGTATTAAGACTTGACTCATTTATTCCTCAATTTAGCATTGTGCAAGCCTCTAGATTTAGATCCTTTAGTTGTAGAGGTAATTAGGTATTCGTTTTCATGTCAATTTAGTGAACGGGAGCCTGCTCCTGTTTTGGTGATTTACGTTCCTCCATCATTAACTAAACGCTTACTTAAATAACTGGTTATATCCTTAGTCTTCCAGTCATGACGTGTATTAAGACTAAAGTTATTCCTCAATTTAGCATTGAGCAAGCCTCTGGCTTTAGATTATTCCTGCACTTGATTTATGAGTCAATTACCCTCAGCAATTTGTTACTGCAATTTATGCATTGAATTTGCTCCACGTTTTATTTAACTTTTTGTGCCGCAATTATGTTTGTGTAACTGTCGCTTTTGTCATTGAGTTTAAGTTAAGTCAGCTAGGATGAGCTAGTTAGGTTATACTATGGTGTCTTTTAGTCACGACGTGTATTAAAGACTTTCAGTTTATTCCTCAATTTAGCCGGAAGGTACCGCGGCTTCTCAGCCGACGTCCTTCCTGTGACGAGTTAAGCCGGCGATGTTCTCAGTTTTATATTTATTTAGTCATATAGTTATGCGGCCTCCCAGGCCGCTGGTTTATCCAGACGTGTTGTCTGCCCGGTGTAGCCTGGATGTCACTGCGGCCTCCCAGGCCGCTGGTTTATCCAGACGTGTTGTCTGCCCGGTGTAGCCCGGATGTCACTGTGGCCTCCCAGGCCGCTGGTTTATCCAGACGTGTTGTCTGCCCGGTGTAGCCCGGATGTCACAGCGGCCTCCTAGGCCACTGGTCGCGAAGTTCCAGCTGAAGCGTTCCAGCTGACGTTGTGTCTATTTTCACTCCTTTTCGTTATTGTATTTGGTTGCATTTACCTCGGCTCAAAGTGTTAATCCCGTTTCTCTATCGAGTTATAGTCCAGCTTTATTTTGAGCATACTTTGTTTTGCAATTTATAATTATTTATAATTAGTTATAATTAATTATAGTTATAATTGGTTAATAATTTTATTATTTATACCATTTATTTACGATTATTCATATTAATAGAATTTATTACATTGTTAGGCTTTTCCAACGACGTCGTCCCAGCCGTCGTTGTCCCAGACGGTGTTGTTCCTGCAGAGGATGGGCCAGCTGGTGGCTCGGCCGAAGCTGTTGCAGCGGGCGCCCTCACAGACTCAGCTAGTCTCAGCAGACGATGTTACAGCTGCTAACGCCCCAGTTCCATGTTAGGCTTCCCGGCAGCCGATGCTTAAGTCATGAAGCTCTAGCTGAAGCGTTCCACCCGACGTTGCGCACATTAATTTATCACTCTTATTTTTGTTTTTGTAATTCTCGCTTTCCCAGCTTCATGAATTGTTCCCGTTATTTTCTATGACAGTTTTATTCCAGTC
This sequence comes from Procambarus clarkii, assembly GCF_040958095.1. Classification (NCBI taxonomy): domain Eukaryota; kingdom Metazoa; phylum Arthropoda; class Malacostraca; order Decapoda; family Cambaridae; genus Procambarus; species Procambarus clarkii. Next base: position 48,121,300 of record NC_091154.1, read on the forward strand.
TTTAGCCTAAATTGTCTTGCAGCTGGCCTTCTACTTACCACTAAGGTCTTTCCTGGTGGCCAGTTGCCGCTAATTTCCTCCCTTTATCAAATGTTGATGCTCCAGCTGTCGATGTCCAGCTGCAGGTGCACAGCTCCGATGCTCCAGCCGCTGATGGCAGGATTTTGCAGTTCAACATTCGGCAACGGTCGTTAAGTTAATCCATTATTTTGCACAATTTTGATTATTGGTGTTTGCGTTACACCCTACATTAATGTGGGTTTAAGGTCCAGGTACTACCCACGTGCATAATTCTTTAACTTATAAAACCCGTGCTTATTGTATTTGAGTTATTAACTAAGCCAGCTAGGTTGTGCTAGTTGTCGTGTCACATGCCTCTTGCCTCTTGCTTCAGTTTCCCTGGCTTCGCATTTTCCACTAGCCTACTCACTTTATTCCCGCTCAGGATGCTTCGTCTTGTTGCATGTTTCTTTTACTATGTTTACAGTATGTTTGTTTAACTTTTGCTTTACCTTAAGTTACTAAGTAAAGTCAGTTAGGATGTGCTAGTCGTGGTGTTACGTGCCCTTGTCTCCTGCTTTAAGTTTCTGGCCCTACATTTATGTTTAGTTCCTCTGTAAATTATTACTGTTATTACGGGTAGCCTTGCGGCATATTTGTTGTTTCTTCTGGTTACGTTATATGGTTTGTCATTTACGGCCTAAATGTTTACATTTAGCCTATCACAATTTAATTCTTCAATTGATGCCCTCCCAACACCAGCTGCAGGTTTTACTTCCCGGTGGAAATTTATGCTTGTTCGCTCGACTTTGTTTAAGTTGTTAGGTAAGGCCAGTTAAGCTGAGCGAGTGGCTACTCGCCGTCTCAGTTATCTCTACCTTAAGCTTTGACGTCCTGGCGTCGTGCGGTCTGCCGTTTTGGTGATTTATAATTTATATTATTTGTGAACATTTTTAAAATATATCTTATGATTGCTAGACTTTCAGTTATGAGTTGTATTACTTCCACAATTTATAGCATTGCTTTCGCCTCATGCCTAAAAAATTTGTATTGTTGGACTCGCAATTATGATTCGTATTTAACACGGCAAAATTTTTCCCGCAATTTACACTTTGCTTAAGTTTCACGTTTAATTTGTTATATTAAGGGACTTTCAATTAGGATTTGTATTAATCTATTGCTTTGCCTCTGCGCCATTAAGTTAATTTCAGCTAGGGTACGCTAATTGCAGTCCATTCGGGTTGGGTTCCCCCCCCCCATTTTTTCCTCTGGTCATTTCGTCCTATTACACTCGTTTCCCTCATTATATATTCTAAATATTGTGCATTATATTTGACCACCCATTCTTCATCGTTTCGGCAGTACATTAAGATACATTTGGAATGCTACAGAGAAGTTTAGCATGGCCTCGCGCACAGTGTCATGCAAACTGGCCATTCGGCCTTCCATACGGCAAGCATAAGCCAGTCAGTCGCATGATGTCGGCCACCATGCTGTTGGTCAGCAGTCAGCCAGCATGTTGTTGGCCATACAGTAGCTAACGTTCTCTGGCCATCCGGCCTTCTGGGCTAATTTACTCTTCTTGTTCCTTCGCCATTGTTGTTTCTTACTACGTAATAGTATTCTATTTAATTTAACCTCATCTATCATTAGGTTAGGGGCCCTTACCTCCAACTGCTATTCCTTCCCCTGTGCTCTGCTCGCTTGGCGCACAACGTCGGCTTCTTCTCTTCCCTTTTTTCGCAGCCACGACAAGCCGGACCCCCCCCCCCCCCACCACCCTCCTCACCCTACTGCGGCGAGGAAGAGAACGCGAGTCGAATATTCCTCTTATCACCGTTACAACGCACGCAGTGGCGCCGGGATGCAGCCGCCCAGGGCCTACGTTAATACTATTATCTTCCCTTATTTGCTGGGCTATATTGTAGTATTAATATTATTCCGTATCGTTACTGTCATTCCAGTATTATTTTATTAAGAATATAAATTGCTATTATGGTTTGGTGTTGCTTTCTTAATTTCTTCTATTCTGCGGCACTTGCCGTCATCGGTTATTTACGATATTACATTGTATTCTTACATTGTACGGTTATTTACGACATTGTATTCTTAATATTATCCTTATTACAGTTACTGGATGCCAGTTCCCTGCCGTCGATTTCACTTTGCTCCTGTTCTAAAAGATGTAGCCGAAGTTCACGGCATACTAGCTGCGGCTTGCAGACGCTCATTGACAACACAAGACTACACTTAGCGGCCACTTAAGGCAGACTCCTTGGCTTCTATTCAGCTCTATCACCCGTCTGGAGGCAGAGATGGGATGGAGACCAAGGGTAATGTTCCCCGCTCGCATTCTTCATCCGCTTAGGACACAAGCATGTTACAGATTTGGCTTTAAGAATTGGTTCTTATTCCATTTTATTGTTTATGTATATATTGCTTTGTTGTACATACCCGTTCTTGGTATATGTATTGTTTATATTATCAAGATTTATAGTGTTTCGTATTATCCCTGTTTATATAGTTGCTTTGTGCTTCCTTGCTGTTCTCCTACTGGCTTTCTCCCACCTTTGCTCCTAGCAAAGGTACTTCCCCCTTCCGTTTGCTGGAAGATTCTTAGAATTGTTAGCCCCCTTCATTGCTACAGTATAGTTATTCGGAAAACTCTTATTCATCCAGGATTGTTAATTAAGGAATCTCTTAATTCCTGCTGCTGGGCCCCCTCCCCCCTTTTTTCGTCTCCTCCGTATTGATTCAGCTAGGGTTTACCTCTCGTCTGTGCTCTTGCCTGTCACGATAACACTGCATGCCGCTTCTGCCCACCCTTACTGCCTTATATCTTTCAGCCCGGGGGAGGTGATCTACGCGACAAAAAATCGACGCACGCTCCGACTGGACCAGGTATCGTTTACATGGTCAGGAATCAACACTCTTTGGTTCCTACAAGCACAGCGCAGGATGCACGCATACCCTAGCCCAGCAAGCGCCCCCCCCCCCCCCCCCCGACAAGTTCTACCCGGCCCGTGCCCCAGTGAACAGGCAAGACTTCTCCAGGGCGATTAATTCGCGCCGCCCTCGCAGAGCTAGGCTCGCCTCCAGCCGACCACGCCCTCTTACCTTTAGAATTGGCAGGGCCACTCAGCTCTCTTGACGGGCTTGCCAACGGAAATAATGGCGGGTCCAGCAACCAGCTGGACTCCCCAGCTGACTACGTCCGGGACGTTGTTGCTCTGCCACTCTGAGGCCTCCTTGCGGCCAGCGGGCCTCGCCCTTCGGGGGGGGGGGGGGGGTCCGACCAGCTGGCCTGCGGTGGGAGTGCAGCGCCGGTCCCCAAGTGTCCCGCTGTCCGCAGCTAATCCTTTGCCCAGTCTAGGTGCTAGTAAGACTCAGGAAACCCTTCTCCTTATTCCTTGGCGGCTGGCCTCACACCCTGAGAAAAACTTCTCCCATTTGTCATATCAGTTTTCCCCAGTCACTAGGTATTTTCTGCCTGCCTGTTAATTCTAGGATTTCCCATTATGTCTTGGTCGGGCTCGGTTAAGTGTTGTGTCTATACACTTTATTTCCCCTTTGTGTCCTGACTGTTATACCTAGTTCTAATTACATTTCATCTGCCATTAGGTTTCTGCAGAACGTGTTTGCCATGTTACATTTGTTAATTCCTACTTATATTAATTACATGTTCTGCAGAATTTAATTTATTAATAAAATTTAAGCCCCATTCGGCCTGTGTCTTTTTCCCCCCTGGTCAGAAAATGGCCTCTGATTTGAAATACAAATCGGAGATGTTTCTGAAGAGGGGGACAAAGAAACAGTTGCGCAGTGCGCCCCGTGCAGATGCGCGGGAAGTCTGGGGCCATATAAAATCTGTGGTAGAGAGGGGCTCTCCCTCACTTCCACCCGACCGTCGCAGTACTCGAAACTCCCACCCACCTCCCCTTCATGCAAGTGGCAGTTCCCAGTCATGCTTTGTACCTAATCAAACTAGAAATGCTCTACAAATCCAAGGACCCAGAATGTGGAATGACCTTCCCAATCATGTTAACCCTTTAACTACGCTGCCTCCACATATGACAGCCCCCAGTGCGCAGGAAATAAATTATCTTGAAAAAATTCTTTTGTTTTTTTTAACGTGTCAAAAACCCTTCCCTTAGTATGGGTATGTCAAAAAAAAAAAAATGAAATTGTGCTTACTTTGGCTGCAATGGGGTCCGTAAGTTGGCGCGTGACGTCATCATTCCCGTTTGCCCATGACATACGCTCCCGGGGCCAGTAGGGCACCCGGGGCGGGGCGCATGAGTTGCTGCGAATATATTTTTGTTCATTTTTTGCACACAGTATATCCAGGAGGCCTGGTCGACGACCGGGCTGCGGGGACGCTAAGCCCCGGAAGCACCTCAAGGTAACAGTTCCAAATACATTTTTTTGTTTTTACGTGCTAATCCTATGTATAATGAACACGTACACTATATTATGGCAGTAAAACATCCGTACTGTCCGAGGACACTGTTACGTGCATGACACTTGTGTACACATATGTTGCACATATTTACCATGTATCGTGCTAATTTATGTATATATACAATCTATTTACAGACTATATACTGTCACACACTATATACATTCACCATCAATACATTCAAAACACCGTGAGTGTGAGCTGTCACACCCAGCCAGCCCTCCCTCACTCCTCCAACATTGTATTCGCCAACATTGCTCCTCCCATCATACAGTTATTCACACCAATGTTTCATGTTCATTTATGTATATTTACAACATATGTAAACACTATACACTGTCACACACTATATACATTTACCATCAACACATTCAGAACATTGCGAGTGTGAGCAGCCACACCCAGAGAGGCCCTCCCACACTCCAACATCTTACTCGCCAACATTGCTCCTCCCACCATACTGTTATTGTTTTTATTACACTATTTACAAATGTTATATATACCTATCTACATGTTTTATTTAGCAGAACTATGCAAGTAAGCCGGTATTGTGTCCAAACAGTACAGTGGCCACCATACACTGCATGAGATATCACACAGCAGACAGCAGACGACGCTACGATTACGAAGTCACCTCCCTCACCAAAATAGCTCCACTCAGCATACTCCTGTTGCTGTTATTACACTATATACACACACACTGTATATACCCATGTACATGTGTGTTCCCCATAGCAAACCACGAAGCTAGTATGGTGAACAAAACAAGAGTGGCTGCCACACAGTGAGGCTACCTTAATTCTCTCCCTTCCTCCCTCCCTCACCAAAATTCCTCCTTCCAGAATACTACAAACAACGCTAATTATAACCACAATCCTGGTCACTAATGCCAGTAAATGAATAATTGACTATCAGTTTATTTTGGAAAGGAACCTAAGAAATCATTTGAAGATTCCTAGATGGATGAAATAATGCTGTGATGCTGTGGCTAGCGCTGTGAACATCGTGAACAGCATTGAATCACTGATATTTGAACATTGTACCCAGTCATTATCACACTCAGGCTCTTCTATAATACTATCATGGCTAATTAACCCTTAAAGTGCGCATCACATCATATGACGTGTTGGACGTTGTTCCAGTCAACTGCGCATCACGTCATATGATGTGTTGGAGTACTACGCAAGATTTAAACGGCCCGCGGATACACGGGGTTCACCACACCTTCATCAGGGCTCTTGTAAACAGACGCCATTTTTTTTTAAAAATCGTGGGCCAAACTCTCGGGTGTTATTGGCCTCGGTATTGAGTGAGCAACCAAGCCTGACGCACGCAGCATGAGCTAACAGCACTGCTGTTCAGCTTGTGACCACAGCATCGCCTAAAAATGCCAAAATATACTTGTTCATGCTATTATGTAGCGATGATATTATTTTCAGAAGCCCCTGACTGTGATAAAATTGACCAGGGTTCTGATAATAGCAGGATTGTGATGATATTTAGTGCTGTGCGCCATGGAGGGAGGAGTAATGCTGTGGGAGGGAGGCTGGTGGCGATGTCTTCTGACTGTGTGTGGCCACCTTTTATTGACTGCACTCAGCATACCAGCTTAGTGGTTTGCTATGGTGAACACAAATGTTGATACTTATATATAACGTGTGTATAGAGGGTATAAACAGCAAGAGAAGGTTTGGAGCCGCCATTTTGGTGAGGGCGGTGGCGTCGTCTGCACGACGCCACCGTACAGACGACGGTGTTGTTTACTGGTTACCACGATGGTCTTTGGGCACCATACCAGTTTATTTGTACAAGTATGGTGAATAAAACGGGTAGATATTTATATATAATGTGTGTATATAGCGTAATAACACCACACAGTATTGTTGGAGGAAAAATATTAGTGCGTCTGACCTTGAGGGCGGCAGCCATCAGCTGACTGCGTGAGGTCCTACTCTTTGTGCCTTTACTCACCATACAAGCTTAGATGTACGTTTATGGTGAACAAAACATGTAGATACTTATATATAACGTCTGTATATAGTGAATTATAGAAAAAAACAGTATTGTAGGAGGAGAATGTGGGTGAGTCAGATGACTGGAGGGAGGGCGGGAGAGGCTGGCTGGTACACGGTGGTCAATCCTCATTACTTTTTGACTCATAATAGCTACTTAGTGGTTCGTTATAGTGAACAAAACATGCAGATACTTATATATAACTTGTGCTTATAGTGTAATAACCGACAAAGTATTTGTTCACTGATTGATGAACATAATTGAATCAACAATATGCACACCATATTTTTGAGTACAGCAATGATTCACTCATTTTATTATATAAATATATCAAACTACACACCATTGAATAATATTACAGCAAAAAAACTATGAAAAATCAATCAGAGACATTGAAATAATTAGATAATTATCTCTTTGTGGCAACTCTGGCCTGACAGCTAGCGAGCAACAGACCGCCTGGGACGCATGCTAAGTCAGCGCCTATAATTTGCCAGACTTCCCCCACCCTATAGTGGGCAATATATGCCACTTACGATTTTTTTATTATTTTTCCCGTGATCAGTGAAGACAAATTAACAGGTTAGGAAGAAAAAATAATTAATTTTTTTCTCAAAATGACATGCGCCTGTGGGGATGACAGGATATTAAACCCCGAGCATGTAAGGGTTAATACAGTGTATATATATATATATATATATATATATATATATATATATATATATATATATATATATATATATATATATATATATATATATATATAACTGAAAACTCACACCCCAGAAGTGACTCGAACCCATACTCCCAGAAGCAACGCAACTGGTATGTACAAGACGCCTTAATCCACTTGACCATCACGACCGGACAAAATGAGGTGATAGCCTAAGCTATTTGAACCACCCCACCGCCGGCACTCGGATAGTAATCTTGGGCATAGCATTTTACCAAATCACCTCATTCTTTGGGGCACACGTGAGGAACACAAATGCGAAGTTTTTCACACCCCAGAACACTTCTGGGGTGTGAGTTTTCAGTTGCATACTGTCCTGGGGACCATTCAGGCTTGTTCGCATATATATATATATATATATATATATATATATATATATATATATATATATTGACATTATTAGGCGATACTGTGGTCACACACTGAACAGCAGTGCTGTGCACTCATGCTGCGAGTGCCAGCCTTGGTTGCTCACTCACTACTGAGGCTCTCAAACCGGGAATGTGGACCATGATTTTTTTTTTAAGATGGCGTCTGTTTACAAGAGCCTTGAGGAAGCTGATGTGAACCCCATGTAGCCGCAGGAGTTTTGAATGGAACGTGAAAAATACAAATACCTGGAGGCGCGTAGCGCACCCCAGACGTGGGCCTGCAGGCACATTGCGCAGTTAAAGGGTTAAAGACTGTACCTCTCCCAACCAGTTTAAGATAAAAACTAAGCACTACCTAATTAACTCCCTGTAACCTACCTTACCCCTAAATGTCAACCCATGTCTGCTATTTTAAACAATGCTGTTTGTCAACCAAATTGTATATTTGCTATTTTTCTGCCATGTTCCCCCCTTTCTTTTGTTTATATTTTCTCAACACAATTTATACTTTAACCCTTAAAGTGCACATCACGTCTAATGACGTGTTGGACGTTGTTCCAGTCAACAGTGCATCACGTCATATGACGTGTTGGAGTACTATGCAAGATTTAAACGGCCCGCGGATACACGGAATTCACCACACCTTCATTAGGGCTCTTGTAAACAGACGCCATTTAAAAAAAAAAATCGTGGGCCAAACTCCCGGGTGTTATTGGCCTCAGTATTGAGTAAGCAACCAAGCCTGACGCACGCAGCATGAGCTAACAGCACTGCTGTTCAGCTTGTGACCACAGCATCGCCTAAAAATGCCAAAATATGGCCACTGCCTTTAGGACAAAATGTGGTGGAGTTTCTGATGGGGAAGGAAGAGACAATTGCGCATCGCGTTCTGCAAGGAGCGGTGCGGCCAGCCTGGGTGGCATAAAAAGTGTGGAAAGTCAGGTCTCGCCCTCACTCCATTTCCCGACCCGGTCCACGATTCATGAAGCAGCTCCACGCTCAGCGCCACGCCTCATCGACACATGGGCCAGTACTCTATACTGCTTATCCAGTTCGCTTTACTGTGTACACAAGATTTCTCAAGCAAATGGACCCCATCCCCGCTACTATGGTCCCAGATCTGACGTTCTCTGATCCTTTGGGGCCTTTGACATCCCAGGCTGGTACCGCAGGGGCCCCCTGCCCTACTCGGCAAACCTTAACATAAGAGAGTTTCCTGTTCAAGTTAGTCAGGACTATCCCCAGTGCTGGCGTGTGATTGCGCCGTCCCTCGCAGTCCGTTCATGCCGCCTTAGCTAGTTCCCTAGGGCCTTCCGCCTGTTTGCCTGCCTGGGGTTGCAGGTGCGCCTCCAGGTCGGGACTCGTGTGCTGGTTATCTGCAGCGACTCCACGTGGCCAGGTTTCGGTGGTCCTGTGCTTCTGGGGCCCGGCCCTAATGCATGCTCGGTGGAGCATTCGTCCCAGGTGTGCCCTCCCAGGCGTTTATCTGGAGCCCGGTTTGCTGTGCCCCTAGGCTTGCCCTAAGGGCCACGTTTCGCCCGCGCCTGGACGTGCGTGCACGGCCAGGCTCCCTACTGTGGTCTGGTATCGCCCTCTGTGGCGACGCCATGTGGCTGGTTTCTGTGGACCTGAGCCTTGGGGACCAAGCCCGGTAGGCAGCGCCCACGTGGCTTTGAGCTCGGTGGAGCATTCGCCCCAGGGATGCCCTTCGTTTCCTCCACCCCCCTCCCAGGCGTCTTCCCTGGAACCCGATATGTTGCGTCTCCTAGGCTTGGCCCTAGGGGCCAGGGTTCGTGACGCGCTCGGTCGTGCGTGTCCGGCCAGGCTCCCTGCGAGCGTCCAGGCGTCACTCTTGGTGGCGACGCCTCCTGGCCGGGTTATTTAGTTGTCTTTGTCCCTAGGGGCCGACCCCTAGGGACCCATGCCAAGGTCGGCATCACCCACGTGGCATGGCGCTCCGTGAAGCGCTTGCCTTGGGTTGTGTTCCGCTTCCTTCCTGTCCCTCTCCCTCTCACCCACGGGCAGGAGACATCCTTGTGGCGACGGTGCCCTGGTGGGTAGGCCCAAAGCTTTCTTGCTAAAGGCTGCCTTTGCGTCAGCCGGTGTTGCCCGGCATGTTCTTCCACAGACGTTTGTCTGGACAGTGTAGCCCAGCTTGTTCGTCCCAGTTGTTTGTCCGTCCGGTGTTGCTCGGTTTTGTCTGTAACTAGGCGTTTGTCTGGCTGGTGTAGCCCAGCCTGTACGTACCTAGACGTTTGTCTGGCTGGTGTAGCCCAGCCTGTTCGTACCTAGACGTTTGGCTGTTTGGTGTAGCCCAGCCTGTTCGTCCCAGTTGTTTGTCTGGCCGGTGTAGCCCAGCTTGTTCGCCCCAGACGTTGGTCTGGCTGGTGTAGCCCAGCTCGTTCGCCCCAGACGTTGGTCTGGCTGGTGTAGCCCAGCTCGTTCGTCCCAGTTGTTTGTCTGGCTGGTGTAGCCCAGCTTGTTCACCCCAGACGTTTGTCTGGCTGGTGTTGCCCAGCTTGTTCGTCCCAGTCGTTTGTCTGGCTGATGAAGCCCAGCTCGTTCGTCCCAGACGTTTGTCTGGCTGGTGTAGCCCAGCTCGTTCGTCCCAGACGTTTGTCTGGCTGGTGTAGCCCAGCTCGTTCGTCCCAGTCGTTTGTCTGGCTGGTGTAGCCCAGCTTGTTCGTCCCAGACATTTGTCTGGCTGGCGTAGCCTGCTTGTTCGTCCCAGTCGTTTGTCTGGCTGGTGTAGCCCAGCTTGTTTATCCCAGACGTTTGTCTGGCTGGCGTAGCCCGCTTGTTCGTCCCAGTTGTTTGTCTGGCTGGTGTAGCCCAGCATGTTCGTCTCAGACGTTTGTCTGGCTGATGTAGCCTACCTTGTTCGTCCCAGTCGTTTCTCTGGCTGGTGTAGCCCAGCTTGTTCGTCACAGCTGTTTGTTTGGCTGGCGCAGCCCTGCTTGTTCGTCACAGACGTTTTGTCTGGCCGGTGGAGCCCGGCTTGTTCGTACACAGACGTTTAGTCTGGCCGGTGTAGCCCGGTCTGTTCGTACCCAGTCGTCTGGGCTGGCCGGTGTATTCCGACTTGTTCGTACCCAGTCGTTTGGGCTGGCCGGTGTATCCCGGTTTGTTCGTCCCCAGATGTTGGCTTGCCCGGTGTCCCACGTTATGATCGCCCCAGCCGTTTGGCCTGACCGGCGTAGCCCGGCCTGTTTGATCCATGACATCTCGTCCACACGGTGTAGCCGCCTGTTGTTCCCGCACGTACACGTTCCCTCCTGTTTCCCTGTCCTGTCCTACTCCAGCGCAGGCGCATGCCGTCGAGCGGTCTGTCCGCTTGGGTGGGCTATGCTATGTTATTATCTTTTATTTAAGTTTTCTAAATTAATTTATTGCATTGTTCAGCTTTCAGTTATGCCTTGTATTTACTTACTATTCCTCTTGCAGCGGTAAAGCAGTGTCCATTGCTGTGGGATACTCAATTAATTTTGTTTCACTTTTGAGAATATTATTGCTTTAGGCTAGCCAATCTCCCTTGATTAGTACTGTTTTAATAATAACCATTCCATCCCTTGAACATTACAGTTTTACTCTATCCAAACCATACCATGCATATATTACTGTTTAACCTACCATCCTATCCCTTGATTAATCCCGCTTTAAGCTACCAAATCTTCCCATGATTATCACTGTTTGTTCTTTTATTTGTTCAGCTTAAATACAAGTACATTATATTACGGTCTTATTCTATTTCTTGTTCAGTTTCAGTTTGTCTGGTATTTACACCGCTATTTATTCTGTTTGCTAGCTTTGTTTACGCCTCATGCCTTGCTTGCTGTTTTGGCCTCGCTATGTTATTATTTATTTAAGTTTACTAAAAATTATTTTGCTACTAGTCCAGCTTCAGTTATGTCCAGTATTTACTTAATAATACTGTTGCAGTGTTAAAGCAGTGCCCAATGCTTACGTTTTCACCTTTCCACAGTGGCGAGAAGCCGGAACATGCAGCAACTGCAACACGGAAGAGGGCTCGGGCGGCGTCGACGCGAGGACAACAGTGCAGTGGTGCAAGGACGCAGCCGGCCAGGGCCAGGACGAAGCCCGCCCATTTCGCCTCCCCCTCCTCGGGGGCCTCCTCAGGTGGCTCGGATACGGACGGCGACCACACTTCCCAGAGGCCCACTGCCGACAAAGCGGCGGGTGGCACTGCGTCGCAGCCTCCACCCCTTTCGGCCGACAATTGGACGACGCTGCAGGCTGCTACCACAGCCGCCCTGCCCCCCCTTCACCGACTGTCGCCCACGGGCCAGGGCCAGGGGCATACGTCGAGGCGACGTGCGAGCTCCTCCAGTCTGTCCTCCTTTGATGAGTCCCCCGAGGAGAGAGCGCCCCCCCCCCCCACTTTTTCTAGCCCTTGGCCGGGGCAACTCCGGGCGACCACGGGCTCCAGCATCCCACTCTTGGGCGTGCATGTCCCGCAAGCCCTTCGGGAGAAGGTCTGGGCAAACAAGTATGTGGACCTCAGGCACTTGCTTGTCTATGAGCGGGAATCAGGTTCTTTCGAGTCCCCCTCTGCGACAATCCCTGATGCACAGGCGGCTGGTAAGAAGCAGCCGCCCCTGACGCCGGACCAGTAGGCGCATGGCCTTGACATTTACGCCACTATCTACGTCGAGAAGCACCCAGCGGAGGCTCAGGTGCTGTTTACCTATGCGCGTTACGTGAAGACCATGAAGACGACCCTCAAAGGTGACTGGATGTGGTACGACAAGGCCTTCAGATGGGACAGGGAGAGGTCGGGCTGTTCATGGTTGGACTACAGGCTGGTCTTGGAATTTTGCTCGGTGCAACGCATCGCCCAGGCCGTTGCTCAGCCGACGAGGCAGGAGGCAGGGCGACCGGCAGCACTTACTCTCTCTAGCGCCCAGGCAACTTGGCTCCCCCCGGGCTACTGCTTCGCCGACCACTCGAGGGGACCCGGCTGCACTTTCACCTCATGTTCATTCAAGCACTACTGCCCGCGCTGCCGAAGGAGGCACCCTGCCTACAACCCATGTCCTCCAGCACGGCCTTGTGACGAACCCACACAGGAGCAGCGCCCACGTCGCCACCCGCAAATTAGGGGTTCGAGGAGCTAGGCTTGGCTCCAACTGGTTACGCCCCTCACTTTCTGGACTAGGCGGGGCCCTCAGCCGCCTCTAGAAGGGCTTGCCGAACAGTGCTATCGCGGTCGGCAAGTGGGAGAGTGACGCTTCCTTCCCAGTTCGGTAGCTGTAGTTGCTTTGCCACCCTGAGGTTTCCCTCGCGGCCAGCGGGCACTCGCCCTTGGGGGGGGGGTCCGGCCTGCTGGCCTGCGGGCCTGCGGGGTAGGGGTGCAGCGCCCGTCCCCAAGTGTTCCGTTGTCCGCAGCTACTACTTTGACTTTACAGCCATTCTACTAGTAAGCCCTACCTTAAGTCAGGAAATTCTTTCTCCTTATTCCTTGGCGGCTCGGCCTCTGGCCTGGGGTTATTTTCTTCTCCAAATACATATCAGGCTTCCCAGTCTCTATGTATTTTTCTGCCGCCTGATTATTCTCCAGCTAGGGTTTCCCTTATGTTATGTTGTTCACTTATGGTGTCCTGACTGTTATACTTAGAATTAGATTTGTTACATTCGCCTCACTGCTAATTCTAGATGATAGGCCATTAGGTTTCTGCAGAGTTTGTTACTAGGCTATAAGATTACATTATTTTACTACGGGTGTACAATTTAACCCTTAAACTGCGCAACACGTCATATGCAGGGTTGAGTAATTTGCAATAAATTGTGCATCACGTCATGGAAATCTAAGAAAATCTAAGAAAAATTTAAACTGCCCACGGATATAGGGGGTTTACCACAACTTCATCAGGGCTCTTGTAAACAGATGCCATTTATAAAAAAAAATCTTGGGCCACATTCCCGGGTGTTAAGGCCTCAGTAGTGATTGAGCCACCAAGGCTGACGCACGCAGCATGAGCTCACAGCACTGCTGTTCAGCTTGTGACCACAGCATCGCCTAAAAATGCCATATTATATATATTTATGCTATTATTTTATATATATTTATGCTATTATTTAGCAATGATAGTATTACAGAAGACCCCTGAGTGTGATAAAAATGACCAGGATTCTGATAATAGCAGGATTGTTGTGATAAGTAGCGCTGTAGTGGGAGGAGTAATCTTGGTGGGGAGGGAGGTAGTGTTGTCTGCATACTATGTGTGACCACCTTTTACTGTCTGTTCTCACTATACCAGCTTATATATAGTTGTTCGCTATGGTGAACAAAACATGCAGATATTTACATATAACGTCTGTATATAAAAGCAAAAACAGTATGGTGGGAGGAGAATGGTGGCGAGTCAGGTGAGGTGTGGGAGGGAGGAAGTGACAGACAGTGGCAGGCTGCCACTGTCTGCCATTGCCACTGCCACTCAGCATACCAACTTAGTGGTTCGTTATGATGAACACGAATGTAGATACTTATATATAATGTATGTATATAGGGAAATAACACCACAAACAGTATTGTTGGGGGTGAAATTTTAGTGCGTCTGACCTTGAATGTGTGAGGGAGGCATCCGTCAGTTAACTGTGTGTAACGACGTCTCTTAGTGCCTGAACTAACTATATCAGCTTAGTTGTACAGTTGTGGTGAGCAAAACTTGTAGATACTTATATATAATGTCTGTATATAGTGAATAAAAGCAAAAACAGTATTGTGGGAGGAGAATGTGGGCGAGTCAGATGAGTTGAGGGAGGCAGGAAGTGGCAGCCAGTGGCGGGCTGCCACTGGCTGTCACTGCCACTGGCTGCCACTCCCACTGGCTGCCACTCCCACTGGCTGCCACTCCCACTGGCTGCCACTCCCACTGGCTGCCACTGCCACTCAGCATACCAACTTAATGGTTGGTTATGGTGAACACGAATGTAGATACTTATATATAACGTCTGTATATAGTGAATAAAATAAAAAACAGTATGGTGGGAGGAGAATGTGGGCGAGTGAGGTGTTGAGGGAGTAAGTGACAGCGAGTGGCTGGCTGGTGTGTGGCGGTCACTCCTCGTTGCTTTTTGACTCATAATACCAACTTAGTGGTTCGTTATGGTGAACAAAACATGCAAATATTTATATATAATCTGTGTATATAGTGTAATAGCCGACAAAGAATTTGTTCACTGTTTGATAAACATAATAATTGAATCAACAATATGCACACCATAATTTTGAGTACAGCGATAATTCATTCTTTTTTTTTTTTTTTTTTTTTTTTTTTTTTTTTTTTTTTTTTTGAGATATATACAAGAGTTGTTACATTCATGTACAGCCACTAGTACGCGTAGCGTTTCGGGCAGGTCCCTGGAATACGATCCCCTGCCGCGAAGAATCGTTTTTTCATCCAAGTACACATTTTACTGTTGCGTTAAACAGAGGCTACAGTTAAGGAATTGCGCCCAGTAAATCCTCCCCGGCCAGGATACGAACCCATGACATAGCGCTCGCGGAACGCCAGGCGAGTGTCTTACCACTACACCACGGAGACTGTAAGTATATATAAATACTGTATATCACACTACACACTATTGAATAATATTACAGCAAGAAAACTACAAAAAGTCAATCAGAGACATTGAAATAATTAGGTAATTATCTCTTTGTGGCCACTCCTGCCTGACAGCTAGGAGCAACAGCAACAGACCGTCTGGGACGCACACTGAGTCAGCGCCTGTTTTTGGCCAGACTTCCCCGCCCTATAGCGGGCAATATATGCCACTTACGATTTTTATATTATTTTTCCAATGATCAGAGAACACAAGTTAACAGGTTTAGAAGATTTTTTTTTTTTTTTTTTGGGTATGCACCTGTGGGTGACAAATGCTAATTAGCCCTGAGCAACACAAGGGTTAAACCTTGCGCGGTACTTCAAAATATCATATGATATCATGCACAATTTATCGACAGTTACTCAAGACATCATATGATGCAGGCGATGAGTCACAATAGTGTGGCTGAAGTATGTTGACCAGATCACACACTAAAAGATGAAGGGCCAACGACGTTTCAGTCCGTCCTGGACCATTCTCAAGTCGAAACGTTGTCGTCCCTTCACCTTCTAGTGTGTGGTCTGGTCAACATCATATGATGTTTTGTGCAGTTTAAGGGTTAATGATCAAGTCACCTTTATAAAATTTACTATGGAGACTAAAAATGCTAAATGTTTGCCATCCTTAGATATTTTTTATTCATAGGAAAGATTTTTCACCAAAGTTTAGTGTTTACAGAAAGCCTATGAATAATTTAACTTATGTTCATTATTTCTCAAGGCATAGATACAATGTGAAATAATAATTTTTATAAAATAAGGCACGACGCAGCTGATCTCACAACAAAACAGTCAAGCGAGCATCCATCCGGGTACAATAATATAACAACACTTTTACTACATTCACCCCATCTAGCTTTAAGTAACATAGTCCCGAAGATGAATAGGGGTACTGCGCATCCTTCCAGATCGTCGAAGGAACTCCTGCAAAGTTGAAGCCTCTAGTGTCCCAGTCGGTTCCTGCATACCACCTTCTCTATGGAGTGTTACGTCAGAGAAAGGTTTCCAGTTAGGTGGTTCGGAATGAAGTAGTTCAGGATGAGGTAGTTCAGGATGAGGTAGTTCCGGATGAGGTAGTTCAGGATGAGGCGGGTTGGGGTTTACCCCAGCTTTCAAAATCGCTGGGTGTTGCTGTTGAATGTTGAGATTGGGGTCCAAACTCTAGCAGCCCTCTGTAGCCATGGGTGCAAGGTGTCTTAATGATACTGTAGTAATCCTGCCATCCAGGAACTTAACATGGGCATATTCTGGATTCACGTCTACGACCTCAACCTCGTCAACTAGAGGATCATTTTTGCTTTGCCGCACCTGACGTTTTAGGAGGACAGGGCCTCTGCAAGCAAGCCACGTAGGTAGTGTTCGCCCTGAAATTGATCTTTTTGTATGCTGGAAGAATCATTCATGTGGTGTACAATTTGTAGGGGTACACAACAGTGATCGAATAGAGTGGAGTGCATCAGGAAGAACAACTTCCCATTGGGATACATCTAAGCCTCTCGTCCTAAGAGCTAGCAGCACTGTCTTCCAAATAATCCCATTGTACTTCTCAGCCAGGCCATTTCCTCTAGGGTTGTAAGGAGTCGTACGGCTAGTTGCTACCCCTTTTTTTTAGTAGAAAATCTTTCAACTCCTCAGACATAAACGAAGTTCCCCTATCAGAGTGTATATATGCAGGCATACCAAAGATTGCAAACAACTGCACCAGGCACTGAATTACTGTACCAGTAATCATATTTGAACAAGGGAATGCAAAAGGGAATCTAGAGAATTCATCTACAACAGTAAGGATATATTTATTCCTTGAATGTGATGGAAGTGGTCCTTTAAAATCTATGTTGAGTCTTTCAAATGGCTGAGTAGCTTTAATCAAATGCCCAGAATCAAATTTGCAAAACCGAGGTTTAAGTTCAGAGCATGCAGAGCAAGAATTAGTCGTCTTCTTCACTTCTTCCACAGAATAAGGCAGATTTCGACATCGGACAAAATGAGCCATACGAGACACTCCAGGGTGACACAGATTGTCATGCAATTCCTGTAGTTCATCCACACTGGTGGCACCACATACACGTGAGAATGCATCAGCGGGTATGTTCTTTTTACCTGGGCGATATACAATGTCATAGTGGTAACAGGAGAGTTCGACTCGCCATCTAGCAATTTTATCATTTTTAATCTTACCAGCTGATTTAGAGTTAAACATAAAAGCAACACTGCGTTGGTCAGTCACAAGCCGAAAATGGCGTCCAATGAGATAGTGTCGCCACTTCCTTAGGCCTTCCACAATGGCATACGCTTCCTTCTCCACTGATGAGTGCCTTTGTTCACTCTTTGAAAGTGTTTGGGAGAAGAAAGCTACTGGTTGTTCATTCTGGGTTAGGGTCGCGGCAATAGCATGATTTGAAGCATCGGTTTCCACAGCGAAAGAAGCTGTTGGGTCGATTGCTCGAACCACTGCCTCAGCAATGCCTTGTTTCAATGCTTTAAAAGCTTTCGCAGTGGCAGCAGATAAGGGAAAATCATTGGCATGAGAGAGAGGACGGATCTTCTCAGAAAAACTCAGCACCCAATGGGAGCAATGTGCAAGCATTCCCATTGTTCTGCGTAAAGAACCTGTTACTTGGTAGTGGAAGTTTTAACAGTGGCTCGAGGCGTTCTGGGTCAGGTCTAATTTCTACTTCTTGTATAAGATATCCCAACAGCTTTATAGACCGGAGTCGAAAACTACACTTTTCAAGATTCAGGGTCAGGTTATACCTTCTTGCAACGTCCATAAAATGTTTCAGATTTTTATCATGGTCTTCCTCAGAATCTCCACACACACAGACATCATCTACATAAGCGAAGGTACCCTCCACTCCTTCTTTCTCAAGGATGCCATCAATTACCCTTTGAAAACTAGCCACTCCATTAGTGACCCCAAAATGGATACGATTAAATTCAAAAAGCTTCCCACAAGCTTCAAAGGCTGTATAGGGTTTTTCTTCCTCTGTTAAACCCACTTGATGGTAAGCACTTCTCAAGTCTAGCGTGCTGTATACTTTAAATCTAGCAACATTATTCACAATCTCATCCATAGGTGGTAAGGGGTAGGCATCCAGCCCCGTGAATCGATTGATTGTTTGTGAATAATCTACAACCATTCTTTTCTTGTGATGTCTCCTTTAGTTACTAATACCTGGGCTCTCCATGGAGAATGACTGGGTCTAATTATCTTTTCGCGTAGCATCCGAGCGGTCTCAGATTTAATAAACAACTTGTCAGCCTCAGAATAGCGTCTGGATTTTACAGCAATCGGCTTGCAGTCTGGTGCTAAATTACTGAAGAGAGATAGAGCCGGAACTTTGACGGCAGCTAATCCACATATTCTAAGGGGAGGTCTATCTCCTCCAAAAGCCATCTCGAGCACAGAATGATTTTGTAAAAAGTTATGACCTAAAATCACATCAGCACACAAATCGGGTAACACTTTGAGATTCACACCATGGTAAGTTTCTCCTTGCAATTCTAAGTCTACAGAACACTGCCCCAGGAATTTTGAAGAGAATGATACAGTAGCCATAGAAACTGCCCCATTGTCAGGATAGATGAGTAACCCACTCTGCTCGGCAATATTCTTATGAATAAAGTTCTCAGAGCTACCAATGTCAATCAGTGCATTAACTGGAATACCATTGATCTTAGAACTAAGCACTGATTTATTGAGACATGAGGGCGAAGTCCCAGCTAAAGTAGCGAGCACAGCAGCGGAATGTGTGTTTGAAGCGCTGTTAGTCTGTTTCAGAGATCGGCAGACCTTAGCATAATGACCCTTTTTCTTGCAATTCATAAACAGAGCCTCTCTAGCTGGACATCGACTGCGAGGATGTCGAGAGTAACCACAAAAGAAGCACTTTAAACCACTAGTTGTAGCTGCAGAAACTGTGTCAACTTTTTCTTCTACACTTTCTTGTCCTCCTAAATCCTCCAGGTCTAATGAGAGTGCCATGGCAGCATTTGTAGCCCCTGGCTGAGCATAAGACGCAGAAAGTTTCTGTGCCGTTTCTAGAGTGCGAGCCTGGTCAAAGGCTGACTGTAAGTCTAAAGTTTTATTTTCAAGTAAGCGCTGCCTTATTGTGGCAGAACCTAGCCCATTAATGAAAGCATCTCTCACATAGTTATCACAGACTTCTACAGCAGTCACTGCTTTGAACTGGCAATTTTTAGCTAATAACTTTAAAGCCTGAAGAAACTGATCAAGCGACTCACCGGTTTCTTGGCGTCATGTTGCAAGCACATACCTTGCAAATACTTCATTCTTGGGCTTCACAAACAGTTCTGTTAGGGATTTTTCAGCAGCATCATACGTAGTGCAGTCAGCTATGTAGTCGAACACACGTGGAGCAACGTAGTTTATTAAGAGACGCAGCTTGTCCACGGTGGGAGTATTTTCTTCTACTGCTAGAGTGAAATTTTGGAACGTCTTGAGCCAGTGACGCCATTCCTGAGCGGCGTTGGTGGCGTTTGGGTCAGTAGCAAACCGCTCGGGCCGTAGTAACCGCTCCATGTTCACTGGCTGAATTATTTGTTCAATAAATTGAGGTAAAGGAGAAGCATTGCCAGACATGTGGCTTTCTTGAACAAATAATTACAGTACAGTTACATCCTGCAATAAACACAAGCCATATAATATACAATACTTATAAAGACTAACAGTGCTTAAGATATATAATATAATCAAACTACACATGACTAACGCTAGAACAAATAGAAATTAAACTAGGAGTGAACATAAACTAACCTGTACACAGGCACGACACAGCTGATCTCGCAACAAAACAGTCAAGCGAGCATCCAAACGAAACAGTCAAGCGAGCATCCATCCGGGTACAATAATATTATATCACTTTTACTACATAGGGCAAACATCTAAATATTTGAAATATAGAATTTGGCAACATTAATACTCTTTAAGACATGGCCAATTGTCTAATGCTTTGTTTGTTCATTTCTCAGAAAGTTATCACCAAATTGATTTGGAGATGGCTTCTTCAATAACAAATTGTAGAAGTATTTTCAATAGGAACATAATTGAATCTGCTTTAATACAGATTACAAAGTCATGTAATATGAACATTAGGAGTGGTTTCTATAATTTAGATCCATTTCTGGGGGAAGCCCCTTTGGGTCCCCAGAGCTATCCAGGCTGATATATATACTATTAGACTTTGGGATCAGTCAGTGTGAATGGAGTTTTAGGCCTACTGGGGACCATGAGCCAGAACCTGGTCCCCTCAGAGAGGCATGAGGAGCAATGGCCTATAGAAGTGCACATGTATTTGGAGCATTCATTGTCTGCCATCGACTGTGCCGGGCACCCAGAAAGGTAAGCGCCTCAAAACAAACTCCTATTCTAGCTAAAACTACCACTGAAAGCTAATGAGAGGACAGAACTCCTCAAATTAAAAACAAGCAAACGAGCATGACATTACATTCTTGCTGCACCGCTTGTCTGCGCAGCTAGCCCTTCCCGGGAGGGGGAAGGGGGAGCCCCAGGACCTCTTGCACCGGCTATCCACCAGTCAGTTCTCAGCTGATGTGATTGTGGCTCAGTTGTGTGGCTCCAGCTCCAGGTTCTCTCATGTTGTGCTGTGCCTTGAGTCCAGTACTGCTCTTATGGTGGTGTGCGAGCTGGGAGTAATATTCACAGGTACTCAGGTTGCACGTGCTTAGAGTTCCCTTCCCTGAGTGCCCTGTAAGTACCGCCCTTGGGGTTATCTAATGCAAGTCACCTTGGGGTCTACCTCGGTTGATGATTGACCTGCTCTGGGTGTGTGTTTGGGGGTTTCCTCCTCCCTTGTTTACCTTAGGGTAAGTGGAAGTTTTTGCACTGATAGGGGCACAGGGTACTGCGCAGCTAGTTTTCACCTATTACAACGGTCGGCTCTGTTCCTTCTGGGTACATTGTCCTCTTGCGGGTTTTTTCTTTTCATTTTTGTTTATGCCTGGTTGGAGGGGTCTGCTTCTTTCCCCTGCTCCCCCCCCCCCCTGTTATATTAGGTTCTTGACCTCCTGTCTTTTCGTGGTATTCCCTGCTAGGCCCCCGTGAGTAGACACGTTGTTACGGACCCGAGCCCAGCGTCCGAGCATGGAGCAGTGACGACCGCGCCATCTGTGGGTCAGCTCCCGAAACTCCCTCCAAATGGACGGCGACATCTAACGAGGGCTGGTTTCCCGTCCTGATCAGCTTATAACACAGCCGCTGCTGACCTCTGGTGAGGTGACGCTTAGACAGCAACGCCATCTATGGAGTGGATAGGTGGGCGTTTGTGTCTAAGCCTGTAAGTGAGGTGCCCTAGAGTGTCCCTATTACTGATGACGTGTCTGATTACAGAGTCGACCTGGGACTGCTGTAATGGAAGTTGGATCAGTCTACCCAAGGCAGCCGTCTTGTCTCCAAGTATTTGCTGCAGCAGCTGTGAGTCACCCCCCGGATGAACACTGAGGTGTTAGCCTGCCTGTGACGTGGCAGCTGAGGGATTGTCGTACCCGGGACTGACTGGTGGAGACGCTTATCCACTGGGGTGTTGTGGTGAGGAGAGTGACCTGTGGGATCACACGAGGCTCCTGACTAGGGCTCGCTACCCTAGTATCGGTCGTGGAGTGGCCTAACCAGCGTTGCTGATTGGAACCTGCCAGCTACAGGCTGGATTTGTGGTTGAAGGCCTCCACGACGGTGCCCCCAGTGGAACTGTGATTTGGCTGGCCTGTGGCCAGGGTAGACTCAAGAGAATCGAAGGATTCGTCGTGAGGCCACAAGAGGACCAAGAGTTTAGCATCGTCGAGCACCGTGGAACACTCCGCGTCTTCAGAGGAAGACCACATTGTATATAATAGTGTTAATACCTCCCCCGTGTGATAAGATATATATTATTTATGGTGATGGTGACAATTATATTATTAAGTTTTTGCCTTAGTCTCCCTTCCCCTTTTATTTACTTGCGTTACGGATCACATCCCTTGAAAGCCACTACTAGCTTGGGGCCGGATACCCTACCTCTAACAACATCAGAGAAAGAACCCGGTTGCGACCCGAGAGGGCTGTAACACACGTCCCGGGGGCTTCAGTTTTAGAAGTTTGTTTGGTAGACTTTGGCGCCGGTTAGCTGTACCCTGCCTGGGCTTACCCTTAGCAAAAACAATCTAAGGGCCCTGGGAAACCCCGCTGGGGGCACAAGAGGGTCCAATGGGTGCGTCTCCTGGGTCCCCACTCGCCTAGATGCCTTGAGGCTGCCCCACTTTGCTTATACGGACCCAGACTTGGGAGTGTTAGTCGCTTCAGCCTTGGTTCAGTCTGCACCCTCTCATTCTTCCTCTGCTGTGGTTCCTTCTCCCCCCCCCCCCTCTCCCCTTTGCTTCCGGCTCCGGAGCGTCTGAGGGCTTCGGGGTTCAGAGTATTCTGAGACTTGGGCAGTTTCAATGGTTGCCCCTTCCGGCGTGGCAACTGAGGCATTCGAGTTGGTTCCTCCAGCCGTTGTGTATGGGTCTGAACAGTGAGCCCCCTTCCTTGGTGCTTTTACGGTTGCCTCGGCTTTTTCTTTTGAGGCCGGGGCGCTGGAGAACAATTCGGCTCCAGGTCCTGGTGTGGAGGTTCCCGGGGTTTGGAGGGGGGGGGCTGACTTGGGAGTCTTGGGCCCCATTGGACCCCACCTGGGTTGTCTGAGAGGGGCTTACTG
Organism: Procambarus clarkii; assembly: GCF_040958095.1. Classification (NCBI taxonomy): domain Eukaryota; kingdom Metazoa; phylum Arthropoda; class Malacostraca; order Decapoda; family Cambaridae; genus Procambarus; species Procambarus clarkii. The sequence continues at coordinate 48,144,213 of NC_091154.1, forward strand.
TTACTTGGAGTGGGTTTTTTCCTTCCAACTCCCCCCCCCCCCCCTCTATGTGCAAGTTGGTTTAAGTGTCGGCCCCTCCCCGGTTCGGTTCCGTGTCCCTTCGGGTTTATAGGTTCTGTCTTTCCTGTGGGTAATTTTAACCACTTTATCAACTTTCCTATTTCGGACATGTATTTTTTTATATCATGTTCGAATCATATCGGGATCCTGTATGATTATTGTTCACGTATGCCAATAGCCCCATGTGAGCCTATGATTTTGTGATTTTGAATGCGAAGTGATTTTGTGCTTGATCCCACGGCTCCGCCTCTTTCAGGTGTTCAGTCTGGTCCATTACGTGGGGGGGGGGGGGGCTGGTTCGGTCTGCTCCTTGAGTCATAGCGTCTGGTACTTTTCACTCGAGTCGATCTCCATATGTTTGATGATCAGGTGGCTACGTTGATGGTGTCCCACCTGCGTGCTTCGTCTCGGCAGCAGTATGGGGTTTCCTTCCTTTTTCTTTGTGGCTCTTCATGGGTATACTTCGCTTTTTGTTGCAGTGTTCTTGCCCTTCTCTTGTGGCAGTTCAGAACCGTCATTTTGCCACAGATTATCGCCTTGTCTTGTGCGACAGTGGCGGAGCTGCTCCAGATTGCTTTTGGTTTTCATGTTCCTTTTGCACCATTTTGCGAGCTGTCTCGGGTGTTGTTTTGCCTACGATACACACATAAGGGGCATAACTGGCCGACCCCTCACAGTGTTCAAGAGAGAACTGGATAAGCACCTCCAAAGGATACCTGATCAACCAGGCTGTGACTCATACGTCAGGCTGCGAGCAGCCGCGTCCAACAGCCTGATTGATCAGTCCGGCAACCAGGAGGCCTGGTCGACGACCGGGCCGCGGGGACGCTAAGCCCCAGAAGCACCTCAAGGTAACCTCAAGGTACGATCTGCTCATGCGCCGCCTGAGCTGTGCTGGTCTTATGTCCTCTATGTTGCCTATGTTACTTATCTTCGTTAAACACCATATTATACAATACAATACAATTTTATTTAGGTAAGGTACATACATACAATAAATATTTACAAGGATTGTTTGACTTATAGGTAGAGCTAGTACATACAATGCTTAAAGCCACTATTACGCAAAGCGTTTCGGGCATGATAAACTTAAATGACAAGCTTAATACTAATTGAGCATAATGAGTAGAATGAAAACAAGAAATGAAAACATAGATGAAAAAGCAGCACAAATACAATTATGTCGACAAACAGCGCTCTTTAAAGAAAAAAACAGACATTGGTTGACAATAGAAGGGTAAGGTAGGTTACAGGGAATTTATTAGGTATAGCTTCGCTTGTAACTTAAACTGGTTGAGAGAGGTACAGTCTTTAACATGGTTGGGAAGGTCATTCTACATTCTGGGCCCCTTGATTTGTAGAGCATTTCTAGTTTGATTAAGTCGTACTCTAGGAATATCAAAACTGTATTTATTTCTGGTGTGATGCTCATGGGTTCTGATACAACCTTCTATGAAGCTTTTGAGATCAGGATTGGCATTATAGTTTAGCGTTTTATATATGTATAATACACATGAGAGAATGTGCAGTGACTTAATGTCTAACATATTCAGAGATTTGAGTAGGGGTACCGAGTGATGTCTGGGGCCAGAATTGGATATTGTCCTAATAGCAGCTTTGTGTTGAGTAATTAGAGGACGTAAGTGATTTTGGGTAGTAGAGCCCCAAGCACAAATACCATAGTTGAGATATGGATAGATAAGGGAGTAATAGAGAGTCACCAGGGCAGGGCGTGGTACATAATATCTGATCTTAGAAAGAATGCCCACAGTTTTTGAAACTTTTTTTGATATGTTTAGAATGTGTCCCTGGAAATTAAGCTTGTGGTCAATGAGAATGCCAAGGAATTTGCCATCTAATTTGTTACAAATTTGGGTATTGTTTATTTTGAGATTTATTTGATTAGAGGATTTATTGCCAAACAGAATATAGAAGGTTTTGTCAATGTTAAGGGTGAGTTTGTTGGCAGTTAGCCACAGATGGACTTTATTTAGGTCAGTATTTACTGTGGCATTTAGAGCAAGGGGATCAGGACTGGAGTAAATGAAGGTTGTGTCGTCAGCAAATAGAATTGGTTTGAGGTGTTGGGAGGCATTTGGAAGGTCATTAATGTAGATGAGAAAGAGGAGAGGGCCAAGTATGCTGCCCTGGGGAACACCAATGTTGATGGGTAGGGTGGGAGAAATTGTATTATTCACAGAAACATATTGGAGCCTGTCAGTAAGGTAGGATTTGAAGTATTGTAGGGAGTGTCCTCTGACTCCATAATGATGTAATTTAAGAAGAAGGTTTTGGTGGTTGACAGTGTCAAAAGCTTTACGCAGGTCCACAAACAACCCAACAGGGAACTCATTTTTATCAAGAGCTGTATGAATCGAGTTAAGCATACTAATAAGTGCATCGTTAGTGCTTTTTTTGGGTCTGAAGCCATATTGGCAAGGGCTAAGTATATTGAGTTTGGCTAGATATGAGTAAAGCTGCTTATAGATTAGTTTTTCAAAATTTTTTGACAAGTTTGGCAGGATAGATATAGGTCTGTAGTTGTTAACATCTGTGAGATTACCACATTTGTGGACAGGCGTTACTCTCGCTTTTTTTTAGAATATCTGGGAAGGTTTGGAGTTCAAGTGACTTGTTGAAGAGCAAAGCAATAGCAGGGGCTAAAGATCTGGAGGCTTTTTTGTAAATTAAAGTTGGTATCTCCTCAAGGGCACCAGACTTGGTTTTAAGGGAAAGGATTATCTCATTGACGTCAGTGGAATTAATAGGCTTTAGGTACAGAGACTGTGGATAGTTACCTGAAAGATAGTCATTAATGTCTGTACTGGAAGATGGAATATCATTTGCAAGGGATGAACCAATGGAAGAGAAGAACCTATTGAACTCAATAGCAGAATCAGAGGCTGAAAGCTGACCATCGTTATTAGACAGGAGAGTCGGTTTGTTATTTAAAGACTTCTTTGATCCCAATATTTGAGAAATTGTTCTCCAAGTTTGTTTAATGTTGCTCTTTATTTGGGTAAATTTATCTTCGTAGTATTTAGTTTTGGCTCGTCTAATTATCTTAGACAGCAATAATGAGTAATTCTTTGAGAATTCTTTGGAGACAATTCCTAACCTATACTTCTTCTCAAGGTCATGTTTTTTATTAATAGATTTAAGTATTCCCTTTGTAAGCCAGGGATTGTTAAGCCTTTTGGTTGTGACTTGTTTTGTAAGCATAGGACAGTGGGTATTATAAAGGCTAAGAGTTTTTTGAAGAAAAGATTGCACTGCTAGGTTGATGTCCACTATGTTACCTAACTCGGACTCCCAGTTGACATTATCAGCAGCAGTTATAAAATTGTCTATAGCAGTTTCATTGTGTAGTCTAAAACGTATCACTCTTGACTCAAGAGGTGGTTTGCTAATGTTAGTTAAGAGAAATGTGGGGTAATGATCTGTAGTGCTATCGGTGATTATACCTGAAGTAAGCGGAGAGGTTATGTTTGTCCAGATGTGATCGAGTGTCGTGGCAGTGCTATCAGTGATTCTAGTAGGTCTAGTGATTAAGGGTATGAGGAAGCAGGAATTCATACAGTTGAGGAAGCTAACAGCAGTGGGGTGTTCAGGCTCGCAGAGGTCAATATTAAAGTCCCCTGCGATAATTAGGTGGTTTTTGTTCAGTCTGTTATCAAGTATTAGATTTCTAAGGTTTGAGTTGAATTCGGACACATCAGTGTTAGGAATTCTATAAACTGCACCCACAGTCAGGACAGACTCGGCACCCTTGACTCTGAAGCTGGCGAAGATATACTCCCCATAGCAGTCTCTGGTTCTAATTTCTTTTAAGCATGTTAGTTCTTGGTGGTAGTAAAGAGCAGTGCCACCACCTCTCTGAAGTTGACGACAGTTGTGAATTGCTGAGTAGTTAGGCATGTTAAAGAGCTGACTAGTATCCTCTTTCAACCATGTTTCAGTAAGTATAATAAAAGAGAATTTGTTGTCAATAGCTTCAATCAAGGCACTAACATCATCGAAGTGTTTACCTAGGGATCTAACGTTCAAATTGATTACAGAGATATTGTGATTATGAGTTAATACATTGTTTACATCATGTGCTGCAAAATATCTGCAATTTAGATCATTAAAGTGATAATTGTCATAGATAGTGGATAAGAGGTTAAGTTCAGGGTCTATACTTGTCTGCATAAAAAAAGCTGATTGCAGGAAAAACAAGGGAAGAAAGGCAAATAACAAGGTAGAAATAAGCTATAAAATAGGGAAAAAGATGTACACAATACAGAACAAAGCAAACTCAAAAGGGGCTTACAGGGGTACAATGGAGCAAGGGAGTATGGCTAGGCTAGGCAACCTAGGTAATAAATGAGATTAACGAAAAAACATATAAACATGGACTATACAAAACACAAGATATAGAAATACAAAACAAAAATATAAACAAGACTAAGCAATACAAAAACAAATTGAGCAAAAATGAAAAATGAGGTAGATTGCTTACAAGTACTCTCAGGTACACTGTAAGTAACAATTTGCAATTTGAGATGCAGGCAAAGCCAGGGGTACAATGGAGTAAGGGAGCATGGCGAGGCTAGGCAACCTAGGTAATAAATGGAATCAAAGAAAAGTTGAATAATAAGCATAGGCAAATTTAAGCTAATGATTATTAACTATAAATAGTTCAGTTATGACTGTATAATTAATAAGACCTGAAGAACTATTTATGCACTCAATTAAATAATTTCAGTAAATGACTAGTTAAGAGTAAGTTAAAAATTAAGTCAGAAAATGAACCAAGGAGACTTAGGAAACCTAGCCCCACTAGTTGACAGGGGGTTAATTAAGTTAATTCACTGGGAGTGATAATGAGCTGAGACAGACCACATTGGGAGAGGAAAGCGTTGAGGTTCTCTTCTTTAGTAATTGTGAACATTTTGCCCTCTGCGGTTTTTCTCACCTTTATCAGTCCATCTCTAACGAAGCACTGATGAATCGCATCTGGGTTTTTTTGACGGATTTGACGCAGGCGGTAGAGGAGGTGCTGTCTGTTCCTAGTCAAGCACTCGTTGATTTATAATCCCTTCCGTTGGGCTACAGCTGTCCGGACTAGATTGGATTTCGTGAACTGGGAAGACAGCTTCAGGCGAATTTTCCGTTGGTTTTGACTAGATGGATTCTTTTTGCCTACTCTGTAGGCAGCAATAACGTCAGATTTGTTTAGAATGAGCTGCAATTTGTCTTTTAAGAGATCCAGAGCTATTTCGACACAGTTTTCACCATCATGTTCCACAGGTATATCTTGGGACGACACTATAACAGAGTCTAGCAGCTTTTGCTGGTCTTGTTCATCCTGGGAGACAGAACGCTGGGCTGAAAATGTACTGATACATGCAGTCATTTTGTTGAGAGCTTCCTCCTGTTTTTTAATGGATTCATCAGTTTTCAGAAGGTTGCTTTCCTCACGGAGATCATTTAAATCATGCTGTAGTTGGTCTTGGCTTGCCTTGCAGTTTCTAATTTCCTCGCGGAGGAGGGTTATTTCTTGTTGTTGTTGTTGGATTATTTTCTGTAGCCCATAGAAAGACCTGATCTACATCTGACTGGAGGTTCGCCGTGTCCTCTATGTTGCCTACTCTCATGAAGATCCTAGTGTCATCTGCAAAGGATGACACAGTGCTATAGGTTGTGTTCTTGTCTATGTCCGAAATGAGGATGAGAAAAAGTACTGGAGCAAGCACAGTACCCTGGGGAACTGAGCTCTTCACGGTTGATGGGCTGGATTTTATTTTGTTGACTATTACACATTGGGTTCTGTTGGTCAGGAAATTGTAGATCCATCTGCCTATTTTTCCGGTAATTCCTTTTGAACGCATTTTATGTGCAATAACACCATGGTCACATTTATCAAAAGCTTTTGCGAAATCTGTGTAAATTACATCCGCGTTTTGTTTGTCTTCCATAGCATCTAATGCCATATCATAGTGGTCCAGCAACTGCGACAGGCAAGAGCGCCCTGTTCTGAAACCATGTTGTCCGGGGTTATGGAGTTGCTGTGATTCCATGTATTTTGTGATTTTACTTCTTAGCACTCTCTCAAAATTTTTTATGATGTGCGATGTTAGTGCTATCGGTCTGTAATTTTTTGCCTCTGCCTTATTTCCTCCTTTATGAAGTGGTACTATCTCTGCTGTTTTTAGTATATCAGGAATGACGCCAGTACCTAGGCTTTGTCTCCACAGAATGTGGAGGGCCTGCGATAGTGTTTTTTTACAGTTCTTTATGAATATGGAGTTCCAAGAATCCGGGCCTGGTGCAGAAGATAAGTTCCAGCTCATGCGCTATGGAAAAAATGAAAATATAAAAACGGAAACCACGTACAAAACTCAGGCAAATCATAACATAGAACGAAAAGGCAATGTAAAGGATCTGGGTGTACTCATGTCAGAAGACCTTACCTTTAAAGAACACAATAAAGTAGCCGTCACAACTGCAAGAAAAATGACAGGTTGGATAACAAGAACTTTTCACACTAGAGATGCCATACCGATGATGATACTTTTCAAAACGCTTGTGCTCTCTAGAGTAGAGTACTGCTGCACAATGACAGCACCTTTCAAAGCTGGAGAAATTACTGACCTGGAGAGCGTGCAGAGATCCTTTACTGCTAGAATCCACTCAGTAAAACATCTAAACTCTTGGGACCGACTAAAGAGCCTAAAACTGTACTCCCTTGAGCGCAGGCGGGAGAGGTACATAATAATTTATACGTGGAAAATATTAGAGGGGCTGGTCCCAAACCAGCACACAGAAATAACATCACATGAGACCAGAAGACATGGCAGGATGTGCAGAATACCCCCCGTTGAAAAACAGAGGTGCAACTGGTACTCTGAGAGAGAACTCTATCAACATCAGAGGTCCGAGACTGTTCAACACGCTTCCACTACACATAAGGGGCATAACTGGCCGACCCCTCACAGTGTTCAAGAGAGAACTGGATAAGCACCTCCAAAGGATACCTGATCAACCAGGCTGTGACTCATACGTCAGGCTGCGAGCAGCCGCGTCCAACAGCCTGGTTGATCAGTCCGGCAACCAGGAGGCCTGGTCGACGACCGGGCCGCGGGGACGCTAAGCCCCGGAAGCACCTCAAGGTAACCTCAAGGTAAGGTAGGTCTTGGAGAGGGTGCTTTCTTCTCTCTCTTCCCTTCGGTTTGTTGTGGCCCCTTCGGTTCAGATTTGTTTCTCAGTGGTTTCTGCTCTTCAGGGTTCTGGTGATAGGTTTGTTTGTTTGCTGCCATTTCTTCTTTTCTTAGCCAAAGAATCTGCCTTTAAAGGAGCCGTTGAGTGTAACCTTGGATTGTCAATGAGCAATCTGAGAGCAGCAGTACACCGAGAACTTCAACAAGATCTTGTAGATCTGAGGCAAAGTGAAATTGACACCAGTAATTCCATCTATCATCATACTATCATGCAAGAGGAGCCACACATCTATGGATCATCCAATAAAATCAGCAGACTTCTAGATGTTACTACTGCTCGGCTTAGACTCGGTTAAAAGTATCTCTGGGAATTCTCATTATCTGCTGATGTAGACCTGACCAAATGTAAACTGTGTCAACAAAATTATTCGCACACCCTCCGTCACTATGTGATGGAGTGCGAAAAGATACGTGAATCTAGAGACAATTCTATAACCAATGTTCCAGCGATGTGTCAATATTTCATTCAAAATGATCTGCTACCAGAAATTTTAGCCAAATATCCCCAGTTTGCTAACTGTAGGTAGTAACTAAGTGATTGTAACCTATCCACCGCTGCCCACTGGATGGGGGCGGTGTGCAGGACAAACATATAAATTTTGACACTAGCTCTCCACATATGTCAGTTGCTTAATTTAGAACCTGTACTTGAGGTCGATCTCGAACCCATTGTTGATGTGATGACTTATATTGAATTTTGTAACTAGCTCATCAAGATTGTAACTTGCTTAGCTAAATGAATTGTGGGGTTCAGTCCCTGAGCCCATTATGTGCCTCTGTAACCCTTTCCACTACCGCCCACAAGATGGGTATGGGGTGCATAATAAATGAACTAAACTAACTACTGACGAGGTTAGGACAGCTGTTTTCCGGAAGGGTCCCTGGGGTTGCTGCTTGTTTGGTTGGCCAGGAATGCATCTTCTTGTCTCTGGTTGTGGCTCTTGGCCGTTTCTCATGTGCTGCGGCCTCTGTGGCCCTGGATGCACTCTGGATTCCCTTCGTCCCTGTTCCAGGGTTTGGGTCTCCCGGGTCGTCTGCGGGGTCATTTGATGTTGCTAGTTGTTTTTAGGTTCGAGCGTATGGTTTCCTCCTTCCAGGTTTGTCCCTTTTTTTTCCTTGGTTTTGGGTAGTTAGCTCCTGGGAGCCAAAGTTGCTCACTCCAGAAAACCAGCGCTGAATGTAATGAAACACCATTTTATGGGCGAGACCCGGAGGCTCCCCGGCAACCTTCCCTCCACCCCAGTCGGCGATTTTATCGCCTGTTTTGACATCCAGCCTCGAATTGACAGGTGGATAGCTGGCGCGCGGGGTCTGGGATTCCCTTTCCCCCCTTCCCAGGGAGGGGGGGGGGGGAGCTGTACAGGCAAGTGGCACGACAAGTGTGACGTCATGCTCGTTTTTCATTTGGGAAGTTCTGTCCACTCATTAGCTTTCAGTGGTAGTTTAACCAGAATAGGGGCTTGTTTTGATGCACTTACCTTTCTGGGTGCCCGGCTTGGTTGATGGCATACAGAGAATGCTCCAAATACATGTGCACTTCTGTAGGCTATTTGGTGCCTCTCTGAGGGGCCCAGGTTCTGGCTTGTGGTCCCCAGTAGGCCTAGAACTCCATTCATACTGACTGATGTCAAAATCTAATAATATACATATCAGCCTAGATAACGTCGGAAGCCTCCAAGTCTCACCCAGAAAATGGCTATTCATTACATTCAACACTGGTTTTCTGGAGGAAGCCCCGTCGACTCCCTGGAGCTATCCCAGGCTGATATGCTAATGTCAGACTTTGGCATCAGTCATGTGTATAGAGTTCTTAGGCCTACTGGGGACTATGGCCAGAACCGGGCCCCCTCAGAGAGGCAAGGGGAGCAATGGCCTATAGAAACCCCTGTGTGGTTGGAAGCATTCTATGTCTGCCAACGACCGGATCAGGCACCCAGAAAGGTAAGCGCCTCAAAACAAACCCCTATTCTGGTTAAAATTGCTACCAAAAGCCGAAACAGTGGATGGAACTCCCTAACAGAAAAACAAGCAAAGTAGTGTGACGTCACACTTCGCCGCACCGCTGTCTGCACAGCTCTCCCCTCTCTGGGAGGGGGAAGGGGGAGCCCCAGACCCTTCACGCTGGCTACTCACACCTCAGTTCTAGAGGCTTGTGCTATAGGCGAAGGTCGTGTGCTCTGGTTCCGGTGTCGCTACAGCACCGTGCTTCGTGTGTGGTGTTTGTTTTCTGTGGCTTCAGTACTCGGACTGCATGCGCCTAGAGTTGCCTTCCCTAGGTGCCCTGTAAGTACTGCCCTTGGGGCTTGGGGCGACCTTCTACAGGCTCCTCGGGATCTGCCTCTGCTGGTTCGTTCTACCGTTCGGTTTTTCGGACGCCTGTTGGGCTCATAGGTGTTCTGTTCTTCCTTGTTACCTGCAGGTGAGAGGCAGTTTGCACTGGTAGGAGCGCAGGGTGCAGCGCAGCTTTGTATTCCCGACATAGCGGCCTACTCTATTCCTTGGGGTTCGCTGTCCTCTTGCGGGGTTTTGTTTTTCTTTTTGCCTTATTGGGGGTTCTGCCCTATTATTACACTGGTATTTGCTCTTCCACGGTTCTCCTCATTGGCGCCTCCTTCTAGGTCCCTGTGAGTGTACACGTCCCTGGGGGTACAGCTATAGAAGTTTGCTTGGTAGTTTTGGGCGCCGGTTAGCTGCTCCCTGCCTAGAACCACCTGAGCGCGAGTCTTCTTAAAGTAAACGCTCAGGACCCTGGGAATCCCCCAGGGGGCGCGTGGGTCCGATGGATGTGACCCCGGAATCCCCACTTGCTGTGTGTGAGTTTGAGGGTTGCTCGGTCCCCTTGTCTCGGGGAGACCCTCATTGTTTTTGCCTCTGCGACGCTGCCTGTTGGGTCGGTGATACTTTCGACCCTGAGTCCTGTGAGTGTTGCTGCTTGCGTGTGACTCATTTTAACCAATCCTCTGATGATTCTATTCGGGTACAGGCGGCACGTGTGTTGCAAGCCAGGTTTCGTCTGTTGCAATGCACTCGGTTGGTTGCTCACCCGGATGCCCCCGGGGCTGCCCCGCTTTGCTTTTCGAGACCCAGACTTGGGGGTGGGGATCGCTTCGATCCTGGTTCAGTCCGCACATCCTCGTCCTTCCCCTTCTGTTGTTCGTTCTGGCCCCTCCCCCTCCCTGCTTCCGACCCCGAAGCATCTGAGGGTTTCGGAGTTGGAGCAGGGGTTACTTGATCTCGAGACTCGAGCAGCTTCGGGGGATGCCCCTTCCAAGGTGGCAGCAGAGGCATTCGAGTCTTGTCTCCTGGCCGAAGCTTCTGGGTCTGACCAGTGGGCCCCCTTTCTTCTGGTTTCTACGGCTGCTCCTTCCTTGTCTTGTGGGGTTGGTGCTTGGGGAGAGGACTCGGCCCCAGGTCCTGCTGTAAAGGACATCTAGGCTGGGGAGGGGCTGACTTGGGGGCCTTGGGCCCCGCTGGACCCCGCCTGGGGTTTTCTTCCCTCTGAGCAGGGCTTGTTGTTACAAGGTGTGGAGTTTTCTTTTCCCCCTCTGCGTATGAGTTGGATTTGGTGTCGGCCACTCCCTGTGTTCGGTTCCGTGTTCCCCCAGGTGCGTCGGTTCCGTATGTCCAGAGGTTTTCGGCTTATTGCATCCAACCTGGTGTGGTGCAGGCGGCCCTTGCAGCGTCCCTCCTGTGTGACCCGGATTATGCCTCGGAAATGGATCCGTCCGAATTCAGGTTTGGGACTTCGTTCCCTTTCTGGCTCCGTTACGAGGTTCCGGATTCTTCCTGGCTAGCGGACTGCCCCTTATTTGTTCTGGATTCCTGGCATTCCTTCTGTCTTTCCCGCACGTTGGAGTGGCGGGAAGCTTCCACGGTGATTTAGGTTTTCCTGGGGGCGATTTTGAGTATCTGAACGAGTGCTTGTTTGCCCCTGCCCTTCCTCGCGATGTGGGCGTTGTTCAGCTCCATGTGCAGGTTCCCACCCTTTCGGTGGTGCTCGTGGCGGAGGACTTGCGCGCTTGGGGCATTTTGGCTTCAGCCTTGTGGGTCTTTTCCCTCCTGGAGCTGTCCTCAGATTGGCTCGTGGAGGATGTGAGGACGCTTGGGTCCGTCCCGGGGTCCGGTGCCTTGTCCACAGCAGCACGTTCGTCGGCTGCCTTGTTGAAGCTTTACACGCCGATTTTGCGGGATGCGGGTTCCCTGTTTTATGCTTCCCATCTCGTGTGTCGGCAGGCGGTGCTGGGGTCCTCCGTGAAATCTGCTGTCGTTGCCTTTTTGTCCTCATCTGTTTGAGGAGTCGGCTGTGGCACAGTTTATCCAGGCTGCATCGTCGGCTTGTTGTCCGATGTCGGACTTGTTGGTTTTCTGGGGGTCCCGGAGTGGGTCTTCCTGGAAGGGTCGTGCCAGGGTTCGGGGTTTCTCTCATTGTAATTACCTAAGTGTAGTTACAGGATGAGAGCTACGCTCGTGGTGTCCCGTTTCCCCAGCACTCTTTGTCATATAATGCTTTGAAATTACTGACGGTTTTGGCCTCCACCACCTTCTCATTTAACTTGTTCCAACCGTCTACCACTCTGTTTACAAAAGTGAATTTTCTTATATTTCTCCGGCAGCTTTGTTTTGTTAGTTTAAATCTATGACCTCTTGTTCTTGAAGTTCCGGGTCTCAGGAATTCTTCCCTATCAATTTCATCGATTCCTGTTACTATTTTGATCGTAGTGACCATATTGCCTCATTTTCTTCTATCTTCTAGTTTTTGCATATTTAATGCTTCTAACCTCTCCTCATAGCCCTTGTCCTTCAGTTCTGGGAGCCATTTAGTGGCATGTTGTTGCACCTTTTCCAGTTTGTTGATGTGCTTTTTAAGATATGGGCACCATACAACCGCTGCATATTCCAGCTTTGGTCTAATAAAAGTCATGAACAATTTCTTTAGTATTTCTTCATCCATGTATTTAAAAGCAATTCTTAGGTTAGAAAGTGTAGCATAGGCTCCTCGCACAATGTTCTTAATGTGGTCCTCAGGTGACAGTTTTCTATCTAGAACCACCCCTAGATCCCTTTCTTTGTCAGAATTGTTTAAAAGATTTCTCACATAATTTATAGGTTGTGTGGGGTCTATGTTCTCCATTTCCACATTCCATAATATGGCATTTATTCACATTAAATTCCATTTGCCAAGTGTTGCTCCATATACCTATTTTGTCCAGGTCTTCTTGAAGGGCATGACTATCATCTAAGTTTCTTATCTCCCCTATTATCTTAGCATCATCAGCAAACATGTTCATGTAATCCTGTATTCCCACTGGTAGATCATTTATGTAGACAATGAACATTACCGGTGCAAGAACTGAACCCTGTGGTACTCCAATCATGATATTCCTCCAATCTGATACCTTGCCTCTGATTACGGCCCTCATTTTTCTGTCGGTTAGGAAATTTTTCATCCATGATAGAAGCTTACCTGTCACCCCCTCCAATATGTTCCAGTTTCCAGAACAACCTCTTATAGGGAACTCTGTCGAAAGCCTTTTTTAGGTCCAGATAGATGCAGCCAACCCAACCATCACTTTCCTGTAAAATCTCTGTGGCTTGATCATAAAAACTGAGTAAGTTCGTTACACAGGATCTTCCAGATCGAAAACCATATTGTCTGTCTGATATTATATCTTTTTCCTCCAGGTGTTCTACCCATTTAGTTTTAATTATTTTTTCCAATATTTTGACTATTACACTTGTCAATGATACAGGTCTATAAATAAGGGGGGGTAGTATAAAGTATAATTATAACTATAATTATAATTACCCTGCTTCCATTTTTTGTGGAATCATGGTAGGGGTAGAATTGTGGAATTGTGGTAGGCCACTGGTGTCAGGTTCGGGCTCCTGCTTCGGACCCGCCCTCGTCTGGTCGGTGTGGTGTTCGCTCTGTGTGGGGTTCAGGGTCTCGTAAGGGGCGTTGGCCCTTTCACGGTTTGCCCCATTGACGGGGCAATGGGGGTGAGGCTTGCGCTGTTTGCCCACGCCTGGTCCCACGATTCGTGGGCATTTCGGGTGATGTCTGTCGACCTGCGGTGACGTTGGGTGGCCTCCCCCCCCCCCGCCCCTTTAGGGGGGGGTCGGGGCTGGCAGGGCAGGTTTCTTCCCCAGCACTCTATCAAATCATCATCAAATCATCTTGGAGTGGGTTCGCTTGGGCGTCGTCGAAACGACGTCGTCCCTCAGATGGGTTTCCCGTCTGTTTCCGGTCCTAAAACGGGACTGCCCAAACCTGCGGTTCATTCTGGACTTATCCTGTCTGAACCCCTGGGTTCATTGCCCCTCCTTTCAGCTGACTACGCTGTCTCAGGTTCGGCTCCTCTTGGAGCTGGGCGCTTGGATGGTGTCCCTGGACCTCCAGAACATTGGCATGTCCCGATTCATCCGAGGTTCCAGGACTGGCTCGGTTTTGTTGTGGGGCATCTAAGTTAACACTTTCGTTGTCTCCCGTTTGGGTTGAACCTAGCACCTCGAGTGTTCACGCGCCTTACGCGGGTTGTGGTGGCCCATTTGCGTCTCTTAGGTGTTCGGGTGTTGGCCTACCTCGACGACTGGCTGGTTTGGGCTCCCAGCAGGTCGGCTTGCTTGCTAGCCAGGGATTTGGTTCTTTCCGATCTCACCGGGTTCGGGTTCTTGGTGAACTGGAGGAAGTCCCATCTGGTCCCCTCTCAAGTTCAGACTTGGCTTAGTCTCGTTTGAGACTCTCGGACCGCTTCCTTGTCTTTCCCTCCGGAGTCTCTCCTGCAGCTGTGGTCCCGCCTTCGTCTGTTTCTGGTGGGCCCTTGGATCACCCGGAGGTGGCTCGAGGGGCTGTGCGGGAGCCTAAACTTCACGATGGTTGTCTACCCGCCGGGTCAGGTTTAGCTTCGTCGACTGTTCTGGTTCCTTTGGGTCGCCCCTTCCGCCTCTCTCACGATCGCTGGGTTCAACCTCAGGGGCCGTGCGTCGGCTGCTGCGTCGCCGGCTTCCTCTTCGGGTTTTTCGAGATTAAGTGCCTTGGAGCCTACCCGAGCTCTCACTCAATGTGTACACGGATGCGTCGTCTCTCGGCTGTGGCTTTGTGACCAGTGCTCACCAGGCTGGCCTGGGGCGTTGGGGTCTGTCCTTCCGTCGAGCTCACAGCATGGTGCGGGAGTTCGCAGTGGTGTGGTTTGCTCTTTGGAGGATTCGAGTCGCCAGCGGATCGACGATTCGGCTCCATTCAGACTGCTCTCCGGTGGTTACTGAACCACGGGGGTTCGATGCGGTCTTTGTCTCTTTGGGGTTGGTTGCTTCGGATGACTTGTCTGCTGAGTTCTCGGGGTTTGGCTCTCTTAGCGGTTCACGTACAGGGAATGTCCAACGTCTTGGCCGATAGCCTGTCTCGCTTCGTTCCTCTCTCCATGGAGTGGACGGTCAACGACGCTTCCTTCCATTGGCTTTGCCGGACGTTCGAGCGCCCCGAGGTGGACCTCTTCGCCACGGCGTGGTCGAGGCGCCTTCCCATGTATGCGGCACCCCCTTCCCCGATCGCAAGGCCGTCGGGGTCGATGCCTTTCAGCTGGACTGGTCGAGGCGGGGGTTCCTGTACCTCTTTCCCCCGGTTCGGCTGTTGCTCCAGGACCTGACCCGCTTGGAGACTTACCAGGGGAGAGTTGTCCTTCTGGCCCCTTGGTGGCCGGCCCAGCCTTGGTTTCAGGCGCTGCTTGCTCGGTGTCCGAACACGAGGGTTTTCCCATGGCTCCGCCTCTTTCAGCAGATCGGGCCGGTACGTCACATGGCTGGTTCGATCTTCTCCTCAAGTCTTCGAGTATGGGTTTTTTGACTCAAGTCTATCATCATCTATATGGTGATCAGGTGGCCTCCTTGTTGATGACCCACCTGAGGGCTTCTTCTCGGCGGCAGTATGAAGTTTCCCGGCGGTCCTTCTGTTTCTTTTTTGCGTCTTCGTCATGTTGGTTCGTCGTCTGTTAGGGTGGTCTTGTCCTTTCTCTCTTGGTTGTTTCAGGACTGTCATCTTATGCCTAACACTGTCGCCTCGTATCGTGCGGCGCTGGTGGAGCCGTTTCAGCTTGCCTTCGGTATCGATGTTACGTCTGTGCCGTTTCACAAGCTGTCTCGTGCTTTGTTTCACCTCAGGCCTGCTCATGCGCCGCCTGGGCCGTCCTGGTCTTTAGACAGAGTGCTCGCTTACCTTTTGTCTCCTCGTTTTGTTGCGGCCCTTTCGGTCCGGGATTGTTTCTCCAAGGCTCTTTTCTTGTTGGTATTGGCCTCTGGGAGTCGGGTCGGGGAGCTTCATGCTCTCCTCCGGCGCAGGGGTTTCTGCTCTTTTGGTCATGGAGACTGTTTTGTTCACTTGCAGCCATCTCCTTCTTTTCTGGCGAAGAATGAGATTGCTGCGTTCCGGAGGGGTCCGTGGGTGGTTGATGCTTGGTTGGTATGGCCAGGGGTGCATCATGCTTTGTGTCCGGTTGCGACGCTTCCCCGTTATTTGCACGGAACGGCTTCTGTGTCCGGGGACGCGCTTTGGGTTAATCCGGTTTTCCTTCTTCCCTGTTCGCTGGTTCGGGTCTCCCAGGTCGTTCACAGGGTTGTCAAAGCCAGCCAGCCTGCAGTCTATCCCCGTGCCCATGACGTCCGTAAGTTCGCGGCTGTTGCTGCCGTCTTTGGGAATATGTCTTGGTCTGATATTCAAGCACGGGGTTCTTGGCGGTCGAACAGGGTCCTAGCTGCTCGTTACCTCGTGAATGTCCCTGGGCCCTGTCAGGCCTGTGTTGCTTTGGGTTGGCAGTTGCAGCCAGTTGTCTCAACTTTGAGTTGAGGAGTGAGCGACGACCGCCTCCTGGGTAAGTCCCTTTCATTTTCCGTCTGTGGGTAGTTAGCTCCAGGGAGCCGACGGGGCTCCCCCCAGAAAACCAGTGTTAAATGTAATGAAACACCATTCAATCTCAAGATATCTCAAGTTATCTCAAGATAACTCAAGATAACCATTTTCTGGACGAGTCCCGGAGGCTCCCCGGCATCCCTCTCATTTTCCGTCTGTGGGTAGTTAGCTCCAGGGAGCCGACGGGGCTCCCCCCAGAAAACCAGTGTTAAATGTAATGAAACACCATTCAATCTCAAGATATCTCAAGTTATCTCAAGATAACTCAAGATAACCATTTTCTGGGTGAATCCCGGAGGCTCCCCGGCATCCCTCCCTCCCTCCAGTCGGCGATTTTTTTTTGTTTTTGACATCCAGCCTCAGAACTGAGGTGTGGGTAGCCGGCATGAAGGGTCTGGGTCTCCCCCTTCACCCTCCCGGGGAGGGGGGAGCTGCGCAGACAGCGGTGCGGCGATGTGTGACATCACACTAGTTTGCTTGTTTTTCTGTTGGGGAGTTCTATCCACTAGTTTGGTTTTTGATGGCAATTTTAACCAGAATAGGGTTATGTTTTGAGGCGCTTAACTTTCTGGGTGCCTGATCCGGTCGATGGCAGACATAGAATGCTTCCAACCACACAGGGGTTTCTATAGGACATTTGCTCCCCTTGCCTCTCTGAGGGGGCCCGATTCTGGTCGTGGTCTCCGGTAGGCCTAGAACTCCATACACATGACTAATGCCAAAGTCTGACATTAGCATATCAGCCTGGGATAACTCCGAGGAGCCTCCGGGACTCATCCAGAAAATGGCGTTTCATTAAAAATAATAAATAAATAAAATGTTTATTTAGGTAAGGTACATACATACAATAAATTTTTACAAAGATTGGTTGACTTATAGGTAGAGCTAGTACATACAATGCCATTTAATTACATTCAACGCTGGTTTTTTGATTGACCATTTAATGAGTGACTTGAGTAGTAGGATCATTGATACACATTTATCTCACTAATACCTTCTAATACCTTATTAACATCCATTATCTCATTAAAGACATTGTTCCTCACCTCACTTCTTTTCTTTCCTGCCTATATATTCTACCTATTGATCTGTAAATCCAGCCTTCTGAAGATGTATTATTAAATACAAAAGTACAGTACTTAAGGAAATTCCTGTCTTAATCCTTCATTATGGTCTGACTATATATATATATATTATATATATATATATATATATATATATATATATATATATATATATATATATATATATATATATATATATATATATATGACCGAAAAAGTAAGATTAATAATTCTAACACGAATTTTCTCAATCTTTCGTACATTACGCTTCACTGTTGGAGGTAAATAAAAAATCACTTCTCCAAAATTCATTTTTATTTCTAGTCTGACGCGACACGGGCGCGTTTCGTAAAACTTATTACATTTTCAAAGACTTCACAAATACACAACTGATTAGAACTTACGTATCTCTGATTTTATATCTACATTTGAGTGAGGTGGGAGGGGTGATGTGGCATTAACACAAGACAGAACAAGAGGGGATATTAATAGGGTATTAAAAGTATCAACACAAGACAGAACAGAAACAATGGGTATTGAATAGAAGTGTTTGTAGAAAGCCTATTGGTCCATATTTCTTGATGCTTCTATATTGGAGCGGAGTCTTGAGGTGGGTAGAATATAGTTGTGCAATAATTGGCTGTTGATTGCTGGTGTTGACTTCTTGATGTGTAGTGCCTCGCAAACGTCAAGCCGCCTGCTATCGCTGTATCTATCGATGATTTCTGTGTTGTTTACTAGGATTTCTCTGGCGATGGTTTGGTTATGGGAAGAGATTATATGTTCCTTAATGGAGCCCTGTTGCTTATGCATCGTTAAACGCCTAGAAAGAGATGTTGTTGTCTTGCCTATATACTGGGTTTTTTGGAGCTTACAGTCCCCAAGTGGGCATTTGAAGGCATAGACGACGTTAGTCTCTTTTAAAGCGTTCTGTTTTGTGTCTGGAGAGTTTCTCATGAGTAGGCTGGCCGTTTTTCTGGTTTTATAGTAAATCGTCAGTTGTATCCTCTGATTTTTGTCTGTAGGGATAACATTTCTATTAACAATATCTTTCAGGACCCTTTCCTCCGTTTTATGAGCTGTGGAAAAGAAGTTCCTGTAAAATAGTCTAATAGGGGGTATAGGTGTTGTGTTAGTTGTCTCTTCAGAGGTTGCATGGCTTTTCACTTTCCTTCTTATGATGTCTTCGATGAAACCATTGGAGAAGCCGTTATTGACTAGGACCTGCCTTACCCTACAGAGTTCTTCGTCGACTTGCTTCCATTCTGAGCTGTGGCTGAGAGCACGGTCGACGTATATGGCCGGTTTCAAGTTCAAGTTCGGTTTGAACTTGAAACCGGCCATATACTGCAGGTATGTTGACGACATTTTTGCACAGGTACCTGATGTCAGACATCTGCAGGAGCTGAAGGAGGCATTTGAGCAGAGTTCCGTGCTGCGTTTCACTTACGAGACGGAAAAGGATGGGAAGCTGCCTTTTCTAGATGTAACAGTCATGGAAAAGGGCGGAGGTTTCCACACTGCAGTCTACACTAAGGAAACAAACATAGGAATGTGCCTAAATGCCAACAGCGACTGCCCTGACAGGTACAAGAGGAGTGTTGTTAACGCATACGTCGACCGTGCTCTCAGCCACAGCTCAGAATGGAAGCAAGTCGACGAAGAACTCTGTAGGGTAAGGCAGGTCCTAGTCAATAACGGCTTCTCCAATGGTTTCATCGAAGACATCATAAGAAGGAAAGTGAAAAGCCATGCAACCTCTGAAGAGACAACTAACACAACACCTATACTCCCTATTAGACTATTTTACAGGAACTTCTTTTCCACAGCTCATAAAACGGAGGAAAGGGTCCTGAAAGATATTGTTAATAGAAACGTTATCCCTACAGACAAAAATCAGAGGATACAACTGACGATTTACTATAAAACCAGAAAAACGGCCAGCCTACTCATGAGAAACTCTCCAGACACAAAACAGAACGCTTTAAAAGAGACTAACGTCGTCTATGCCTTCAAATGCCCACTTGGGGACTGTAAGCTCCAAAAAACCCAGTATATAGGCAAGACAACAACATCTCTTTCTAGGCGTTTAACGATGCATAAGCAACAGGGCTCCATTAAGGAACATATAATCTCTTCCCATAACCAAACCATCGCCAGAGAAATCTTAGTAAACAACACAGAAATCATCAATAGATACAGCGATAGCAGGCGGCTTGACGTTTGCGAGGCACTACACATCAAGAAGTCAACACCAGCAATCAACAGCCAATTATTGCACAACTATATTCTACCCACCTCAAGACTCCGCTCCAATATAGAAGCATCAAGAAATATGGACCAATAGGCTTTCTACAAACACTTCTATTCAATACCCATTGTTTCTGTTCTGTCTTGTGTTGATACTTTTAATACCCTATTAATATCCCCTCTTGTTCTGTCTTGTGTTAATGCCACATCACCCCTCCCACCTCACTCAAATGTAGATATAAAATCAGAGATACGTAAGTTCTAATCAGTTGTGTATTTGTGAAGTCTTTGAAAATGTAATAAGTTTTACGAAACGCGCCCGTGTCGCGTCAGACTAGAAATAAAAATGAATTTTGGAGAAGTGATTTTTGATTTACCTCCAACAGTGAAGCGTAATGTACGAAAGATTGAGAAAATTCGTGTTAGAATTATTAATCTTACTTTTTCGGTCATATTTAATAATATATGTCTACAGGAAAGACTGCTACCAAAATATACTAATATATATATATATATATATATATATATATATATATATATATATATATATATATATATATATATATATATATATATATATATATATATATATCACTAAGAACTCTTTGACCCGGCCAGGATTCGAACCCATGCCGTCCAGGGTCACCCCTAAACGTACACAGTACCATGACCACCGCACCAATGATCGTCTATAAGGATTAGTCAGTCTTGTCACTTATTAACTAAGCTCCCTGACTGACCAACCCCCGACGACACTCATGGATCCATTTGGGTACAGTTTTTCATCAAATTCTGATGTCAGGGAGAGTCAGGGAGCTTAGTTAATAAGCGCCAAGACTGACCAATCCTTATAGACGATCATTGGTGCGGTGGTCACGGTACTGCATGTGTACGTTTAGGGGTGATCCTGGACGGCATGGGTTCGAATCCTGGCCGGGTCAAAGAGTTCTTAGTGATATATGGCTTGCGCGTTCATGCAGCTTTCTCACACATGTTAGACTCAGTGCGGCCCGTGCATGCGCCAGAATTTGATTAAAAACTGTACCCAAATGGATCCATGAGTGTCGTCGGGGGTTGGTCAGTCAGGGAGCTTAGTTAATAAGCGCCAAGACTGACTAATCCTTATAGACGATCATAGACTAATCCTTATAGATCTCCCTCTCTCCATCCCTTCCTCCCTCCCTCCCTCCCTCTCTCTCTCCATCTCTCCCTCCCTCTCTCCCTCTCCCTCCCTCCCTCCCTCCCTCTCTCCATCCCTCCCTCTCTCCATCCCTCTCTCCATCCCTCCCTCCCTCTCTCCATCCCTCCCTGCCTCTCTCTCCATCCCTCCCTCCCTCCCTGCCTCTCTCTCCATCCCTCCCTCCCTCCCTCTCTCTCTCCCTCGCTCTCTTCATCGCTCCCTCTCTCTCCAGCCCTCCCTCGCTCTCTCTATCCCTCCCTCTCCATTCCCCCTCCCTCCCTCTCTCCATCCTTCCCTCCCTCTCTCCAGCCCTCCCTCCCTCCCTCTCTCTCTCTCTCCAGCCCTCCCTTCCTCCCTCTCTCTCCAGCCCTCCCTTCCTCCCTCTCTCTCCATCCCTCCCTCTCCCTCTCCATCCCCCCCCTGCCTCCCTCTCTCTCTCCCTCCCTCCCTCCATCCCTCTCTCCCTCCCTCTCTCTCCCTTTCTCCCTCCATCCATCCAGAATTGAAGAAACAAATCAAGTTAAAAAAAGTTAACTGGGTCAATGAGTTAGGGTTATCAGCGAGTCGGTCCCTTCACCCCCACCGACACACCTCCCCAACCCCCAACCCCCTACAGCCCATACACACACACACACTCTGCTCAACTCAACCTCCATACCTCCCACAAATCATCCATCCTTCCATCTCCATCCTCTCCTTCCCTGACTCCCTCCCAGCCTCTGCCTGCCTCCCTCCCTGGCTCCCTCCCAGCCTCTGCCTGCTTCCCTCCCAGGCTCCCTCCCAGCCTCTGCCTGCCTGCCTGCCTGCCTCCCTCCGTGCCTGTCTCCCTCCGTGCTTGCCTCCCTCCATGCCTGCCTCTCCATCACAAGCTCTGCCTGCCTGCCTCCCTTCCTGCCTACCTCCCTCCCAAGCTCTGCCTACCTGCCTCCTTCCCTGCCTGCCTGCCTGCCTGCCTGCCTGCCTCCCTCCCTCCCTGCCTGCCCATCCACCCACCAGTCAGCCATCACTAACACAATGAGTGCATTTGGAGCCAACATGGTGCACGGATGTTCCTTGATTGTGCAGATATGTCCAACAAAGTCACAGAATGAACACTCCAGCCTCTTGACAAATCGAAATATAGTGTTAAAATTAAAGTTGCTGTAATTTTAGTGTACAATAGTTTTCATAAACTTTATTTTAGTACTCAACATACAGCAGAACTACTCAACACAGTGTAAACGGCATAATACACTACAGTATGTATTTACTGTACAGCATTCACAACTCCATGAGACTTCAAGATCGACTTAACTCCAACAATAAGGTAAATAACAAATGTAACACAGTATTTGTTAGTAGAGTAATAATATATAGGTACAGTATATAATATGATAATGCATTTTTATTGTCCACAAGAAAAATAAAGACACTGATGCAAACACCTCCTGAAGGTCACCTCTTGCAACGAATCCAACGCTCCAACCCCTCCGTGGTGCCTCCTTGCCATGGTGAGGGGGTCACGTACACCTCCCTGGGACCGGTGTGGGTTGCCTGTGCCCCCCCTCCTGCCCCCTCTTTGGGTGGTGTACGTGCTGAAGGGCACCATATAGGGGCCTTGTGAGCCATCGGACCACCTGCTGGAGGGGTCGCCTGCGAGAGGCCGCCCTGAGTGGATGGTTGGGTGTCCAGGCTGGGGGATAGGGGGGACTTGGGTCTTAGCACCAGTGTGGGAGAATGAACGAAGTAGTAGGACTCCCATGTTGAAAAGGGGGAGCACCGCTGGGGACGACACACCCTTCTTGCACTGGCCCGCGCTCTGCCTCCCTGGCTGCCCTGGTAGGTGGTATCCCTTGGTTCCAGGTCCCATCTCTTTTGTTTGGTTTGCTGTATGGATAACGACTTGCCTTCTATTACCCAGGCTCATAGGGTGGGCGACCAGGCCCCTGAGTCGGACTGTCCTGGAAGACCGGGTTCTGTAGCCCCAGCTACAGGACCCGGTTTAGGCCCAGACCGGACTCTTCCTCCCTGCTCCCCTCCCTCCTCTGTGGTTGGGTCGAGCCCCAAGCCAGCTGTGGTGACTGTCTCGTCCTCTTGCACGGCTCCATCCCTTCTTGTGACTACTGCACCTTTCGACTCGCCTCTCTCTAAGGGTTCTCATCGCCGTCCCCGCCGCGGCCGCTCGCGTATGCTCCCTTCCCATCCTACTTCGTTCCATGCTTTGTTTGGTCCTGATACATGGACTAAATACTTTGACCTCCTACCTTTGGATTCAACTCCTGATGATTTTTCCCTTCATAGGCATCTTGTCGATTCCGTGGATGCCTCTGTCACCTTCAACCCCACTCGTTTTGGTACCCGTGTTGTTGCTACTCCTTCTCAGGATGCGGCCACCCGCTTGGCCGCCATATCCTGCCTTGGCGAGACCCCTGTTCGGGTCTCGAAGAACGCCCGATTGAATGCCAGTGTTGGCACTGTTCTCCTCCCGCACCATGTTGCGACCGGTGTTAGGGATCTCAAGGACTGCCACGAGGATATCAAGCATATCCTCGAGGCCCAGGGTCATTCTGTACTCCAGGTGGATACATTTACTCGTCCTCCACGTGGTCATTGTCGTCTGCCCCTTAGGGTTGTGAAGGTTACCTTTGATGGTAGGTCCCTTCTGCCCTCTGTCATTCTTGCTGGTGTCAGATGCTCCGTTCAGGAATATATTCCCTCTCCGAGGCTCTGCGGTAAGTGCTGGAGGTTTGGGCATGGTACCCTCAAATGCTCTAGTCCTGTCTCTCTCTGTCCCCCAGTGTGGAAGCGAGGGTCACTCTAAGTTGGAGTGCACTTCTTCCCAGGCCCACCCTACTTTCTCCCGTGCGTGTATTCCGTTACAAACTTGAGGCGGCTGTCCTCAGCTTGAAGCACCGAGACCGTTTGTCTTTTCCTGAGGCTCGGCGCCAAGTTCATCGTCTCCCCTCTTTCGCTGGTGCGCTCTTCCTCTCCTCGTCCTTCCCACCTTTCTCAGTCTCACAACCGTTTCCGAGCCTTAGACCCGGACACGCCCACCACCACCTCCCCTGTTTCCCTCCGTTCTGTTCCGAAAGGTCCCCCTCCTGGTTCTCTGTCTAGGGCTCCCCTTCTTTCTACCCAGTCTGTCACGTCTCCTGTGTCTTCTTTTTCCTCTCCCTCTAGTCCTCCTTCCCCTCCGTCTCTTGGCTCTCCACGCCGCCTGACCGTGCGGGCCAACGTCCATCGCTCTCCTGATGGTTGTGTCGTTCGCTCTCGCTCTTCTTCTCCTATCGAGACGCTGGAGTCTGTTGCCCAGTACATTGCAGCTGGAACCCCTGTATCTTTGAGTCAGAAGCGGAAACCTGGCTCCTCTCCTTCCTCCTCCCCTGTCAGTAAGAAGGCTTTACTTTCTTCTTCACCCCCTATCTCTGATTCTATCTTTCCTTCCCCTCCCTCTTCGGTAGGGGAGCCCCCTGTTCCTACTGTGGGGATTTCTTTAGCCCCCAGTTCCGTCTCGGTTACTGCCCTTGCTGAGGTATGCTCCCCTCTTTCTGCCCCTCGTCCTCCCCTTCCTCCTCCTCTAGACCAGGGGTCTCCAAACTATGGCCCGCGGGCCACATCCGGCCTGCCACATAATTTCATCCGGCCCTCCAAACAAATCCCTGTGTGGTGGCCTTGAAAAAATAATTATCGTACGAATGGCATCGCAGAATTATTCAAACCTGGGGCTGCTGACTGGTGGCGCTCAACCCGAGTCAGTTTTCCTCTCTCTCGATAGTGTGATGCACAGATACTAATACTGGTAGGTATGTGTTGTGCATTACAACCAATCAGTTGTGTATAACTGTATATTGTGGGGATGGAGGGCGAGTGGGGCTTCGCTGCTTCCGTTTCAGGGAGCACAAACACTGTACAATATTCTTTTCTCTGTACTTTGACAATGCCTTTATCTTAGTTATACAAAATAGCAATTTCATTTTTTATTCCTCCGGCCCGCATAAATATGGGAAATATATAATGTGGCCCTTACATTGAAAAGTTTGGAGACCCCTGCTCTAGACCTTGCTCGTCTACCTCTGGTCTGTCCTCCCGCTTCTTTCCCTCCTTCTTTACTCAGTTTACCCATGCCCCCTAACCCTGACTTCGCTGACCCTGCTCCTGACTCTGCGCTTTTTTAGCGTGCTGTGTTCCTTCCTCACCTTTGTTTCTTCTTCGCTCTCTGTTACTCTCCTTTCTCTCTTTGCTGATGTCTTAAATTTTCTTCAATGGAACATCCATGGATTTTATGCTAATTTCCTTGACCTCCAACTTCTCATTTCACAGTTTTCACCCCCTTGTGTCTGTCTCCAGGAGCCGATGCTTGGTGCTCGTCCTGGTCGCTTCCGTGGCTATTCTTTTCTCTCCCCCCCCCCCCCCCGTCTAGCGACAGCTGGGATTCATAATTTTTCTGCGCTCTTGATTCGTTCAGATATTCCCTTTGTCCCCTTACTTTTTTCCTCGCCTCTCCACTGTTCTGCCACCCGTGTCTTTGTGCGTAGGTGGTACACGGTTTGTTCCATTTATCTCCCACCCACTGTCCCACTTTCTCTTCCCGATCTTAAACACCTCCTAGACTCCTTGCCGGAGCCTGTGCTCCTGCTGGGTGATTTCAATTGTCGTCATGCCCTTTGGGGTGATGTGCTGACGAACACCCGGGGTCGCTTCCTTGAACCTTTCATCCTCTCTTCTTCCCTGTCCCTTCTTAATTCTGGTAAGCCCACTCATTTAGACTCTCGGACTCGTTCCCTTTCTTGTCTCGATCTTTCTCTGTGCTCGTCATCCCTTTCCTTAGATTTCGGGTGGCGGGTCCTTGATGACCTCCATGGCAGTGACCATTTTCCTATCCTTGTTTTTTTTTTTTCTCTTTTCGCCCTCCTCTCTCCTTCCCTAGGTGGCAGTTTGCCGAGGCTGACTGGGGCCTCTTTACTCTCCGTGCTACTATTTCCGACCTCTCCGATCTACCTCTCCCTCGCGCCCTCCTTCTTTTTCATGACAGTCTTTGACGCAGCCCTCCAATCTATTCCTCGCTCTTCCTCTCGGGGAACGCGGAAGTGCGTTCCCTGGTTGAATATGGACTGTGCTCGGGCTGTTCGCTGTAAGCGTGCAGCCTGGAAGAGACATTGCCACCGGCAGACGGTTGAGTCTTTTCTTTTGTTTCGGAAGGCGAGTGCGGTGGCCCGTAGGACCATCCATGCAGCTAAACGTGCTTGCTGGGCATCTTATGTCTCCACCGTTACGTCCGAAACTCCTCTCCCACTGGTCTGGAAGTGTATCCGCAAGATTGCGGGTAAGTTCGTTCCCGATGTCTCACCGGTCCTTCGCCTCCATGGTGCTCTTGTGGCGGACCCGTTGCAGTTTGCGACCGAACTGGGTTCCCATTTCTCAACTGTTAGTTCTGGTTCTCATCTCCCCCAATCCTTCCTTCCTCGTAAGCCTCTTCTTGAATCTCATCCTTTAAATTTCTGTACTTATCTTCACCTTCCCTATAATGATCCCTTCTCTCTCTCTCTGAGCTTCAGTCTGCCCTAGCCCTTTGCGGTTCTACAGCAGCGGGCTCCGATGGCGTTCATTATGAAATGCTTCGCCATCTCCCTCCGTGCACGTCTCAGTATTACTGAGTCTGTACAATCGGGTCTGGGAGTCGTCGTCGGTCCCAGAAGACTGGCTCGATGCTGTTGTCCTCCCTGTTCGGAAACCAGGGTCTCTCGGGTCATCCCCCAAGAACTTCCGCCCTATTGCCCTCACGAGTTGTGTCTGCAAGCTCTTTGAACGTATGGTTAACGTTCGTTTGATGTGGTTCTTAGAACACTATAACCACCTCTCTCCTTCTCAATTTGGTTTTCGCAAGTGCCGCAGCACAACAGATGTCCTAGTGAACTTGGAGGTTTATATTCATACTGCTTTTGCTGTGAAGACCTCCGTTGTTACCGTCCTTTTTGACCTGGAAAAGGCTTACGACACTACCTGGCAGTATCATAATTCTGTCTCAACTTCATTATTTTGGCCTTCGAGGGAACCTCCCTCTCTTCCTTCAGAGCTTCCTCTCTCGTCGTTCCTTTCGTGTGCGGCTTGGTACTGCTCTCTCTGCCCCGTTTCGGCAGTATGAGGGTGTACCCCAGGGTAGTGTTCTGAGCACTACTCTTTTTCTAGTTGCCCTCAACGGTCTTCTTTCTTCTCTTCCTTCTGGCGTCTTCTCTGCTCTCTATGTTGATCTTACTCTTCGCTGTCGGGGTGATGATTCACCTCTCCTTCAATGGCGGCTTCAACTTGCGATTGATGCCGTGTCGTCTTGGGCCACCGATCATGGCTTCAAGTTCTCTGCGTCTAAGACTTGTGCTATGACTTTTACTCGGAAGCATGTCGTTCTTCGTCCCTCTTTGTTGCTTTATGGTCATCCCATTGTGTACAGGGATTCCGCAAAGCTCTTGGGGTTAGTCTTTGACACTCGTTTGTCTTAGTCAGCCCATATTTCTTACCTCTGAGTTGAGTGCTCTAAGGCCCTTAAACTAAAGGTTTTGTCCCATACTTCTTGGGGAGCAAATAGGCGCACTCTCCTCTCGTCCTGTCTAAACTCGATTATGGTTGCCCTGCTTACTCTTCTGCTTCTCCTTCTACTCTTCGCCGTCTTGATGCTTTGCACCATACTGGGTTGCGTCTCAGCTCTGGTGCCTTTCGTTCAACTCCCGCCCACAGTTTGTATGTTGACACTGGCTCTCTCTTCAGGACCGCCGTGATCGCTACTGTCTTCGCTATCTTGCGCGGTCCTTACAGCATCCTTCCTCTCGCCTCTGTCGTGCTTTTACTTTTCCTCCTCCTGTAGCACCTGTTCCTCTTCATAACCTCCCACTTTCTGTCCGGTTATCTCGCTTGCAGGATTCTCTTTCTGTTCATATTTCTAATGTTTCTCCTCATATTGTTCCTTCCGTGCCTCCGTAGAGAGTCCCCCTTCCCAAGTTTTGTACGTCCTTGTCTTACTAAAGCCTTTACCCCTCCTACAATTCTGAAAAGCCTCTTCCTTGAGCACTTTTCTTCGCACTCCCACTCTATTTCCATCTTTACCGATGGGTCTAAGTCTGCGGATGGTGTGGGCTACTCTGTTGTTTTTCCTGACCGTACTTATATGTGTCGCCTCCCTTTGGAGGCTAGCGTCTTTACGGCAGAACTTTATGCTATTCTCTATGCTCTTCGTCCCCTGCTTTCCCGGTGTCAATCCTCCTTTGTGGTGGTAGTTGACTCTCGTAGTGCCCTCATGGCTCTTGGGTCCTTTAATCCTGTCCACCCAGTGGTCATCGAGATTCATGAATGGCTGTTTCTTATTTCTAGTAAATTTAAATCGGTATAGTTTTGCTGGGTTCACAGCCATATTGGTGTTTCTTTCAATGAGCGTGCGGATGCTGCCGCTAAGGACGCTATCCGTTCTTGTCCCATCTCCCGTAAAGGTCTTCCTTATTCTGACTTTTATCC
Source organism: Procambarus clarkii (assembly GCF_040958095.1). Lineage (NCBI taxonomy): Eukaryota > Metazoa > Arthropoda > Malacostraca > Decapoda > Cambaridae > Procambarus > Procambarus clarkii. The sequence continues at coordinate 48,172,410 of NC_091154.1, forward strand.
TGTTATTCATTCCTCCATCCTTGCCCGTTGGCAGGCTTCTTGGTCGTCTGTGGTTAGTAACAAGCTGCGTACTCTCAAACGTAGTGTGTCCCCGTGGCCTACCTCCTACAACCGTAACCAGTGGTGGGAAACTGCTTTGGTGCGGCTTGGGGTTGGCCATACTTGCTTAACCCACGGTCACTTAATAGAGCGCCGCCCTGCTCCTTATTGTCCGAATTGCGTTGTCCCTCTTACAGTTGTGCATATCCTTGTTGAATGTCCTGACTTCCAGGACGAGCATGTGTCTTGGTTTCCGACCATCCCTCGCGGTCACTTGTCCCTCGATAGAATTCTAGGTGAATCGGATACTTTTGATATCGTTCGCCTTATGCGTTTTTGTTCTCGTATTGGCTTTCTTGGTGATATTTAGCGCCCTCTGATTATTTTGCACTTTGATGGTGCTACATAGCCTTCCTGGTTTGGTGCCTTCTTTTGATAATTACCAACGCTCCAACGAACTGGGGTCGGTCTCATATAGTACATTGAATCGAGGTTGTACTGTATATATCTATGTATATATATATATATATATATATATATATATATATATATATATATATAATAATAATAATAATAATAATAATTTTTATTTAGGTAAGGTACATACATAAGGAGATTTTACAAAGTTTGTTGGCTTTATAGATAGAGCTAGTACATACAATGCCTAAAGCCACTATTACGCAAAGCGTTTCGGGCAGGAAAAACATTAATGACTAAAGCTTAAAACTAATGGGTAAAAAGAATAAGATGTGTTGAGTACCAATAAGAATAGAGGTAAAAGAGGGGGGAACATTGTTGAAAAAGCAGCACAAATACAATTACAAATTATTACAGAAAATTACATTCAAACAGCGTTGATTTGAAAAACAAAAAACAAACATGGGTTGACAACAGAGGGGTAAGGTGTATTACAGGGAATTTATTAGGTATAGCTTCGTTTTTAACTTAAACTGGTTGAGAGAGGTACAGTCTTTAACATGGTTGGGAAGGTCATTCCACATTCTGGGACCCTTGATTTGTAGAGCATTTCTGGTTTGATTAAGTCGTACTCTAGGAATATCAAAACTGTATTTATTTCTGGTGTGGTGCTCATGGGCTCTTTTACAACCTTCTATGAAGCTTTTGAGATCAGGATTGGCATTATAGTTTAGCGTTTTATATAAGTATAATACACATGAGAGAATGTGCAGTGACTTAATGTCTAACATATTCAGAGATTTGAGTAGGGGTACCGAGTGATGTCTGGGGCCAGAATTGGATATTGTCCTAATAGCAGCTTTGTGTTGAGTAATTAGAGGACGTAGGTGATTTTGGGTAGTAGAGCCCCAAGCACAAATACCATAGTTGAGATATGGATAGATAAGGGAGTAATAGAGAGTCACCAGGGCAGGGCGTGGTACATAATATCTGATCTTAGAAAGAATGCCCACAGTTTTTGAAACTTTTTTTGATATGTTTAGAATGTGTCCCTGGAAATTCAGCTTGTGGTCAATGAGAATGCCAAGGAATTTGCCATCTAATTTGTTACAAATTTGGGTATTGTTTATTTTGAGATTTATTTGATTAGAGGATTTATTGCCAAACAGAATATAGAAAGTTTTGTCAATGTTAAGGGTGAGTTTGTTGGCAGTTAGCCACAGATGGACTTTATTAAGCTCAGTATTTACTGTGGCATTTAGAGCAAGGGGATCAGGACTGGAGTAAATGAAGGTTGTGTCGTCAGCAAATAGAATTGGTTTGAGGTGTTGGGAGGCATTTGGAAGGTCATTAATGTAGATGAGAAAGAGGAGAGGGCCAAGTATGCTGCCCTGGGGAACACCAATGTTGATGGGTAGGGTGGGAGAAATTGTATTATTCACAGAAACACATTGGAGCCTGTCAGTAAGGTAGGATTTGAGGTATTGTAGGGAGTGTCCTCTGACACCATAATGATGTAATTTAAGAAGAAGGTTTTGGTGGTTGACAGTATCGAAAGCTTTACGCAGGTCCACAAATAACCCAACAGGGAACTCATTTTTATCAAGAGCTGTATGAATCGAGTTAAGCATACTAATAAGTGCATCGTTAGTGCTTTTTTTGGGACTGAAGCCATATTGGCAAGGGCTAATTAGTATATTGAGTTTGGCTAGATATGAGTAAAGCTGCTTATAGATTAGTTTTTCACAAATTTTTGACAAGTTTGGCAGGATTGATATAGGTCTGTAGTTGTTAACATCTGTGAGATCACCACATTTGTGGACAGGCGTTACTCTCGCTTTTTTTAGAATATCTGGAAAGGTTTGGAGTTCAAGTGACTTGTTGAAGAGGAAAGCAATAGCAGGGGCTAAAGATCTGGAGGCTTTTTTGTAGATTAAAGTTGGTATCTCCTCAAGGGCACCAGACTTGGTTTTAAGGGAAAGGATTATCTCATTGACGTCAGTGGAATTAATAGGCTTTAGGTACAGAGACTGTGGATAGTTACCTGTAAGCTAGTCCTTAATGTCAGTACTGGAAGATGGAATATCATTAGCAAGGGATGAACCAATGGAAGAGAAGAACCTATTGAACTCAATAGCAGAATCAGAGGCTGAAAGCTGACCATCGTTATTAGACAGGAGAGTCGGTTTGTTATTTATAGACTTCTTTGATCCCAATATTTGTGAAATTGTTCTCAAAGTTTGTTTAATGTTGCTCTTTATTTGGGTAAATTTATCTTCGTAGTATTTAGTTTTGGCTCGTCTAATTATCTTAGATAGCAATAATGAGTAATTCTTTGAGAATTCTTTGGAGACAATTCCTAACCTATACTTCTTCTCAAGGTCATGTTTTTTATTAATACAGTATCCACTCAATTTAACAGCCTATATGGGGCTGAGCCCAAGTCGTTATTTACGGAGCTCCGTTATTTCCGACGTTAAGTCGGGTCGGGTAATTTTTCAAGTAACATTCAGGTAGGATATATTTTACACTGTATAACTAAAATTAAATAAAGTTCATTGTGTAATTGCATTCCAATTTAGTGCACGGCCGACGATTAAGCCAGTTGCTGGCTGCTGCATGGATGATGTGTAAACACGCTCTGATCAAGTCCAGATGGGTGGGAAAAAATTGATTCATTCCTTTGTATTGAAAAATATTTCATGTATCAATCAGCGAGTTAATATTGTCTTAATAAAATTTTAGAGATGTGTTTTGATTTACCCTGAACAGTGCAGGTAATGTATTTTTAATGTTACGACACAGGCTGTGGCGGCCATGCCATAACAATGGCGATCGAGCCTTGTCACTGAGAGCTAGCCAAGACGAAATATTTTGAGCTCACCTTTTCTCTGCTGATGATAGAATATACATTTGCAGAGACTAATATGTAGCTTTTGTTGAAAAAAAACAACTAATATCTTGTAATACTATAATAAAATTGGTAAATTGACTGACTTTTAATGTTACAACACAGGCTGTGGCGGCCATGCCATAACAATGGCGATCGAGCCTTGTCACTGAGAGCTAGCCAAGACGAAATATTTTGAGCTCACCTTTTCTCTGCTGACGATAGAATATACATTTGCAGAGACTAATATGTAGCTTTTGTTGAAAAAAAAAAAATTAATATCTTGTAATACTATAATAAAATTGGTAAATTGACTTACTTTTAATGAAGCTGAAGATTACGAAGCTGTGATGATTACGTCATCCTCTGCAGCGCTTGTTTTATATGTACAATTATTTTCAGGCACTCACTTCACACAACAGCTAGCCTTACTACTAATTCACATGAGTTCTAATTCTACTTCACTATTGACAATTATTTCTACTGTATATTTACACTGTACAGTATCTTTTTGTCTAGGCTTAATTAATCATTAACACTTACAATACTGTACTCTATCAATACTTTTTACACTAATTTATATGCCTTTCAATCATATTTTATATCGTTAGTGGATGACTTGTCACGACTTGGTGGGAATTCAGCATCGGCGGGTGCAACATGGCTTGTAGAGCATTCGTTGCTGGCGGATGTTCCACGACTTGTCGATGGGAATTCAGCATCGGCGGGTGCAGCATGGCTTGTAGAGCATTCATTGCTGGCGGATGCTCCACGACTTGTCGATGGTAATTCAGCATCGACGGGTGCAGCATCGCTTGTCGACGAAGATTTTTCACGAACCGTTGAAATCATGAATTTATCTATTTTTGTCTGAATCTGATTTTCTCTGGCTAACGTTTTGAGACATTGCTTTAAGGCTGTAAGGTGTACATAAAAATTTCCAATAACCTCATGTTTACTTTTTATTGAATATTCAATGAGTTCCTCAACTTGTTCCAATCTTTTCTGATATCCGACACCTCTAGGCAGAGCCTCACCAACATCGTCCGAGTCATCATCAGAGTCATCAGAGTCATCAGAGTCATTTCCGAGAACACTTTGCGCAATCTGTTCTTCAGTTAACAATTCATAACCAGGATCGTAATCATTTTCTAACCATTCATTGATATCATTCACTTGTACACCCTGACCAGCTTGGAGCAACATTGTTCGGATCGTTTCTTCAAACCCTTCAAAATCATTGGCTTCATTTTCAAAACCTTCGAATTCACTATCAGATACTGCTGCTTCACATCTAGGCCTCTCTGTTAACAGTTTCTTCCATGAATTTGTTAGTGTGGTTTCTTTCACTTTATTCCAAAGCCTAGCCCAGTGGAATATTGCTTCCCTGATTGTGTACTTTTTTAGATTTTCTAGTGTTCTTTGAGCCCTTGTATCCTTTCCTGTCAATTCATCTTCCTCGCTAGGTAAAACAACTAAAACATCTTCAAGCATTGCTGTTTGGTACATACGTTTAGCAGCAAGGATAACACCTTGGTCCATGGGCTGGATCAAGGATGTTGTGTTTGGTGGAAGTGCCATGCATTTTATTCTGCCATCCCTTGAAATTAACTTGCTAATGGGATGAGCAGGAGCATTATCTAGCAGCAACAATGCCTTAACCTCACTGGCCTTTATTCCACATTTGTTGATCTGGAATTCTCTGACTTCTTTGCAAAAGTGGTTTTCAAACCAGTCCGTAAATATTATTTGATTAAACCATGATTTCTTAGAATTGTAATATATTACAGGTAATGCCTGCATTATATTTTTTAAGGCTCGAGGATTTTTAGACTTGCCTACCACGGCACATTTTGTCCTGTGAGAGGCATCAGCATTAGCACAAAGCAAGACTGAGAGCCGTTCCTTGCTTATCTTTCGTCCAGGAATATTTTCCTGCATCCTACTGGTTAAGGATGTACTTGGTACAGCTCGCCACATAAACCCAGTCTCATCAGCATTATATACTTGATATTTCCTTAAATTATTACTGACAATGTACTCGTTTAATTTAGCCTTGAATGAATCAACATTAGTGGGATCAGCACTTGACGCCTCACCAGAAATTTTTTTGGTGTTTGAAATGTTATGCCGAGCCTTAAATCTTCCAACCCACCCATCACTTGCACTGAAATCTTTTATACCTAATTGAATGGCAAGTTTACTTGCTGCAACTTTAAGCTCTTCAAATCTTATTGCCATGCCAATTGTGCGGTGCTGAATAAACCACTTATACACTGCAGCATCCAATTGTGGATACTGACCAGACTTTACTGTTTTTCTCGAACATGCAGCACCAGAAGTAGCACACTCTGTTGTGCTCACATATTTTAATAGAGTATCCTTCTGTTTCTTGATGTCACTTACTGTACTTTTCCCGATGTTAAACTCTGCTGCTGCTCGTGCATGAGAATATCCTTTATCAAGTTTCTTAATTAACTCCAGCTTCTGTGCAACCGTCAGGCGCTTCCTTTGGGTAACTTTTGGCATTTTGTAAATTAAAAAGATCACAATTACAGTACAGTAATATCCTTCACAATTGAAGCTAGCCGCGCGAGTTCACGGTAAACAATGGGAACACATGGCCCGTCGGAGTACATACTAGGTCCGTGGGAAAAAAAATACCTAGTGCCTATACATACTATAAAAGGTATTTAATAAGAAAACAAAGACTTTTGCTTAATAAAAACTGTTTCAAAATATTTTATTAATAATAATTTACAATTTTCTTCATTAAAGTGAATCATTTTAAAAGAAAATTAAGATGTAATATATGACTCTGGACGATCCAGGTCGGTGGCGGCCTGGTCGCCATGTGAGGGGACGCTGATGCCACAACAAACCCAATACCGACTGTCGGTAATATCGACCGCAGACCGGTATAGCAGGCTCTAGCTACTGGGCTCCCAAACCGGTCGTTAATACCAGCAGATCGGTATAAAAGAGGCCGTTAAATTGAGTGGATACTGTAGATTTAAGTACAGAGCACCACTTGGTTTCCGAACTTTAGTTATCCGAAACTTCCAGTTTCCCGATTGGGGTTGGGGAGTCATGCTACCCGAACAAAGTTCGGGTAGGAAGGGTCCACCAAGCTTCACGCCGGCTTGTGGTGGTGGGTGGGAGATGGTCCAGGGTGCCCACTGTGACTTCACAGATTCACGGCCTATTATTCCTATTACAGTATTTTGAATTGCCATAAGGCTGGAATGTTCATTCTGTGCTTTTGTTTTACATATCTGCATAATCAAGAAACATCTGTGCACCATGTTGGCTCCAAATGGACGCATTGCGTCATTGATGGCTGACTGGTGGGTGGATGGACGATGGAGCTTAGGTGGGAGGCAGTATGAGAGGGGGGGGGGGGAGAATCAGTGAGAGAGGGGGATAATTAGTCAGAAAGGGAGGGAGAGAGAGATGCTAGGAGGGAGGGGGAGGTAGAGAGAGATGTTAGGAGGTAGGGAGAGATGCTAGGAGGGAGGGGGAGGTAGGGAGAGATGTTAGGAGGTAGGGAGAGATGCTAAGAGGGAGGGGGAGGTAGGGAGAGATGTTAGGAGGTAGGGAGAGATGTTAAGAGGGAGGGGGAGGTAGGGAGAGATGTTAGGAGGTAGGGAGAGATGCTAAGAAAGAGGGGGAGGAAGGGAGAGATGTTAGGAGGTAGGGAGAGATGCTAAGAGGGAGGAGGAGGTAGGGAGAGATGTTAGGAGGTAGGGAGAGATGCTAAGAGGGAGGGGGAGGTAGGGAGAGATGTTAGGAGGTAGGGAGAGATGCTAAGAGGGAGGGGGAGGTAGGGAGAGATGTTAGGAGGTAGGGAGAGATGCTAAGAGGGAGGGGGAGGTAGGGAGAGATGCTAGGAGGTAGGCAGGAAGGGACGGAAGTAGTGAGAATTAGGGAGGGAAAGGCAAGCTGGCAGGCACAGGCTGGCAGGCACAGGCAGACAGGCACAGGCAGACAGGCAGGCAGGCAGGCTGGGAAGGAGGCAGGCAGGCAGGCTCGGGTAAGGAGGCAGGCAGGCTGGCTGGGAAGGAGGCAGGCAGATAGGCTCGGGTAAGGAAGCGGTCAGCCAAGCGTCGTGCCGGCCCGTGGTGGGTTGGTGGGGGGGTGGGTGATGGTTTAGTGTGCTCACTGACCGTGTCGGGCGCCGCCTGCTACCCTTTGACGTCACAGACTCACTGCCTATTGTTCCCATTGTTTGAATTTGTCACGAGACTGGAGTGTTCATTCCGTGACTTTGTTTTACATATCAGCACAATCAAGGAACATCCGTGCACCATGTCGGCTCCAAATGCACGCATTGTGTCAGTGAAAGCATCTACAAGCGGGTTACGTAAAAGAAAGAGGTCAGTGATGACATTTGAAAAGAAAGTTGAAATAATTAAGAAGGTGGAAAGCGGTGTCCCGAGAAGTGTCGTGTGCGCCGAGTATGGCATTAGTAAAAGTACTGTTTTTGATCTTCTTAAAGCTAAACCTATCATTTTTGACTATTTCTCTAGAAGTGAAAGTGATAAAGCAATACGAAATAGAAAGGTAGTAAGTAAAGCAAAAGTGGAGAGTGTTGATAACGCAGTGTGGGAGTGGTACAAACAGAGACGTGAAGTGACGAAGAAGCCAGTGGCAGGCTGGCTCCCCGTGGAAAAGGCGCGTGAATTTCACCAAGCAATGAAAATTACTCAAAAGTGTGTATACAGTGATGGTTGGCTCAGAAGTTTTAAAACCCGTCATGGCATTAGGTTTATTAAAGTGCATGGTGAAAGACAATCTGCTGATATTGTTGGTGCTGATGAGTATGTGAGTAAATTTGCGGAGATGGTGCAGGAACAAAATTTATCTCCAGAGCAAATTTATAATGCTGATGAGACAGGTTTGTACTGGCGTATGCTTCCCACAGAAACGATGGCTCATAGTGGTGAGGACGATCCTTCAGGTGGTTATAAACAGAACAAACAGAGAATTTCTTTGTTGTGCTGTGCAAATGCAGCTGGCACGCACAAATTAAAGTTACTTGTGATTGGAATTAGTAAAAACCCCAGGGCTTTAAAGTCAGCCAGGTGCCTCCCTGTGATTTATAAGGACCAGCCAAGTGCGTGGATGTCTCGAGTAATATTTGTCGAGTGGTTTAATAAGAACTTTGTACCCGAGGTGAAGGAGCACCTGAAAAGTGTTGGTCTCCCGCAAAACAGCAAAGTTGTGCTGCTGCTAGATAACAGTTCAACGCATCCACGAGGTGATGAGCTTATAAATGGCAATATTATTGGAACGTTCTTGCCACCCAATACAACCTCAGTGATCCAACCCATGGATCAAGGAATAATTAAGAACCTTAAACACCACTACAAGAGGATGTTTGCCAGACGTCTTAACAATCAGCTTGGAACACTTAAGGACTTTTATAAAGTCTTCACAATAAAGTCAGCTATCTGGACTATTGCTAGTGCGTGGGATGAGGTAAAGCAGACAACACTAAGAAATGGTTGGAAAAAACTTTGGCCCGCGTCAAGTCTGTATCCTGAGGAAGATGACGAGGCAGATTTTGAAGGATTTGCGGTGAAGAAAGTTAGCGAGAAGAAAAAATTAAGAGAGGAACTCCTAGCCTATGTCAAGGGGATTAAGTCCCCTGAGATTAGAGCAGAACTGGTGACTGAAACAATCGAAGATGACATAGATAGATGGATAGATTTTGATGAAGAAGCCCCAAACAATCGAAACATGACTAATGATGAAATTATAGAATTAGTATGTACAGCAAAAAAGCCAGACGAGTGCAATGAAGAAGATGGAGAGGAAGAGGAAGAGGAAGAGGATGAAGAAACGTTAAAGGAAAAATGTGATATGGAAAAAGTTCAGCAAAATTTTGAATACATTCTGGCATTTATGGACACGAGTTACAGCGAGTTTGAAACTAAGGACATGATGACTCAGTACAATTTGTATATGAAGTTTTTAAAAACAAGAGCCAAGGGAATGAAACAAATGTCAATTACAGAGTCTTTTGCAATGGCTTCCAAGAAAGCTCGCATTGCATCACCAGCACCTGACTCATCGCATGTTGACCCAGTCAACCCAACAACTTCAGTCAATCCAACACCATCAACATCCACCACCACCTCTTCCATGTAAATAACTATGCTTCATCAACATAAGCGGATCAGGACTTCAATTATTGGTGAGTACAAACAAAATACGGTCACGCATTTACGCTATGAACCTGTCGATTTTTTCCCCTAGATTTTTTTTCAAATTATTTTTTTATTTTTTCCTCCATTTCTCGTATACGAACTTACATGTTAACCGACGGGTCTCGTCCCCAAGGGGTTCGGAAACCAAGTGGTGCTCTGTATTCCCTTTGTAAGCCAGGGATTGTTAAGCCTTTTGGTTGTGACTTGTTTTGTAAGCATAGGACAGTGGGTATTATAAAGGCTAAGAGTTTTTTGAAGAAAAGATTGAACTGCTAGGTTGATGTCCTCTATGTTACCTAACTCGGACTCCCAGTTGACATTATCAGTAGCAGTTATAAAATTGTCTATAGCAGTTTCATTGTGTAGTCTAAAACGTATCTCTCTTGACTCAAGAGGTGGTTTGCTAATGTTAGTTAAGAGAAATGTGGGGTAATGGTCTGTAGTGCTATCGGTGATTATACCTGAAGTAAGCGGAGAGGTTATGTTTGTCCAGATGTGATCTAGAGTCGTGGCAGTGCTATCAGTGATTCTAGTAGGTCTAGTGATTAAGGGTATGAGGAAGCAGGAATTCATACAGTTGAGGAAGCTAACAGCAGTAGGGTGTTCTGGCTCGCAGAGGTCAATATTAAAGTCCCCTGCGATAATTAGGTGGTTTTTGTTCAGTCTGTTATCAAGTATTAGATTTCTAAGGTTTGAGTTGAATTCGGACACATCAGTGTTAGGAATTCTATAAACTGCACCCACAGACAGGACAGACTCGGCACCCTTGACTCTGAAGCTGGCGAAGATATACTCCCCATAGCAGTCTCTAGTTCTAATTTCTTTTAAGCATGTTAGTTCTTGGTGGTAGTAAAGAGCAGTGCCACCACCTCTCTGAAGTTGACGACAGTTGTGAATTGCTGAGTAGTTAGGCATGTTAAAGAGTTGAGTAGTATCCTCTTTCAACCATGTTTCAGTAAGTATAATAAAAGAGAATTTGTTGTCAATAGCTTCAATCAAGGCACTAACATCATCGAAGTGTTTACCTAGGGATCTAACGTTCAAATTGATTACAGAGATATTGTGATTATGAGTTAATACATTGTTTACATCATGTGCTGCAAAATATCTGCAATTTAGATCATTAGAGTGATTATTGTCATAGATAGTGGATAAGAGGTTAAGTTCTGGGTCTATACTTGACTGCATAAAAAAAGCTGATTGCAGGAAAAACAAGGAAAGAAAGGCAAATTACAAGGTAGAAATAAGCTATAAAATAGGGAAAAAAAATGTACACAATACTGTACAAAACAAGCACAAAAGGGGCTTACAGGGGTACAATGGAGTAAGGGAGTATGGCTAGGCTAGGGAACCTAGGTAATAAATGAGATTAAAGAAAAAAACATATAAACTTGGACTATACAAAACACAAGATATAGATATACAAAACAAAAATATAAACAAGACTAAGCAATACAAAAACAAATTGAGCAAAAATGAAAAATGAGGTAGATTTCTTACAAGTACTCTCAGGTACACTGTAAGTAACAATAGATAGATAATATATATCAATATAGATAAGAATGTCACGATACAATAAGATAAGCAGTTACAGGAACAGATGAAAACAAATCGCTGTAAAATAGAAAGTAATTATAGCAAAACACAACAATATAATAATATAACAATACAATAAGAGCTTACAAAGTATTGAGTCTGCTAAATTAGAGAATAATTATGGCAAAACACAACAATAAATGCAAGTAAACAAAAGAATTGAAACAATTAGAGGTAGAATTAAGGTCACTAGATAGCCATGGAGGATACACAAGTTTGGTGGAGAGAACAAAAAATCAGTAGAGACTGACAAGATGAATATATAAAAAAAATTTGACAAATGATAATTGTAAAGTAAAATAATCTTAAAGATAATAAATTTTATTAAGCTTAGTTTTAACTTATAATTAGTATGAATTTAATTAAAAGAACAAAAATGAGATCAATAATTGATTTCAATAAATGATATAGATCAATACAAATAAATTTAAAATATAAATGGAATAGGGTAAGATTAGATTTAAGAGTAAAATTTTACAATGAAACTGAGGTAGATGATTGCATAAGTGCATGGAGACTTGATGGAAATAAACAAAAACCATATATATGACAATATCAGACCAAGGAGGAAAAATGAAACAGGAATTTCGTTAAGTACTTTCGTATATTAATACATCTTCAGAAGGAGTCCTTCTGAAGATGTATTAATATACGAAAGTACTTAAGGAAATTCCTGTTTCATTTTTCTTCCGTGGTCTGACATTGTCACATTTTTAATCACGTGTTTATTTTCATGATATATATAAATATTATATATATATATATATATATATATATATATATATATATATATATATATATATATATATATATATATATATATATATATATATATATATATTGATAGCAGTCTTTCTTGTAAACATATGTTGTTGAATATGACCGAAAAAGTAAGATTAATAGTTCTAACACAATTTTTGTCAATGTTTTTTTTTTTTTTTTTTTTTTTGAGATATATACAAGAGTTGTTACATTCTTGTACAGCCACTAGTACGCGTAGCGTTTCGGGCAAGTCCTTAATCCTACGGTCCCTGGAATACGATCCCCTGCCGCGAAGAATCGTTTTTTCATCCAAGTACACATTTTACTGTTGCGTTAAACAGAGGCTACAGTTAAGGAATTGCGCCCATTAAATCCTCCCCGGCCAGGATACGAACCCATGACATAGCGCTCGCGGAACGCCAGGCGAGTGTCTTACCACTACACCACGGAGACTGCTACGTTTCTTATGTTTTTCTTCACTGTCAGTGATAATGAAAATATAAATTCTCCAAAATTCATTTTTATTAATGGTCTGACACCTAGAAGTGTTTTGTAAGGGCTTCTTACATTCTCAAAGACTTCTTTACACTTAACATTACATTTATGATACACTGTATATGAAACATTTGACATAACTCTTGCTTTTTATTGGTTTTGGGTGAGGTGGGTACATGAGAATGGAAGTAACTGCAGAGGGCCTATTGGCCCATATGGTGCTTTGAAGTGGGTAGAATGTAGTTGTGCATTAATTGGCTGTTGATTGCTGGTGTTGACTTTTTGATGTGTAGTACCTCACTGATGTCGAGCCGCCTGCTATCGCTGTACCTATCGATGATTTGTGTGTTGTTTGTTAAGATTTCTCTGGTGATGGCCTGGTTGTGAGAGGAGATTATATGTTCCTTTATGGAGCCCTGTTGTTTATGCATTGTTAATCGCCTGGAAAGAGACATTGTTGTCTTGCCTATATACTGAGTTCTTTAAGGCTTACAGTCCCCAAGTGGGCATTTGAAGGCATAGACAACGTTGGTTTCCTTCAAGGTGTTCTGCTTTGTGTCTGGAGAGTTTTTCATGAGTAGGTTGGCCGTTTTTTTGGTTTTATAGTAAATCATCAATTGTATTTTCTTATTTTTGTCTGTAGGGATAACGTTCCTATCAACAATATCTTTCAGGTCCCTTTCCTCTGTTTTATGAGCTGTTGAAAAGAAGTTCCTGTAAAATAGTCTAATAGGGGGGTACATGTGTTGTGTTAGTTGACTCTTCAGAGGATGCATGGCGATTTACCTTTCTTTTTATGATGTCTTCAACAAAACCATTAGAGAAGCCGCTGTTGACTAGGGCCTGCCTTACCCTACAGAGTTCTTCATTGACTTTCTTCCATCCTGAGCTGTGGCTGAGAGCACGGTCGACATAACTGTTGACAACACTCCTCTTGTACCTACCTGGGCAGTCACTATTGGCATTGAGGCACATTCCTATGCTTGTTTCCTTAGTGTAGACTGCAGTGTAGAAGCCTCCGCTCCTTTCCGTGACTGTTACATCTAGAAAGAGCAGCTTCCCATCCTTTTCTATCTCGTAAGTGAAACTCAACACAGAATTCTGCTCGAATGCCTCCTTCAGCTCCTGCAGACGTCTGACATCAGGTACCTGTGTAAAAATGTCGTCAACATACTTGCAGTAACATCATCTAAATTTTGGAGACTTGAGGCAAAGTGAAATTCACACCAGTTACTCCATCTATCATCATTCTATTATGCAGGAGGTACTGCACGTTTATGGGTCATTCAATAAGGTTAGCAGACTTCTAGATGTTACTACTGCTAGGCTTAGGCTCAGCTACAAGTACCTCTGGGAATTTGTAACATCTGCTGATGTAAATTTGATTAAATGTAAACTCTGTCAGCAGAACTATTCACATACTTTGCGCCATTATATAATGGAATGTGAAAAAATCACGGAATTTAGAGATAACACCATCAATAGTGTCCAAGAAATGTGTAAGTACTTCATTCATAATGCTGTGCTGCCCGAAATCTTAGCGAAGTATCCAAAATTTGCTTACTGTAAGTAATGCATGCACATGACTGTAAAGCTGCCGCCCAGTTGGGTGGGTGTGCAGCAAGACTAGTAACTGTGCGACTCATCATAGATGTAAAGTGCCTTGTATAGTGACTGTTGTGAGCCTCTTGTTGAATCACTTGTGACACAAAAGGTTATTGATGTGTGTATTTGTGTGGGTGATTAAATATGTATGTGTATGTATATATGTATATGTACATGTATGCATGAGTATGTGTACATGTATATATAACATTAATAATTGTGTAACTATTGTCAAAACATTACTATTTGCTTAGCTAAACGAACTAGAGGGTTCAGTTCCTGAACCGATTATGTGCCTCTGTAATCCTTTACACCACCGCCCATGGGATGGGTATGGGGTGCATAATAAAGAAAGAAAGAAAGAAAGAAGTATGTGGCAGGTTTCAAGTCCATGTCAACCAAGACCTGCTTGATGATACCCATGTAGAAGTTCGCAAACAGGACACTTAGGGGAGAACCCATGGCGACCCCATCTACTTGCTTATACATGTGCCCATCTGGGCTCAAGTAAGTAATTATCAAAAGAAGGCACCAAACCGGGAAGGCTATGTAGCACCATCAAATACGCAAAATAATCAGAGGGCGCTAAATATCACCAAGGATGCCAATACAAGAACAAAAACGCATAAGGCGAACGATATCAAAAGTATCCGAGTCACCAAGAATTCTATCGAGGGACAGGTGACCGCGAGGGGCGGTCGGAAAGCAAGACACACGCTCGTCCTGGAAGTCAGGACATTCAAGAAGGACATGCACGACCGTAAGAGGGACAATGCAACTAGGACAATAAGGAGCAGGGCGGTGCTCCATCAAGTGACCATGGGTTAAGCGAGTATGGCCAATACGCAACCTCGCCAGAGCCGTTTCCCACCGCCGGTTACGGTGGAAGGAGGACGGCCACGAGGAAACACAACATTTAAGAGTACGTAGCTTGTTACCAGTAACAGACAACCAAGAGTCCTGCCAACGGGTAAGGACTGAGGAATGGATAACCGGGTAAAAGTCGGAATACGGAATGCCTTTACGAGAGATGGGACAAGAGCGGACAGCTTCCTTGGCGGCAGCATCCGCACGCTCATTTAAACACACACCAATATGGCTGGGAACCCAACAAAACTCAACCGACTTAAATTTACTGTGAACGAGAAACAGCCAATGCTGGATCTCAACAACTACTGGATGAACCGGATTAAAGGACCCGAGAGCCATGAGGGCACTACAAGAGTCAACAACAACCACAAAGGAAGACTGACAACGAGAAAGCAGGAGACGAAGAGCATAGAGAATAGCATAAAGTTCCGCTGTAAAGATGCTAGTCTCCAGAGGCAAGCGACACATATAAGTGCGATCAGGAAAAACAACAGAGTAGCCAACACCGTCCGCTGACTTAGACCCATCGGTGAAGACAAAGAGAGCGGGAGTGAGAAGAAAAGTGCTCGAGGAAAAGGCGTTTTAGAACCGTAGGAGGGGTAAAAGCTTTAGTGATACGGGTCAAGGATGTACAAAACCGCGGAAGAGGGACCCTCCATGGGGGCAAAGAAGGAACAACACGAGGAGAAACATCAGAAATACGAACGGAAAGAGAATCCTGTAGGCGAGATAACCGGACAGAAAGAGGGAGGTGGTGAAGAGGAACAGGAACCGCAGGAGGGGTAAAAGTTAAAGCACGACAGAGGCGAGAGGAAGGATGTTGCAAGGACCGCTCAAGATAGCGAAGACAGTAGCGATCACGGCAGTCCTGGAGAGACAGGAAGCCAGTGTCAACATACAAGCTAAGGACGGGAGTCGAACGAAAGGCACCAGAACTGAGGCGCAACCCAGTATGGTGCAAAGCATCAAGACGGCGAAGAGTAGAAGGAGAAGCAGACGAGTAAGCAGGGCAACCATAATCGAGCTTAGACAGGACGAGAGAGGAATGTAAAGCAAGGAGAGTGCGCCTATCTGCCCCCCCCAAGAAGTATGGGACAAGACCCGAAGGAGGGTAAGGGCCTTAGAGCACTCAACACGGAGGTAAGAGATATGGGGAGACCAAGACAAACGAGTGTCAAGGAATAACCCCAAAAGCTTCGCGGAATCTTTGTATTCAAGGGGATGACCATAAAGTGACAAAGAGGGACGAAGAACAACCCGTTTCCGCGTAAAAGTCATGGCACAAGTCTTAGAAGTAGAGAACTTGAAGCCATGACCTGTGGCCCAAGACGACACGGCATCAATTGCAAGTTGAAGCCGGCGTTGAAGGAGAGGCGAATCATCACCCTGACAACAAAGGGTAAGATCATCGACATAGAGAGCGGAGAAGACACCAGAAGGAAGAGAGGAAAGAAGACCATTGAGGGCAACCAGAAAAAGAGTAGTGCTCAGAACACTACCCTGGGGCACACCTTCGTATTGCTGAAAAGAGGGAGAGAGAGCGGTACCAAGGCGCACCCGAAAGGAACGACGAGAGAGGAAGCTGCAGCTGCGGAGAAAGAGAGGGAGATGACCACGAAGGCCAAAAGAATGAAGTTGAGATAGGATATGATAACGCCAAGTGGTGTCGTAAGCCTTTTCTAGGTCAAAAAGGACGGCAACAACGGAGGTCTTCGCAGCAAAAGCAGTACGAATATAGACCTCCAAGTTCACCAGGACATCTGTCGTGCTGCGGCACTTGCGGAAACCAAATTGAGAAGGGGAGAGGAGGTGATGGTATTCCAGGAACCACATCAGACGAACGTTAACCATACGTTCAAAGAGTTTGCAGACACAACTTGTGAGAGCAATAGGGCGAAAGTCCTTAGGGGAAGTACCCAGAGACCCCGGTTTGCGAACAGGGAGGACAACGGCATCGAGCCAGTCCTCAGGGACTGACGACGACTCCCAGATCCGATTATACAGACTCAGTAAATACTGAGACGTGCTCGGAGGGAGATGGCGAAGCATCTCATAATGAATACCATCGGAGCCCGCCACCGTAGAACCGCAGAGGGCCAGGGCAGAACGAAGTTCAGAGAGAGAGAAGGGATCATTATAGGGAAGCTGAAGACGAGTGCAGAAATCTAAAGGACGAGACTCAAGGACAGGTTTATGAAGAAGGAAAGATTGGGGAAGATGAAGACCAGAGCTAACAGAAGAAAAGTGGGAACCCAGTACGGAAGCGACCTGCAACGGGTCCGCCACAAGAGTATCATGGAGGTGAAGGACCGGTGAAACATCGGGAACGAACTTACCCGCTATCTTGCGGATATGCTTCCAGATCTGGGGCAGAGGAGTTTCGGACGTAATTGTTGAGACATAAGATGCCCAACATTCACGTTTAGCCGTACGGATGGCCCTACGGGCCACCGCACTCGCTTTCCGAAAGAAAAGAAAAGAATCGGTCGTCTGCCTACGGCGGTGCCTCTTCCAGGCTGCACGCTTACAGCGGACAGCCCGAGCACAGTCCGCATTCCACCAGGGAACGCACTTCCGTGGACTACGAGAAGAAGAGCGAGGAATAGAGCGGAGGGCAGCGTTGAAGACAGTGTCATCTAAAAGGAGGAGAGCGCGAGAGAGAGGCAGAAGGTAGAGGTCAGAGAGAGCAGCACTGAGGGTAAATGGGGTCCAGTCCGCTATAGCAAACTGCCACCTAGGGAAAGAGAGGGAAGGGCGAAAAGAGAAAAAGGAAACAAGGATGGGGAAATGATCACTTCCATGGAGGTCATCAAAAACTGCCACGTGAAATCTAAGTAAAGAGAAGAAGAGCAGAGAGAAAGATCAAGACAAGAAAGGGTGCAAGTCCGAGAGTCCAAATGAGTGGGCTCACCAGAATTCAGAAGAGACAGGGAAGAAGAGAGGAGAAACGGCTCAAGAAGGCGACCCCGGGTATTCGTAAGAACGTCACCGCAAAGAGAATGACGACAATTGAAGTCACCCAGCAGGAGCACAGGCTCCGGCAAGGGTCTAGGAGGTGTTTCAAATCAGGAAGAGAAAGCGGGACACTCGGGGGGAGATAAATGGAACAAACTGTGTACCATTTCCCCACAAAGATACGAGCAGCAGAACAATGGAGAGGCGAAGGAAAAAGTAAAGGAACAAAGGGAACATCAGCACGAATCAAAAGAGCAGAAGAATTAGAAGCCCCAGCAACGGCTGGGGGGGCCGGGGAGAGAAAGGAATAGCCACAAAAACGACCAGGTCGAGCACCAAGCATCGGCTCCTGGTGACAGACACAAAGGGGCGAAAACGGCGAAATCAGAAGTTGGAGTTCGAGGAAATTGGCGCAATAACCTTGAACGTTCCATTGAAGAATAGACATCGACAAGAAGAGAAAGGACAAAAACAGAGAACAAGGAAGAAACAAAGGCGAAAGAGCAACAGAGCACGTTAAAGAATATCAGGGTCGGGATCAGGGTCAGCAAAGTCAGGGTTAGGGGGCATGGATAAGCTGAGCAAAGACGGAGGGAAGGAGGCGGGAGAACAGACCAGAGGTGGGCGGGCGGGGTCCGGAAGAGGAGGAGACAACGGAGGGAAGCAGTCAAGGACAGCAGCAGGAAGAAGGGGGTAGAAAGAGGGGAGCGCACCTCAGCAAGGGCATCAACCGAGAGGGAAGCGGGGGCTAAAGAAACCTCCATAGCAGGAACAGGGGGCGCAACCACCGAAATGGGAGGGGAAGGAGCGAGAGAGGCAGAAGTAGGGGCCGAGGAAGAAAGCGAAACCTTCTTACCCGCCGGGGAGGAGGAAGGAGAGGAGCCAGGCTTACGCTTCTGACTTAAAGAGACAGGTGTCCCAGCAACCACGTACTGGGCAACAGATTCTAGCGTCTCAACAGGAGAAGCTGAACGAGAGCACACTTGACGGCCGTTTGGAGAGCGATGGACATCAGCCCGCACCGACAGGCAGCAGGGAGAGTCAAGAGACGGAGGGGAAGGATGGGAAGGAGGAACGGAGGGAGACGAGGAAGAAGACACAGGAGACAAGACAGACCGGGTAGAAAGAAGGGGAACCCCAGACAGAGGACCAGGAGGTGGATCCTTCGGGGGAGAACCCAGAGGAACAGAGGAGGGGGCAGTGGGCATATCAGGGTCCAAGGCCCGAAAACGGTTGTGTGTCTGAGGAAGGTGGGAAGGACGAGGAGAGGAAGAGCGCAACACGCGAGCATAAGAGATATTAGCATAAGGCGGGAGCCGGCGAACCTGGCGTCTCGCCTCAGGAAAAGATAAACGCTCCCGGTGCTTCAAGTTGAGGATGGCTGCCTCAAGCTTGTAATGGACACACACACGGGAGAAGGTAGGATGGGCCTCACCACAGATGAGGCAACGAGCCTGGGGAGAAGTGCACTCCGACTTAGAGTGACCTTTGCCACCACACAAAGGACAAAGACAGACAGTCCCGGAGCAGCGGAGGGCACCATGCCCAAACCTCCAGCACTTGTTACAGAGCCGAGGAGAAGGAATGTACTCCTGGACAGAGCACCTGGCACCAGCAAGAATGACAGAGGGTGGAAGGGTCCTACCATCAAAGGTAATCTTCACAACCCGGAGGGGTTGACGGCGACTACCACGAGGGGGACGAGTAAACGTGTCCACCTGGAGAATAGAATGGCCCTGGGCACCAAGGATATGTCGAATATCGTCGTGGCAGTCACGCAGGTCCCGAACACCGGTCGCAACATGGGGCGGGAGCAGAATAGTGCCAACACTGGCATTCAACTGAGCGTTCTTCAAGACCCGAACAGGGGTCTCGCCAAGGCAGGATAAGGCAGCCAAGCGGGAAGCAGCATCCTGAGAAGGAGCAGCAACGACACGTGTACCGAGACGAGTGGGGTTGAAAGTAATGGAGGTATCCACGGAATCAACGAGATGTCGATGGAGGGAGAAATCGTCAGGAGGCGCAGAATCAAGAGGGAGGAGATGCCACCTTAACCCTCAAACCGCTAGGGGGCCCAAACGGAATTCACACCCACAGGCGCAACAAAAAAAAAAAAATCCAAAAAATTCTTTTGTCTTATAGAAGTATTCATTTTTGTTCCCTGATCACGGAAAAAATAACAAAAAAATCGTAGGCGGCATATTTTAGCCGCAATAGGGTAGGAAAGTGTGGCAAAAAAGAGGCGTTGGCAGAGCCTTCGCCAGATGAGGTCTACTCCGCCCGAGCTGTCAGACGGCAGTTGCCACAAATATATTATTACCTAATTATTTCAATGTCTCTGATTGATTTTTTATTAGTTTTTTTGCAGTAATATTATTCCATACAGTGAATTGTGGTATATTTATATTATAAAATGTGTGAACCATCGCTGTACTCAAAATTATGGTGTGCATATTAGTGATTCAATTATTATGTTCATAAAACAATAAACAAATAGTTTTGCTGTTGTTACACTATATACACAGGTTATATATAAGTATTTGCATGTTTTGTACACCATAACGAACTACTAAGTTGGTCTTGTGAGTCAAAAAGCAACGAGGAGTGACCGCCAAACACCAGCGAGCCACTCACTCCCTCAACACCACCTCACTCACCCTCATTCACCTCCTACAATACTCTTTCTGTATTTATTCACTATACACAGACGTTATATATATGTATTTACATGTTTTGTTCACCATAACTGTACATCTAAGCTTGTATGGTGAGTAAAGGCCACAAAGACGTAGCTACTCACACAGTCAGCTGATCGGCGGCCGCCCTCAAGGCCAGACACACTAATATTTGTCCTTCAACAATATTGTTTGTGGTGTTATTACGCTATATACACATATTATAAGTATCTACCTGTTTTATTCACCATACCTGAACAAATAAACTGGTATGGTGCCCAAAGACCATAGTGGCCATCAGTAAACACCATGCCAAGACGTGCAGACGACGCTCTTCCCTCACAAAAATGGCGGCTCCCAACCTACTCCTCTCGCTGTTATCACACTCTATACACACGTTATATATGAGTATCTACATTTGTGTTCACCATATCGAACCACTAAGCTGGTATGGTGAGTGCAGTCAATAAATGGTGGCCACACACAGTCAGAAGATGACGCCACAACCCTCCCTCGCACAGCCTTACGCCTCCCTCCATGGAGCACAGCGCTAAATATCACCACAATCCTGCTATTATCAGAATCCTGGTCAGTTTTATCACAGTCAGGGGGCTTCAGTAATACTATCACTGCTAAATAATAGCAGTATCATATATATTATGGTATTTGTAGGCGATGCTGTGGTCACAAGCTGAACAGCGGGGCTGTGAGCTCGTGCTGCGTGCGCCAGCCTTGGTGGCTTGCTCAATACTGATGCTGTAACACCCAAGAATGTTGGCCTGGATTTTTTTTCTAGGTGGCATCTGGCAACTATCGGTCGTGGCTGTACTATAGCTGCCCCTATCCCAGGCGGGGAGTTTAAATTATAGCGCTAGACACGAAATCATATATAAATGATGTGCGCGGTTTCGGTTTTGTCACTGATATCATTTATATATGATATGCGCGGTTTGAGGGTTAAGAACCGACAGTCTGTCGAGATCGGGTTCAGTGACGAAAGGGGGATTGACAATAAAAGGTTCCCCTCGCTCTCGACGTCGGGTACTACAGTTTTACGGGTGCAAGAGTATGCCTCCTCAAGCACCCGGGCATCAAAATAGAAGAAGTCCAAGGGAAGAACCAGAACAAGCAAAAGGTCGGCAGGAAACGGCAAGCAGATAGGAGAAGAGGGGGGAGAAAAACGAAACAGAAGGAAAAGGAAAAGGTGCTCAGCATAATTGGAGAGGACGGCAGCAGGAGCACAAGGCTAGAAAAGGACAGAGGACTGTCCCAAGGAGCATCACACTCCGGCAGCCGCCCACTAAGCCCCCCTCACAGCAACGAGCTGAGCGGGGAGGGGGGTAACGCGACAAAACATCGCTTGGTAACACCACTAGTGACAGGCTCTGTAATACTATTTTCTGATTCAACTTCACTAAACCCAGAAAAAGAGTCACCTTCCTCTGACTCATCGCCAAAAATATTCTCATACTGCAAATAACCACAAGAAACTGAGTGGTCAGGAGTGAATTGGTGTAGTGTGTGGACGAGGAGGCAGTGGTGAACGTGTAGGCTTTGCCCTGGGAGGAGGCTGTATCTCATTCTCACTCTGTTAAGAGTCTCATCGGACTCCTGTTAAAGACTTTATCGATGTCATTGTCATCAATATCACTTTCCTTACCATCAGAAAATAATTCAGTATGAATTTCATCAGTCAATGATTGTGTAGTGCAGTGCATTGAGCATGGTTGGGCGTTAGGACGTGATGCACTCGTCATCGTGTCTGCTGGGTAACTGAGGCCCCTACACAATGGTGGTCTATGCTGGAATTTTTTCAAAGATGGCGCTTGTTTACTATTGGCCCTGGGCAGCATATGGGTCCCCACTAACCAGCGGGCCATTTAAATCTTGCGCGGTACTCTAGCATATCAATAGCTGTGGTGTGCAATTCCGCAACAGTTACTCACCATAGCTATTGATGTGTTGTGCAGTTTAAGGGATAAGACACATTTGGGCAGAAACAAATGGGCAGCGTTTCTTTCGCCCTGATGTAACTGTTCACCTAGCAGTAAATAGGTACCTGGGAGTTAGACATTTGTTACGGGTGTATGTGTGTGTGTGTGTACACTCACCTAATTGTGCTTGCGGGGGTTGAGCTTTGGCTCTTTGGGCCCGCCTCTCAACTGTCAATCAACTGGTGTACAGGTTCCTAAGCCTACTGGGCTCTATCATATCTACATTTGAAACTGTGTATGGAGTCAGCCTCCACCACATCACTTCCTAGTGCATTCCATTTATTAACTACTCTGACACTGAAAAAATTCTTTCTCTGTGACTCATCTGGGTACTAAGTTTCCACCTGTGTCCCCTTGTTCGTGTCCCACCCATGCTGAAGAATTTGTCTTTGTCTACCCTGTCAATTCCCCTGAGAATTTTGTAAGTGGTTATTATGTCTCCCCTTACTCTTCTGTTTTCCAGGGATGTGAGGTTCAGCTCCTTTAGCCTTTCCTCGTAGCTCATTCCTCTCAGTTCCGGGACGAGCCTGGTGGCATACCGCTGAATCTTCTCTAACTTTGTCTTGTGTTTAACTAGGTATGGACTCCAGGCTGGAGCTGCATACTCCAGGATTGGTCTTACATAAGTGGTATACAGGGTCCTGAACGATTCCTTACACAAGTTTCTAAAGGAAGTTCTTATGTTGGCCAGTCTAGCATATGCCGCTGATGATATTCTTTTGATGTGGGCCTCTGGGGAAAGGTTCGGTGTGATATCGACCCCCAGATCTTTCTCTCTATTTGACTCTTGCAGGATTTCACCTCCCAGATGATACTTTGTGTTCAGCCTCCTGCTCCGTTCACCTAATTTCATTACCTTACACTTTCCTGAGTTGAACTTTAGCAGCCATTTTCTAGACCATTCCTCTAGTTTGTCCAGGTCATCCTGTAATCTCTGTCTATCTTCATCCGTCTTGATTCTTCTCATAATTTTTGCATCATCAGCAAACATTGAGAGGAACGAGTCTATACCCTCCGGAAGATCGTTTACATATACTGTAACCCCGCGATTATCCGGGATTCGAACATCCGGAAAACGCCCTTATACGGCCAAAATCGTGATCGGATAAAGTTACCACAATATCCGGCCAAAATGGCCACAGGAACCGGATAAAAGCTGGTTTGGTCGGATAAAATATCGGGGCCAGTTAATTTTCTGCCAATGTTGCACTATCCAGACCGTCGGCCGGATAATCATGGCTTTGTCCGTATATGAAACACATGAGGTGGGCCGTACCGTATTAACACTTTCGTGCTCTCGGCGCTCAAAAAAAATCAATACCCCAGATGCTTTCGGCACTTCGCACGCCTACACGATAAGACCGAAAAAGTGTACACTCTTTTGACTGTCCTGACAATAATTGAAGGCGCACGTATTTAAATTTGGTATCACTGTGTTCGCAATGAAATTGTCTATTAAGAGCATACCTAAAAAATGCCGCCCAAGCATAAGGAGTATCAAAACCAAATAAAAAACTATGCAGATCACTCGCCGAAAGCACCAAACAGCAACAAAATGTTTCCACTCTCTTAATGGTTGCGAAGCCTACAGTTGTCCTACATCGCTAATTTTGGTATCATTGGAATCGCAATAAAATTCTCTACACGGACATATGCATATGAAGGTTTAATATAGGTAATTACCCACCCGCAAGAGTGTGTGAAGTGGAGAGTAGTTAGCCGCGAGCGCACTGGCGAAAACACGGGGGAAATCATGCTTGGAAAGTTTATACATTTATACGTTTCCTGACCCTACTTTTCTATGTACGTATTTCTTTTTTATACCAATGTGTTCGCAATAAAATTTTCTATAAGATGAAATGTATAACATTTGTACAAAGCATGTGTAAGAGAAGCGCCAAATATAGAACTACGTCGCTCAGTATGCGTTCGCGGCAGAAACGAACGCATTGTTTTCGTTCGTTTGATGTTTGTCATGTTTATACGTGTTGAAACATATTATAATTTGTATGACAGTGATCGCAGTAAAATTCCCTACACAGACATATACATAACACATACAAATATTTCCCACGTGTTGGATATATCAACGGCTAAAGGGAACCCACTGCCACACGGCCGCCACACCCCCAAACATACTTTGTGTTTTTTTTTTTACTCATAGAAGTTTATGTGATATAATATTCATTCTGGTACCAAAAAATTCGCAAATAAATTCTCTACAAAACGTATATAACTTCTTATAGATGATAAAAAATTCCAAATAGGTGTACTTACCCTGTCTATGTTGATTGAAGATCAACAGTTGAGCATTTTTTCTTCACTCCACCATCTTCAGGCTTCTGATCCTGAAGTTGCTCATCTGATGTTTCTTAGGTGGAGTGCAGCTGTTGCCGGTGGTTATTTTTTCTCCACCCAAAATATCTTTCTTCGGTGGTACCTTGTGTAGCAAGGCGCAGCGCACAGTGCCACATCACAAGTTTTACATCCATATATCACGTCCCTCCTTTTGCCAGACTTGAAACAAACACGGCATCTTCTTTTTTTAGCCAAGTGCACGAGTTCATGCGTCAACTTGTAGTTGAGACGTTGTTCTGAATCTATAATTCTTGTATTTCTTGGATGCACTGGAGGAATATTGTCTTCTACAGGAACCACCAAACTTGTAGTAGAATCTTCTATGAAATCAGAAACATCAAGTGGTTCTATGTCCTCAATGTCCATTTCAGAATTTGTGGTTGATGAGTGGGCTTGAGGTGTTGAGGTGAACAGAGGACGCCTCACACCAGATGGCCCGGGTGTTGAAACTGCCGCGTCAGCAGGAGGAGCTGCGCTGGCATCTATGTCGGGAACATGTGGTATGCTTGTTGTTGTTGGCCATTCCTCGCTGTTCCACGCCAATAAGGCTGAGTCATAAGGCTAAGGCCAATCTGAGAGTATCCCCATCCATTTCGGTTAAAAAATGGAATTTATAGAAATATTTTTTCGATGGACGAGAAAAGTAGGCTGTTATGCGGAATCGTAAGAAAAAACGGCGACGAGTTATCTCTAATCTAAAGTGCGAAAGTGTTAATCCCGTCTGCCCGTGACTCGAGGCGCATGGTGTAGGAGGGGGTGGGGTGGGTGGGTGGTGTTGGGAGAGAGGGGAGCGTTGGGAGGGACCACCTGGGGGGGGGATGGGAAGCGGCCTATACACTACAGTACAGGAATTGCCATCGATTTTAGAACAATTCATCATGGCCAAAATCAAAAGAAATACTAGTAATTATGTAATAAAAAATACCATACAAGTTTCCTAAAAACAATTTGCACAGGCTGAAGTTTCCTTCAAAAATATACATATATTTTTCCTGCTGGCAGCCTACATAACGTGCCACCTCCCTGCCCCGACTGGACCCGTCCAGGCCTGGTCAAGCCATGTGCTCTCTACCCTCGTGTTACACAATAGTGCCGCACTATTAGTGAAATATTTTTTTTAAATAACTTTTTTATTTTCATAGTAACTTTGAACATTTTTGGCCAAGACTATGTCTGGTAGCAGCATGAATCATTCTGGAGGTGTTAAGAGGAAGAAGGTTGTCCTTACAATTAAGGACAAGCTACGTATTATACAACTTTGTGAAAATGGCCGGTCGACCTCAAGTGTTGCCAAGGAATTTAATATAGGCACTAGTACTGTTTCTGATATAAGGAAACAAAAAGAGAAACTTATGAAATTCATTTCAACCTGTGAAAGTGAAGGTGCAAGCACTAGTAGAGGGTGTGGTAAGTAAGTAAGTAATTATCAAAAGAAGGCACCAAACCGGGAAGGCTATGTAGCACCATCAAATACGCAAAATAATCAGAGGGCGCTAAATATCACCAAGGATGCCAATACGAGAACAAAAACGCATAAGGCGAACGATATCAAAAGTATCCGAGTCACCAAGAATTCTATCGAGGGACAGGTGACCGCGAGGGGCGGTCGGAAAGCAAGACACATGCTCGTCCTGGAAGTCAGGACATTCAAGAAGGACATGCACGATCGTAAGAGGGACAATGCAACTAGGACAATAAGGAGCAGGGCGGCGCTCCATCAAGTGACCATGGGTTAAGCGAGTATGGCCAATACGCAACCTTGCCAGAGCTGTTTCCCACCGCCGGTTACGGTGGAAGGAGGACTGCCACGAGGAAACACAACATTTAAGAGTACGTAGCTTGTTACCAGTAACAGACAACCAAGAAGCCTGCCAACGGGTAAGGACTGAGGAATGGATAACCGGGTAAAAGTCGGAATACGGAATGCCCTTACGAGAGATGGGACAAGAGCGGACAGCTTCCTTGGCGGCAGCATCCGCACGCTCATTTAAAGACACACCAATATGGCTGGGAACCCAACAAAACTCAACCGACTTAAATTTACTGTGAACGAGAAACAGCCAATGCTGGATCTCGACAACCACTGGATGAACCGGATTAAAGGACCCGAGACCCATGAGGGCACTACGAGAGTCAACAACAACTACAAAGGAAGACTGACAACGAGAAAGCAGGAGACGAAGAGCATAGAGAATAGCATAAAGTTCGGCTGTAAAGATGCTAGTCTCCGGAGGCAAGCGACACATATAAGTGCGATCAGGAAAAACAACAGAGTAGCCAACACCGTCCGCTGACTTAGACCCATCGGTGAAGACAGAAACGGAGCGGGAGTGAGAAGAAAAGTGCTCGAGGAAAAGGCGTTTTAGAACCGTAGGAGGGGTAAAAGAGGAAGAAGGTTGTCCTTACAATTAAGGACAAGTGATACGGGTCAAGGATGTACAAAACCGCGGAAGAGGGACCCTCCACGGGGGCAAAGAAGGAACAACACGAGGAGAAACATCAGAAATACGAATGGAAAGAGAATCCTGCAGGCGAGATAACCGGACAGAAAGAGGGAGGTGGTGAAGAGGAACAGGAACCGCAGGAGGGGTAAAAGTTAAAGCACGACAGAGGCGAGAGGAAGGATGTTGCAAGGACCGCGCAAGATAGCGAAGACAGTAGCGATCACGGCGGTCCTGGAGAGACAGGAAGCCAGTGTCAACATACAAGCTAAGGATGGGAGTCGAACGAAAGGCACCAGAACTGAGGCGCAACCCAGTATGGTGCAAAGCATCAAGACGGCGAAGAGTAGAAGGAGAAGCAGACGAGTAAGCAGGGCAACCATAATCGAGCTTAGACAGGACGAGAGAGGAATGTAAAGCAAGGAGAGTGCGCCTATCTGCCCCCCAAGAAGTATGGGACAAGACCCGAAGGAGGGTAAGGGCCTTAGAGCACTCAACACGGAGGTAAGAGATATGGGGAGACCAAGACAAAAGAGATATGGGGAGACCAAGACAAACGAGTGTCAAGGAATAACCCTAAAAGCTTAGCAGAATCTTTGTATTCAAGGGGATGACCATAAAATGACAAAGAGGGACGAAGAACAACCCGTTTCCGCGTAAAAGTCATGGCACAAGTCTTAGAAGTAGAGAACTTGAAGCCATGATCAGTGGCCCAAGACGACACGGCATCAATCGCAAGTTGAAGCCGGCGTTGAAGGAGAGGCGAATCATCACCCTGACAACAAAGGGTAAGATCATCGACATAGAGAGCGGAGAAGACACCAGAAGGAAGAGAGGAAAGAAGACCATTGAGGGCAACCAGAAAAAGAGTAGTGCTCAGAACACTACCCTGGGGCACACCTTCGTATTGCTGAAAAGAGGGAGAGAGAGCGGTACCAAGGTGCACCCGAAAGGAACGACGAGAGAGGAAGCCGCGGAGAAAGAGAGGGAGATGACCACGAAGGCCAAAAGAATGAAGTTGAGATAGGATATGATAACGCCAAGTGGTGTCGTAAGCCTTTTCCAGGTCAAAAAGGACGGCAACAACGGAGGTCTTCGCAGCAAAAGCAGTACGAATATAGACCTCCAAGTTCACCAGGACATCTGTCGTGCTGCGGCACTTGCGGAAACCAAATTGAGAAGGGGAGAGGAGGTGATGGTGTTCCAGGAACCACATCAGACGAACGTTAACCATACGTTCAAAGAGTTTGCAGACACAACTTGTGAGAGCAATAGGGCGAAAGTCCTTAGGGGAAGTACCCAAAGACCTCGGTTTGCGAACAGGGAGGACAACGGCATCGAGCCAGTCCTCAGGGACTGACAACGACTCCCAGATCCGATTATACAGACTCAGTAAATACTGAGACGTGCTCGGAGGGAGATGGCGAAGCATCTCATAATGAATACCATCGGAGCCCGCCGCCGTAGAACCGCAGAGGGCCAGGGCAGAACGAAGTTCAGAGAGAGAGAAGGGATCATTATAGGGAAGCTGAAGATGAGTGCAGAAATCTAAAGGACGAGACTCAAGGACAGGTTTACGAAGAAGGAAAGATTGGGGAAGATGAAGACCAGAGCTAACAGAAGAAAAGTGGGAACCCAGTTCGGAAGCGACCTGCAACGGGTCCGCCACAAGAGTATCATGGAGGTGAAGGACCGGTGAAACATCGGGAACGAACTTACCCGCTATCTTGCGGATACGCTTCCAGATCTGGGCCAGAGGGGTTTCAGACGTAATTGTTGAGACATACGATGCCCAACATTCACGTTTAGCCGTACGGATGGCCCTACGGGCCACCGCACTCGCTTTCCGAAAGAAAAGAAAAGAATCGGTCGTCTGCCTACGGCGGTGCCTCTTCCAGGCTGTACGCTTACAGCGGACAGCCTGAGCACAGTCCGCATTCCACCAGGGAACGCACTTCCGTGGACCCCGAGAGGAAGAGCGAGGAATAGAGCGGAGGGCAGCGTTGAAGACAGTGTCATGAAAAAGGAGGAGAGCGCGAGAGAGAGGCATAAGGGAGAGGTCAGAGAGAGCAGCACTGAGGGTAAATAGGGTCCAGTCTGCCTTAGCAAACTGCCACCTAGGGAAAGAGAGGGAAGGGCGAAAAGAGAAAAAGGAAACAAGGATGGGGAAATGATCACTTCCATGGAGGTCATCAAGAACCTGCCGCGTGAAATCTAAGTAAAGAGAAGAAGAGCAGAGAGAAAGATCAAGACAAGAAAGGGTGCGAGTCCGAGAGTCCAAATGAGTGGGCTCACCAGAATTCAGAAGAGACAGGAAAGAAGAGAGGAGAAACTGCTCAAGGAGGCGACCCCGGGTATTCGTCAGAACGTCACCCCAAAGAGAATGACGACAATTGAAGTCACCCAGCAGGAGCACAGGCTCCGGCAAGGAGTCTAGGAGGTGTTTCAAATCAGGAAGAGAGAGCGGGACACTCGGGGGGAGATAAATGGAACAAATTGTGTACCATTTCCCCACAAAGATACGAGCAGCAGAACAATGGAGAGGCGAAGGAAAAAGCAAAGGAACAAAGGGAACATCGGCACGAATCAAGAGAGCAGAAGAATTAGAAGCCCCAGCAATGGCTGGGGGGGGGGGGAGAGAAAGGAATAGCCACGAAAACGACCAGGATGAGCACCAAGCATTGGCTCCTGGAGACAGACACAAAGGGGCGAAAACCGCGAAATCAGAAGTTGGAGTTCGAGGAAATTGGCGTAATACCCTCGAACGTTCCATTGAAGAATGGACAACGACGAGAAGAGAAAGGACAAAAACAGAGAACAAGGAAGAAACAAAGGCGAAAGAGCAACAGAGCACGTTAAAGAATATCAGGGTCGGGATCAGGGTCAGCAAAGTCAGGGTTAGGGGGCATGGGTAAACTGAGCAAAGACGGAGGGAAGGAAACGGGAGAACAGATAAGAGGTGGGCGGGCGGGGTCCGGAGGAGGAGGAGGAGGAAGAGGAGGAGACAATGGAGAGGAGCAGTCAAGGACAGCAGCAGGAAAAGGGGGAGTAGAAAGAGGGGAGCGCACCTCAGCAAGAGCAGCAACCGAAAGGGAAGCAGGGGCCAAAGAAACCCCCAGAGCAGGAACAGGGGGCGCAATCACTGAAACGGGAGGGGAAGGAGCAACAGAGCCAGAAGTAGATGCTGAGGAAGAAAGCGAAGCCTTCTTACCCGCCGGGGAAGAGGAAGGAGAGGAGCCAGGCTTTCGCTTCTGACTTAAAGAGACCGGTGTCCCAGCAACTACGTACCGGCAACGGATTCCAGTGTCTCAACAGGAGAAGCCGAACGAGAGCACACACGACGGCCGTTAGGAGAGCGATGGACGTCCGCCCGCACCGACAGGCGGTGGGGAGAGCCGATAGATGGAGGAAGAGGATGGGAAGGAGGATCGGAGGGGGACGAGGAAGAAGACACAGGAGACACGACAGACCGGGTAGAAGGAAGGGGAACCCCAGACAGAGGACCAGGAGGAGGAGCCTTCGGGAGAGAACCCAAAGGAACAAAGGAGGGGGCAGTGGGCGCATCAGGGTCCAAGAGGGAGGGCACCATGCCCAAACCTCCAGCACTTGTTACAAAGTCGAGGAGAAGGAATATACTCCTGGACAGAGCACCTAGCACCAGCAAGAATGACAGAGGATGGAAGGGTCCTACCATCAAAGGTGATCTTCACAACGCGAAGGGGTTGACGGCGACGACCACGAGGGGGACGAGTAAACGAGTCAACCTGGAGGACAGAATGGCCTTGGGCATCAAGGATATGCCGAATATCATCGTGGAAATCCTGCAGATTCCGAACACCGGTTGCAACATGGGGTGGGAGGAGAATAGTGCCAACACTGGCATTCATCTGAACGTTCTTGGAGACCCGAACAGGGATCTCGCCAAGGCAAGATAAGGCAGCCAAGCGGGAAGCCGCATCCTGAGAAGGAGCAGCAACTACACGTGTACCGAGACGAGTGGGGTTGAAAGTAACAGACGCATCCACGGAATCTACAAGATGCCGATGGAGGGAGAAATCGTCAGGAGGCGCAGAATCAAGAGGGAGGAGATCAAAGTATTTGGCCCATGAAGCAGGACCAAACAAGGCCTGATACGCATCAGCACGAGAAGGAATCGAGCGAGTGCGGTTGGGGCGCGAACGGCGTTGAGAACCCCTAGAGAGAGAGGGGTCAAAAGGCGCAGTAGTCACAACGAAAGACTTAGCCACACCAGGGGACGAAGTGGTCACCACCGGGGGCTGGAGGCTGGACCCAACCACAGAGGAGGGAGGGGAGCTGGGGGAAGAAGTCAGGACGGTCATAGGAGGAGCAAGGTCGGGGCCCAACGCAGCGGGAGCTACAGAGCCTGGTCTTCCGATACAGGCCGACTCGGGGGCTTGGTTGCCCACCCCACGAGCCTGAGAGGGTACAACGGAAACATTCAATGACATAGAGACGAAAAGTGACAAATTCATCCACGAATGTGCCCCCATACCCACCATGGAGCCACAATTAGAGGCAGGACACCCAACAGGAAGCTATCGCCGATCATGCCGGGGCCCCCTAGGGGTGCGTCGTGAGTATACGCCCCACAAACGCCACCTTAAGAACCGTCAGTCCGTCGAGATCGGCTTCAGCGACGAAAGGGGGATTGACAATAAAAGGTTCCCCTCGCTCGAGACGTTGGGTACTACAGTTCTACGGGTGCAAGAGTATGCCTCCTCAAGCACCCGGGCGTCAAAATAGAAGAAGTCCAAAGAAAGAATCCAAAACAAGCAAAAGGTCGGCAGGAAACGACAAGCAGATAGGAGAAGAGGGGGGAGAAAAACGAAACATAAGGAAAAGGAAAAGCGATCCGGCACAATTGGAAAAGACAGCAGCAGGAGTGCAAGGCCAGAAAAGGACAGAGGACTGCCCAACGGAGCATCACACTCCGGCAGCCGTCCACCAAGCCCCCTCACGACGCCAACGGGCCGGATGGGGAGGGGGAGAGGGTGTGGTAGAAAGACTATGAAAACTTCGACGCATGTACAGTTGGATGAGGCTGTGTACAAGTGGTTTGCTCAGCACCGCACAGCTGGCGTGATAATTCACGGCCCAGAAATACAAAATGCTGCAAGCAGGTTTGCTGCAAGCCTTGGAATAAAGGATTTTGAAGCGAGTGAAAGGTGGGTTGCAAGGTTCAGAGAAAGGCACAATATTGTGAAGAGGAAAATTGTCGGTGAAAAATTGAGTGCAGATGAAAGCAGTGTAGAACCATTTAAACAGAAATTAAGAGTATCCATTGTGGCAAATAATTTATATTCATATCAAATTTATAATGCAGATGAAACTGGGTTGTATTGGAGGAGTTTACCAGAAAAAGCTCTAGCAATGAGGAGTGAGGGTTGTGTGCCAGGACGTAAAGTCAACAAGGACAGGCTCTATGCCATGATGTGTGAGAATGCCGACGGCACAGACAGAATCACATGTGCAATTGTTGGCAAATCAAAGAAACGAAGAGGCTTGTAACATTGCATGGACAGACTGCCAATGAAATATTATAACTCACAAAATGCATGGTTTACACAGATCTTTCTTTCCTGGTTTCATGACGTGTTCAGCAGGGAAGTTCGTGCCTATCAAGTTAAGAAACTCAAAGTAAGGCCAAGCGAAGTTCGGGCTTTGCTGCTGCTTGATAATGCGCCTGCCCACCCCAAAATTGACATGTTAACCTCACAAGATGGCAAGATAACGTGTATGGCACTTCCTCCTAACACAACCTCTCTCATTCAGTCTATGGATCAGGGAGTTATCTGTGCCACGAAGAGGTTGTACACCAAAAAGATGCTAAACGAAGTTTTGGTGGTTTTGCCTCTTCCGGAAGATATTGAACTCGGTGTGGATAACAGGGCTAAAAAAAACCAGCGTTGAATGTAATGAAACGCCATTTTCTGGGTGAGACCCGGAGGCTCCCCGGAGCTTTACCGGCTGATATGCTAATGTCAGACTTTGGCATCAGTCATGTGTATGGAGTTCTAGGGCCTACCGGGGACCAAGAGCCAGAACCTGGCCCCCTCAGAGAGGCAAGGGGAGCAATGGCCTATAGAAACCCCCGTGTGGTTGGAAGCATTCTATGTCTGCCATCGACCGGGTCAAGCATCCAGAAAGGTAAGCATTCCAAAACAAACCCCTATTCTGGTGAAAATTGCTACCTAAGCCGAACTAGTGAATAGAACTCTTCAACAGAAAACAAGGAAACTAGTATGACGTCATACGCCACCGCGCCGCTGTCTGCGCAGCTCCCCCCTCCCCGGGAGGGGGAAGGGGGAGCCCCAGACCTACCACGCCAGCTATCCACCCATCAGTTCTGAGGCTGGATGTCAAAACACGCGAAAAACGCCGACCGGAGGGAGGGAGGGTTGCCGGGGAGCCTCCGGGTCTCACCCAGAAAATGGCGTTTCATTACATTCAACGCTGGTTTTCTGGGGGGAGCCC
Source organism: Procambarus clarkii (assembly GCF_040958095.1). Taxonomy (NCBI): domain Eukaryota; kingdom Metazoa; phylum Arthropoda; class Malacostraca; order Decapoda; family Cambaridae; genus Procambarus; species Procambarus clarkii. Next base: position 48,206,214 of record NC_091154.1, read on the forward strand.
CGTCGGCTCCCCGGAGCTAACTACCCACAGAGGAAGGTCAAAGGGACAAAACCGGGAGGCGGACACCACGCACCCCCCAAGGAGGCGAGACAACCGGCAGCAAAACGCCAACCCAAGGCGCCACAGCCCCGAAAATCCCGGGAACAACACGAGAACCACGAGCACCAAAAATCCATGCCCGAAAGACTGCAAGGCCACGTCGCCCAGACGGCAGCGAGAGCAGCGAAGCCACGAACGCCACAGGCATGAGGGAAGAACACAGGCAGCTTAGCCGCAAGAACACGGCTGACCACCCGGGACACCATCACCCGCGAACCGGGAAGAACAGAACCGGATCAACGCAAAACGCGCTCCGGACCCAAACGCCGTGGCACGCAAACAACAGCGGAGGGCCGCCACTGAACACAAAAACGACACACCCCCGGCCCGACCAACGAAGCACCAACAAACCCTGGACCCCTCCAGAATGCAGCAGCCCCACCCCGCGCCAGAAAAGATGGAGACTGCTGCCATCAAACAACCAAAACGCTAAAACCGAAGGAGCAAGAAAACTCAGCGAACCAACCCCTAGAGGCAAAGGCCCAAAGGAAAAAGCCGACGAAAAAACACACCGGAACCGAAGGGGCACTACCAACCGAGGAGAAGACAGAGCACGCTGACCAGAGACCAGGATGGTGCAAGCGGCGCACGAACAGGCCGGAGGTGAAATGACGCACAAGACTGCTGACTAATGGTGCAGAAGCAACACCAAGACCAAAAGCAAGCTGAAGCGGCTCCGCCTGCGCCGCACGATATTATTAAAAAAAAGAGGCGACAGTATGTGGCAAGACGACGGCCCCCAACCCCCACTAGAAAACCAAGCCGAGAGTAAACCAAGCTAACAAGAGGAACCACCTAAGAAGGGACAGGAAAAGGAAGGACCGCCAAAATACCCCATACTGCCGCCAAGAAAAGCACGCAGGTGGGACACCTACCACGAAGCCACCCGACCACCAACCGGAGGCGAGACCACGAGGCAGAACATAAGCAGCCCCGACAAGGCCCCCCCAAGCCCAGGAAAAAGGCGGAGCCGCGAGAAGATCTCGGGCGCGACCACCGAAACCCAGGCGGCACAAGGAGATGGAACGTCTGCCGAACAGAAAAACTCCCCGAAGCATGCAAGCCCGCCAGGAGTTCAGAAATGACGGGTCCGACGCGAGACATCGCAAGAACCCCCTCAAAAAAAAAAACAACAACCACCAGCAGGGCAAGCTAGGAAAACCATAGAAGGCGGAAGGGTCGCCGCCAGAACAGGACCCGAACCAAGGGGCACGAACAACTGCAACAGACCGAGACAAAGAAGCACATCACAGGACACAGGCTGACCAACGCCTAACAACACACGCAGAACATCCCTGCTGCAGAGGAGGCAGGAAGAAAGAGCAGAAGCACAAAAAAAAAAAAAAAACAGGAGAACAACCAGGGGTGGACAATCAGGCAGGGACAAAAACCCCACGCAATCCCCAGGCACAAAACGGCAGCAAAGTGTCACTCCACAACCGGACACAGGAACAAGGACACGCCACCGTGAAACACGGTACCAATGCACACGTGCAGCAGCAGCAACAGGCACCACTGCAACATGCAACATGTAAATAGCAACACCCCTCTGCAAAGGCAGAGAACGGAGCAGGCAGACCCCAGACAGGGCCAACGGAGACACGACAAAACCCTGCAGGCCCAGAAACCTGCACTAGGCGACCGACGGCGGAGAAACCCCGCTCGATACCTGCTGGATGAGGTACTGGGAGCTCTTTTACACCTCAAGCCCGGCCCAAGGTCAGGCCAGACCGGCCAGAGGATGGCCCACCATGCAGCTGCTAAGAGCAGTCCACCGGCCCACATACCCCCACAACCAGGACGGGCCGGAACTGCCATACGAAAACAGGCCAGTGCGCCCTGGAAGTCCACGGACGAACCAGCAAGAAGGCTTATGCTCGCAAGTAGGTCGTGTAACAAGCACAGACCACTGATGGTAATACAGTGTTCCCCAAAAGTGCCAATAGCACCACTGCACTCCACTGGTACTATCCCGCAAGTTCTACCAGATAGGCGGGACCCAAGAGCCAGAGCTCAAATCCTGCAAGCACAGCCAGGAGCCTCACCAGGTGAGTACAGAACCAACCCTACAACCCCCACACCTCACAACATTAAAAAAGGAGGGTCCCCTGAATGACTCCAGCATGGGTTGGACATGCACATGAGGGGGACAGGAAGGGGTGATAAAGGGACAGTCACTGGTGTGCGAACGGTCTCAGTCGTACAAAAATATACCTAAATAAAGACAGGTATATAAACACCGCCGCATCCAGCGCCCGGCCAAAAGACGCCAGACCGCAGAAACTCACCTGGCGAATGGTGGCTCGAACTTGACACGACTCAACCGCGCCCAGAAGAACTTGGGAGCACCGCCAGGTGAAGACGCCAGAGCCGGACCCTGCCGGACCCGCAGGAGAACAGGGAGAGGCGAAGGAGGCGGTCCACACCCATGACACAGGGAAAACCGCGGTGTCCTCCCCACAACTGGGAACCAGGACACCCCCGGCGCGAAGGGGCACATACCGCAGCCAGGGAGAAGAACGAGAGGCGAAGCACTGTAGCAAAAAGGGCGCAAAACCCCAGCACTGAACCACCGCCCAGACCAAAACAAACTCCACGGCGCATGCGCATAACACGCTGGCCGAACCGCACACCCTCCCTGCGGGAAGGCGCCAGCCAGGACTATTGCACGAGAAAAGGAGCCAAAAGAGGAAGAAGGAACAATAAAACCGGCCAAAGAAGCAAAGAGCCCAAAAAAAAAAGGAACCCAAACAGGCGACAAGTAGCCCAACCGGGCGACAAGTAGCCCAACCGGGCGACAAGTAGCCCAACAGGGCGACAAGTAGCCCAACAGGGTGACAAGTAGCCCAACAGGGCGACAAGTACTAGGAGCCGACAGACGTTCCAATAATGCGGGAAGTAGCGAAAAACCTTCCCGTACCCTCGAGAACACAGAAGCCAACACTAGTCCCGAAGGCACACGAAGGCGCAGGCGCACCCGAGATCAGAAGTCACGCAGAACCCCATCGAACGGGGAAACATGACAAAAACACAGTCCCAAAAAGCGGGGGAGGAAACATCCACCCACAGGACGGAACCAACCGACTCAAAGGCCAAGGAACCGAGCCCGGGTAGGGGCCGACGTCCAACAGCACGTACGGCGAGTGGGGAGGAAAGACCCCACTCCGCGTAACCACAAGCCCCGCCTAGAGGGGGATAAAAACCCCCACGGGGTCTAACGGGGCCAAGGCCCCCCCAAGTCAGCCCCTCCCCAGCCCCGGGAACCTACACGACAGGCCCCGGGGCCGAGCCGTTCCCCCAAAGCCCCGGCCGTACCAGAAAACCGGGGCAGCCGTGAAAACACTAAGGAAGGGAGCCCACTGGCAGACTCATACAACACGGCTGGAGGAACAGGCCCAAATGCCCCCGTCACTACCCCGGAAGGGGAATTCCCCAAGACTGCCCGAGTCTCAACACCACCAAACACCCCGCCCTGAACCTACAGACGGTAAGGAACCGGATGCAGGCAGGAAGGGTGAACCAGGGGAAAGACAAGGGGGCGTGGAAGGAACCGAAGCAACCAACACCCCCAAGTCCCAAAACGAACTACGACGGGGCAGCCCCGGGGCTCCCGGGGAGGAAACCACAAGAACGTTGCCACCACCAAGGCTCAAGTGCAACGCCCCTGCTGCCCGCACCCGCTTTGTTAGCACAACTGGGTAACCGAGCCACAACGAGCAACCAAACTCGCAGGACACCGGGTCGAAGGTGTCACCGACCCCACAGGCAGCAGACGGAGGCAAAACAGAGTCACCCAGAGACAAAAGGTGAGAGCAACCCTCAAACTCGCTGGAAGCGAGGGGGGGGCTCTGGGGTCACATCCATCGGACCCGCGCGCCCCCAGGGGTTTCCCAGGGTCCCGAGCGTTTACTTTAAGAGGACTCGCGCTCAGGTAATCCCAGGCAGTGTACTGCTAACCGGCACCCAAGCTACCAAACAACTTTCTAAGAGCTGAACCCCCGGGACGTGTACACTCACGGGGACCTAGCAGGGGGTACCACCAGAAATACTCAGAACACAAGGGACACAAGGGGCAAGAACGAAGGCAGACCCCCCCACCAGGTATATAAACAAAAGAAAAAGAAAACCCCGCAAGAGGACAGCGTACCCAAGCGGAACAGAGCCGGCCGCCATGATTGGTAAAGACAAGCTGCACAGTACCCCGCGCCCCACCAGTGCAAACACTGCCCCTTACTCTAAGGCGAACAAGGGAGACAGAACACCCGAGCACACAAAGAGCGGCCGAAAACCAAGCAGTAAACGGCCAAGCAGGGGCAGGACCCAAGGAACTTGTGGAAGGTGGCCCCAAGCCCCAAGGGCAGTACTTACAGGGCACCTAGGGAAGGGAACCCTAGGCGCATGCAGCCCGAGTACTGAAGAATCACTCCCGGCTCATGCATCACCTAGAAAACAGACACCACACTCTAAGTACAGTGCTGAAACAACCACTGGAGCCGGAGCACATAACCATTGCCTATAGCATCAGCCGAAGAACTGATGGGTGGATAGCCGGCGTGGGAGGTCTGGGGCTCCCCCTTCCCCCTCCCGGGGAGGGGGGAGCTGCGCAGACAGCGGCGCGGTGGCGTATGACGTCATACTAGTTTCCTTGTTTTCTGTTGAAGAGTTCTATTCACTAGTTCGGCTTAGGTAGCAATTTTCACCAGAATAGGGGTTTGTTTTGGAATGCTTACCTTTCTGGATGCTTGACCCGGTCGATGGCAGACATAGAATGCTTCCAACCAAACGGGGGTTTCTATAGGCCATTGCTCCCCATGCCTCTCTGAGGGGGCCAGGTTCTGGCTCGTGGTCCCCGGTAGGCCCTAGAACTCCATACACATGACTGATGCCAAAGTCTGACATTAGCATATCAGCCGGTAAAGCTCCGGGGAGCCGACGGGGCTCCCCCCAGAAAAACTTCAGAATTTGAAGAACTATACAATAAAGGAAGCCATCTATAACTGGGCCAAGGTGTGGAGTGAATTAAAGGAATCGACTTTGAAAAATTCCTGGAAAAAACTCCTCACTTCTACGGTCAGAAATGATGAAGAAATGGATTTTGAAGGATTTACAGATGAAATCCATGGAATGTTTAGAAATGCCGGCGAAAGCTTAGAAAGACAGGATGTGGTTGATTGGCTTGAACAGGATGCCAATGACCCAGGATATGGTGTGATGAGTGAAGACGAGATTCTCCAGTCTATTACTGGCGAGGTCGACGAAGAGGATGAAGAAGGAAGTGAAGAACCAACACCAATGACCACAAAATACAGTGTACTCATGACCTATGTTGACGGATTAATAAATTTTTCATCCATTTGTGCTCATCCAGAGGTTGGAAACATGTATCTGTACCTTAGGCAAACAAGAGCTGATCATACAACTGGCCAGTGAACACCTGTTCCTAATACTGTCTCCACTCGATCATCCGGACTATATGGGAAGGCAAGCAACACTTGAATCTTATATGGTACGAAAATCAAACCAAGCGCCTTCAACAAGTGAGGTAGCACATGCCACCCAAGTGCCTTCAACAAGTGAGGCGCACAGGCAAGCCCAGCGCCTACAACAAGTGAGGCGTCACAGGCAAGCCCAGCGCCTTCAACAAGTGAGGCGTCACAGGCAAGCCAAATGCCTTCAACCAGTGAGGCTTCCACAGCTGACAGTGAAAGTAAGTAAGTAATTATCAAAAGAAGGCACCAAACCGGGAAGGCTATGTAGCACCATCAAATACGCAAAATAATCAGAGGGCGCTAAATATCACCAAGGATGCCAATACGAGAACAAAAACGCATAAGGCGAACGATATCAAAAGTATCCGAGTCACCAAGAATTCTATCGAGGGACAGGTGACCGCGAGGGGCGGTCGGAAAGCAAGACACACGCTCGTCCTGGAAGTCAGGACATTCAAGAAGGACATGCACGACCGTAAGAGGGACAATGCAACTAGGACAATAAGGAGCAGGGCGGCGCTCCATCAAGTGACCATGGGTTAAGCGAGTATGGCCAATACGCAACCTCGCTAGAGCTGTTTCCCACCGCCGGTTACGGTGGAAGGAGGACGGCCACGAGGAAACACAACATTTAAGAGTACGTAGCTTGTTACCAGTAACAGACAACCAAGAAGCCTGCCAACGGGTAAGGACTGAGGAATGGATAACCGGGTAAAAGTCGGAATACGGAATGCCTTTACGAGAGATGGGACAAGAGCGGACAGCTTCCTTAGCGGCAGCATCCGCACGCTCATTTAAAGACACGCCAATATGGCTGGGAACCCAACAAAACTCAACCGACTTAAATTTACTGTGAACGAGAAACAGCCAATGCTGGATCTCGACAACTACCGGATGAACTGGATTAAAGCACCCGAGAGCCATGAGGGCACTACGAGAGTCAACAACAACCACAAAGGAAGACTGACAACGAGAAAGCAGGAGACGAAGAGCATAGAGAATAGCATAAAGTTCCGCTGTAAAGATGCTAGTCTCCGGAGGCAAGCGACACATATAAGTGCGATCAGGAAAAACAACAGAGTAGCCAACACCGTCCGCTGACTTAGACCCATCGGTGAAGACAGAAACGGAGCGGGAGTGAGAAGAAAAGTGCTCGAGGAAAAGGCGTTTTAGAACTGTAGGAGGGGTAAAAGCTTTAGTGATACGAGTCAAGGATGTACAAAACCGCGGAAGAGGGACCCTCCACGGGGGCAAAGAAGGAACAGCACGAGGAGAAACATCAGAAATACGAACGGAAAGAGAATCCTGCAGGCGAGATAACCGGACAGAAAGAGGGAGGTGGTGAAGAGGAACAGGAACCGCAGGAGGGGTAAAAGTTAAAGCACGACAGAGACGAGAGGAAGGATGTTGCAAGGACCGCGCAAGATAGCGAAGACAGTAGCGATCACGGCGGTCCTGGAGAGACAGGAAGCCAGTGTCAACATACAAGCTAAGGACGGGAGTCGAACGAAAGGCACCAGAACTGAGGCGCAACCCAGTATGGTGCAAAGCATCAAGACGGCGAAGAGTAGAAGGAGAAGCAGACGAGTAAGCAGGGCAACCATAATCGAGCTTAGACAGGACGAGAGAGGAATGTAAAGCAAGGAGAGTGCGCCTATCTGCCCCCCAAGAAGTATGGGACAAGACCCGAAGGAGGGTAAGGGACTTAGAGCACTCAACACGGAGGTAAGAGATATGGGGAGACCAAGACAAACGAGTGTCAAGGAATAACCCCAAAAGCTTCGCGGAATCTTTGTATTCAAGGGGATGACCATAAAGTGACAAAGAGGGACGAAGAACAACCCGTTTCCGCGTAAAAGTCATGGCACAAGTCTTAGAAGTAGAGAACTTGAAGCCATGACCTGTGGCCCAAGACGACACGGCATCAATCGCAAGTTGAAGCCGGCGTTGAAGGAGAGGCGAATCATCACCCTGACAACAAAGGGTAAGATCATCGACATAGAGAGCGGAGAAGACACCAGAAGGAAGAGAGGAAAGAAGACCATTGAGGGCAACCAGAAAAAGAGTAGTGCTCAGAACACTACCCTGGGGCACACCTTCGTATTGCTGAAAAGAGGGAGAGAGAGCGGTACCAAGGCGCACCCGAAAGGAACGACGAGAGAGGAAGCTGCGGAGAAAGAGAGGGAGATGACCACGAAGGCCAAAAGAATGAAGTTGAGATAGGATATGATAACGCCAAGTGGTGTCGTAAGCCTTTTCTAGGTCAAAAAGGACGGCAACAACGGAGGTCTTCGCAGCAAAAGCAGTAGGTATATAGACCTCCAAGTTCACCAGGACATCTGTCGTGCTGCGGCACTTGCGGAAACCAAATTGAGAAGGGGAGAGGAGGTGATGGTGTTCCAGGAACCACATCAGACGAACGTTAACCATACGTTCAAAGAGTTTGCAGACACAACTTGTGAGAGCAATAGGGCGAAAGTCCTTAGGGGAAGTACCCAGAGACCCCGGTTTGCGAACAGGGAGGACAACGGCATCGAGCCAGTCCTCAGGGACTGACGACGACTCCCAGATCCGATTATACAGACTCAGTAAATACTGAGACGTGCTCGGAGGGAGATGGCGAAGCATCTCATAATGAATACCATCGGAGCCCGCCGCCGTAGAACCGCAGAGGGCCAGGGCAGAACGAAGTTCAGAGAGAGAGAAGGGATCATTATAGGGAAGCTGAAGATGAGTGCAGAAATCTAAAGGACGAGACTCAAGGACAGGTTTACGAAGAAGGAAAGATTGGGGAAGATGAAGACCAGAGCTAACAGAAGAAAAGTGGGAACCCAGTTCGGAAGCGACCTGCAACGGGTCCGCCACAAGAGTATCATGGAGGTGAAGGACCGGTGAAACATCGGGAACGAACTTACCCGCTATCTTGCGGATACGCTTCCAGATCTGGGCCAGAGGGGTTTCGGACGTAATTGTCGAGACATAAGATGCCCAACATTCACGTTTAGCCGTACGGATGGCCCTACGGGCCACCGCACTCGCTTTCCGAAAGAAAAGAAAAGAATCGGTCGTCTGCCTACGGCGGTGCTTCTTCCAGGCTGCACGCTTACAGCGGACAGCCCGAGCACAGTCCGCATTCCACCAGGGAACGCACTTCCGTGGACCCCGAGAGGAAGAGCGAGGAATAGAGCGGAGGGCAGCGTCGAAGACAGTGTCATGAAAAAGGAGGAGAGCGCGAGAGAGGGGCAGAAGGGAGAGGTCAGAGAGAGTAGCACTGAGGGAAAATAGGGTCCAGTCCGCCTTAGCAAACTGCCACCTAGGGAAAGAGAGGGAAGGGCGAAAAGAGAAAAAGGAAACAAGGATGGGGAAATGATCACTTCCATGGAGGTCATCAAGAACCTGCCATGTGAAATCTAAGTAAAGAGAAGAAGAGCAGAGAGAAAGATCAAGACAAGAAAGGGTGCGAGTTCGAGAGTCCAAATGAGTGGGCTCACCAGAATTCAGAAGAGACAGGGAAGAAGAGAGGAGAAACGGCTCAAGGAGGCGGCCCCGGGTATTCGTCAGAACGTCACCCCAAAGAGAATGACGACAATTGAAGTCACCCAGCAGGAGCACAGGCTCCGGCAAGGAGTCTAGGAGGTGTTTCAAATCAGGAAGAGAGAGCGGGACACTCGGGGGGAGATAAATGGAACAAACTGTGTACCATTTCCCCACAAAGATACGAGCAGCAGAACAATGGAGAGGCGAAGGAAAAAGTAAAGGAACAAAGGGAACATCAGCCCGAATCAAGAGAGCAGAAGAATTAGAAGCCCCAGCAATGGCTGGGGGGGGGGAGAGAAAGGAATAGCCACGAAAACGACCAGGACGAGCACCAAGCATCGGCTCCTGGAGACAGACACAAAGGGGCGAAAACCGCGAAACCAGAAGTTGGAGTTCGAGGAAATTGGCGTAATAACCTCGAACGTTCCATTGAAGAATGGACAACGACGAGAAGAGAAAGGACAAAAACAGAGAACAAGGAAGAAACAAAGGCGAAAGACCAACAGAGCACGTTAAAGAATATCAGGGTCGGGATCAGGGTCAGCAAAGTCAGGGTTAGGGGGCATGGGTAAACTGAGCAAAGACGGAGGGAAGGAAACGGGAGAACAGATCAGAGGTGGGCGGGCAGGGTCCGGAGGAGGAGGAGGAGGAGGAGGAGGAGGAGACAACGGAGAGGAGCAGTCAAGGACAGCAGCAGGAAGAGGGGGAGTAGAAAGAGAGGAGCGCACCCCAGCAAGAGCAGCAACCGAAAGGGAAGCAGGGGCCAAAGAAACCTCCATAGCAGGAACAGGGGGCGCAAGCACTGAAACGGGAGTGGAAGGAGCAACAGAGCCAGAAGGAGGAGCTGAGGAAGAAAGCGAAGCCTTCTTACCCGCCGGGGAAGAGGAAGGAGAGGAGCCAGGCTTACGCTTCTGACTTAAAGAGACCGGTGTCCCAGCAACTACGTACCGGGCAACGGATTCCAGTGTCTCAACAGGAGAAGCCGAACGAGAGCACACACGACGGCCGTTAGGAGAGCGATGGACATCCGCCCGCACCGACAGGCGGCGGGGAGAGCCGATAGATGGAGGAGGAGGATGGGAAGGAGGATCGGAGGGGGACGAGGAAGGAGACACAGAAGACACGACAGACCGGGTAGAAGGAAGGGGAACCCCAGACAGAGGACCAGGAGGAGGATCCTTCGGGAGAGAACCCAAAGGGACAGAGGAGGGGGCAGTGGGCGCATCAGGGTCCAAGGCCTGGAAACGGTTGTGAGTCTGAGGAAGGCGGGAAGGACGAGGAGAGGAAGAGCGCAACACGCGAGCATAAGAGATATTAGCATAAGGCGGGAGCCGGCGAACCTGGCGCCTCGCCTCAGGAAAAGATAAACGCTCCCGGTGCTTCAAGTTGAGGACGGCTGCCTCAAGCTTGTAATGGACACACGCACGGGAGAAGGTAGGATGGGCCTCACCGCAGTTGAGGCAACGAGCCTGGGGAGAAGCGCACTCCGACTTAGAGTGACCTTCGCCACCACACAAAGGACAGAGAGAGACAGTCCCGGAGCAGCGGAGGGCACCATGCCCAAACCTCCAGCACTTGTTGCAGAGCCGAGGAGAAGGAATGTACTCCTGGACAGAGCACCTGGCACCAGCAAGAATGACAGAGGGCGGAAGGGTCCTACCATCAAAGGTAATCTTCACAACCCGGAGGGGTTGACGGCGACTACCACGAGGGGGACGAGTAAACGTGTCCACCTGGAGAATAGAATGGCCCTGGGCAGCGAGGATATGTCGAATATCGTCGTGGCAGTCGCGTAGGTCCCGAACACCGGTCGCAACATGGGGCGGGAGCAAAATAGTGCCAACACTGGCATTCAACTGAACGTTCTTCGAGACCCGAACGGGGGTCTCGCCAAGGCAGGATAAGGCAGCCAAGCGGGAAGCAGCATCCTGAGAAGGAGCAGCAACGACACGCGTACCGAGACGAGTGGGGTTAAAAGTAATGGAGGCATCCACGGAATCAATGAGATGGCGATGAAGGGAGAAATCGTCAGGAGGCGCAGAATCAAGAGGGAGGAGATCAAAATATTTGGCCCACGAAGCGGGACCAAACAAGGCTTGATAGGTAGCAGAACTGGAAGGAATCGAGCGAGGGCGGCCGTGACGAGAACGGCGGTGAGAACCCCCAGAGAGAGAGGGGTTAAAAGGCGCAGTAGTTACAACTAGAGAAGGAGCCGCGCCAGGGGACGAGGTAGTCACCACTGGGGGCTTGGGGCTCGACCCAACCACAGAGGAGGGAGGGGAGCCAGGGGAAGGAGTCAGAGAGGCCAAAGGAGGAGCAAGGTCGGGGCCCAATGCAGCGGAGGCTACAGAGCCCGGTCTTCCAATACGGACCGACTCGGGGGCTTGGTCGCCCACCCCACGAGCCTGAAAAGGTAAGCCAGAAGCAGCCGAAACAGGGGTTATCATCCTGACGAAATTACGAATTCACTCACGAATGTGCCCCCACACCCACCATGGAGCCACAATTAGAGGCAGGACACCCAACAAGAAGCTATCGCCGATCTTGTCGGGGCCTCCTAGGGGTGCGTCGTGAGTATACGCCCCACAAACGCCACCTTAAGAAACCGACAGTCCGTCGAGATCGGGTTCAGTGACGAAGTGGGGATTGACAATAAAAGGTTCCCCTCGCTCTCGACGTCGGGTACTGCAGTTCTACGGGTGCAAGAGTATGCCTCCTCAAGCACCCGGGCGTCAAAGTAGAAGAAGTCCAAGGGAAGAACCAGAACGAGCAAAAGGTCGGCAGGAAACGGCAAGCAGATAGGAGAAGAGGGGGGAGAAAAACGAAACAGAAGGAAAAGGAAAAGATGCCCAGCAGAATTGGAGAGGACGGCAGCAGGAGCACAAGGCTAGAAAAGGACAGAGGACTGTCCCAAGGAGCATCACACTCCGGCAGCCGCCCACTAAGCCCCCAGACGGCGACAACGAGCTGAGCGGGGAGGGGGCTGACAGTGAAAACTAACTTTGCCTAATGAACTGTACAGCAATTTTAAGTGTTAATTTTAGTGTTGTGTTAGTATAAGTTACGTAAACTGTCAAGATTTTTAACTTCAAGATGTGTGGCATCAATCAAGAAGACGAACACCAACAAGGTAAGTTGAGGTTTCTAGTTGAATATTTAATAATTATATATGGCAAGGCAATTCAAATTATGTTGTTTGTAGTATAAAAATAGTTGGAAATGGTTAGTTTTGGACTCGTAAGTGAAAAAGTACCATTATCCGAAAAATGTGATAATCCGGCTGGGGGTCCTTCCCATATAGTCTGGATGATCGAGTGGAGACAGTATTAGGAACAGGATGGGGTCCAAGTACCGAGTCCTGTGGGACTCCACTGGTGACATCTCGCCACTCACCGTTACTCGCTGTTTCCTGTTGTTTAAGTATTCCCTTATCCACTGGAGCACCTTCCCTTTTACTCCTGCCTGTTGCTCCAACTTTTTTTAACACTTTGGCGTACCCCGCGCGCCACCCCTCAACTGTGCGATATGGGACCCAGGGTGTCACGGGAGCGTGCGTAAATTCTGAAAAGTGTATACTCTCTTCAACTTTGTCACCTTAATTCTCGTCCTACAAGATTAAATTTGGTGTCATTGTGTTCGCAATAGAATTCTCTACAGCACTAAATGCATATAAACTCCAAAAGCCCGGCTAATTACCCGCAGCAAACAGAGAAAGTGCGAACGAGTTACCCAGGAGCGTGCAAACGCGATAAAATGTTTTCACTATTTTCACTCTGGTCACCTCAATTTTCGTCCTAGGTCTTTCATTTTGGTCTCAATGGGTTCGCAATAGAATTCTCTAGAGGAACATTAGCATATAAAATAAAAAAACTGGTCACGCTCCAATCGCCGACGAGTTGAAGACGGGCCACGCCCAGGAAAATGCAGTCGGCCCACCCTTCTCTTTCCTGCCTAATTTTTGTTGCCTGGTCATAGAATTCTATTAAACCTGTGAAGCACGATTTACCATCCCTGAACCCATGTTGGTGGTGCATTACAAAGCTATTTCCCTCTAGGTGTTCTACGAGCCTTTTCCTCATGATCTTCTCCATCACCTTGCATGGTATACAAGTTAGGGAAACTGGCCTGTAGTTCAGTGCCTCTTGCCTGTCACCCTTCTTGTATATTGGGACTACATTAGCTGTCTTCCAACTTTCTGGTAAGTCTCCTGTTCCCAGTGACCTGTTATACACCATAGAGAGTGGCACACTTAGTGCTTCTGCACCTTCCTTTAGTACCCATGGTGAGTTTCTGTCAGACCCAACAGCCTTTGTCACATCCAGCTCCAGCAGACACCTTTTGACCTCATCACTGGTGAGGTCAAATTCCTCCAAGGTTGCTTGGTTTGCCTCCTCCTCATTTAGTGCAGGGGCTTCTCCTTGTTCTATTGTGAAGACCTCCTGGAATCTCTTGTTGAGTTCTTCACACACCTCCTTGTCATTCTGTCATTCTCTGTGTATGTTCTCCCTTTTCGCAGTTTCATCACTTGTTCCTTCACTGCCGTTTTCCTCCTGATATGGCTGTGGAGCATCTTTGGTTGGGTCTTGGCTTTACTCGCTATGTCATTTTCAAACTGTCTCTCTGCTTCCCTCCTCACTCTGAGGTACTCAATTCTGGCCCTCTGGTATCTCTCTGCTCTCCAGTGTTTTGTTATTTCTGTAGTTTCTCCATGTTCTTTTACTCAGTTGCTTCGCTACCTTGCATTCCTGATTGAACTATGGGTTTTTCTGTTTTTCGTTTTTCTCCTTTTGGACGGGGATAAACCTGTCTGCAGCTTCCTGGCACTTCTGGGTGACAAAATCCATCATGTCCTGCACATTCTTGTCTCTAAGTTCTGTTTCCCATGGTATTCCCCTGAGGAAGTTCCTCATCTCGTCATATTTTCCTCTTCGGTAATTTAGTCTTTTTCCCTCCGATCCCATCCTTTGATAGGTTATCCCTACCTCCACCAAGTACTCAAAAGTCAGTACACTGTGGTCACTCATTCCTATGGGGGCTTCAACTTTGACTTCCCTTATTTCTGACTCATTGAGGGAGAATATCAAGTCGAGTCTAGCTGGTTCATCATTGCCTCTCACTCTTGTGGGTTCCTTGGACATGCTGGCTCAGAAAGTTCCCTGTTGCCACTGCCAAGAGTTTAGCTCTCCACGTATCTGCACCACCATGTGGGTTCCCATTTTCCCAGTCTATCTTTCCATGGTTGAAATTGCCCATGATTAAGAGTCTTGAGCCATTCCTGCAGGCAACTGAAGCTGCTCTCTCTATTATATTAATGGTTGCCATGTTGTTCCTATCAAACTCCTGTCTAGGTCTTCTGTCATTTAGGGGAGGGTTATAAATGACTGCCACTATTATCTTAGGTCCACCCATTGTTATAGTTCCTGTTATGTAATCTCTGAATCCGTCACAGTCCAGAATTTCCATCTCATCAAAACTCCAGTCCTTCCTTATCAGCAGGGCCACTCCTCCACCTCCTCTCCCTTCCCTCTCTTTCCTTACTATATAGTAGTCCTTTGGAAACACAGCATCTGTTATGACTCCTGACAATTTTGTTTTCGTGAGTCCTATTACATCTGGGTTTTCTTCTTGCGCCCTTTCTGCCAGTTCACTTGCTTTATTGGTAATCCCATCAATGTTTTAGTACATTACCTTGAAGCTCACTTTCTTATATCCAATTTCACCCTCACTCCCCACAAGTGTAGGAAGTTGTTCCATGGTCATTGCTACTTGGGCAGACTCATCCTCCTGTGAGGTAGTTGCCAGGGGTTCATGGGGGAGGTGTAGTGGGGGATGGAGGGCTTCGGTCTTGCTCAGGCCTGCTTGGGGCAGGAAGAAGTCCAGGGGCTAGGAAAGCAGGGAATACTTTGGGTAAGGGGAGAGGGAGAATTTGGGTTTTATGATGGGCATTGTGCAGGGGAAAGGAAGGGTTTGTGCTGGGGGATAGGTGGGGCCCTATTGGGTGGTGGGCTGGGATGTTGCATTCCCCCCTGGGTGTGTGTGTGTGTGTGTGTGTGTGTACTCACCTAGTTGTGCTTGCGGGGGTTGAGCTCTGGCTCTTTGGTCCCGCCTCTCAACTGTCAATCAACAGGTGTACAGGTTCCTGAGCCTATTGGGCTCTATCATATCTACACTTGAAACTGTGTATGGAGTCAGCCTCCACCACATCACTTCCTAATGCATTCCATTTGTCAACCACTCTGACACTAAAAAAGTTCTTTCTAATATCTCTGTGGCTCATTTGGGCACTCAGTTTCCACCTGTGTCCCCTAGTGCGTGTGCCCCTTGTGTTAAACAGCCTGTCTTTATCAACCCTGTCAATTCCCTTGAGGATCTTGAATGTGGTGATCATGTCCCCCTAACTCTTCTGTCTTCCAACGAAGTGAGGTTTAATTCCCGTAGTCTCTCCTCGTAGCTCATACCTCTCAGCTCGGGTACTAGTCTGGTGGCAAACCTTTGAACCTTTTCCATTTTAGTCTTATGCTTGACTAGATATGGACTCCATGCTGGTGCCGCATACTCCAGGATTGGTCTGACATATGTGGTATATAATGTTCTGAAAGATTCCTTACACAAGTTACTAAAGGCCGTTCTTATGTTAGCCAACCTGGCATATGCTGCTGCTGTTATCCTCTTGATGTGAGCATCAGGGGACAGGTCTGGCGTGTTATCAACCCCCAGGTCTTTCTCTCTCTCGGACTCTTGAAGTATTTCATCTCCCAAGTGATACCTTGTATCTGGTCTCCTGCTTCCTACCCCTATCTTCATTACATTACATTTGCTTGGATTAAACTCTAACAGCCATTTGTTCGACCATTCCTGCAGCTTGTCCAGGTCTTCTTGAAGCCTCAAGCTGTCCTCCTCTGTCTTACTCCTTCTCATAATTTTGGCGTCGTCAGCAAACATTGAGAGGAATGAGTCTATACCCTCTGGGAGATCATTTACGTATATCAGAAACAGGATAGGTCCAAGTACAGAGCCCTGTGGGACTCCACTGGTGACTTCACGCCAGTCTGAGGTCTCACCCCTCACTGTAACTCTCTGCTTCCTATTGTTTAGGTACTCCCTTATCCACTGGAGTGCCCTACCAGTTACTCCTGCCTGTTTCTCTAGCTTATGCATCAACCTTTTATGGGGTACTGTGTCAAAGGCTTTCCGACAGTCCAAAAAAATGCAGTCCGCCCACCCTTCTCTTTCTTGTTTAATCTTTGTCACCTGATCGTAGAATTCTATCAATCCTGTAAGGCAAGATTTACCCTCCCTGAACCCATGTTGATGGGTTGTCACGAAGTCTCTTCTCTCCAGATGTGTTACTAGGTTTTTTCTCACAATCTTCTCCATCACCTTGCATGGTATACAAGTTAAGGACACTGGCCTGTAGTTCAGTGCCTCTTGTCTGTCACCCTTTTTGTATATTGGTACTACATTAGCAGTCTTCCATATTTCTGGTAGGTCCCCCATTTCCAGTGACCTACTATACACTATACTGTGTGTGTGTGTGTGTGTGTGTGTGTGTGTGTGTGTGTGTGTGTGTGTGTGTGTGTGTGTGTGTGTGTGTGTGTGTGTGTGTGTGTATGTATGTGTGTGCAAAAAAATAAATTGTTAGTAGTTAATAACAGTTGATTGACAGTTGAGAGGCAGGCCGAAAGAGCAGAGCTCAACCCCCGCAAGCACAACTAGGTGAATACATTTAACACTTAAATGGTTTCTCTCTTCTGCAAATTAAATGTATTAAATGAGAATATGTGAGAAGTCTTACATTCACTGGTATAATATTCCTGTAACACTAATAAGATCTTTTAAGTCAATTAGAGAAACTGGTAAGGGCTATTGAGTCTTTCCTATATGAGTTCTTAAGTGAGATTCTAAGTGATGTTTTCGTGTAAATTTTTTTAGGCACACTGAACACTGAAAAGGTTTCTCTCCTGTGTGGATTCTTGTGTGTTTATGGAGATCAATTTTTTGTGAAAATTTCTTTAAACATACTAAACAGTGAAAAGGCTTTTCTCCAGTATGAATTCTCATGTGCTTTTTTTTATTAGTGTAGTTCGAAAAACCTTTTAAGCACACTGAACATTGATATGGTTTTTCTCCTGTGTGAGTTCTTATGTGCTCTGTTAGATGAAGTTTCCTTGAAAAGTTTTTATGACACTTTGAACACTGATATGGTTTTTCTCCTGTATGAGTTCTCAAATGTTTTGCTAGATTACCTCTCTGTGAAAAGCATGCTAAGCAAACTGAACATTTAAATGGTTTTTCTCCAGTGTGAATTCTCATGTGTGTTACTAGTTGACTATTTCCGGAAAATGATTTTTGACATGCAAAACACTGGTAAGGTTTCTCTCCAGTGTGACATCTCATGTGTAATATCAAACTACATTTAAGTGAAAAGCTACTGGCACACACTGAACACTTAAATGGCTTTTCTCCTGTATGAACTTTTGAGTGTTGACGTAGCTGACTTTTTTGTGCAAATTTTTTCATGCACACTGAACACTGATATGGTTTCTCTCCTGTATGAGTTCTCATGTGTTTAACTAGATTTGTCTTTTGTGGAAAGAATTTTTGACAAAGAAAACACTGATATGGTTTCTGGCCTGTATGAGTTCTTTCATGTATTATAAGCGTAGATTTAACTGGAAATTTTTTAAGACACACTGAACACTGATATGGCTTCTCACCTGTATGAGTTCTCATATGGGCGACTAAGCTACCTTTAAACGAAAATTCTTTTATACACTGCGAACACTGATATGGCTTTTCTCCCGAATGAACTTTTGAGTGTTGAAGTAGATTACATTTTTGGGTAAAGTTTTTCATGCACACTGAACACTGATATAGTTTCTCTCCTGTATGAATTTGTGAATGTTTATGAAGATCACCTTTTTGTGTAAATGCCTTTAAACACTCTAAACAGTGATAGGGTTTTTCTCCGGTATGAGTTCTCATGTGCTTTACTAGACCACATTTTTGTGAAAACCCTTTTGAACATTCTGAACACTCATATGGTTTCTCTCCTGTATGGGATCTCATATGTATTATAAGATAATATTTTTGTGCAAAGTCTTTAGGACACAGTGAACACTTGTATGGTTTTTCTCCTGTGTGAATTCTCATGTGAGTTACCAAAGAAGGCCTTTGTGAAAAGTTTTTCAGACACACTGCACACTGATATGGCTTCTCTCCTGTGTGAGTTCTCATATGCAATACTAAACTACGGTTTTCCTTAAAATATTTTGAACACACAGAGCATTCATAAAGTTTCTTTTCTGTACGAGTTTTCATGTTTATTGCTACATGAATATTATCTAAATAATCTTATAAACAATGGAAATTGAAAAGATTTCTCACGTGTGTGTTCTCTCACACAAATTCATTCTCTCTTTCTCACAAAGTATTTCGACACAAGATTAGATTTTGAGTGAAATTTCACGTAAACACTAATTGTTTACATTGTTTTACTTGTCTTGTATTTTGTAAAATACCAGTAGAATTTTAGACAAAGTGAACACAGTATTTTATTGAGCTTCTCACAATTAACTCTATTATTTTTTCAAATTTGTTAAAAATACAATCACTGCTTTAGTTTCTTGTTACTTTAATGGTGTTCCACATATATATGAGCAATCATTAGCACTGCTTTGGTGAACACTGATGTGGCCATTGGTCATAGACTGGACAGTGGGGATGGCGAGCCCTGGAGATTTCTCAACTGAAACTTCAAGATGTGTCAGATATACAATGCAGGAAAATTTGGTAAAAATCTTCTAATATTATAAGGAGAAATACTACAACTGCTGTAATTTAAAATAACATTTGAGTAATAAGGTCATGTAAGAATGTTAATAATAGAATTAAGGAGTACAAAGTGGAGAAATTGTTTAAATTAGGGGAAATTAGATAGCTAATTTAACGTTAGTAATTATAAAAATAAAGTACTAATCCAATATGATTACATAACACTGTCTATGTTACAGAATATTCATGAGTTCCAAAATATTCAAGGATGATAAAACAATGGCAGAAAGACATAATAATTTATAATAATTCATTGTGTTCGGGGACAGGCAGCCAGAGTGTATTGATTACACGTTAGTCTTATATCGAGTTCTCCCCCCCCCCCACCCCCAAGGCTGAATTACTGAGTCGGCCCAGGATGCAACCCCACAACAAGCTGGCAAACTCCTGAGTACCTGCTTACTGCTAAGCAAACAGAGGCATAGGCATAGGTGAATAAGTGAATATGTGATAGGAAATGCGCCCAACCATTTCTGTCCCGCCCGGGATAAGAAGAATGGTGTGAAATGAGGCAGATTCGCCAGTATTTTATTGAGGGACAACTGACTCAAAGAAAATGTGAGAAAGCAAGATTTCTTTTCATTCTGAAAATCAGGACATTCTATAAGGAGGAAAGTGACTGTCAGCAAAACAATATACAGTAGTTCTGACAGAAATGCATTTGGTCTCTGTTCTATTACATGTTAAATGGTCACGAGTTAATTTTGTGTGGTCAATTACTTAACATAGCCAGATCTATTTCTAGCCATTCTGGTGAAAGGAAATAAACCAAGAAAAGATATCACTTCTGAAAGTGTGTAATTTGTTATTCATCTTAGCTAGCTATCGATCTCTCCAAAGGTTGTGGATCATGTTTTGAACCATGATAGAAATCCTAGAAAGAAATTCGAACAAAATAATTTCAGAGAATATATGTGAGAGCAGTTAGGATCATACAACTTTCCAAAGTAATTTGTGATAGTATGTGGTGACATAAGTGGGTCAAGGTTGACCCGTATGCCCATCTATAACTCTTTTTAAGTGCGCACAGTGATTAGGGTTACTAAATCTAGTGCAAGATTGAAAATTTCCACTTGGTAAACGAGGCATCCATAGTTAGAGAATTTATTTTCATGACATCAGTTGTGCGAGTGCACAATGAGATGTAAATCAGCGTGGAACCTCCAGAGGGCACATTCATCAGTGCACTGTCTTGAATTCTTTGGTCAGGGACCTAGGACCTAGTTAGGTCTACCATATGGATAGCCCTCTGGCTGGACAGGCCAATGGTACTGTAGTGCAAGGGTCAGCGTTGCTGTTGTTGTGGGAGGGTTGATGGCTGGGAAGTTATAGTGTTTCCGAGATATAGATGTGATAAGCAAGCAATGATGATTAAACCATTATCAAGTCGATTGTGATTGTACAAGCAATATCACAGGAATATCAAGCAACATGTACAAGGAGCACATGAAGACCAAAACAAATTTGACCAAAACAAATTTGGCCAAAGGCATGAGTAAGGATAAAACAGACGAGATTAATTTTTATGGTTTTCATGAAAATACTAGCAGGAGTCGTTTTCACAACAGGTTGGCAAAAATAGAAATCATTGTAAAGTATCATGCAGATAGAAGTGGCAGTAATTAAAGGTAGAGAAAGTTCTGGTTCTGGCAGGTCAAATAAGGGAATTATGAATGGATAAGGAACACTTAGAAACTAGAGGAAAATCCTGGAGGAGGAAAATAAAGTATTAAAAATAGCTCTTGGAAGTTAAATCAAATCCAGATGTTAGTGAGTACAATATGTTAGATTAGGCAACAAGAAAAAAAACTTGGATCAGAAAAGCTAGAGAAGGTTGTACAAGATACAGGAAGGTGCAAGGATATGCAGCTAACCCATGCATATGTGGCCAGAGAGAAAGATATATTAGAAGCTGTTAAGGAAGTGACCTTAACCCTTAGAACGAGCAATACATATATAGATGATTTGAGTAACATTACCGATACTGTGGAATACATTAATGGCTGTTTTTGTGTCTAGAGCTATAATTTAAACTCCCCCCATTGGGATAGGGGTAGTCATCGGCGAACCGCATTTGACCATAAACAAACGCCACCTGGGAAAAAAATCCAGCGTAGGCAGCCATTGTGTACAGGCCTCAGTTACCCGGCGGACACCATGGCGAGCGCATCACATTCCACTGACCGACCCCGCTCAATGAAGGGTCAGATTGCATATTGCATACATATGCATTGCGACCTCTGACTGCAACCCGTTCTTGCACTTTCTTATAGTCAATATTGGCTTATTAAATAAGTGCATATGTGACATACTAATTTATTGTGAATATTTTAGTTTACCTTGAAAAGCTTTATAGAAAACACCAACCTTACCTAACCTTCTTAGTATCTTAAGAGAAGCATCTTATTGCTTCATAATTACAATTATTACTTAACCTATACCTATAATAGGTTAAGTAATAATTGTAATTAAGAAGCAATAAGATGCTTCTCTTAAGATACTAAGAAGGTTAGGTAAGGTCGGTGTTTTCTATAAAGCTTTTCAAGGTAAACTAAAACATTCACAATAAATTAGTATGTCACATATGCACTTATTTAATAAGCCAATATTGACTATAAGAAAGTGCGAGAACGAGTTGCTGACTGAGGATGAAATTAATAAGAATTTGTTCCCGGATGGTGATGAATCTGATATTAATGACTGACATTGATCATGACTATAAACAGCCCTCAGATGTGGATACGACCGACGATGAGTGTGAACATGTTGGTTCCACAAGGGCTAGGCCTAGCATCTCGACCATGCCTCCTCGCCCCTCACTCGACCCCACTTCGTGCCAGACCACACAGTTCATGTGCTACCTTACAAGATATTGATGTTTTGGTCGATGAGTCTGAGGAAGGCGAATCATTTTCCAGTTTTAGTGACTTAGAATCGGAAAATAGTTTCAGTGCCGCTAGTGCCAGTGGAGTGTGTGGTGTTGCCAAGCGACATTTTGTCACGTCAGCAGCATCTGGCCCTGCCATGCAGCACCGCATGGCACCACATAGGGGACACTGATGAACAAAGACCCTCAACATCAAGTAATTTTCCGTCACCGTCCCTGCCCGCCCCTACTGTTGCTAGACCTGCTTCAGCTCCGGGTCCACAGTTTCCTCGCAGTGGTGTCGCTACTGCCTCTCGAAAGACACCAGGTGTTTTTATGTGGAGTGATGGGACAGATTTTGTTCCACAAATTCCTGTTTTTGATAATTCAGATGTTGGGATTACAGACCTTTTCCCTGATACAGGTCCCGATATGTGTGAAATGGACTACTTTACCACATATTTTGATGAGCCGCTCATGGAATTTATTGTTCAGGAAACGAACAAATATGCGGCTGATCTCAATAATGAGGAAGAGTTATCAGATTTTTCACGTTTACAGTGATGGAAAGATAGGACTTTAGGTGAAATGTGTGTGTTTTTGGCACTGTGTATGTTGATAAAACATTGTGTCAAACACGTTCCTGAAGATTGCATACACCAAAATAGATGGAGTGAGATCAAAGATACTAGAGTTAAGTGATGTAATACAGCTGCAGACACCAGACATTGTTGCACTCACGGAGACAAAACTTGAAGATGTTATTTTAAATGAGGTCATATTCCCAAGGGGCTACACAATTTGGAGACAGGACAGAAAAATTAGACAAGGCGGTGGCGTTGCTGTGCTGGTGAAAGAACACCTAAAGGTGAAGGAAATAATGACTACCAATCCACAAGAAGTTGACATAATAGCACTAGAGATCTGCCATGAGGATGATAAACTAATGATCATAAATGCATATAATCCACCGCCAAGCAGCACATGGTCAAAGGAGGAGCTAGATAGTAAACGAGAAGGTCTTATAACAATAATGAGAGAGATTATAGCGAGAGCGGATAACGATAGATCACGACTGTTGATAGTCGGCGACTTCAACTTGAAATCCATAGACTGGGAAGCATATGAAGCTAAAACATAAGATTTTTGGACCTGTAGATTTGTAGACCTCATCCTGGAAACATTCTTGTATCAACATGTTAAACAAGCTACGAGGATGAGGGAAGGGGACGTTCCCTCCATGCTAGATTTGATATTTACCAGGAAGGAGGAAGAAATATTTGACATTCAGTACCTTCCTCCTTTGGGCAAAAGTGACCATGTCTTTTTGGGAATGAAGTATGCAATGCGTTATAATCTGGAAGAAAATAAAGAGGTTGAAGCAGTTGAAAAACCTGACTTCAGGAGAGGACATTATGGCAACCTTAGAATTTTTTTAGTGAGTATAATTGGACAGACTTGTTGCTAGGCAAGGAAGTGAATGAGATGTATGTCAAGTTTTGCGAAATATATGATAAAGGCACAAAAAAATTTATACCAAAATAGAGATGCAGAACTAGGAAACAGGATTGGTTCAATAGAAATTGCGAGAGGGCCAGAGACGAAAAGACACAAAAATGGAATCAATACAGGAAGAGGCCAAACCCCCAAACATACCAGCGATACAAAGATGCGAGAAACAACTACACGGCAGTGAGGAGAGAGGCAGAACGAAATTTTGAAAAAGGGATTGCAGACAAATGTAAAACAGAACCAGGGCTATTCTATAAATTCATAAACAACAAATTGCAGGTAAAGGATAATATTCAGAGGTTGAAAATGGGAATTAGATTCACAGAAAATGAAAAGGAAATGTGTGAAACACTAAACGAAAAGTTCCAAAGTGTGTTTGTACAAAATAAAATCTTTAGAGAACCAGTCACAATAAGAATTCCCAACAACAACATAGAGCACATAGAGGTGTCCAGAGACGAAGTGGAAAAAATGCTCAAGGAGCTAAATAAGAACAAAGCAGTTGGTCCAGATGGAGTTTCACCATGGGTTCTGAGAGAATGTGCACCTGAGCTCAGCATTCCTCTTCAACTGATTTTTCAGGCATCCCTGTATACAGGAGTTGTAGCTGATGTGTGGAAAAAGGCTAACATAGTTCCAATCTACAAAAGTGGAAGCAGGGAAGACCCCCTTAATTATAGACTGGTATCATTGACAAGTGTAATAGTCAAAATATTGGGAAAAATAATTAAAACTAAATGGGTAGAACACCTGGAGAGATATGATATAATATCAGACAGACAGTATGTTTTTCAATCTGGAAGATCCTGTGTATCGAATTTACTCAGTTTCTATGATCGAGCAACAGAGATATTACAGGAAAGAGATGGTTGGGTTGACTGCATCTATCTGGACCTAAAAAAGGCTTTCGACAGAGTTCCACATAAGAGGTTGTTCTGGAAACTGGAAAATATTGGAGGCGTGACAGGTACGTTTCTAACATGGCTGAAAAATTTTCTGACTGATAGAAAAATGAGGGCTGTGATCAGAGGCAATGTATCGGACTGGAGAAGTGTCACAAGTGGAGTACCACAGGGTTCAGTTCTTGCACCAGTGATGTTTATTGTCTACATAAATGATCTACCAGTTGGTATACAGAATTATATGAACATGTTTGCTGATGATGCTAAGATAATAGGAAGGATAAGAAACTTAGATGATTGTCATGCCCTTCAAGAAGACCTGGACAAAATAAGTACATGGAGCGCCACTTGGCAAATGGAATTTAATGTTAATAAATGCCATGTTATGGAATGTGGAACAGGAGAACATAGACCCCACACAACCTATATATTATGTGAGAAATCTTTAAAGAATTCTGATGAAGAAAGAGATCTAGGGGTGGTTCTAGATAGAAAACTATCACCTGAGGACCACATAAAGAATATTGTGCGAGTAGCCTATGCCACGCTTTCTAACTTCAGAATTGCTTTTAAATACATGGATGGCGATATACTAAAGAAATTGTTCACGACTTTTGTTAGGCCAAAGCTAGAATATGCAGCAGTTGTGTGGTGCCCATATCTTAATAAGCACATCAACAAACTGGAAAAGATGCAAAGACATGCTACTAAGTGGCTCCCAGAACTGAAGGGCAAGAGCTACGAGGAGAGGTTAGAGGCATTAAATATGCCAAAACTAGAAGACAAGAAAAAGAGGTGATATGATCACTACATACAAAATAGTAACAGGAATTGATAAAATCGATAGGGAAGATTTCTTGAGACCTGGAACGTTAAGAACAAGAGGTCATAGATATAAACTAGCTAAACACAGATGCCGAAGAAATATAAGAAAATTCACTTTTGCAAACAGAGTGGTAGACGGTTGGAACAAGTTAGGGGAGAAGGTGGTGGAGGCCAAAACCGTCAGTAGTTTCAAAGCGTTATATGACAAAGAGTGCTGGGAAGACGGGACACCACGAGCGTAGCTCTCATCCTGTAACTACACTTAGGTAATTACACTTAGGTAATTACATGTGGAGGGGAGATGGGAAGGCTGGCGTGAAGTGGGGGAGGGGAGGGGGGGGGGGGGTTGACCAGGCAGATCACACGTGTCGTCTGTCTCTGTTCCAGTCTCGCCACTTACCCACCTGTTCACCCACTTCCCTGCCTACCCACCTGCCTGCACACCCTCATACCCACCTGCCAATCCATCCACCCACCTGTTCACCCACTTCCCTACCCACCCACCTGTTCACCCACTTCCCTGCCCACCCACCTGCTTATCCACTTCCCTGCCCACCCACCTGTTTACCCACCTGGCTGTACACCCATTTACCCACCTGTTCACCCACCCACCTATTTACCCACTTCCCTGCCCACCCACCTGTTTACCCACCTGCCTGCACGCCCACTTACCCACCTGTCAAGCCATCCACCCACCTGTTCACCCACTTACCTGCACACCCACCTGCCTGCTTTACCCACCCACCCACCTGTTCACCCACTTCCCTGCCCACCCACCTGTTTACCCACATGCCTGCACGCCCACTTACCCACCTGTTTACCCACATGCCTGCACGCCCACTTACCCACCTGTCAATGCACCCACCCACCTGCCTGCCTGCCCACCCACCCACTTGCCTACCCACCCACCCACCTGCCTGCCCACCCACTTTCCCTGCCCACCTACCAGCTAGGCAGCTATATATAACCACCCATGCACCAGCCCCACACACTAATTAGTGTGTCAATTCAAATCATGCGTGTGGTATAAAAATTGTCAGAAATGGTCCCTTTTGGACTCAGAGGTGAAAAAGTACTATTATCCGGAACATGTGATAATCCGGCTGGGGGTCCTTCCCATATAGTCCGGATAGTCGAGTGGAGACAGTATATGTATTTTAAAAATTACGGAGCTCCCACCCCGTACAGACTGAACGACAGAGCAACTCTCTCTCAGATCAATGTTTATTTCATGTAAATTCGTTAATAAACACAAATGTTTTATATGTCTTAACCCTCAAAACGCGCATATCATATATAAATGATATCAGTGACAAAACCGAAACCGCGCACATCATTTATATATGATTTCGTGTCTAGCGCTATAATTTAAACTCCCCGTCTGGGATAGGGGCAGCTATAGTACAGCCACGACCGATAGTTGCCAGATGCCACCTAGAAAAAAAATCCAGGCCAACATTCTTGGGTGTGAGAGCGTCAGTATTGAGCAAGCCACCAAGGCTGGCGCACGCAGCACGAGCTCACAGCACCGCTGTTCAGCTTGTGACCACAGCATCGCCTACAAATACCATAATATATATGATACTGCTATTATTTAGCAGTGAGAGTATTACTGAAGCCCCCTGACTGTGATAAAACTGACCAGGATTCTGATAAGAGCAGGATTGTGGTGATATTTAGTGCTGTGCTCCATGGTGGGAGCCGTAAGGCTGTGCGAAGGAGGGTTGTGGCGTCGTCTTCTGACTGTGTGTGGCCACCATTTATTGACTGCACTCACCATACCAGCTTAGTGGTTCGATATGGTGAACACAAATGTAGATACTTATATATAACGTGTGTATATAGGGTATAAACAGCAAGAGGAGTAGGTTGGGAGCCGCCATTTTGGTGAGGGCGGTGGCTTCGTCTGCACGACTTATCATGTTGTTTACTGGTGACCACAATAGTCTTTGGGCACCATACCAGTTTATTTGTTCAGGTATGGTGAATAAAACAGGTAGATATTTATATATAATATGTGTATATAGCGTAATAACACCACAAACAGTATTGTTGAAGGACAAATATTAGTGCGTCTGGCCTTGAGGGCGGCCGCCGATCAGCTGACTGTGTGAGTAGCTACGTCTTTGTGGCCTTTACTCACCATACAAGCTTAGATGTACAGTTATGGTGAACAAAACATGTAAATACGTATATATAACATCTGTGTATAGTGAATAAATACAGAAAGAGTATTGTAGGAGGTGAATGAGGTGATGTTGAGGGAGGGAGTGGCAGTGAGTGGCTCGCTGGTGTTTGGCGGTCACTCCTCGTTGCTTTTTGACTCACAAGACCAACTTAGTAGTTCGTTATGGTGTACAAAACATGCAAATACTTATATATAACCTGTGTCTATAGTGTAACAACAGCAAAACTATTTGTTTATTGTTTTATGAACATAATAATTGAATCACTAATATGCACACCATAATTTTGAGTACAGCGATGGTTCACACATTTTATAATATAAATATACCACAATTCACTGTATGGAATAATATTACTGCAAAAAAACTAAGAAAAAATCAATCAGAGACATTGAAATAATTAGGTAATAATATATTTGTGGCAACTGCCGTCTGACAGCTCGGGCGGAGTAGACCTCATCTGGCAAAGGCTCTGCCAACGCCCCTTTTTTGCCACACTTCCCTACCCTATTGCGGCTAAAATATGCCACCTACGATTTTTTTGTTATTTTTTCCGTGATCAGGGAACAAAAATGAACACTTCTATAAGACGAAAGAATTTTTTGGAATTTTTTTTTTTGTTGCGCCTGTGGGTGTGAATGCCATTTGGGCCCCTAGCGGTTTGAGGGTTAAGCAAGATAGAAATAAGAGCTTCATTTTAAATACATTACAATAGTCATATTTATAGCTCAAGTGAAGATACATATGTTTTTATAGTGGCGTTCAGTAGCTTGTCGGGCATGGAGTGCAGACGCCTACGCACTTGCTGATATATTGTATAATTAACAAAGATACGCTAATAAAGACTAAAATCTTATATGCCTCCCGAAAGACCGAGATATGAACATTATTATGATTGCACCAAATGAAATATATCATGTTCGAGAACAAAGATATATCAATTTTAAATTATGTTTCGACTCTTGCTCGGGCGAGAGAGATGGGGCGACTCTCGCCCCATCTATTGGAGATTCTGTCCACTAAAGACCCAAAGCTACTCAAACCCTCCTAGCATTACTTAAGTAATGAAGTAATATGGTATATTTACTCAGTATAATGTAGGTGCTGAATGCAGAACATGAGAAAACATATATTTACTCCAAACTAATATAATTTCATTATAAAATAAGTAAATAAGTAGCATCAAAGGAAGTCGACGGTCCAAGGGTCAATGTTGTGGAGCGACTTATCCAAGATATATTGTTATTTGGAAAGTGTTTGTTGGCATATCCAGTTGTCGCACTTCTCTGCACAAATTATCACAAATTTAATTATAATGTTAACAAGTAGAATACGTATTTTTAATAAAATCTAACATAACTACCCAGAAAACATTTAACATTTATTAAAAAATATATGTTTGGAAGTTAAATCAACTTCATAGGACAATATAGTTTAGTTATATATACTCGTTATTTGTTGACATGCGTTCGCTACTTAAACTACCATGTACTGTACTTATGTAAAATCTTCCATGTCTCTTCGCTCATCTCACCGGACCCTACAGGCTCTGTGATATATTGTTTAATTAATTGAGATTCACAAATAAAGCTTATAATTGTATATGTTATCAAAAAGGCAGAGCTTAGTTTAGTTCATTTATTAAGCACCCCGTACCCATCCTATGGGCGATAGTGGAGTGTTACAGGGGCACATAATGGGCTCAGGGATTGAGCCCCACAATTCATATAGCCAAGCAAGTTATAATCTTGATAAGCTAGTTACAAAAGTCAATGCACATTGTCACATCAACAATGGGCTCGAGACCGACCACAAGTACAGTTTATAATTTAAGCAACTGACATATATGGAGGGCTAGTGTCACAATTGATATGTTTATCCTACACATAACCCCCTCTCCCCCATCCAATGGGCAGCGGTGGATAGGTTACAATCAAGTCGTTTTTTTGTTTTGTTCAGAGATTAGATCTTATTGGGTGAGGAAAGATATTCATATTTTAAAGAAGGCTTCTTGGCTGATGCTCTCCATTGATGGAAAATATACAACCTTTTGAAAATCAATGTAGTTTGATCTAGATATTGTAATTAACAAAAGTATTTATGTCATCAGAAAGGTAGAAATATAGGCTACATTTAAAATCCTTTGTCATAAATATAGCTGAAGTGAAAACGAAGATATTTGCATTTTGATAGTTACTTGATGGCTAGCTCTGAGAGTGTGAAGCCCTGCACACCAGCCAATAAATTGTATAATTAGTTTCCATATATTTTAATTAATCTTAAAAATCTATATGTCAGAAGAAAGGAAGATGTAGCCGTTAATGTGACATTTAAAAATATATATCTCTTAAGTTAAATAAATAATACCACCTTATCGCCAGTGTCCGGACACATGAAAATTACCTAGGTATCAGTATCCAGCCAGGCGAAGATCACAGGCTGCACAATACTGATAAATTATGTAATGCACTACTTGTGGTCGATCTCGAACCCATTTATGATGTGACAACTTATAGTGAATTTTGTAACTAGCTCATCAAGATTGTAACTTGCTTAGCTAAATGAATTGTGGGGTTTGGTCCATTCATTTTCTTTCTTTATTATGCACCCCATAATACCCATCCCGTGGGCGGTGGTGTAAAGGATTACAGAGGCACATAATCGGTTCAGGAACTGAACCCTCTAGTTCGTTTAGCTAAGCAAATAACAATCTTTTGACGCTAGTTACAAAATTATTAATGTACACATACTTATGCATACATGTACATATACATACGTACACATATATACATACACATACATATTTAATCACCCACACAAATACACACATCAGTAATCTTTTGTGTCACAAGTAATTCAACAAGAGGCTCACAACAGTCACTATAAAAGGCACTTTACATCTATGAGGAGTCGCACAGTTACTAGTCTTGCTCCACACCCACCCAACTTGGCGGCAGCTTTACAGTCATGTGCTCCACACCCACCCAACTGGGCGGCAGCTTTACAGTCATTCGCTGCATACTTACCCAACTGGGCGGCAGCTTTACAGTCATGTGCTGCACACATACCCAACTGGGCGGCAGCTTTACAGTCATGTGCTCCACACCCACCCAACTGGGCGGCAGCTTTACAGTTATTTGCTGCATATTTACCCAACTGGGCAGGAGATTTACAGTCATTTGCTGCATACTTACCCAACTGGGCAGCAGCTTTACAGTCATGTGCTCCACACCCACCCAACTGGGCGGCAGCTTTACAGTCATGTGCATGCATTACCTACAGTAAGCAAATTTTGGATACTTCGCTAAGATTTCGGGCAGCACATCATTATGAATGAAGTACTTATACACATTTCATGGACACTATTGATGTTGTTATCTTTAAATTCCGCAATTTTTTCACATTCCATTATATAATGACGCAAAGTATGCGAATAGTTATGCTGACAGAGTTTACATTTAGTCAAATCTACATCATCAGATGTTACAAATTCCCAGAGGTACTTGTAGCTGAGCCTAAACCTAGCAGTGGTAACATCTAGAAGTCTGCTAACATTATTGGATGACCCATAGACGTGCGATTCATCAAAGTTTACACAATATTGTGAAATTGAGAGTCAGTGTAGTAACATAAATTGGTAAATCATAAATATTGTAAGATAACACTTTCGCGCTCTCGGCGCTCAAAAAAAATCAATACCCCAGATGCTTTCGGCACTTCGCACGCCTACGCGGTAAGACCGAAAAAGTGTACACTCTTTTGACTGTCCTGACAATAATTGAAGGCGCACATATTTAAATTTGGTATCACTGTGTTCGCAATGAAATTGTCTATAAGAGCATACCTATAAAATGCCGCCCAAGCATAAGGAGTATCAACACCAAATAAAAAACTATGCAGATCACTCGCCGAGAGCGCCAAACAGCAACAAAATGTTTCCACTCTCTTAATGGTTGCAAAGCCTACAGTTGTCCTACATCGCTAATTTTGGTATCATTGGAATCGCAATAAAATTCTCTACACGGACATATGCATATGAATGTTTAATATAGGTAATTGCCCACCCGCAAGAGTGTGTGAAGTGGAGAGTAGTTAGCCGCGAGCGCACTGGCGAAAACACAGGGGGGAAATCATGCTTGGAAAGTTTATACATTTATACGTTTCCTGACCCTACTTTTCTATGTACGTATTTCTTTTTTATACCAATGTGTTCGCAATAAAATTTTCTATAAGATGAAATGTATAACATTTGTACAAAGCATGTGTAAGAGAAGCGCCAAATATAGAACCACGTCTCTCAGTATGCGTTCGCGGCAGAAACGAACGCATTCTTTTCGTTCGTTTGATGTTTGTCATGTTTATACTTGTTGAAACATTTTATAATTTGTATGACAGTGATCGCAGTAAAATTCCCTACACAGACTTATACATAACACATACAAATATTTCCCACGTGTTGGATATATCAACGGCTAAAGGGAACCCACTACCACACGGCCGCCACACCCAGAGCCACACCCGCCACACCCCCAAACATACTTTGTGTTTTTTTTTTTTTTTTACTCATAGAAGTTTATGTGATATAATATTCATTCTGGTACCAAAAAATTCGCAAATAAATTCTCTACAAAACGTATATAATATAACTTCTTATAGATGATAAAAAATTCCAAATAGGTGTACTTACCCTGTCTATGTTGATTGAAGATCAACAGTTGAGCATTTTTTCTTCACTCCATCTTCAGGCTTCTGATCCTGAAGTTGCTCATCTGATGTTTCTTAGATGGAGTGAAGCTGTTGCCGGTGGTTATTTTTTCTCCACCCAAAATATCTTTCTTCGGTGGTACCTTGTGTAGCAAGGCGCAGCGCACAGTGCCACATCACAAGTTTTACATCCATATATCACGTCCCTCCTTTTGCCAGACTTGAAACAAACACGGCATCTTCTTTTTTTAGCCAAGTGCACGAGTTCATGCGTCAACTTGTAGTTGAGACGTTGTTCTGAATCTATAATTCTTGTATTTCTTGGATGCACTGGAGGAATATTGTCTTCTACAGGAACCACCAAACTTGTAGTAGAATCTTCTATGAAATCAGAAACATCAAGTGGTTCTATGTCCTCAATGTCCATTTCAGAATTTGTGGTTGATGAGTGGGCTTGAGGTGTTGAGGTGACAACCCGTTCTCGCAAATTTAGTAAGTCAATATTGACTTATTAAATATGTGCATAGGTGACATAATTAACATAATAGTTTCCCTTGAAAAGCTTCATAGAAAACACCGACCTAACCTAACCTACTTAGTATGTTAAGATAAGCATCTTATTGCTTCGTAATTACAATTATTACCTAACCTATACCTATAATAGGTTAAGTAACAATTGTAATTACGAAGCTATAAGATGCTTATTTTAACATACTAAGTAGGTTAGGCAAGGTCGGTGTTTTCTATGAAGCTTTTCAAGGGAAACTATTATGTTTAGTATGTCACCTATGCACGCAACTAATAAGTCAATATTGACTTATTAAATTTGCGAGAACGGGTTGGAGGTGAACAGAGGACGCCTCGCACCAGATGGCCCGGGTGTTGAAACTGCCGCGTCAGCAGGAGAAGCTGCGCTGGCATCTATGTCGGGAACATGTGGTATGCTTGTTGTTGTTGGCCATTCCTCGCTGTTCCATGCCAATAAGACTGAGTCATAAGGCTAAGGCCAATCTGAGAGTATCCCCATCCATTTCGGTTAAAAAATGGAATTTATAGAAATATTTTTTCGATGGACGAGAAAAGTAGGCTGTTATGCGGAATCGTAAGAAAAAACAGTGACGAGTTATCTCTAATCTAAAGCGCGAAAGTGTTAAGAATCTGATGCATGTGTGTGTGTTGGGGGGGGGGGGGTTATACCCTTGGTAAGCGAAAGTGAAAAGTAACCTTAGATGTTCTGCGGTCAATGTGGGGGGCGAGGGAGGTCCAGCATCTGGGCATAGTACCACCAGCCTCCACAACACTCCATCAGCCTCCAGTTGATGCTTGTAGATGCCTCATCTAACCTCACCTATGTCACACATTAACCTACAGTTCCTGTGATATTTAAACTCCTCATCACAGTGGCGTCTCACCAATATAAACTGTATTGGATTTTGTCCCGAAATAGCTATATGCTGACTGGATGTGTATGTATGTATGTATGAATGTATGTATGTATATACGCATGTTTGTATGTATGTATGTATTCCCAATCACGTTAAAGACTCCCCCTCTATCATCCAATTAAAGAGAAAAACAACTATGTACTAAATAATCAACTCCTTGTAACTTTAATTATGCTGACCTTCCTATCTGTATTCAGACTGAGCCTACCATCATTAGAGGTGATTATAACGCTAGGCATAGGAATATTGGTAATTCACAGTTCAGTAATCGTAACGGCAACCAACTGTTGTCACTATTAGGTAGTCATGATGATGCACAGATTGTGGGTGACCTTGAACCGACACATGTCTACAGGGGGGGGGGGGGGTATTCTTGATCTATGTCTCGGTTTCAACGTCGCCCACACCGTCTGTGCCACGTCAATAGTGCCAGATATGGCGTCTGATCATCTGGCCATATTAGCCACTGTAAACATTGGCAGCTCTATCCTCCCTGGTGGAGTGTTCAAGTGGAAGAGGCTGGCTGTGCCCATCGACCAACGAGACAATTTTGTTGTTCATGTGTCAGAATGGTGCAGTTCATCTGAGCCTTCATCAGTTGAAAATTTTAACAATGAGCTCACAGATACTATCAACCAGTTTATAGAACCACTTGATCCATCGTCCAGGCCACGTAACCCAAATTACACTGGTCATAGCACTTATGCTTATTACAATGATTCTAAATTGCATGCACTAAAACGCACTGCCAGAATAATTGGACTGGCTTATAGAAGGACCCGCACTGCTGAAATGCTTCGGCTCTTTCAAGCAGCTCTGGCTAAGGCCAGGGAACGTATGGTGGAGCTAAGGCAGACAGACTGGGAAACTTTTGTCCGTGGTCTCAATTCTCACACGCCACTAAGTCGGGCATGGAAGGATATCAACAAGATCAAAGGGAAAAATGCTGCAGAGATCTCGTACCCTAATCCTCTGCACAGAGCAAATGAGCTTGTTGATGCTTGGGCCATGACTTTCAGGTTTGACAGTCTTCCTCTACCCACACAGAATGAATTAATTTTTTTTTTTTTTTTTTCTTTAAGATACAGTGGTACCTCGGAATGCGAGTGTCCCTGTATGCGAGTTTTTCGGAAGACGAGCAGGATTTCCTCGAAAAATATGTCTCGGAAGGCGAGGGTTACCTCGGGA
Source organism: Procambarus clarkii (assembly GCF_040958095.1). NCBI lineage: Eukaryota > Metazoa > Arthropoda > Malacostraca > Decapoda > Cambaridae > Procambarus > Procambarus clarkii. The sequence goes on from NC_091154.1 coordinate 48,240,801, forward strand.
CGCGAGTTTGTTGATACGCGTACAGGCCGACCTAGCGCGTGGTGGTTCGGCGATTGTCGCCCCTCTGCCCCGCCGCCCCTCAGTTTACCATTGTCTCGCGCTCAGTGACTACCCCCACATCAATTCTTCTCGCGGATTTTCAGTGTTTTGTTGGATTTTTGGTGATTTGTCTATACAATTTGTTATTATATATCTCACCATGGGTCCCAAGAAAGCCAGTGGTAAGGATAAAGGCCAGAAAGCCCATGTGAGGATGACAATAGAAGAGAAACAAGAGATCATTCGGAAGCATGAGAACGGTACACGTGTTGTTGAACTTTGTAGGCAGTACAACAAAGCCACATCAACAATATGCACTATACTTAAGAAGAAAAATGAGATTATGAGTGCTAAAGTGGCAAAAAGAGTAAGAACAATAACGAAACAAAGACCACAAATACTTAAAGAAGTGGAAAAGTTGTTATTAATTTGGATACATGACAAGGAGTTAAGGGTGATAGTGTTTCGGAGGCCATTATTTGTGAGAAAGCCAGGGTATTGCACGAAGACCTTCTAAAGAATACCCCTGCAACGAGTGATGCAGATACGAAAGAGTTTAAGGCAAGCAGGGGCTGGTTTGAAAAATTTAGAAGTGGTATCCATAGTGTTACAAGGCATGGGGAGGCAGCCAGCTCAGACAAACCAGCCGCTGGACGATTTATTGAGGAATTTAGAGTTTGCAAAGGCTGAGGGATACCTACCGCAACAAGTGTTTAATTGTGAGGAAACAGGACTGTTTTGGAAAAGAATGCCTAAGAGGACATACATTACCAAGGAGGAAAAATCCTTGCCTGGACACAAGCCTATGAAAGATAGGTTTACGCTTGTGCTGTGTTCAAATGCGAGTGGCGATTTGAAAATTAAACCCTTGCTAGTGTATCATTCTGAAAATCCAAGGGTTTTCAAACAGTATAAAGTGCAGAAAACCCATTTGTGTGTGATGTGGAAGTCTAATAAAAAAGCATGGGTGACTAGGCTTATTTTTTCGGAGTGGGTGAATGAAGTGTTGTGCCCTGCCATAGAAAAATATCTGCAGGAGAAACATTTGCCACTCAAAGCCGTGCTTCTCCTCGACAATGCTCCTGCTCATCCTCCAGGCTTGGCAGATGATTTGTTGCCCAGATACAATAAATTCCTCACAGTTAAATTCCTTCCTCCTAACACCACTCCTCTAATTCAGCCTATGGACCAGAAAATCATAGCGAATTTTAAGAAACTTTATGAAAGGGGACTTTTCTGGAAATGTTTTGAAGTGACTAAAGCCACAAACCTCACCCTCAAAGAGTTCTGGAAACAGCATTTTAACATTTGTAGTGCTTTAAAACTCGTTGACAAAGCCTGGCAAGAAGTGACTCAAAGAACCCTGATCTCTGGCTGGAGAAAATTGTGGCCTGAATGTGTGAGAGAGAGAACTAGACTTTGAGGGGTTTGAGCCTACAAATGATGCACCTATTGTTGAGGAAATTGTTAGTCTAGGCCAACAAATGGGCTTGGAATTGGATGGTGATGATGTGGAGGAGTTGGTGGAAGAACACAACGAAGAACTGACCACCAAAGAACTCCTAGCCCTTCAACAGGAACAGCAAGCCAACGCAGCAGCGGATGATTCTGCAGTGGAGGAGGAGGTGGCAACAGCAGCAGCGAATGTCCCTTCTGCAGTAATTAAGAAGGTGTGTCAGATGTGGGAAGAGATTCAAACAATTGTTGAAAAGACTCACCCAGAGAAAGCTGTAGTAGGCCATTGTCTTAATCTTTTCAATGACAATGTGATGCCTTACTACAGAGAGAGCTTGCGAAGAAGGGAAAAGCAAGCTTCCAAGGACAGATTTGTGGTGAGGAAATCGAGCAGTGAGCCTCAACCAGGACCTAGTGGCACTCGGATAAAACGTCCCAGGGAGAGCACACCAGAAAGGTCCTCACTGCCTGATGTGATAATGGAAGGGGACTTCCCTTCCAAACAGTAACTCCTCTCCCCTCCTCACCATCTTCCATACGCCTACAGCACTCAACAGCAAGGTAAGTAATAACTTGAACATAGTTTTGTAGGTTTATTTAGATGAATTAGGTATAAAAATTTAGTTTGATGTGGGGTTTTTGGGGTAGTCAGGAACGGATTAATTCATTTCCCTTTATTTCTTATGGGGAAATTAGCTTCGGAATGCGAGTTTTCGGAATACGAGGCATCTCCAGGAACCAATTAAACTCTTAAACTGAGGTATGCCTGTATATACAAGAGTTGTTACATTCTTGTACAGCCACTAGTACGCGTAGCGTTTCGGGCAGGTCACTGGAATACGATCCCCTGCTGCGAAGAATCGTTTTTTCATCCAAGTACACATTTTACTGATGCGTTAAACAGAGGCTACAGTTAAGGAATTGCGCCCAGTAAATCCTCCCCGGCCAGGATACGAACCCATGACATAGCGCTTGAGGAACGCCAGGCGAGTGTCTTACACCTACACCACGGAGACTGCTAAATAATAGATATACTGATAGGGCAAGGCTCCTTGACTTCATGTGTCATCAAGAGGATGACTGTGACATGTTTTTTACTGAATACGAACTAGATTCTGCTCTACATAAAGGTAAAGCTACATCACCCGGGGAGGATGGAGTTACTTACAGCAGACTGCATATGCTTCTGCTAGTTCCAGGGAATCCCTTGCTTCAATTATATAATATGAGCTATGTAACTGGGGAGCTTCCAAAGTCATGGACCAACAGTCTTATTATTCCCATTCCTAAACCTCACCAGCCGAGTGCTTTTCACCCAATCTCCCTCACTAGTTGTCTCTATAAGTGTCTTGAGAGGATGGTTCTCAACCGTCTCCTTTACAAAATTAATAATATGTTGTCTCCCCAGATATATGGCTTTATGCATGGAAAGAGTGTACATCACTGTATTACCACATTCCTCACCCTGCATACTGATAGGTCATATACGACTTTCCTAGATCTTAAGTCAGCCTTTGACATTGCTAACCCACACGTCATTCTGAGAGAACTTGCTAAAATGAATGTTGGAGGATGGCTTCTACGGTGGATAAGAGGCTATCTATCCAACAGGAAGTCATCTGTACTGTTCCAAGGGCATAGGCGTGTAACGAGAGATTTTGAACTTGGCACTCCACAGGGAGGTGTCCTCAGTCGTACTCTGTTCAATGTGTTAATCAATTCACTTTTAAACTTAGTAACTAGAAGGTCCAGCGAACACATCATTAGCTATGTGGATGATATACTGATCCACACCAATGGGTATACCAACACCCAAAATGTTCTGAACTCTGTATTGTACACATGTCAGGAACTATGCTAAACTAACTATGCCCTGTTAAAACAGGTAGATATTTATATATAATGTGTGTATATAGCATAATATCACCACACAGTATTGTTGGAGGAGAAATATTAGTGCGTTTGGCCTTGAGGGCAGCAGCCATCAGCTGACCAGTAGGACCTCACACAGGTCCTACTGGTCAGTTGATGAGGTCCTACGTCTTTGTGAGGTCCTACGTCTTTGTGCTTTTACTCACCATACAAGCTTAGATGTATAGTTATGGTGAACAAAACATGTAAATACTTATATATAACGTCTGTATATAGTGAATTATAGCAAAAACAGTATTGTGGGAGGAGAATGTAGGTGAATCAGATGACTGGAGGGAGGGCAGGAGTGGCTGGCTGGTACACGGCGGTCACTCCTCGTTACTTTTTGACTCATAATAGCTACTTTGTGGTTCGTTATAGTGAACAAAACATGCAGATACTTATATATAACCTGTGCTTATAGTGTAATAACCGACAAAGTATTTGTTCACTGATTGATGAACATAATTGAATCAACAATATGCACACCATATTTTTGAGTACAGCAATGATTCACTCATTTTATTATATAAATATATCAAACTACACACTATTGAAAAATATTACAGCAAAAAAACTATGAAAAATCAATCAGAGACATTGAAATAATTAGGCAATTATCTCTTTGTGGCAACTCCGGCCTGACAGCTGGCGAGCAACAGACCGCCTGGGACGCATGCTGAGTCAGCGCCTATAATTTGCCAGACTTCCCCACCCTATAGCAGGCAGTATATGCCACTTGGGATTTTTTTATTATTTTTCCCGTGATCAGTGAACACAAATTAACAGGTTAGGAAGAAAAAATAATTTTTTTTTTTCAAAATGACATGCGCCTGTGGGGATGACAAGATATTAAACCCCGAGCATGTTAAGGGTTAAGGGTTAAAAGCAATTCTGAAGTTAGAAAGCGTGGCATAGGCTCCTCGCACAATATTCTTTATGTGGTCCTCAGGTGATAGTTTTCTATCTAGAACCACCCCTAGATCTCTTTCTTTATCAGAATTCTTTAAAGATTTCTCACATAATGTATAGGTTGTGTGGGGTCTATGTTCTCCTATTCTACATTCCATAACATGGCATTTATTAACATTAAATTCCTTTTTGCCAAGTGGCGCTCCATGTACTTATTTTGTCCAGGTCTTCTTGAAGGGCATGACAATCATCTAAGTTTCTTATCCTTCCTATTATCTTAGCATCATCAGCAAACATGTTCATATAATTCTGTATACCAACTGGTAGATCATTTATGTAGACAATAAACATCACTGGTTCAAGAACTGAACCTTGTGGTACTCCACTTGTGACATTTCTCCAGTCCGATACATTGCCTCTGATCACAGCCCTTATTTTTCTATCAGTCAGAAAATTTTTCATCCATGTTAGAAGCGTACCTGTCACTCCTCCAATATTTTCCAGTTTCCAGAACAACCTCTTATGTGGAACTCTGTCGAAAGCCTTTTTTAGGTCCAGATAGATGCAGTCAACCCAACCAACTCTTTCCTGTAATATCTCTGTTGCTGGATCATAGAAACTTAGTAAATTCAATACACAGGATCTTCCAGATTGAAAACCATACTGTCTGTCTGATATTATATCATTTCTCTCCAGGTGTTCTACCCATTTAGATTTAATTATTTTTTCCAATATTTTGACTATTACACTTGTCAATGATACCAGTCTATAATTAAGGGGGTCTTCCCTGCTTCCACTTTTGTAGATTGGAACTATGTTAGCCTTTTTCCACACATCAGCTACAACTCCTGTAAACAGGGATGCCTGAAAAATCAATTGAAGAGGAATGCTGAGCTCAGGTGCACATTCTCTCAGAACCCATGGTGAAACTCCGTCTGGACCAACTGCTTTGTTCTTATTTAGCTCCTTGAGCATTTTTTCCATTTTGTCTCTAGACACCTCTATGTGCTCTATGTTGTTCTCTGGAATTCTTATTGTATCTGGTTCCCTGAAGATTTCATTTTGTACAAACACACTTTGGAACTTTAAGTTTAATGTTTCACACATTTCCTTTTCATTTTTCGTGAATCTATTTCCCATTTTCAACCTCTGAATATTATCCTTTACCTGCAATTTGTTGTTTATGAATTTATAGAATAGACCTGGTTCTGTTTTACATTTGTCTGCAATCCTTTTTTCAAAATTTCTTTCTGCCTCTCTCCTCACTGCCGTGTAGTTGTTTCTCGCATCTTTGTATCGCTGGTATGTTTGGGGGTTCGGCCTCTTCCTGTATTGATTCCATTTTTGTGTCTTTTGGTCTCTGGCCCTCTCGCACTTTCTGTTGAACCAATCCTGTTTCCTAGTTCTGCTTCTCTGTCTTGGTATAAAAAAAATTTTGTGCCTTTATCATATATTTCACAAAACCTGACATACATCTCATTCACTTCCTTGCCTAGCAACAAGTCTGTCCAATTATACTCACTAAAATTTTTTCTAAGGTTGCCATAGTGTCCTCTCCTAAAGTCAGGTTTTTCAATTGCATCGACCGTCATATTTTCTTCCAGATTATAACGAATTGCATAATTTATTCCCCAAAAGACATGGTCACTTTTACCCAAGGGAGGAAGGTACTGAATGTCAAATATTTCTTCCTCCTTCCTGGTAAATATCAAATCTAGCATGGAGGGAACGGGGAGCCAGTCGGCCGAGCGGACAGCACGCTGGACTTGTGATCCTGTGGTCCTGGGTTCGATCCCAGGCGCCGGCGAGAAACAATGGGCAGAGTTTCTTTCACCCTATGCCCCTGTTACCTAGCAGTAAAATAGGTACCTGGGTGTTAGTCAGCTGTCACGGGCTGCTTCCTGGGGGTGGAGGCCTGGTCGAGGACTGGGCCACGGGGACACTAAAAAGCCCCAAAATCATCTCAAGATAACCTCAAGATAACCTTCCCTCATCCTCGTAGCTTGTTTAACATGTTGATACAAGAATGTTTCCAGGATGAGGTCTACAAATTTACAGGTCCAGAAATCTTCTGTTTTAGCTTCACATGCTTCCCAGTCTATGGATTTCAAGTTGAAGTCGCTGACTATCAACAGTCGTGAACTATCGTTATATTCAATTTTTGCGCACAGTTCCAAATACATTTTATTTGTTTTTACGTGCTAATCCTATGTATAATGAACACGTACACTATATTATGGCAGTAAAACATCCGTACTGTCCAAGGACACTGTTACGTGCATGACACTTGTGTACACATATGCTGCACATATTTACTATGTATCATGCAAATTTATGTATGTATACAATCTATTTACACACTATACACTGTCACACACTATATACATTCACCATCAACACATTCAGAACACCTCGAGTGAGAGCAGCCACACCCAGCCAGTCTCCCTCACTCCAACATCTTACTCGCCAACATTATTTACCAGAACTATGCAAGTAAGCCGGTATTGTGTCCAAACAGTACAGTTGCCACCATACACTGCATGAGAAATCACACAGCAGACAGCAGACGACACTACGATTACAACGTCACCTCCCTCACCAAAATAGCTTGTATGGGCCAATAGCAGCTGCCTCGTATGGGCCAATAGCAGCTGCCTCGTATGGACCAGACAGAACACGAAACAATGGGTATAAATTGGATAAGTTTAGATTTAGGAAAGACTTGGGTAAATACTGGTTCAGTAACAGGGTTGTTGTTGTTGTGGAACCAATTGCCACGTAACTTGGTGGAGGTGGGGGTCCCTTGATTCTTTCAAGCGTGGGTTGGACATTTATATGAGTGGAATTGGGGGGTTATAAATAGGAGCTGCCTCGTATGGGCCAATAGGCCTTCTGCAGTTACCTTTGTTCTTATGTTCTTATGTTCTTAGCTCCTCTCAACATTCTCCTGTTGCTGTTCTTACACTATATACACACACTGTATATACCCATGTACATATGTGTTACCCATAGCGAACCACTAAGCAAGTATGGTGAGCAAAACAAGAGTGGCTGCTACACACACACAATGAGGCTAACTCAATTCTCGCCCTCCCTCCCTCATCAAAATTCCTCCTTCCACAATACTACGCACAACGCTAATTATAACTACAATCCTGCTATTATCACAATCCTGGTCACTAATTCCTGTAAATGAATAATTGACCACACGTTTATTTTGAAAAGGAACCTAAGAAATCATTTGAAGATTCCTAGATGAACGAAATAATGCTGTGGTGCTGTGGCTAGCGCTGTGAACATCGTGAACAGCATTGAATCACTGATATTTGAACATTGTACCCAGTCATTATCACACTCAGGCTCTAATATAACACTATCATAGCTAAATAATACAAGTTATATATATATTTTGACATTATTAGGCGATGCTGTGGTCACACGCTGAACAGCAGTGCTGTGCGCTCAATGCTGCGTGCGCCAGCCTTGGTTGCTCACTCACTATTGAGGCTCTCACACCTGGGAATGTGGACTGCGATTTTTTTTAAAGATGGCGTCTGTTTACAAGAGCCCTGAGGAAGCTAATGTGAACCCCATGTAGCCGCGGGAGTTTTGAATGGAACGTGAAAAATACAAATACCCGGAGGTGCGTTGCGCAAACCAGACGTGAGCCTGCAGGCGCGTTGCGCAGTTTAACCCTTAAAGTGTGCATCACGTCATATGACGTGCTACTCGTTGTACCAGTCAACTGCGCTTCACGTCATATGACGTATATGGGTACCGCGCACGATTTGAATGTCCCGCAGTGTAGCTGGGGTTCCCATACGCTGCCCAGGGGCTATAGTAAACAGCGGCCATTTTGACAAAAATTCCCGCTCTCGAACCGAAGGCGTGGGAGGCCTCAGTTTAGCGAGAGTCACCATGGCGAGCGCACGGTCAAACGCCTCTTGGGCATGCACCACTCAATCCCTCACCCCAGAGCAAATAGCCCACGAATTATTCCCTGAAGGTGAAGAAAGTGAGTTTGATGATTCAGACAACGATGAGGATTATACACAGTTGTCGGGTGATAGTAGCAGCAGCAGTGAGAGTGACTATGCTCACCATGCCATGGTGAGGCCTCTACGCTCACCCATGCCTTCTCGGCCAGTTTCTACCACAATTCTACCACGACCTCACAGTTCCTGAGGATATTTTCTGTTTGAGGGTGACGAGTCAGAGGGAGGTGACTCCTTTTCTGGGTTTAGTGACTCAGATCATAGTTTCATTGAGCCTGTGGTTGGTACCAGTGGTGTAACTGGGCGAGAAATTGTCGCGTCAGCAGCATCTCGCCCAGCCAAGCGCCACCGCATGGCACCACATGAGGGACCAAGACCCTCGTGTTCACGTGCATCCACCTCACGTGCATCCACCTCACATGCATCCACCTCACGTGCACCCACCTCACGTGCACCCACCTTACGTGCACGCACCTCACGTGCACGCACCTCACGTGCACGTAGCCGCCGTGCTTCTCGCAGACGGTATTCAGCTCCTGGTCGCCGGTATGCATCGCTTCCTCGCTGTCTTTCCTCTGTATCTCGCAGGACGCCTGGTGTACTTGAGTGGAGTGATGGTGACGATTTTATTCCTAATATTCCTCACTTTGACGATAAAGATGTAGGGATTACAAACCTTTGTCCTAATCAAGGTGAGGATATGGCTGAGATGGAATATTTTACAGCATTCTATGATGAACCACTCATGGAATGCATTGTACACCAAACGAACCTGCATGCTGCTTACCTGATTGAGAGGGAAATCACAGAATCTTCACGACTACAGCGTTGGAAAAATACCACAGTTGCGGAAATGTATGTGTTTTTGGCACTCTGTTTGTTGATGAAGCACTGTCACAAACATGCAATAAGTGACTATTGGAGCAAGGACAATACAATACCAACACCTTTATTCGGGAAATATATGTCACGAGACAGGTTTCAGATACTCCTCAGGTGTCTACATTTTGGAAGTGTTCAGGACCGAACAGATGATGATAGACTGTGGCGAGTGAGGCACTACATGAACGATGTTATTGGAAAATTCAGAGATTTTTACGTACCAGCACAGAAGCTGGTGGTTGATGAATCTCTAGTACTTTTCAAGGGACGTGTTCCATTCAAGCAGTACATTCCCTCAAAACGAAACTGATTTGGCCTGAAATTTTTTGTTCTTTGTGATTGTGAGACAGGATACATGTTACACATGATTCTGTACTCGGCTAGTGATGTAGACATTCCCGGTAACGACAAACATTGATTCTCGGGGAGTGTAGTGAAGACCATCATGGCTCCGTGGATGAACAAGGGACACATTTTATACACGGATAATTACTATACAAGTCCCTTGCTGGCTCGGTTCTTGCTAGAAAATAGAGCCGGATTGGTTGGTACAGTAAAGCCACAACGAAGGAAAATGCCTGTGTTTGACAACGACATTGCAGTTGGTGAGTGTCAGAGAAGGAAAAGTGATAACATTCTGTCAGTTCGGTGGAAAGAGAAAAGAGAGGTGAACTTGTTGACAACAATTCATGATGGAACAATGGTGAACAGTGGGAAAGTGAACCATAAAACAAATGCACCACTATATAAGCCAGACTGTGTTTTAGACTATAATATCAACATGCGGTTGATTGATAAATTAGACATGATGATTGGCACTGCAGAGTGTGTGCGTAAGACATGTAGGTGGACGAAAAAAGTGTTCTTCCATCTTGTGGACATGAGCATGCTGAACTGTTTCAACATGTACCTTGTGAGAACTGGACGTAAGCCCACTTTCCGTGATTTTGTATTTGATGCTGCAATACAGTTATTAGGAAAGTTTGCAAAAGATGTCCCAGGGATTCAGCGGCCCATCATAATCCCACTGTTGCAGCATGCTGGTATTCCACGCCTCGCTCACACTGAAGGCTTCCTAGCACACAGACTCAAGTATTTGCCACCAGCTGGGAAGCGTGCAATAGCCCAATGTGATTGCTTGGTGTGTAAAACAACGACACGTAGAGACAAGAAACGGAAGCTTGTGCAAACATGGTGTGAAACGTGTGGTATCCCATTATGTGCTGTCGACTGCTTCAATGACTACCACAGTCTAGAAAACTTCTAAGTGTGCTTCAAAGTGTGTATAGCGTGTGCGAGTGTGTAAATATGTAAACATATAAGCAGATAGCGTGTGCGTGTGTATAAATATATAAAAATATAAGCAGAACATACAATATAATAGACTGTAATGACATATTATATTGCCGTAATTGAAAACATTTGTGTGCGCCTGTGTATACTCAAATATGCAACAATTATTGATACAAAATAAGTTCAAACATTATATGTAACACAATTAGTGAAAAAAATAGGATAAAATGCACCTAGACATTGTAAATAAATAGCACGAAAATATATTTGTGGCAACTCTGACTGTTTGAGGACCGCGAGCAACGCCTCTGGGGCCTGTACTGCATGAGCGAACATGCAGATTGTGACGTCATCACTGATCTTTCCAGCTCTATTGCAACAAAAGTAAGTACAATAGAATTTTTTTTTATTTTTCCCGTGATCGGTGAACACAACTTAAGAGATTAGCAAAAAAAAAAAAAAATTTTTTTTTTTTTTCAAAATGACACGCGCCCGTGGGGATGACAGGATATTTGACCCCGAGCATGTTAAAGGTTAAGGGTTAATTATTCGCTATGGTGAACAAAATATGCAGATACTTATATATATCGTCCGTATATAGTGAATAAAACCAAAAACAGTGTGGTGGGAGGCGAATGTTGGAGAGTCAGGTGATGTGAGGGAGGGAGTGACAGCCAGTGGCAGGCTGCCACTGCCACTCAGCATACCAACTTAGTGGTTCGTTATTATGGTTATAAATGTTGATACGTATATATAATGTATATATATATAAACCAGTACAGTGGTACCTCGGAATGCGATTGTCCCTGTATGCGAGGTTTTCGGAAGGCGAGGTGTATTTACTCCAAAAATTTGTCTCAGAAGGCGAGGGTTACTTCGGGAGGCGAGTTTGGACGCGAGTTTGTTGATACGCGTACAGCCGACCTAGCGCGTTCGTCGCCCCTCCGCCCCTCAGTTTATTATTGTCTCGCGCTCAGTGACTACCCCCACATCAATTCTTCTCGCGGATTTTCAGTGTTTTGTTGGATTTTTGGTGATTTGTCTATACAATTTGTTATTATATATCTCACCATGGGTCCCAAGAAAGCCAGTGGTAAGGATAAAGGCCAGAAAGCTCATGTGAGGATGACAATAGAGGAGAAACAAGAGATCATTCGGAAGCATGAGAACGGTACACGTGTTGTTGAACTTTGTAGGCAGTACAACAAAGCCACATCAACAATATGCACTATACTTAAGAAGAAAAATAAGATTATGGGTGCTAAAGTGGCAAAAGGAGTAAGAACATTAACGGCACAAAGACCACAAATACTTGAAGAAGTGGAAAAGTTGTTATTAATTTGGATACACGACAAGGAGTTGAGGGGTGATAGTGTTTCGGAGGCCATTATTTGTGAGAAAGCCAGGGTGTTGCACGAAGACCTTCTAAAGAATACCCCTGCAACGAGTGATGCAGATAAGAAAGAGTTTAAGGCAAGCAGGAGCTGGTTTGAAAAATTTAGAAAGAGAAGTGGTATCCATAGTGTTACAAGGCATGGGGTTATGTGATGTGATTATGGAAGGGGAGTCCCCTTCCAAACAGTAACTCCTCTCCTCCTCCCCCCTCCTCACCATCTTCCATACGCCTACAGCACTCGACAGCAAGATAAGTAATAACTGGAACACAGTTTTGTAGGTTTATTTAGATGAATTAGGTAAATTAGGTATAAAAATTTAGTTTGATGTGGGGTTTTTGGGGTAGTCAAGAACGGATTAATTCATTTCCCTTTATTTCTTATGGGGAAATTAACTTCGGAATGCGAGTTTTCGGAAGGCGAGGAGTCTCCAGGAACGGATTAAACTCTTATTCTGAGGTATGCCTGTACAGTACAACCTCGATTCAACGTACCCTGATTCAACGAATCTCCGGTTAGTTCGCACACTTTTCAGGCCGGATTTACTCACCCGGTTCGACGAACAATGGTTCGCCGAAGCGGGGGATGTTCGGATTTGCTTACGACGTCCAGACAGAGTTCACAGATTGGTGGAAAACTTTCACATTCTTTCACAGATTACAATTATTAATTCCTTTATATGACACTTTCGATCACACAAGTGGACCGCACAAGTGGTCCACATTTGGTTCACAAGCTTATGATGTTGGGACAGAGTTCACAGAGTGGTGGAAAACTTTACCATACCATCACAGATTACAATTAATAATTCCTTCATATGACAAGTTGGATCACACAAGTAGACCACACAACAAGTGAATCATATGAACCAAACACCAGCCAGAGTCGTCCACACAAGTGAACGACTGAGTTTCAATGATTTTCGTTCACCGATTGGTCGCACATGTATCTTTGTAAATTAATTCAAAGGTTGAAGCGTGAATAGCTAGCTAATGTGTTGAAATCTTCTTATATACATTTTCTGTGGTGAAACAAGACGAGTGAGGATGAACAGATAAGGGAATATTGTAGAGTAAACTTCACTTTACAGTGAGGTTTCACTCACTTTCGTCTGTGTTGTCATAGTTCAGTGACCCATGACTTTGAATGTTTCACATTAATAAATCATTTCTAAAACTGGTGTTTTAATAACACTTTATTATCCTAATTAAACTAAACTAAATAAAACAAAAAATATACTGTAATATGATAGATATCTGTTAAAGTATTTGAGAAATTATTCACGTTATTGGCGGCACAACTCCACAGCAAGAGTGGACGGGTCTAATCTCTGTCCACACAACACCATGCTTGTTTTGTACGATTTCGTCGCCACAGTTCAGTGATCTACGGCTTCGAAATAATAAAATTAATAAATCGGTTCCAAAGTATTTTTTATAGCTCTTATTACCGTAATAATGTTACTAAACTAAATATGTAACCCAACAATATATAATTTAATGTAAATCGAATAATTGAGAGAAATTTATGTTACTGGAAATCGAACATAGCACCAGGCGGTGTTTTGTTCAATTTCGTTGCCACAGTTCAGTGACCTACGGCTTCGAAATAATAAAATTAATAAATCAGTTCCAAAATAAGTATTTTTTATACGTCTTATTATCGTAACAATGTTGCTAAACTAAATATATAACCCAAAAATATATAATTTGATTTAAATTGAATATTTAAGAGAAATTTATGTTACTGGATCTGGCTTGAACACCAGCCTACTGAAGCGTGTACGTATAGACTTAGTCTGTGTTCGTACAGTATGCACCCAGTGCCCTTAGCTTTGTCTGCGATTGACGTACAGTATTTATCCGCCAGTGGAAGAATAATTGTGGAATTGACCATTTTTTACTACAGCTCTTTGGTTATAAAAAAAATGTCTCAGGGGCTTACTAATAGTGCCTTATTAATACCAAAAATGAAGCAATATTTTGCAAGAACTAATAGCAGAAAATCAACCAGCACGAGAACAGCCGTACCCAGCACGAGAACAGCCGTACCCAGCACGAGAACAGCTGTACCCAGCAAGAGAACAGCCATACCAAGCACAAGAACAGCCGTACCCAGCACGAGAAGAGCCGTACCCAGCACGAGAACAGCCGTACCCAGCAAATGAACTGTCGTACCCAGCAAAAGAACTGCCGTACCAAGCACGAAAACAGCCGAACCCAGCACGAGAACAGCCGAACCCAGCACGAGAACAGCCGAACCCAGCACGAGAACAGCCGAACCCAGCACGAGAACAGCTGTACCCAGCATGAGAACAGCCGTACCCAGCACAAGAACAGCCGTACCCAGCACGAGAACAGCCGTACCCAGCACAAGCACAGTTGTACCCAGCACTGGTACAACAGCAGCCAGCACGAGCTCAGATGCAGCTGAACCCACAGCAGCAGTGAGCATCAGCAAAGCTGATGCAAACATCTAAAAACATTGTGTGCGGCGTGAAGAGTTAGAACAAGTGTTCAATTTAAGTGTGTACACAGTGTTAAAATTAAAGTTGCAGTAATTTTAGTGTACAATAGTTTTCATGAACTGTATTGTAGTACTCAACATACAGCAGAACTACTTTTAATCAACACAGTGCTAACGGCATAATGCCCTGCAGTACGTATTTACTGTAGAGCATTCACAAAGTCACGAAACTTCAAGATGGACATAACTTCAACAATAAGGTAAATTTATGAATTACAGTAATTTTTAGTAGAGAAGTAATATATAGGTACAGTATGCAATATGATAATGCATTTTTATTGTGTACAAGAAAAAAAAAAACCAGCGTTGAATGTAATGAAACGCCATTTTCTGGGTGAGACCCGGAGGCTCCCCGGAGCTTTACCGGCTGATATGCTAATGTCAGACTTTGGCATCAGTCATGTGTATGGAGTTCTAGGGCCTACCGGGGACCACGAGCCAGAACCTGGCCCCCTCAGAGAGGCAAGGGGAGCAATGGCCTATAGAAACCCCCGTGTGGTTGGAAGCATTCTATGTCTGCCATCGACCGGGTCAAGCACCCAGAAAGGTAAGCATTCCAAAACAAACCCCTATTCTGGTGAAAATTGCTACCTAAGCCGAACTAGTGAATAGAACTCTTCAACAGAAAACACGGAAACTAGTATGACGTCATACGTCACCGCGCCGCTGTCTGCGCAGCTCCCCCCTCCCCGGGAGGGGGAAGGGGGAGCCCCAGACCTCCCACGCCGGCTATCCACCCATCAGTTCTGAGGCTGGATGTCAAAACACGCGAAAAACGCCGACCGGAGGGAGGGAGGGTTGCCGGGGAGCCTCCGGGTCTCACCCAGAAAATGGCGTTTCATTACATTCAACGCTGGTTTTCTGGGGGGAGCCCCGTCGGCTCCCCGGAGCTAACTACCCACAGAGGAAGGTCAAAGGGACAAAACCGGGAGGCGGACACCACGCACCCCCCCAAGGAGGCGAGACAACCGGCAGCAAACGCCAACCCAAGGCGCCACAGCCCCGAAAATCCCGGGAACAACACGAGAACCACGAGCAGCAAGGCCCCTGCACGAACACCAAAAATCCATGCCCGAAAGACTGCAAGGCCACGTCGCCCAGACGGCAGCGAGAGCAGCGAAGCCACGAACGCCACAGGCATGAGGGAAGAACACAGGCAGCTTAGCCGCAAGAACACGGCTGACCACCCGGGACACCATCACCCGCGAACCGGGAAGAACAGAACCGGATCAACGCAAAACGCGCTCCGGACCCAAACGCCGTGGCACGCAAACAACAGCAGAGGGCCGCCACTGAACACAAAAACGACACACCCCCGGCCCGACCAACGAAGCACCAACAAACCCTGGACCCCTCCAGAATGCAGCAGCCCCACCCCGCGCCAGAAAAGATGGAGACTGCTGCCATCAAACAACCAAAACGCTAAAACCGAAGGAGCAAGAAAACACAGCGAACCGACCCCCAGAGGCAAAGGCCCAAAGGAAAGAGCCGACGAAAAAAAAACACCGGAACCGAAGGGGCACTACCAACCGAGGAGAAGACAGAGCACGCTGACCAGAGACCAGGATGGTGCAAGCGGCGCACGAACAGGCCGGAGGTGAAATGACGCACAAGACAGCTGACTAACGGTGCAGAAGCAACACCAAGACCGAAAGCAAGCTGAAGCGGCTCCGCCTGCGCCGCACGAAAAGAGGCGACAGTATGTGGCAAGACGACGGCCCCCAACCCCCACTAGAAAACCAAGCCGAGAGTAAACCAAGCCAACAAGAAGGACCCACCGAAGAAGGGACAGGAAAAGGAAGGACCGCCAAAATACCCCATACTGCCGCCAAGAAAGCACGCAGGTGGGACACCTACCACGAAGCCACCCGACCACCAACCGGAGGCGAGACCACGAGGCAGAACATAAGCAGCCCCGACAAGGCCCCCCCGAGCCCAGGAAAAAGGCGGAGCCGCGAGAAGATCTCGGGCGCGACCACCGAAACCCAGGCGGCACAAGGAGATGGAACGTCTGCCGAACAGAAAAACTCCGAAGCATGCAAGCCCGCCAGGAGTTCAGAAACGACGGGTCCGACGCGAGACATCGCAAGAACCCCCCCAAAAAAAGTAAAACAACAACAACCGGCAGGGCAAGCTAGGAAAACCAAAGAAGGCGGAAGGGTCGCCGCCAGAACAGGACCCGAACCAAGGGGCACGAACAACTGCAACAGACCGAGACAAAGAAGCACATCACAGGACACAGGCTGACCAACGCCTAAGAACACACGCAGAACATTCCTGCTGCAGAAGAGGCAGGAAGAAAGAGCAGAAGCACAAAAAAAAAAAAAAAAACAGGAGAACAACCAGGGGTGGACAATCAGGCAGGGACAAAAACCCCACGCAATCCCCAGGCACAAAACGGCAGCAAAGCGCCACTCCACAACCGGACACAGGAACAAGGACACGCCACCGTGAAACACGGTACCAATGCTCACGTGCAGCAGCAGCAGCAACAGGCACCACTGCAACATGCAACATGTAAATAGCAACTCCCCTCTGCAAAGGCAGAGAACGGAGCAGGCAGACCCCAGACAGGGCCAACGGAGACACGACAAAACCCTGCAGGCCCAGAAACCTGCACCAGGCGACCGACGGCGGAGAAACCCCGCTCGATACCTGCTGGATGAGGTACTGGGAGCTCTTCTACACCTCAAGCCCGGCCCAAGGTCAGGCCAGACCGGCCAGAGGATGGCCCACCAGGCAGCTGCTAGGAGCAGTCCACCGGCCCACATACCCCCACAACCAGGACGGGCCGGAACTGCCATACGAAAACAGGCCAGTGCGCCCAGGAAGTCCCCGGACGAACCAGCAAGAAGGCTTACGCTCGCAAGTAGGTCGTGTAACAAGCACAGACCACTGATGGTAATACAGTGTTCCCCAAAAGTGCCAATAGCACCACTGCACTCCACTGGTACTATCCCGCAAGTTCTACCAGATAGGCGGGACCCAAGAGCCAGAGCTCAAATCCTGCAAGCACAGCCAGGAGCCTCACCAGGTGAGTACAGAACCAACCCTACAACCCCCACACCTCACAACAGTAAAAAAGGAGGGTCCCCTGAACGACTCCAGCATGGGTTGGACATGCACATGAGGGGGACAGGAAGGGGTGATAAAGGGACAGTCACTGGTGTGCGAACGGTCTCAGTCGTACAAAATTATACCTTAATAAAGACAGGTATATGAACACCGCCGCATCCAGCGCCCGGCCAAAAGACGCCAGACCGCAGAAACTCACCTGGCGAATGGTGGCTCGAACTTGACACGACTCAACCGTGCCCAGAAGAACTCGGGAGCACCGCTAGGTGAAGACGCCAGAGCCGGACCCGCAGGAGAACAGGGAGAGGCGAAGGAGGCGGTCCACACCCATGACACAGAAAACCGCGGTGTCCTCCCCACAACTGGGAACCAGGACACCCCTGGCG
The DNA here is from genome assembly GCF_040958095.1 of Procambarus clarkii. Taxonomy (NCBI): domain Eukaryota; kingdom Metazoa; phylum Arthropoda; class Malacostraca; order Decapoda; family Cambaridae; genus Procambarus; species Procambarus clarkii. The sequence continues at coordinate 48,258,669 of NC_091154.1, forward strand.
CAAAGGGGCACATACCGCAGCCAGGGAGAAGAACGAGAGGCGAAGCACTGTAGCAAAAAAGGGCGCAAAACCCCAGCACTGAACCATCGCCCAGACCAAAACAAACTCCACGGCGCATGCGCATAACACGCTGGCCGAACCGCACACCCTCCCTGCGGGAAGGCGCCAGCCAGGACTATTGCACGAGAAAAAGAGCCAAAAGAGGAAGCAGGAACAATAAAACCGGCCAAAGAAGCAAAGAGCCCAAAAAAAAAAAAAAAAAAAAAAAAAAAAAAGGGAACCCAAACGGGCGACAAGTAGCCCAAACGGGCGACAAGTAGCCCAAACGGCCGACAAGTAGCCCAACCGGGCGACAAGTAGCCCAACCGGGCGACAAGTAGCCCAACAGGGCGACAAGTAGCCCAACCGGGCGACAAGTAGCCCAACAGGGCGACAAGTAGCCCAACAGGGCGACAAGTAGCCCAACCGGGCGACAAGTAGCCCAACAGGGCGACAAGTAGCCCAACAGGGCGACAAGTAGCCCAACAGGGCGACAAGTAGCCCAACAGGGCGACAAGTAGCCCAACAGGGCGACAAGTACTAGGAGCCGACAGACGTTCCAATAATGCGGGAAGTAGCGAAAAACCTTCCCGTACCCTCGAGAACACAGAAGCCAACACTAGTCCCGAAGGCACACGAAGGCGCAGGCGCACCCGAGATCAAAAGTCACGCAGAACCCCATCGAACGGGGAAACATGACAAAAACACCGTCTCAAAAAGCGGGGGAGGAAACATCCACCCACAGGACGGAACCAACCGACTCAAAGGCCAAGGAACCGAGCCCGGGGAGGGGCCGACGTCCAACAGCACGTACGGCGAGTGGGGAGGAAAGACCCCACTCCGCGTAACCACAAGCCCCGCCGAGAGGGGGATAAAACCCCCCACGGGGTCTAACGGGGCCAAGGCCCCCCCAAGTCAGCCCCTCCCCAGCCCCGGGAACCTACACGACAGGCCCCGGGGCCGAGCCGTTCCCCCAAAGCCCCGGCCGTACCAGAAAACCGGGGCAGCCGTGAAAACACTAAGGAAGGGAGCCCACTGGCAGACTCATACAACACGGCTGGAGGAACAGGCCCAAATGCCCCCGTCACTACCCCGGAAGGGGAATTCCCCGAGACTGCCCGAGTCTCAACACCACCAAACACCCCGCCCTGAACCTACAGACGGTAAGGAACCGGATACAGGCAGGAAGGGTGAACCAGGGGAAAGACAAAACGAAATACAACGGGGCAGCCCCGGGGCTCCCGGGGAGGAAACCACGAGAACGTTGCCACCACCAAGGCTCAAGTGCAACGCCCCTGCTGCCCGCACCCGCTTTGTTAGCACAACTGGGTAACCGAGCCACAACGAGCAACCAAACTCGCAGGACACCGGGTCGAAGGTGTCACCGACCCCACAGGCAGCAGACGGAGGCAAAACAGAGAGTCACCCAGAGACAAAAGGTGAGAGCAACCCTCAAACTCGCTGGAAGCGAGGGGGGGGCTCTGGGGTCACATCCATCGGACCCGCGCGCCCCCAGGGGTTTCCCAGGGTCCCGAGCGTTTACTTTAAGAGGACTCGCGCTCAGGTAATCCCAGGCAGGGTACTGCTAACCGGCACCCAAGCTACCAAACAACTTTCTAAGAGCTGAACCCCCGGGACGTGTACACTCACGGGGACCTAGCAGGGGGTACCACCAGAAATACTCAGAACACAAGGGACACAAGGGGCAAGAACGAAGGCAGACCCCCCCACCAGGTATATAAACAAAAGAAAAAGAAAACCCCGCAAGAGGACAGCGTACCCAAGCGGAACAGAGCCGGCCGCTATGATTGGTAAAGACAAGCTGCACAGTACCCCGCGCCCCACCAGTGCAAACACTGCCCCTTACTCTAAGGCGAACAAGGGAGACAGAACACCCGAGCACACAAAGAGCGGCCGAAAACCAAGCGGTAAACGGCCAAGCAGGGGCAGGACCCAAGGAACTTGTGGAAGGTGGCCCCAAGCCCCAAGGGCAGTACTTACAGGGCACCTAGGGAAGGGAACCCTAGGCGCATGCAGCCCGAGTACTGAAGAATCACACCCGGCTCACGCACCACCTAGAAAACAGACACCACACTCTAGGTACAGTGCTGAAACAACCACTGGAGCCGGAGCACATAACCATTGCCTATAGCATCAGCCGAAGAACTGATGGGTGGATAGCCGGCGTGGGAGGTCTGGGGCTCCCCCTTCCCCCTCCCGGGGAGGGGGGAGCTGCGCAGACAGCGGCGCGGTGACGTATGACGTCATACTAGTTTCCGTGTTTTCTGTTGAAGAGTTCTATTCACTAGTTCGGCTTAGGTAGCAATTTTCACCAGAATAGGGGTTTGTTTTGGAATGCTTACCTTTCTGGGTGCTTGACCCGGTCGATGGCAGACATAGAATGCTTCCAACCACACGGGGGTTTCTATAGGCCATTGCTCCCCTTGCCTCTCTGAGGGGGCCAGGTTCTGGCTCGTGGTCCCCGGTAGGCCCTAGAACTCCATACACATGACTGATGCCAAAGTCTGACATTAGCATATCAGCCGGTAAAGCTCCGGGGAGCCGACGGGGCTCCCCCCAGAAAAGACACTGACACAAACGCCTCCTGAAGGTCACCTCTTGCAACGAATCCAACGCTCCAATGAACTGGGGTTGGTCCCATATAGTACGTTGAATCGAGGTTGTACTGTAGTTTAATAACAGCAAAAGGAGTGTGGGGAGAAGCCATTTTGGTGAGGGAGGTGGCAACATCTGCATGATTTGTCATGCTGGGTAGGGGTGGCTACTATGCTCTTTGGGCACTATACCAGCTTAGATGAACAGTTATGGTGAACAGAACATGTAGATACTTATGCATAACATCTGTATATAGTGTATAAAAGCAAAAACGGTATGGTGCGAGGAGAATGTGGGCGAGTGAAGAGTCATTGAGGGAAGTAGTGGTAGTAAGTGGCTGGCTGGCAGATGTGGTGGCCACATCTCGCTGCTTTTTTACTCGCAATATCAACTTAGTGGTTCGTTATGATGAACAAAACATGCAGATACGTTTATATAACCTGTGTATATAGTGTAATAACTAACAAAGTATTTGTATATTGTTTTATGAACACAATAATTGAATAAATAATATGCACACAATAATTTTGAGTACAGCGATGATTCACACATTTTATTATATAAATATATCACACTACACACTATTGAATAATATTACAGCAAAAACAAAGAAAAATCAATCAGATACATTGAAATAATTAGGTAATAATATCTTTGTGGCCACTCCTGCCTGACTGCTGGGGCTGAGCAGACCACCTCCGACGCACGCTGAGTTAGCGTCTTTTTTTTTGCCAGACTTCCCCCGCCCAATAGCAGGCAAAATATGCCACTAACGATTTTTTTATTATTTTTCCCATGATCAGGGAACACAAATTAACAGGATTAGAAGAAAAACAATTTTTTTTTTTTTTTTTCGTTATGCGGCTGTGGGTGAAAATGGCCAAATAGCCCTTAGCAACACAAGGGGTTAATGTGGATAAATGCTATGTTATGGAATGTGGAATAGGAGAACATAGCCTCCACACAACCTATAAATTATGTAAGAAATCTTTAAAGAATTCTGATAAAGAAAGAGATCTATGGGTGGTTCTAGATAGAAAACTATCACCTGAGGACCACATAAAGAGCCTTGTGCGAGGAGCCTATGCTACGCTTTCTAACTTCAAAATTGCTTTTAAATACATGGATGGCAAAATACTAAAGAAATTGTTCACAACTTTTGTTAGGCCAAAGCTAGAATTTGCAGCAGTTTTGTGGTGCCCATATCTTAAGAGGCACATTAACAAACTGGAAAAGGTGCAAAGACATGCTACTAAATGGCTCCCAGAACTGAAGGGCAAGAGCTACAAGGAGAGGTTAGAGGCATTAAATATGCCAAAATTAGAAGACAGAAGAAAAAGAGGTGATGTGATCACTACAGTACGTACAAAATAGTAACAGGAATTGATAAAATTGATAGGGAAGATTTCCTGAGACCTGGAACTTCAAGAACAAGAGGTCATAGATTTAAACTAACTAAACAAAGATGTTGAAGAAATATAAGAAATTCGCTTTCGCAAACAGAGTGGTAGACGGTTGGAACAAGTTAGGTGAGAGTGGAGTACCACAGGGCACTCCAAACTATGCTCCTAACCATTGGAGTGCCACAGGGCAGCATCTTTGGACCTCTTCTATTTCTTATATACATCAATGATCTGCCTAATGTCTCTAACATTCTGAAACCTATTTTGTTTGCTGATGATACTACCCTCATCTACTCCAACCCCAACCCACATACACTAAATAATGTTGTTAATAATGAACTAAAAAGTCCACTTATGGATGTCAACCAATAAACTAACACTTAACATAGAAAAGACCTACTACATCATATTTGGAAGCAAATCTACAAATGCAATTCAGCTTCAGATAGACAATGTAAACATTAGCAATAAAAATGATGGAAAGTTTCTTGGCCTATTCCTAGACAAGAGACTCAACTTCAGTACCCACATACAACACATAACTAAGAAAGTCTCTAAAACAGTTGGTATACTCTCCAATATCAGATATTATGTACTTAACTCTGCTCTCATCTCTCTATATTATGCACTAATCTATCCCTATCTCAACTATGGTATCTGTGCATGGGGCTCAACCACTGCAAACCACCTCAAGTCCATCATCACCCAGCAAAAATCTGCTATCAGAATAATATCAAATTCTGCTTTCAGGCAACACTCAGCCCCCTTGTTTAACTCCCTAAATATGCTAAACATAATCTCACTCCATAAATTCTCTTGTGTCAACTACATTTACAAAACCCTGTTCTTAAATGCAAATCCTGCTCTGAAACTCTTCCTGGACAGATGTAATAGGACCCATTATCACCACACCAGAAAGAAATATCTCTCTGATATCCCCAGAGTTAAACTTAATCTGTGTAAACACTCGATGCAAATAAAGGGACCCAGTTTATTGAACTCACTCCCTATTGAATTGAAAAGCTGTCCAACTTTTACATAATTCAAAATCAATACTAAAAAGTACCTAATTTTATCTTCATAGTTTTTCACCTTTTGCCTTAAAATTGCACTGTATCAATTGCTACCCAATCTCCCAACCTTTAGGTTCCCAATTTGAACATCTTTACCATTGTGATCATTGCTGTCTTCTTATATGTGCTGCCAATCTGCTGTATGGTGTTTATTAATCTTGTTTATCTGTATCTATTGCTACCCAGTCTCCCAATCTTTATGCACCCAATCTGAGCATCTTTACCATTGTGATCACTGCTGTCTAATATGTGCTGTCAATCTGCTGTATGGTGTCTATTAATCTTGTTTAAATTACCAATCAAGCTGTCAATGTAATCAATCAGAGCTTTAATATAACAATGTGCTTTAATATACTTACTAAGCTCTCTCATCTCATTTTTCTCTTGCAATGTATTTGTTATCATTTATCAATTCTGATAGAAATTACCTACTTAAAATTATCTGTTAGATTAAGGACCTGCCCGAAACGCTGCGCGTACTAGGGGCTATACAAGATTGTAAATACTGTACTATTCAATGTATTCTCACAAACCCAATGTACCTTCTTGTATATATATATATATATATATATATATATATATATATATATATATATATATATATATATATATATATATATATATATATATATATATATATATATATATATATATATATATATATTTTTTTTTTTTTTTTCAATATATATATATATATATATATATATATATATATATATATATATATATATATATATATATATAAATAAATAAATAAATAAATAAATAAATAAATTGTGACACTAGCCCTCCATATATGTCAGTTGCTTAAATTATAAACTGTACTTGTGGTCGGTCTCGAGCCCATTGTTGATGTGACAATGTGCATTGACTTTTGTAACTAGCTTATCAAGATTATAACTTGCTTGGCTATATGAATTGTGGGGCTCAATCCCTGAGCCCATTATGTGCCCCTGTAACACTCCACTATCGCCCATAGGATGGGTACGGGGTGCTTAATAAATGAACTAAACTAAGCTCTGCCTTTTTGATAACATATACAATTATAAGCTTTATTTGTGAATCTCAATTAATTAAACAATATATCACAGAGCCTGTAGGGTTCAGTGAGATGAGTGAAGAGACATGGGGGATTTTACATAAGTACGTCCTCTAATTACTCAACACAAAGCTGCTATTAGGACAATATCCAACTCTAGCCGCAGACATCACTCGGTACCCCTACTCAAATCTCTGAATATGTTAGATATTAAGTCACTGCACATTCTCTCATGTGTATTATACATATATAAAACGCTGAACTGTAATGCCAATCCTGACCTCTAAAGATTCATTGAAGGTTGTAACAGAACCCATGAGCACCACACCAGAAATAAATACAGTTTTGATATTCCTAGAGTTCGACTTAATCAAACTAGAAATGCTCTTCAAATCAAGGGACCCAGAATGTGGAATGACCTTCCCAACCATGTTAAAGACTGTACCTCTCTCAAACAGTTTAAGATAAAAACAAAGCACTACCTAATAAATTCCCTGTAACCTACCTTACCCCTCTGTTGTCAACCCATGTCTGTTTTTTTTTTCAAAACACCGCTGTTTGAATGTAATTGTCTGTAATAATTTGTAATTGTATTTGTGCTGCTTTTTCAGCCATGTTCCACCCTCTTTTACCTCTATTTTTATTTGTTCTCAACACATTTTATTCTTTATACCCATTAGTATTAAGCTTTAGTCATTATTGTTTTTCCTGCCCGAAACGCTTTGTGTAATAGTGGCTTTAGGCATTGTATGTACTAGCTCTATCTATTAATCCAACAAACTTTGTAAAATCTCTTGTATGTATGTACCTTAAATAAATAAATGTTTATTTAGGTAAGTACAGTACATGGTAATTCAAGTAGCAAACGCATGCTAACAAATAACGAGTATATATAACAAAACTATTGTCCTATGAAGTCGATTTAACTTCCAAACATATATTTTTTAATAAATGTTAAATGTTTTCTGGGTAGTTATGTTAGATTTTATTAAAAATACGTATTCTACTTGTTAACATTATAATTAAATTTGTGATAATTTGTGCAGAGAAGTGCGACAACTGGATATGCCAACAAACACTTTCCAAATAACAATATATCTTGGATAAGTCGCTCCACAACATTGACGCTTGGACCGTCGACTTCCTTTGATGCTACTTATTTACTTATTTCATAATGAAATTATATTAGTTTGGAGTAAATATATGTTTTCTCATGTTCTGCATTCAGCACCCACATTATAGTGAATAAATATACCATATTACTTCATTACTTAAATAATGCTAAGAGGGTTTGAGTAGCTTTGGGTCTTTAGTGGACAGAATCTCCAATAGATGGGGCGATAGTCGCCCCATCTCTCTCGTCCGAGCAAGAGTCGAAACATAATTTAAAATTGATATATCTTTGTTCTCGAACATGATATATTTCATTTGGTGCAATCATAATAATGTTCATATCCCGGTCTTTCTGGAGGCATATAAGATTTTAGGGTTTATTAGCGTATCTTTGTTAATTATACAATATATCGGCAAGTGCGTAGGCGTCTACACTGCATACCCGACAAGCTACTGAACGCCACTATAAAAACATATGTATCTTCACTTGAGCTATAAATATGACTATTGTAATGTATTTAAAATGAAACTCTTATTTCTATCTTGCTTAAGACATATAAAACATTTGTGTTTATTAACGAATTTACGTGAAATAAACATTGATCTGAGAGAGAGTTGCTCTGTCGTTCCGTCTGTACGGGGTCGGAGCTCCGTAATTTTTAAAATACATGTATCTTCATTAGAACTTTAAATATGTCTATGGTAAAGTGTTTAAAGTGAAGCTTATATGTCTGCCTTCCTTGAGACATATAAAACATATAAGTTTATTAACGAATTCACGTGAAATAAACATTGTTCTGAGAGAGAGTTGCTTGGTCGATCGATCTGTCCGGGGTCGGAGCTCGGCTGTTATAAAAGTACACGTATTTTCGCTTTAAATTTAAATATGCCCATGGTAAGGTATTTAGAATGAAGCTTATATTTCTATCTTTCTTGTGACATATAAAACTCTTACGTTTATTAAGGAATCTGTGTGAAATAATCATGGTTCTGAGATGAATGCTGCGGTTTTCGAGCTAGACGCGCGGCAATGGACGCCATACACATCTAGTGGGTGTTATTGGACCCCATACCCATTCTATGGGTAGTTGGAGCCCCATACCCATTCTATGGGTGGTTGGAGCCCCATACCCATCATGTGGTTGTAGTGGACACCATACTCATCCTGTGGGTGGTATTGGACCCCATACCTTTCATGTGGGTGGATGTGATCCCCATACTCATCCTGTGGGTAGATGTGACCCTCATACCCATCCTGTGGGTGGTATTGGACACCTTACCCACCCAACAGGTGGTAGTGGACAATATACCCAGCCAATAGTTGGTATATAGTAGACACAATACCATCCTGTTTGAAGTAGTTTACCCCATAGACATTCCAACGTAACATCGTTTTCTGTTAACGTTCCTACAAAACATCCTTTAAAGATTTGTAAAGCACAAACTATGGTATATAATATTGATTAGTGAAGGACTGTTATTCTATGTAATAATTTTTAGTGCTTATTATAATTTACTAAGAACAACTAATATTTCTCAAAACAAAACTACGAGCCTTCAATAGGAAGTAGCTGATCTGTAGCTGAGTCCTGGCTTTGTTGCTGTGGACTCTTCCCTTTCACAGTATATACTCAAATGCTCTAATCTTTCTAACAAACGTGACTTAACGTAAACTTTCCCCCTTCCATTTCTTTCTTTCTCTTTCCCTTTCTTTCTCTCTTCTCCCTTTTTCTGTTCATTCTCTTCTACGCTCCCTTGCTATCCTCTTCTTTTTCCTATTACTATCTGCTTCGGTGGTTATAATAGGAGCTGCCTCGTATGGGCCAATAGGCCTGCTGCAGTTCTCATTACTACTATCCCCTACACCTGACTTTCCTCCTCAGCTCTCTCTTGCCTATTTAATGCCTGTCCCTACCTCCTCATCACAATCGACTTGAGAATGGTCCAGGACGGACCGAAACGTCGTCGTCCCTTCAATTTCTAGTGTGTGGTCTGGTCAACATACTTCAGCCACGTTATTGTGACTCATCGCCTGCATAGCTGATCTGTAATATTCCAAGAGCATGGACAATAGTAAGTAAATTTCACAACCCATGTGGGACCTGAAAATTACAATTTTCCTTATAATTGAACCAATCACGACTATTCTGCTTTCTAGGTTGACGGACGGGTACTGTGAGAGGTAAATTGGTATGTGAGGAAGAGTTTGGGCCTTGGAAAAAAAAGTAACTGGGAATATATCACATATTTACTAATTCATATTCAACATATTGACTTTAAGCATTAAGTCATATATGTGCTGTCTTGTGTGAGAACAGGTTGCAAGAACCGCCCCTTAAGGGGTAACGTTTAATGCAGTGAAAAACATGATGGAAGTGCTTAGTAATGCCAGGAAATTGCAGAGTGAGGAGGTTGGCAAACTTTGGCCAATAAGGCAAGACCTCTCAAAGGAAGACAGAGAAAAGCTGAAAATGAACCTAATTGAAGCAAAATGTCTAAATGGGGACAGAAATGAAGAAGAAACGAGAGGGCCTCATAATGGTCATGAGAGATATTATTGTACAAGCAGATAAAGATAAATCACGACTGTTGATATTGGGGGACTTCAACTTTAAAGCAATAAACTGGAAGGCCTATGAAGCAAGAACGGAGGACTTTTGGGCATGCAGATTTGTGAACCTCATTCTGGAGACATTCTTGTATCAACACATAAAGCAGGCCACAAGAATGAGGGAAGGAGATGTACAGTCAGTACTGGATCTAGTATTCACCAGGAAAGAAGAAGAGATATTTGACATCCAGTACCTTCCTCCCTTGGGAAAGAGTGATCACGTCCTGTTAGATATTAAATATGCTTTAAGATATCATCTAGAAGAAAATGGGGACATTGACACAGATGATAAACTCGATTTAAGGAGAGGTCACTATGGGGAACTTCGAAATTTTTTTAATATGTGTAATTGGACAGACTTGTTGCTAGGCAGGGAAGTAAATGAAATGTATGCCAAATTTTGCAAAATATACGATGAAGGCACACAAACATTCATACTAAAACAGAGATGGAGCCAGAAAACAGGATTGGTTCAACAGAAATTGCGAGAGGGCCAGAGACCAAAAGACAAAAATGGAATCAGTATAGGAAGAGGCCAAACCCCCAAACATACCAGTGATACAAAGATGCGAGAAACAACTATATGGCAGTAAGGAGAGAGGCAGAAAGAAATTTTGAAAAGGGGATAGCAGATAAATGTAAAACAGAACCGGGCCTATTCTACAAATTCATAAACAACAAATTGCAGGTAAAGGATAATATCCAGAGGTTGAAAATGGGAAACAGATTCACGGAAAATGAAAAGGAAATGTGTGAAACATTAAATGAAAAGTTCCAAAGTGTGTTTGTACAAAATGAAATCTTCAGAGAACCAGATACGATAAGAATTCCAGAGAACATCATAGAGCGTATAGAGGTGTCTAGAGATGAAGTGGAAAATATGCTAAAGGAGCTCAGTAAGAACAAAGCAGTTGGCCCAGATGGAGTTTCACCATGGGTTCTGAGAGAATGTGCATCTGAGCTCAGCATTCCACTTCACCTGATCTTTCAGGCATCCCTGTGTACAGGAGTCGTTGCAAACGTGTGGAAACAGGCTAACAGTTCCAATCTACAAAAGTGGCAGCAGGGAAGACCCCCTAAATTATAGACCTGTATCATGCAACAGGCAACAGGTACTCTGAGAGAGAACTCTATCAACATCAGAGGCCCGAGACTGTTCAACACGCTTCCACTACACATATGGGGCATAACAGGCCGACCCCTCACAGTGTTCAAGAGAGAACTGGATAAGCACCTCCAAAGGATACCTGATCAACCAGGCTGTGACTCATATGTCAGGCTGCAAGCAGCCGCATCTAACAACCTCGTTGATCAGTCCAGCAACCAGGAGGCCAGGTCGACGACCGGGCCGTGGGGACGCTAAGTCCCGGAAGCACCTCAAGGTAACCTCAAGGTAACCATCATTGACTAGTGTAATAGTGAAAGTATTGGAAAACTAATCAAAACTAAATGGGTAGAACACCTGGAGAGAAATGATATAATATCAGACAGACAGTATGGTTTTCGATCTGGAAGATCCTGTGAATCGAATTTACTCAGTTTCTATGATCGAGCCACACAGATTTTACAGGAAAGAGATGGTTGGGTTGACTGCATCTATCTGGACCTAAAAAAGGCTTTCAACAGAGTTCCAGATAAGAGGTTGTTCTGGAAACTGGAAAATATTGGAGCGGTGACAGGTAAGCTTCTAACATGAATGAAAAATTTTCTGGCTAATAGAAAAATGAGGGCAGTAATCAGAGGCAATGTATCGAACTGGAGAAATGTCACAAGTGGAGTATCACAGGGTTCAGTTCTTGCACCAGTGATGTTTATTGTCTACATAAATGATCTACCAGTTGGTATACAGAATTATATGAACATGTTTGCTGATGATGCTAAGATAATAGGAAGGATAAGAAACTTAGATGATTGTCATGCCCTTCAAGATGACCTGGACAAAATAAGTATATTGAGCACCACTTGGCAAATGGAATTTAATGTTAATAAATGCCACGTTATGGAATGTGGAATAGGAGAACATAGACCCCACGCAACCTATATATCATGTGAGAAATCTTTAAAGAATTCTGATAAAGAAAGAGATCTAGGGGTTATCTTGGTTATCTTGAGATGATTTCGGGGCTTTTTAGTGTCCCTGCGGCCCGGTCCTCGACCAGGCCTCCACCCCCAGGAAGCAGCCCGTGACAGCTGACTAACACCCAGGTACCTATTTTTACTGCTAGGTAACAGGGGCATAGGGTGAAAGAAACTTTTGCCCAATGTTTCTCGTCGGCGCCTGGGATTGAACCCAGGAATACAGGATAACAAGTCCAGTGTGCTGTCCGCTCGGCCAACCGGCTCTAGAACCGGGTTGTTCTAGATAGAAAACTATCACCTGAGGACCACATAAAGAACGTTGTGTGAGGAGCCTATGCCACGCTTTCTAACTTCAAAATTGCTTTTAAATATATGGATGGCGATATACTAAAGAAATTGTTCACGACTTTTGTTAGGCCATTAGGTTGGAACAAGTTAGGTGAGAAGGTGGTGGAGGCCAAGACCGTCTGTAATTTCAAAGCATTATATGACAAGGAGTGTTGGGAAGATGGGACACCACGAGCGTAGCTCTCATCCTGTAACTACACTTAGGTAATTACATGATAATGTATACAGGTACAAATGTAGACAGTCCTGCCAATGACCAACATGGCTTCTCAAGTAGTGTGGTGAAGTCACTGCTTGCACCATATCTGAACAAGGGCCACATATTATACACAGATAACTATTATACCAGTCCCTAGCTAACTAGGTTCTTGATTGATAACAGAACTGGAGTGTAAGTACCCAAGTGTAATTACTTAAGTGTAGTTACAGGATGAGAGTTACGCTCGTGGTGTCCCGTCTATCCAGCACTCATTGTTATATAACGTTTTGAAACTACTGACGGTTTTGGCCTCCACCACCTTCTCACCTAACTTGTTCCAACCGTCTACCACTCTGTTTGCGAAAGCGAATTTCTTATATTTCTTCAGCATCTTTGTTTAGTTAGTTTAAATCTATGACCTCTTGTTCTTGAAGTTCCAGGTCTCAGGAAATCTTCCCTATCAATTTTATCAATTCCTGTTACTATTTTGTGCGTACTGTAGTGATCACATCACCTCTTTTTCTTCTGTCTTCTAATTTTGGCATATTTAATGCCTCTAACCTCTCCTTGTAGCTCTTGCCCTTCAGTTCTGGGAGCCATTTAGTAGCATGTCTTTGCACCTTTTCCAGTTTGTTAATGCGCCTCTTAAGATATGGGCACCACAAAACTGCTGCAAATTCTAGCTTTGGCCTAGTTGAGTTGAGTTCACAACAAAAGTTGTGAACAATTTCTTTAGTATTTTGCCATCCATGTATTTAAAAGCAATTTTGAAGTTAGAAAGCGTAGCATAGGCTCCTCGCACAAGGCTCTTTATGTGGTCCTCAGGTGATAGTTTTCTATCTAGAACCACCGATAGATCTCTTTCTTTATCAGAATTCTTTAAAGATTTCTCACATAATTTATAGGTTGTGTGGAGTCTATGTTCTCCTATTCTACATTCCATAACATAGCATTTATCCACATTAACCCCTTGTGTTGCTAAGGGCTATTTGGCCATTTTCACCCACAGCCGCATAACGAAAAAAAAAAAAAATTGTTTTTCTTCTAATCCTGTTAATTTGTGTTCCCTGATCATGGGAAAAATAATAAAAAAATCGTTAGTGGCATATTTTGCCTGCTATTCGGCGGGGGAAGTCTGGCAAAAAAAAAGGCGCTGACTCAGCGTGCGTCAGAGGTGGTTTGCTCAGCCCCAGCAGTCAGGCAGGAGTGGCCACAAAGATATTATTACCTAATTATTTCAATGTCTCTGATTGATTTTTCTTTGTTTTTGCTGTAATATTATTCAATAGTGTGTAGTGTGATATATTTATATAATAAAATGTGTGAATCATCGCTGTACTCAAAATTATTGTGTGCATATTATTTATTCAATTATTGTGTTCATAAAACAATAAACAAATACTTTGTTAGTTATTACACTATATACACAGGTTATATAAACGTATCTGCATGTTTTGTTCACCATAACGAACCACTAAGTTGATATTGCGAGTAAAAAAGCAGCGAGATGTGGCCACCACATCTGCCAGCCAGCCACTTACTACCACTATCTCCCTCAATGACTTCACTCGCCCACATTCTCCTCGCACCATACCGTTTTTGCTTTTATACACTATATACAGATGTTATGTATAAGTATCTACATGTTCTGTTCACCATAACTGTTCATCTAAGCTGGTATAGTGCCCAAAGAGCATAGTAGCCACCCCTACCCAGCATGACAAATCATGCAGAAGTTGCCACCTCCCTCACCAAAATGGCTTCTCCCCACACTCCTTTTGCTGTTATTAAACTACAGTACAACCTTGATTCAACGTACTATATGGGACCAGCCCCAGTTCGTTGGAGCGTTGGATTCGTTGCAAGAGGTGACCTTCAGGAGGCGTTTGTGTCAGTCTTTTTTTTTTCTTGTACACAATAAAAATGCATTATCATATTGCATACTGTACCTATATATTACAGTACTTCTCTACTAAAAAATACTGTAATTCATAAATTTACCTTATTGTTGAAGTTATGTCCATCTTGAAGTTTCGTGACTTTGTGAATGCTCTACAGTAAATACGTACTGCAGGGCATTATGCCGTTAGCGCTGTGTTGATTAAAAGTAGTTCTGCTGTATGTTGAGTACTACAATACAGTTCATGAAAACTATTGTACACTAAAATTACTGCAACTTTAATTTTAACACTGTGTACACACTTAAATTTAACACTTGTTCTAACTCTTCACGCCGCACACAATGTTTTTAGATGTTTGCATCAGCTTTGCTGATGCTCACTGCTGCTGTGGGTTCAGCTGCATCTGAGCTGGTGCTGGCTGCTGTTGTACCAGTGCTGGGTACATCTGTGCTTGTGCTGGGTACGGCTGTTCTCGTGCTGGGTACGGCTGTTCTTGTGCTGGGTACGGCTGTTCTCATGCTGGGTACAGCTGTTCTCGTGCTGGGTACAGCTGTTCTCGTGCTGGGTACGGCTGTTCTCGTGCTGGGTTCGGCTGTTCTCGTGCTGGGTTCGGCTGTTCTCGTGCTTGGTACGGCTGTTCTTTTGCTGGGTACGGCTGTTCTCGTGCTGGGTACGGCTGTTCTCGTGCTGGGTACGGCTGTTCTCGTGCTTGGTATGGCTGTTCTCTTGCTGGGTACAGCTGTTCTCGTGCTGGGTACGGCTTGTCTCGTGCTGGGTACGGCTGTTCTTGTGCTGGTTGATTTTCTGCTATTAGTTCTTGCAAAATATTGCTTCATTTTTGGTATTAATAAGGCACTATTAGTAAGCCCCTGAGACATTTTGTTTTATAACCAAAGAGCTGTAGTAAAAAATGGTCAATTCCACAATTATTCTTCCACTGGCGGATAAATACTGTACGTCAATCGCAGACAAAGCTAAGGGCACTGGGTGCATACTGTACGAACACAGACTAAGTCTATACGTACACGCTTCAGTAGGCTGGTGTTCAAGCCAGATCCAGTAACATAAATTTCTCTTAAATATTCAATTTAAATCAAATTATATAATTTTGGGTTATATATTTAGTTTAGCAACATTATTACGATAATAAGACCTATAAAAAATACTTATTTTGGAACTGATTTATTAATTTTATTATTTCGAAGCCGTAGGTCACTGAACTGTGGCAACGAAATTGAACAAAACACCGCCTGGTGCTATGTTCGATTTCCAGTAACATAAATTTCTCTCAAGTATTTTATTTACATTAAATTATATATTGTTGGGTTACATATTTAGTTTAGCAACATTATTACGGTAATAAGAGCTATAAAAAATACTTTGGAACTGATTTATTAATTTTATTATTTCGAAGCCGTAGATCACCGAACTGTGGCGACGAAATCATACAAAACAAGCATGGTGTTGTGTGGACAGAGATTAGACCCGTCCACTCGTGCTGGAGTTGTGCCGCCAATAACGTGAATAGTTTCTCAAATACTTTAACAGATACCCATCATATTACAGTATATTTTTTGTTTTATTTAGTTTAGTTTAATTAGGATAATAAAGAGTTATTAAAACACCAGTTTTAGAAATGATTTATTAATGTGAAACATTCAAAGTCATGGGTCACTGAACTATGACAACACAGACGAAAGTGAGTGAAACCTCACTGTAAAGTGAAGTTTACTCTACAATATTCCCTTATCTGTTCATCCTCACTCGTCTTGTTTCACCACAGAAAATGTATATAAGAAGATTTCAACACATTAGCTAGCTATTCACGCTTCAACCTTTGAATTAATTTACAAAGATACATGTGCGACCAATCGGTGAACGAAAATCATTGAAACTCAGTCGTTCACTTGTGTGGACGACTCTGGCTGGTGTTTGGTTCATATGATTCACTTGTTGTGTGGTCTACTTGTGTGATCCAACTTGTCATATGAAGGAATTATTAATTGTAATCTGTGATGGTATGGTAAAGTTTTCCACCACTCTGTGAACTCTGTCCCAACATCATAAGCTTGTGAACCAAATGTGGACCACTTGTGCGGTCCACTTGTGCGGTCCAATTGTGTGATCGAAAGTGTCATATGAAGGAATTAATAATTGTAATCTGTGAAAGAATGTGAAAGTTTTCCACCAATCTGTGAACTCTGTCTGGACGTCGTAAGCAAATCCGAACATCCCCCGCTTCGGCGAACCATTGTTCGTCGAACAGGGTGAGTAAATCCGGCCTGAAAAGTGTGCGAACTAACCGGAGATTCGTTGAATCGGGGTACGTTGAATCGAGGTTGTACTGCACTGGTATATATATATACATTATATATAAGTATCAACATTTATAATCATAATAACAAACCACTAAGTTGGTATGCTGAGTGACAGTGGCAGCCTGCCACTGGCTGTCACTCCCTCACTCACATCACCTGACTCTCCAACATTCGCCTCCCACCACACTGTTTTTGGTTTTATTCACTATATACGTGCGCCGCGCCTGTAGGCTCACGTCTGGTTTGCGCAACGCACCTCCGGGTATTTGTATTTTTCACGATCCATTCAAAACTCCCGCGGCTACATGGGGTTCACATTAGCTTCCTCAGGGCTCTTGTAAACAGACGCCATCTTTAAAAAAAATCGCTGTCCACATTCCCAGGTGTGAGAGCCTCAATAGTGAGTTAGCAACCAAGGCTGGCGCACGCAGCATGAGCGCACAGCACTGCTGTTCAGCGTGTGACCACAGCATCGCCTAATAATGTCAAAATATATATATAACTTGTATTATTTAGCTATGATAGTGTTATATTAGAGCCTGAGTGTGATAATGACTGGGTACAATGTTCAAATATCAGTGATTCAATGCTGTTCACGATGTTCACAGCGCTAGCCACAGCACCACAGCATTATTTCGTTCATCTAGGAATCTTCAAATGATTTCTTAGGTTCCTTTTCAAAATAAACGTGTGGTCAATTATTCATTTACAGGAATTAGTGACCAGGATTGTGATAATAGCAGGATTGTAGTTATAATTAGCGTTGTGCGTAGTATTGTGGAAGGAGGAATTTTGATGAGGGAGGGAGGGCGAGAATTGAGGTAGCCTCATTGTGTGTGTGTGGCAGCCACTCTTGTTTTGCTCACCATACTAGCTTAGTGGTTCGTTATGGGCAACACATATGTACATGGGTATATACAGTGTGTGTATATAGTGTAAGAACAGCAACAGGAGAATGTTGAGAGGAGCTATTTTGGTGAGGGAGGTTACGTTGTAATCGTAGCGTCGTCTGCTGTCTGCTGTGTGATTTTTCATAACAGCAACAGGAGTATGTTGATAGGAGCTAAGAACATAAGAACATAAGAACAAAGGTAACTGCAGAAGGCCTATTGGCCCATACGAGGCAGCTCCTATTTATAACCCCCCAATCCCACTCATATAAATGTCCAACCCACGCTTGAAAGAATCAAGGAACCCCCACCTCCACCAAGTTACGTGGCAATTGGTTCCACAACAACAATAACCCTGTTACTGAACCAGTATTTACCCAAGTCTTTCCTAAATCTAAACTTATCCAATTTATACCCATTGTTTCGTGTTCTGTCTGGTCCATACGAGGCAGCTGTTATTGGCCCATACGAGGCAGCTGCTATTGGCCCATACAAGCTATTTTGGTGAGGGAGGTGACATTGTAATCGTAGTGTCGTCTGCTGTCTGCTGTGTGATTTCTCATGCAGTGTATGGTGGCAACTGTACTGTTTGGACACAATACCGGCTTACTTGCATAGTTCTGGTAAATAATGTTGGCGAGTAAGATGTTGGAGTGAGGGAGACTGGCTGGGTGTGGCTGCTCTCACTCGAGGTGTTCTGAATGTCTTGATGGTGAATGTATATAGTGTGTGACAGTGTATAGTGTGTAAATAGATTGTATACATACATAAATTAGCATGATACATAGTAAATATGTGCAGCATATGTGTACACAAGTGTCATGCACATAACACAGTGTCTTCGGACAGTACAGATGTTTTACTGCCATAATATAGTGTACGTGTTCATTATACATAGGATTAGCACCAAAAAACAAATAAAATGTATTTGGAACTGTGCGCAAAAATTGAATATAACGATAGTTCACGACTGTTGATAGTCGGCGACTTCAACTTGAAATCCATAGACTGGGAAGCATGTGAAGCTAAAACAGAAGATTTCTGGACCTGTAAATTTGTAGACCTCATCCTGGAAACATTCTTGTATCAACATGTTAAACAAGCTACGAGGATGAGGGAAGGTTATCTCGAGGTTATCTTGAGATGATTTTGGGGCTTTTTAGTGTCCCCGTGGCCCGGTCCTCGACCAGGCCTCCACCCCCAGGAAGCAGCCCGTGACAGCTGACTAACACCCAGGTACCTATTTTACTGCTAGGTAACAGGGGCATAGGGTGAAAGAAACTCTGCCCATTGTTTACAATGGGTACAATGTACAATAAAAATTGTACAGTAAGTACAATTTCGATTTTTTTTCTACATACCCATACTGAGGGAAGGGTTTCTGACACTTTAAAAAGAAAAAATAATTTTTTCCAGAGAATTTATTTCCTGCGCACTGCAGGGGGTGTCATATTTGGAGGCAACGCAGTTAAGGGGTTAAGGGTTAAATACATGGATGGCGATATACTAAAGAAATTGTTCACGACTTTTGTTAGGCCAAAGCTAGAATATGCAGCAGTTGTGTGGTGCCCATATCTTAAGAAGCACATCAACTGGATAAGGTGCAAAGACATGCTACTAAGTGGCTCCCAGAACTGAAGGGCAAGAGCTATGAGGAGAGGTTAGGCATTAAATATGCCAAAACTAGAAGACAGAAGAAAAAGAGGTGATATGATCACTACATACAAAATAGTAACAGGAATTGATAAAATCGATAGGGAAGATTTCCTGAGACCTGGAACTTTAAGAACAAGAGGTCATAGATATAAACTAGCTAAACACAGATGCCGAAGAAATATAAGAAAATTCACTTTCGCAAACAGAGTGGAAGACGGTTGGAACAGGTTAGGGGAGAAGGTGGTGGAGGCCAAGACCGTCAGTAGTTTCAAAGCGTTATATGACAAAGAGTGCTTGGAAGACGGGGACACCACGAGCGTAGCTCTCATCCTGTAACTACACTTAGGTAATTACATTATTAATCATTAACATGTTATATTGTTTCCTGTAGAAAACAACAGCTGACTTGGCATTGTGTGGTGGTGTGTGTGGCCGGGTACCAGTGTGTTGCTCCTGGAGTCACTGGGGTGGGGGTGGGGGGTTCCTGGATGTGTGAGAGGAGACCTGTCAACCCATTAATTATGGACTGCTGACTCCACGCCACATGTTTGCCTCGATACTATACTCGATGCTTTTCACAAAATTAAGATAGAAAATTTTACCATTTCCGTGGCTTGTAACACATTGCTGTATCATATTCAAAATGAGGAATGCATAATAAATGGGTGTGTCAATGGTGAGGGAAATGTGTTGGGGGGGGGGTTAGGAAGTCAGCTAGCTTCTTTTTTTTTTTTTTATCGGGCGAGTTGAATGAGATGCTTCCAAGCCTGCTGCTTCAATACACCCCATGGATGGTGTGTATTGTGGGGGATGGTGATTCCCTCCATCTCAGATTATTATCGACACCTAAAGGCATGAAAGATATTATAATGAAGCAGCGCACAACGAAGAAACAAACTAAAATTCAAAAATTTTTGGTACGGTTTCACAGTAGGCCTATAGGACCAGTACCCAGCACTAGCAAGGACTCCCTTCATGAGTCAGGTGCAATGTTTCCTAATGCAAATGTGTCCTGGCATATTTATTATTGTTTTTTTTTAAGGTTGTTGGCGCCGGACGGATGGAACGAATTACGCACTAGAATGACTCGGCTTTGCTCCATATAGTTCGTTCAAGTGAGGACACATCAGGCCGAATTTACTCACCCGGTTCGACGAACAATGGTTCGCCGAAGCGAGGGATGTTCGGATTTGCATACAATGTCCAGACAGAGTTCACAGACTGGTGGAAAACTTTCCCATTCTATCACAGATTACAATTAATAATTCTTTCATATGACAAGTTGGATCACACAAGTGGAACACACAAGTGGACCACACAAGTGGACCACACAAGTGGACCACACAAGTGGACCACACAAGTGGACCACACAAGTGGACCACACAAGTGGACCACACAAGTGGACCACACAAGTGGTCCACAAGCTTACGATTTAGGGACAGAGTTCACAGAGTGGTGGAAAACTTTCTCATTCTATCACAGATTACAATTAATAATTCCTTCATAAGCAGTTGGATCACACAAGTGAACCATATGAACCAAACACCAGCCAAAATGGTCCACACAAACACCAGCCAAAATGGTCCACACAAACACCAGCCAGTGATCCACACAAGTGAACAACCGAGTTTCCATGATTTTCGTTCACTGATTTGGGGCACACGTATCTTTGTACATTAATTTAAAGGATGAAGCGTGATTACCTAGCTACATGTGGTAAAATCTCCTTATAGACATTTTCTGTGATGAAACAAGATGACTGTACTGTAAACCTCACTTTACAGTGAGGTTTCACTCACTTTCGTCTGTGCGTCGTCATAGTTCAGGGACCCATGACTTTTGAAAGTTTCATATTAATAAATAATTTCTACAACCAGTGTTTAATAGCTTTTTATTATCCTAATTAAACTAAACTAAATAAAACCGAAAATATACTGTAATATGATAGACATCTGCTCTTTGAGAAATTACTGTATGTTAGTGGAACAACTCCAGCGTGAGTGAGTGGACGGGTCTAATCCTTGTACACACAGCACCATGCGTGTTTCATCCCTCCCTCCCTCCCCCCCTCTCTCCCTCCCTCCCTCTCTCCCTCCCTCCCTCCCTCCCTCCCTCCCTCCCTCTCTATCTCCATCCATCCCTCCCTCTCTCCATCCATCCCTCCCTCTCTCCATCCATCCCTCCCTCTCTCCATCCATCCCTCCCTCTCTCCATCCCTCCCTCCCTCCCACCCACTCTCCATCTCTCCCTCCTTCACTCCC
The DNA here is from genome assembly GCF_040958095.1 of Procambarus clarkii. Lineage (NCBI taxonomy): Eukaryota > Metazoa > Arthropoda > Malacostraca > Decapoda > Cambaridae > Procambarus > Procambarus clarkii. The sequence continues at coordinate 48,280,215 of NC_091154.1, forward strand.
ATTCTCCATCCCTCCCTCCTTCCCTCCCTCTCTCCAGCCCTCCCTCGCTCTCTCCATCCCTCCCTCCCTCCCTCCCTCCCTTGCTCTCTCCATCCCTCCCTCTCCATCCCTCCCTCTCCATCCCTCCCTCTCCATCCCTCCCTCTCCATCCCCCCTCCCTCCCTCTCTCCATCCTTCCCTACCTCTTTCCAGCCCTCCCTCCCTCCTTCCCTCCCTCTCTCTCCATCCCTCCCTCCCTCGCTCTCTCTCCATCCCCCCCTGCCTCCCTCTCCCCATCCCCCCTCCCTCTCTCCATCCCTCCCTCCCTCCCTCCCTCCCTCTCTCCATCCCTCCCTCCCTCCCTCCCTCCCTCCCTCTCTCCATCCATCCCCTTTCTCCCTCCATCCATCCAGAATTGAAGAAACAAATCAAGGTAACAAAAAGTTAACTGGGTCAGAGTTAGGGTTATCACCGAGTCGGTCCCTTCACCACCACCGACACACCTCCCCCACCCCTACAGCCCATACACACACACACCCTCAAATCATCCATCCTTCCATCAATATATCTCCATCCTCTCCTTCCCTGCCTCCCTCCCAAGCTCTGCCTGCCTCCCTCTGTGCCTGTCTCCCTCCGTGCCTGCCTCCCTCCTTGCCTCTCCCTCACAAGCTCTGCCTGCCTGCCTGCCTCCCTCCTTGCCTCTCCCTCACAAGCTCTGCCTGCCTGCCTGCCTCCCTCCCTCCCTGCCTGCCTGCCTGCCTGCCTGCCTGCCTGCCTGCCTGCCTGCCTGCCTGCCTCCTTCGCTGCCTGCCTGCCTGCCTCCCTCCATGCCTGCCTCCCTCCCTCCCTCCCTGCCTGCCTCCCTCCCTCCCTCCCTCCCTCCCTGCCTGCCTGCCTGCCTGCCTGCCTCCCTTGCTCCCTGCCTGCCTGCCTGCCTGCCTCCCTCCCTCCCTGCCTGCCCATCCACCCACCAGTCAGCCATCACTGACACAATGAGTGCATTTCGAGCCGACATGGTGCACGGATGTTCCTTGATTGTGCCGATATGTCCAACAAAGTCGCAGAATGAACACTCCAGCCTCTTGACAAATCAAAATATAGTGTTAAAATTAAAGTTGCAGTAATTTTAGTGTACAGTAGTTTTCATAAAGTTTATTGTAGTACTCAACATACAACAGAACTACTCAACACAGTGTTAATGGCATAATACACTACAGTATGTATTTACTGTACAGCATTCACAACTCCATGAGACTTCAAGATGGACTTAACTCCAACAATAAGGTAAATAACAAATGTAACAATATTTGTTAGTAGAGTAATAATATATAGGTACAGTATATAATATGATAATGCATTTTTATTGTCTACAAGAAAAATAAAGACACTGATGCAAACGCCTCCTGAAGTTCACCTCTTGCAATGAATCCAACGCTCCAACGAACTGGGGTTGGTCCCATATAGTACGTTGAATCGAGGTTGTACTGTATGTCTCAATAATGGAGCAGTCTACCCGACAAACACTGAACAAACCTTTATGGCATTTGTCCGGTTTTCAAATTGTTTCAATTGTTTTTTTCATTTTTTATATTTAAGGAACATGGAGCAGCCTACCTGCCAAATACCGAACGAACCTTTTTGACATTATTTGTTGTTCAAAAAATTTAATTTCTTTTTTTACAAAAAAGTCAATGCTTTGCAACATCACAGCAGTCACCCCTTTATATCCCAGCATCATTAGCATCTTTAAACAAAACAAAAAATTGTTTGCATCGTCGGAGGCGTCCGAGAATGTGCGAGAAGCAGCGCGATTCCACCATGTGGTGGTGTCGTTATTCAAACGTGCGCTTGTCATATGAGACAAATTGTTGGCGATCTGGGCACTTGTTACCCAAAATGCTCACCAATTGAGGCACTCATCACTTGAGGTTCTACTGTATCTAGAGCATCTAGGTCTAGCAGTATTTGTGTAATGGGTGACTTTATTTTGAGTGGAATATATTGATTTAATAGAACAGGGAATAATGAAGCAGGAGATTTTCTTGAATTAATTGACAATTGCTTTCATACGCAACACATTAACCCTCAAACCGCTAGGGGAAATGGAATTCACACACACAGGTGCAACAAAAAAAAAAATCCAAAAAATTCTTTCGCCTTATAGAAGTGTTCATTTTTGTTCCCTGATCACGGAAAAAATAACAAACAAATCGTAGGTGGCATATTTTAGCCGCAATAGGGTAGGGAAGTGTGGCAAAAAAGGGGCGTTGACAAAGCCTTCGCCAGACGAGGTCTACTCCGCTCGAGCTGTCAGGTGGCAGTTGCCACAAATATATTATTACCTAATTATTTCAATGTCTCTGATTGATTTTTTCTTAGTTTTTTTGCAGTAATATTATTCCATACAGTGAATTGTGGTATATTTATATAATAAAATGTATGAACCATCGCTGTACTCAAAATTATGGTGCGCATATTAGTGATTCAATTTTTATGTTCATAAAACAATAAACAAATAGTTTTGCTGTTGTTACACTATACACAGGTTATATATAAGTACAGTACAACCTCGATTCAACGTACCCCGATTCAACAAATCTCCGGCTAGTTCGCACACTTTTCAGGCCGGATTTACTCACCCGGTTCGCCGAAGCGGGGGATGTTCGGATTTGCTTACGACATCGAGACAGAGTCCACAAACTGGTGGAAAACTTTTCCATTCTATCACAGAATACAATTATTAATTCTTTCATATGAAAAGTTCGATCACACAAGTGGACCACACAAGTGGAATGCACGAGTGGTCCACGAGTGGTCCACAAGTGGTCCACAAGCTTACGATGTTGGGACAGAGTTCACAGAGTGGTGGAAAACTTTACCATACCATCACAGATTACAATTAATAATTCCTTCATTTGACAAGTTGGATCACACAAGTGGATCACACAAGTGGACCACACAAGTGGACCACACAAGTGGAATGCACAAGTGGAACGCACAAGTGGTCCACAAGCGGTCCACAAGCCTACGATATTGGGACAGAGTTCACAGAGTGGTGGAAAACTGTCTCATTCTATCACAGATTACTATTAATAATTCCTTCATAAGACAAGTTGGATCACACAAGTGGACAACACAACAAGTGAATCATATGAACCAAACACCAGCCAAAATGGTTCATACAAGAAGTGACGCATATTAACCCTCAAACCGCGCATATCATATATAAATGATATCAGTGACAAAACCGAAACCACGCACATCATTTATATATGATTTCGTGTCTAGTGCTATAATTTAAACGCCCCGCCTGGGATAGGGGCAGCTATAGTACAGCCACGACTGATAGTTGCCAGATGCCACCTAGAAAAAAAATCCAGGCCAACATTCTTGGGTGTTACAGCGTCAGTATTGAGCAAGCCACCAAGGCTGGCGCACGCAGCACGAGCTCACAGCACCGCTGTTCAGCTTGTGACTACAGCATCGCCTACAAATACAATAATATAAATGATACTGCTATTATTTAGCAGTGATAGTATTACTGAAGCGCCATGACTGTGATAAAACTGACCAGGATTCTGATAATAGCAGGATTGTGGTGATATTTAGCGCTGTGATCCATGGAGGAAGGAGTAAGGCTGTGGGAGGGAGGGTTGTGGCGTCGTTTTCTGACTGTGTGTGGCCACCATTTATTGACTGCACTCACCATACCAGCTTAGTGGTTCGATATGGTGAACACAAATGTAGATACTTGTATATAACGTGTGTATAGTGTGAGATAACAGCGAGAGGAGTAGGTTGGGAGCCGCCATTTTGATGAGGGAGGAGCGTCGTCTGCACGACTTGGCATGTTGTTTACTGATGGCCACTATGATCTTTGGGCACCATACCAGCTTATTTGTTCAGGTATGGTGAATAAAACAGGTAGATACTTATATATAATGTGTGTGTATAGTGTAATAACACCACAAACAATATTGTTGGAGGACAAATATTAGTGCATCTGGCCTTGAGGGCGGCCGCCGATCAGCTGACTGTGTGAGTAGCTACGTCTTATGGCCTTTACTCACCATACAAGCTTAGATGTACAGTTATGGTGAACAAAACATGTAAATACGTATATATAACGTCTGTGTATAGTGAATAAATACAGAAAGAGTATTTTGGGAGGTGAATGAGGGCGAGTGAGGTGGTGTTGAGGGAGGGAGTGGCAGTGAGTGGCTCGCTAGTGTTTGGCGGTCACTCCTCGTTGCTTTTTGACTTACAAGACCAATTTAGTAGTTCGTTATGGTGTACAAAACATGCAAATACTTATATATAACCTGTGTATATAGTGTAACAACAGCAAAACTATTTGTTTATTGTTTTATGAACATAATAATTGAATCACTAATATGCACACCATAATTTTGAGTACAGCGATGGTTCACACATTTTATAATATAAATATACCACAATTCACTGTATGGAATAATATTACTGCAAAAAAACGAAGAAAAAATCAATCAAACATATTGAAATAATTAGGTAATAATATATTTGTGGCAACTGCCGTCTGACAGCTCGGGCGGAGTAGACCTCGTCTGGCGAAGGCTCTGCCAACGCCCCTTTTTTGCCACACTTCCCTCCTCTATTGCGGCTAAAAAATGCCACCTACGATATTTTTGTTATTTTTTCCGTGATCAAGGAACAAAAATGAACACTTCTATAAGACGAAAGAATTTTTTGGATTTTTTTTGTTGCGCCTGTGGGTGTGAATTCCATTTGGGCCCCTAGCGATTTGAGGGTTAATATGTGACAGAACTAGACTTTGAGGGGTTTGAGCCTGTAAATGATGTGCCTATTGATGAGGAAATTGTTACTCTGGGCCGGCAAATGGGCTTGGAATTGGATGGTGATGATTTGGAGCAGTTGGTGGAAGAACACAACGAAGAACTGACCACTGAAGAACTCCAAGCCCTTCAAAAGGAACAGCAAGAAGACACAGCTGAGGATGTTTCTTCAGTGGAGGAGGATGAGGCAGCAGCGAATGTCCCTCCCGCAACCATTAAGAAGTGGTGTCAGATGTGGGAAGAAATGCAAACTTTTATTGAAACGACTCACCCAGAGAAAGCTGTAGTAGGCCGTTGCATCAATCTTTTCAATGACAATGTGATGCCTCACTACAGAAACATCTTGCAAAGAAGGGAAACAATCATCAATGGACCGCTTTGTTGTGAGAAAATCGAGCAGTGAACCACAACCAGGACCTAGTGGTATGCAGGCAAAACGTGCCAGAGAATGCACCCCAGAGAGGTCTTCACTGCCTGATGTTATAATGTTAGGGGACTCCCCTTCCAAACAGTAACACCTCTCCTCCTCCCCTCTCCTCACCATCTTCCATACGCCAACAGCAGTCATCAGCAAGGGTAAGTAATAACTTGAACATAGTTTTGTAGGTGTATTTAGATGAATTAGGTATAAAATTCAGTTTGAAGTGAGGTTTTTGGGTAGTCAGGAACAGATTAATTCATTTCCCATTATTTCTTATGGGGAAATTAGCTTCAGTTTACGAGTTTTCGAAATACGAGCTGTTTCCAGGAACGGATTAAACTCTTAAACTGAGTTACCCCTGTACATAGAAGTGCCAAGCCAGGCACTCTAAGACAGGAAAGGAAAGAAGGACCCCAGAGAAGACCACGAAAAATGCCACAAGCAATCCCCCCAACACGCAACCCCAGGCACAAAACTGCAGCAAAATATCACCCTACAACATCCTGACACGGTAACAAGTACCACATGTCACCGTGGTACACGTTACCAATGCACACGTGCACCACACATAACATGCATCATGTAGCAACTTCTCTCAGCGAAGGCAGAGAAATGGTGAAGGCTGACTCCTGACAGGGTCAAACATAGATACGATAGAGCCCAGCAGGCCCAGGAACCTGCACACCAGGCAACCGATGGCGGAGAGGCGGGACTAAAGAGCCAGAGCTCAAACCCCGTAAGCACAACCAGGTGAGCACAACTAGGTGAGCACATAACCTGCACCTCAACCATCGTACCTCGTAGCATGGATGAGGTGGGTCCCCTGATCGACTCGAGCATAGGTTGGACATGCATATGAGTAGGACTGGACAGATCAAAATAGGGACAGTCACCTGTGTGCTGACGGTCTTGTATCTGTATCCAAAAATATATTATATATATTTTATATAAATATATTTATATAAATACATTTATATAAATACAGTGTGTCCTCACTTGAACGAACTATATGGGGCGAAGTCGATTCGTTCCAGTGCGGAATATGTTCCATCCGTCTGGCCCCAAAAACCTTAATTTTTTTCCTTTTTTTTTATACACATATGCCAGGACACATTAGCATTAGGAAACATTGCACCTGTCTCATGAAGGAAGTCCTTGCTAGTGCAGGTCTTGTAGGCCTACTGTGAAACCATACCAAATATTTTTAAATTTTAGTTTGTTTCTTCATTGTGCACTGCTCCATTATAATATCTTTCATGCCCTTTAAGTGTCAATAATAATCTGAGATGGGGGAATCGCCATCCCCCTACCCCCACACCATTCCCCACACCCCCCCCCCCCCCACACTATTCTCCCCACCCCCACACCTTCCCCCCCACCACCCACACCATTCCCTCCACCTCCCACGCCATTCCCTCCCACCCCCCACACCATTCCCCCCACCACCCACACCAATCCCACCACCCCCCACACCATTCCCCCACCACCCACACCATTCCCCCCCACACCATTCCCCCACCACCCACACCATCCCCCCACACCATTGCCCCACCACCCACACCATTCCCCCACCACCCATGCCATCCCCCCACACCATTCCCCCACCACCCACACCATCCCCCCCACACCATTCCCCCACCACCCACACCATCCCCCACACACCATTCCCCCCTCCACCCACACCATTCCCCACACCATCCTCCACACCACCCACACCATTCCCCACACCATCCCCCCCATCCCCACACCACCCACACCATTCCCCCCACCACCCACACCATTCCCCACACCATCCTCCACACCACCCACACCATTCCCCACACCAACCCCCCCATCCCCACACCACCCACACCATCCCCCCATTCCCCCCACCACCCACACCATTCCCCACACCATCCTCAACACCACCCACACCATCCCCCACACTACCCACACCATCCCCCACACCACCCACATCATCCCCCACACCACCCACCACCATCCCCCCCCCCATCCCCACACCATTCCCCCCACCACCTACACCATCCTCCACACATTGAAAAGCAGCTAACGTAGTCCCAATATACAAGAAAAGGGATAGACAGGAGGCACTGAATTACAGGCCAGTGTCCCTAACCTGCATACCATGCAAGATGATGGAGAAGATTGTGTGAAGAAGCTAGTGGAGCACCTGGAGCAAAACAACTTTATAACACAGCACCAACATGGATTCAGGGATGGCAGGTCCTACCTCACAGGGTTACTTGAATTCTATGACCAGGCAACAAAAATAAGGCAAGAAAGAGAAGGGTGGGCAGACTGAATATTTTTGGATTGTCAGAAAGCCTTTGATACAGTGCCACACAAGAGGCTAGTGAAAAAGCTGGAGATGCAGGCTGGAGTGAAAGGGAAGGTACTCCGTTGGATACAGGAGACAACGAGTCAGTGTGAGGGGTGAGGTCTCAGATTGGCGAGACGTTACAAGTGGAGTCCCGCAGGGGTCAGTCCTTGGACCTATACTGTTTCTGATATATGTAAATGATCTCCCAGATGGTATAGAATCGTTTCTCTCAATGTTTGCCAATGATGCAAAAATTATGAGGAGGATTGAAACTGAGGACGATAGTAGGAGGCTACAAGATGACCTAGACAGACTGAGTGAATGGTCCAACAAATGGCTGTTGAAGTTCAACATGAGTAAATGCAAAGTAATGAAACTAGGCAGTGGAAACAGGAGGCCAGACACAGGATACAGAATAGGAGATGAAGTACTTAATGAAACGGACAGAGAGATAGATCTAGGAGTTGATATCACACCAAACCTGTCTCTTGAAGCCCACATAAAAAGAATAACGTCTGTGGCATATGCGAGGCTGGCTAACATCAGAACAGCTTTCAGGAACCTGTGTAAGGAATCATTCAGAATCTTGTACACCACATATGTAAGACCAATCCTGGAGTATGCGGCCCCAGCATGGAGCCCGTATCTTGTCAAGCACAAGACGAAGCTGGAAAAAGTCCAAAGGTATGCCACTAGACTAATCCCAGAACTAAGAGGCATGAGTTACGAGGAAAGGCTGCGGGAAATGCACCTTACGACACTGGAAGACAGAAGAGTAAGGGGAGACATGATCACAACCTACAAAATCCTCAGAGGAATCGACCGGGTAAACAAGGATAAACTATTCAACACTGGTGGGATGCGAACAAGGGGACACAGGTGGAAACTGAGTACCCACATGAGCCACAGAGACGTTAGAAGGAACTTTTTCAGTGTCAAAGTAGTTAACGGATGGAATGCATTAGGCAGTGATGTGGTGGAGGCTGACTCCATACACAGTTTCAAATGTAGATATGATAAGAGCCCAGTAGGCTCAGGAATCTGTACACCAGTTGATTGACAGTTGAGAGGCGGGACCAAAGAGCCAAAGCTCAACCCTCGCAAGCACAAATAAGTGAGCACCACCCACACCATCCTCCACACCACCCACACCATCCCCCACACCACCCACACCATCCCCCACACTAACCACATCATCCCCCACACCACCCACCACCATCCCCCTACACCACTCACACCATCCCCCTACACCACCCACACTACCCACCAAACCATCCCCCCACACTACCCACCAAACCATCCCCCCACACTACCCACCAAACCATCCCCCCACACTACCCACCAAACCATCCCCCCACACTACCCACCAAACCATCCCCACATCCCCCACCCACACCATCCCCCCACATCATCCCCCACACTGTAACAACTGAAGCTGTTTTAAAATAAATAATTGTATGGGAGGCAGTGGGATACGCCTTTGTACAAAAGTTAGAGTCAAGTTGTACTTGACCTGACCCGAAGCACGTGGCAGCTCCCCTGGGAATGGCGGTTGAGACACAAAATGGCCGCCACCTTTGTCTTAACCCTTAAATGGCGCATAGCTATATACCATTTGACACCCACAGGCGCATGCCAAAAAAAAAAAAAAAAAAAAAAATTATTTTTTCTTCCTAACCAGTTAATTTGTGTTCACTGATCACGGGAAAAATAATAAACAAATCGTAAGTGGCATATATTGCCCACTATAGGGCGGGGAATTCTGGCAAAAATCAGGCGCTGACTGAGCGTGCGTCCCAGGCAGTCTGTTGATCGCCAGCTGTCAGGCCAGAGTTTCCACAGAGAGATAATTACCTAATTATTTCAATGTCTCTGATTGATTTTTTGTAGTTTTTTTGCTGTAATATTATTCAATAGTGTGTAGTGTGACATATTTATATAATTAAATGAGTGAATCATCGCTGTACTCAAAAATATGGTGTGCATATTGTTGATTCAATTATGTTCATCAAACAGTGAACAAATACTTTGTCAGTTATTACACTATATACACAGGTTATATATAAGTATCTGCATGTCTTGTTCACCATGACGAACCACTAAGTTGGTATGCTGAGTGGCAGTGGCAGTGGCAGGCAGTGACTGGCCACCACTGGCTGCCACTCCCTCCCTCACCTCACCTGACTTGCCACCATTCTCCACCCACCATACTGTTTATGCTTTTACATACAGATGTTATAAGTATTTACATGTTTTGTTCACCATAACTGTACATCTAAGCTTGTATGGTGAGTAAAGGCTGAAAGACGTAGCTACTCACACAGTCAGCTGGTGGCGGTCACCCTCAAGGCCGCCCGCACTAATATTTCTCCTACAACAATACTGTTTGTGGTGTTATTATGCTATATACACACATTATATATAATTATCTACCTGTTTTATTCACCATACTTGTACAAGTAAACTGGTATGGTGCCCAAAGACCATCATGGTCATCAGTAAACAACATGATAAGTCCTGCAGACGACACTCCTCCCTCACCAAAATGGCAGCTCCCAACCTCCTACTCTCGCTGTTATCTCACACTATACACATGTTATATATAAGTATCTACATTTGTGTTCACCATAGCGAACCACTAAGCTGGTACGGTGAGTGCAGTCAATAAAAGGTGGCCACACACTCAAAAGACAACGCCACCATCCTCCCTCCCACAGCATTACTCCTCCCTCCATGGCGCACAGCGCCAAATATCACCACAATCCTGCTATTATCAGAACCCTGGTCAGTTTTATCACAGTCAGGGGTCTTCTGTAATAATATCATCACTACATAATAGCATGAACAAGTATATTATGGCATTTTTAGGCGATGCTGTGGTCACAAGCTGAACAGCAGTGCTGTGAGTTCATGCTGTGTGCGTCAGGCTTGGTAGCTCACTCAATACTGAAGCCCCTAACACCCGGGAGTTTGGCCCACGATTATTTTTTTAAATGGCGTCTGTTTACAAGAGCCCTGATGAAGGTGTGGTGAACCCCGTGTATCCGCGGGCCGTTTAAATCTTGCGTAGTACTTCAAAGCATCACATGATGCGATGCGCAATTTACTGCAAGTCGGTCAAAGCATCATATGATGCGATGCGCAATTGAAGGGTTAAAGCAACATATAATGAATTATTTTACAGAATTCAGTAATTTAGAGAAATTCAAGTCTTCATTCATATTGTACTCAATAGTATTTCTGGTTAAAGTATCAAGAGTATCCTAAATTGTCAGAATACTTTAGTAAGTCACCATCAGTGACGTCACTAGCTGGGACTAGCCCTGGACGCGGAGCGATTTGGGCGACCCGAGGTCATAGGGGTTACCAAAGCCTTCACCATATTTAGTAATTCTCAAAGGCCAAATGGCCATATTGTAATCGGAAAGAGCTCTTCCCTAAGATGTCTGTGCAATTTCCTTCAGTTTAAAAAAAAAGAGTTCAACCATCTGGGTTATTCAGTGCAACAGAGATTAGTTGTTCACCTTAAACCCTGCTAGTAAACTTAGTGAACCTTGCGTAGGAATACCCCCTCCAGCCTTGTGGTGAGAGAGGGAGTCAGAATTCAATGTGGACCGGTCATCAACTGAGGGAAGTCATCCACTCTCACCCTCTCCCTAAATAGATCAGCATTACATCAGCTGGTTGCAGTCAAAGGTAGAGTCTGCTGTAGTTTTGTAAAGGGAATTAGTTCATAATATTCCCTCTGGGGAGTTTTAAGATCTAGGGAGTGCTTTTATTTAGATTTTGTTTAGATTTTGAATAAATTATTTAGTTAGTAATTTGCATTTTTATTATTTCCATTTCATGTTTTCATATTCCTCATTGTCCTTTGTCACGTGGTCTCCACGAGGCCGAGTTTACTTGGGCCGCAAGCCCCAACAAAGATTAAGAGTTCAGTTATCCCTTTGTTTGTTAATATTTCCCACACTTAACGTAGATTCTTCCCTCCTCATCCAAATAACTGGGGATCAAGCCCCAAGGTTTATTGAGCGCTTAATCGGCCTAGACCCCGGTTACTGCGTTTCGTGCTAAAGGTCTGGTGGTGGCGGGGTAAAGGAGATCCCGGAGTTTTGCTAGAATTCTAGTACCTCGTTGTGAGGCTGTAGAATCTTTGCCGGTCAAGCAGCTTAAGACCACGTGGCGTGGGATTCGGCTTAGAGTAGCTGTGAGGGTCCCTTGGTAGAAGAGAAAATAAATCAGAATACGGGTAGAGGTAAGGGGTAAAGGACGGAGAGAAGAGTTGATACCCCAACCCCCATGTTACAACACCACCCCCCCACACCTCACTTCACTGGAAGTGAGAAAAGAATTGGCATCTAACCCGAAGTTGGTGCAAAACACAGTTGATCGGAGTAAGTCCCTGATCATTTTTGGCTGCAAAGAAAAGGAGATAACATCTAAGTCAGAAAGAGCTGTAGAAGAAGCAAAAGTAGTAGATAAAATTGTTGGCCTCGTGGAAGGTCTTACAACCATAGAGAATGTGTGCGACTACAGGAGAATAGGCAGATATGTGAAAGGGAAAGATCGACCTTTGAGGATCACCCTAAATGGTGCCAAACAGATGGAAGAAGTACTAAGGAATGCTAGAAAATTACAAAGTGATGAGGATGGGAAAGTGTGGTCGTTAAGACGAGATCTTTCAAAAGAAGATAGTGAGAAGCTGAAACTGAACCTCGCAGAGGCAAAATGTTTAAATGAGAGCAGGAATGAAGAAGAAATCAATTCTTTTTTCTACAAAGTGATAGGGGTAGGCAGACCAGTAAAGTGGTACATAAAGGCAAACCAACAAAATCATTAGAGAGAGGGGGAGTGAAAAATAAGAAGAGGGGGAACAAGTTCCTGAAGATTGCATACACCAACATAGATGGAGTAAGATCGAAGATACTGGAGTTAAGTGATGTAATACAGCTGCAGACACCAGACATTGTTGCACTCACGGAGACAAAACTTGAAGATGTTATTTTAAATGAAGTCATATTCCCAAGGGGCTACTCAATTTGGAGATGGGACAGAAAAATTAGGAAAGACGGTGGCGTTGCCGTGCTGGTAAAAGAACACCTAAAGGTGAACGAAATGACGACTGCCAATCCACAAGAAGTTGATATAATAGCACTAGAGATTTGCCATGAGGATGATAAACTAATGATCATAAATGCATACAGTCCACCGCTAAGCAGCACATGGTCAAAGGAGGAGCTAGATAGTAAAAGAGAAGGTCTTATAACAATAATGAGAGAGATCATAACGAGAGCGGATAACGATAGTTCACAACTGTTGATAGTCGGCGACTTCAACTTGAAAGCCATAGACTGGGAAGCATATGAAGCTAAAACAGAAGATTTCTGAACCTGTAAATTTGTAGACCTCATCCTGGAAACATTCTTGTATCAACATGTTAAACAAGCTACGAGGATGAGGGAAGGGGACGTTCCCTCCATGCTAGATTTGATATTTACCAGGAAGGAGGAAGAATATTTGACATTCAGTACCTTCCTCCCTTGGGTAAAAGTGACCATGTCTTTTGGGGAATAAAGTATGCAATGCGTTATAATCTGGAAGAAAATATGAAGGTTGATGCAATTGAAAAACCTGACTTTAGGAGAGGACACTATGGCAACCGTAGAAATTTTTTTAGTGGGTATAATTGGACAGACTTGTTGCTAGGCAAGGAAGTGAATGAGATGTATGTCAAGTTTTGTGAAATATATGATAAAGGCACAAAAAAATTTATACCAAAACAGAGAAGCAGAACTAGGAAACAGGAGTGGTTCAACAGAAAGTGCAAGAGGGCCAGAGACGAAAAGACACAAAAATGGAATCAATACAGGAAGAGGCCAAACCCCCAAACATACCAGCAATACAAAGATGCGAGAAACAACTACACGGCAGTGAGGAGAGAGGCAGAAAGAAATTTTGAAAAAGGGATTACAGACAAATGTAAAACAGAACCAGGTCTATTCTATAAATTCATAAACAACAAATTGCAGGTAAAGGATGATATACAGAGGTTGAAAATGGGAAATAGATTCACGGAAAATGAAAAGGAAATGTGTGAAACATTAAATGAAAAGTTCCAAAGTGTGTTTGTACAAAATGAAATCTTTAGGGAACCAGATACAATAAGAATTCCAGAGAACAACATAGAACACATAGAGGTGTCTAGAGACGAAGTGGAAAAAATGCTTAAGAAGCTAAATAAGAACAAGGCAGTTGGTCCAAATGGAGTTTCACCATGGGTACTGAGAGAATGTGCACCTGAGCTCAGCATTCCTCTTCAACTGATTTTTCAGGCATCCCTGTTTACAGGAGTTGTAGCTGATGTGTGGAAAAAGGCTAACATAGTTCCAATCTACAAAAGTGGAAGCAGGGAAGACCCCCTTAATTATAGACCAGTATCAATGACAAGTGTAATAATCAAAATATTGGAAAAAATGATTAAAACTAAATGGGTAGAACACCTGGAGACAAATGATATAATATCAGACAGACAGTATGGTTTTCGATCTGGAAGATCCTGTGTATTGAATTTACTCAGTTTCTATGATCGAGCAACAGAGATATTACAGGAAAGAGATGGTTGGGTTGACTGCATCTATCTGGACCTAAAAAAGGCTTTTGACAGAGCTCCACATAAGAGGTTGTTCTGGAAACTGGAAAATATTGGAGGGGTGACAGGTACACTTCTAATATGGATGAAAAATTTTCCGACTGATAGAAAAATGAGGGCAGTGATCAGAGGCAATGTATCGGACTGGAGAAATGTCACAAGTGGAGTACCACAGGGTTCAGTTCTTGCACCAGTGATGTTTATTGTCTACATAAATGATCTACCAGTTGGTATACAGAATTATATGAACATGTTTGCTGATGATGCTAAGATAATAGGAAGGATAAGAAGCTTAGATGATTGTCATGCCCTTCAAGATGACCTGGACAAAATAAGTATATGGAGCACCACTTGGCAATGGAATTTAATGTTAACCCTTAAATAGCGCATAGCTATACACCATTTGACACCCACAGACGCATATCAAGAAAAAAACAAAAAATTATTTTTTCTTCCTCGCCTGTTAATTTGTGTTCACTGATCACGGGAAAAATAATAAAAAAATCGTAAGTGGCATATATTGCCCACTATAGGGTGGGGAAGTCTGGCAAAAATCAGGCGCTGACTGAGCGTGCGTCACAGGCGGTCTGTTGATCGCCAGCTGTCAGGCCAGAGTTTCCACAAAGAGATAATTACCTAATTATTTCAATGCCTCTGATTGATTTTTCATAGTTTTTTTGCTGTAATATTATTCAATAGTGTGTAGTGTAATATATTTATATAATAAAATGAGTGAATCATCGCTGTACTCAAAAATATGGTCTGCATATTGTTGATTCAATTATGTTCATCAAACAGTGAACAAATACTTTGTCGATTATTACACTATATACACAGGTTATATATAGGTATCTGCATGTTTTGTTCACCATGACGAACCACTAAGTTGGTATGCTGAGTGGCAGTGGCAGGCAGTGACTGGCTGCCACTCCCTCCCTCACCTCACCTCACCTGACTTGCCACCATTCTCCACCCACCATACTGTTTTTGCTTTTATATACAGACGTTATATATAAGTATTTACATGTTTTGTTCACCATAACTGTACATCTAAGCTTGTATGGTGAGTAAAGACAAGAGACGTAGCTACTCACACAGTCAGCTGGTGGCGGCCACCCTCAAGGCCGCCCGCACTAATATTTCTCCTACAACAATACTGTTTGTGGTGTTATTACGCTATATACACATATTATATATAAATATCTACCTGTTTTATTCACCATACTTGTACAAGTAAACTGGTATGGTGCCCAAAGACCATCGTGGTCATCAGTAAACAACATGATAAGTCCTGCAGACGACGCTCCTCCCTCACCAAAATGGCGGCTCCCAACCTCCTACTCTCGCTGTTATCTCACACTATACACACGTTATATATAAGTATCTACATTTGTGTTCACCATAGCGAACCACTAAGCTGGTATGGTGAGTGCAGTCAATAAAAGGTGGCCACACACACTCAAAAGACAACGCCACCATCCTCCCTCCCACAGCATTACTCCTCCCTCCATGTCGCACAGCGCCAAATATCACCACAATCCTGCTATTATCAGAACCCTGGTCAGTTTTATCACAGTCAGGGGTCTTCTGTAATAATATCATCGCTACATAATAGCATGAACAAGTATATTATGGCATTTTAGGCGATGCTGTGGTCACAAGTTGAACAGCAGTGCTGTGAGTTCATGCTGCGTGCGTCAGGCTTGGTAGCTCACTCAATACTGAGGCCCCTAACACCCAGGAGTTTGGCCCACGATTTTTTTAAAAAATGGCATCTGTTTACAAGAGCCCTGATGAAGGTGTGGTGAACCCCGTGTATCCGCGGGCCATTTAAATCTTGCGTAGTACTCCAAAGTATCACATGATGCGATGCGCAATTTACTGCAAGTCGGTCAAAGCATCATATGATGCGATGCGCAATTGAAGGGTTAATAAATGCCATGTTATGGAATGTGGAATAGGAGAACATAGACCCCACACAACCTATATATTATGTGAGAAATCTTTAAAAAATTCTGATAAAGAAAGAGATCTAGGGGTGGTTCTAGATAGAAAACTATCACCTGAGGACCACATAAAGAATATTGTGTGAGGAGCCTATGCCACACTTTCTAACTTCAGAATTGCTTTTAAATACATGGATGGCGATATACTAAAGAAATTGTTCACGACTTTTGTTAGGCCAAAGCTAGAATATGCAGCGGTTGTGTGGTGCCCATATCTTAAGAAGCACATCAACAAACTGGAAAAGGTGCAAAGACATGCTACTAAGTGGCTCCCAGAACTGAAGGGCAAGAGCTACGAAGAGAGGTTAGAGGCATTAAATATGCCAAAACTGGAAGACAGAAGAAAAAGAGGTGAAATGATCACTACATACAAAATAATAACAGAAATTGATAAAATCGATAGGGAAGATTTCCTGAGACCTGGAACTTTAAGAACAAGAGGTCATAGATATAAACTAGCTAAACATAGATGCCGAAGAAATATAGGAAAATTCACTTTCGCAAACAGAGTGGTAGACGGTTGGAACAAGTTAGGTGAGAAGGTGGTGGAGGCCAAGACCGTCAGTAGTTTCAAAGCGTTATATGACAAAAAGTGCTGGGAAGGCGGGACACCACGAGCGTAGCTCTCATCCTGTAACTACACCTTGGTAATTACACCACCCACACCATCCCCAACACCACCCACACCAACCTCGTAGGGGCCTCGTAGCCTGGTGGATAGCGCGCAGGACTCGTAATTCTGTGGCGCGGGTTCGATTCCCGCACGAGGCAGAAACAAATGGGCAAAGTTTCTTTCACCCTGAATGCCCCTTTTACCTAGCAGTAAATAGGTACCCGGGAGTTAGTCAGCTGTCATGAGCTGCTTCCTGGGGGTGGAGGCCTGGTCGAGGACCGGGCCGCGGGGACACTAAAGCCCCGAAATCATCTCAAGATAACCTCAAGATAACCCCCCCACACTACCCACACCATCCCCCACACCACCACACCATCCCCCCATACCATCCCCACACCACCCACCTCACCATCCCGCCACACCACCCACACCATCTCCCACTTAATCGAACATTTGTATGTTCCATTGAACATTTGGTACTGAATTCAATTTGTTCGGCTCTTCCGGGAATTCGATAGAGCGGGGTGCGTTAGACTGAGGAAGCACTGTATATTTGTATCCAGCAACTGGCCAATAGAGACGCCAGACCGCAGAAACACACCTGTCGAACGTAGGAACGAACATGTCCCTACACAACTTTGCCAAGAAGATCCCGGGAGCACCGCCAGGGAAAGAAGGCCAGAGTCGCACATGCAGGAGAGCAAGGTAGAGGCGAAAGAGGCACCCCATACCCATAACACAGGGAAAACCCCAGCGTCCTCCCCATAGCTGCAATCCATAACACCACAGGACCTACGGGGCATGGACCGGAGAATGGAGAAGAGCGAGAGGCGAAGCACTTGAGAAAAAAGGACGCAAAACACCAGCACTGGTGCACATCGCCCAGACCAAAACAAACTCCCTCAGTGCATGCGCAGGACACGCTGTCCGAACCGCACAACCCGCCTCACAAGAAGACGCCAACTAGGACTACTTTACAAGAAAAGTAGACAAACAGTACGCGACCCGAGTGAACCGCTAAATACAAGAAACAGTCCATCACATAAGACAGGAACCAAAAGAGGAGTAAGCAACGACAACATATCCGGCTTATGAAATGAAGACAAGGAACCCAATCGGGAACCCAATTGGGCTACAAGTAGCCCAATCCGGCGTCCCGGACTAGGAGTATGCAAAGAAATCGAGCAGCACCGAGACAGAGCACAGAGAGAAAAGACAGCACAAAAGAACGAGACAGGACTGAAAATCAAGAATAGGCACAGAAAGGGACCAACAAGCCCTAGAAAGGACCAGAGGGAAGCCACACCGAAAAACGACAGACGTTCCAATAATACGAGAAGTAGCGAAAACCTTCCTGAACACTCGAGAACACAGAAGCAAGCACAGGTCACAAAAGCACATAAAGGCACAGTCGCACCCACGACCAAAAGTCATGCAGAACCCCAAGAAGAGGGGAGCATGACGGAGATATTATGTCCCAAGAAAAAGAGGGGAATAACAGAGAAGAGCACCCACCTACAGGATGGAACCAACCGACTCAAGGGACAAGGAACAGAGCCCGGGGAGGGGCCGACGCCCTAAAACTCGTACGGTGAGGGGGAGGAAAAACCCCACTCTGCGTAACCGCAAGCCTCACCTAGCGGGCAGAAAAAAACTCGCAGGGTCCAACAGGGCCCTAGGCCCCCCAAGGCAGCCCCTCCCCAGCCTCAGGAACCCCACATGACAGGCCCCCAGGGCCGAGCCGTCCCCCAAAGCCCCGGCCTCACAAAAAAAAAACGGGGCAGCCGGGAAAATACTAAGGAAGGGAGCCCACTGGCAGACTCTTATAACACGGCTGGAGGAACAGGCTCGAATACCCCCGTCGCTACCCCGGAAGGGGAATTCCCCGAGATCGCCCGAGTCTCAAAACCAACGACCCCGCCCCGACCCCAAAACCACAGATGGTGACGATCCGGATGCAGGTAGGAAGGGGGGGACCAGATTAGATCACAACAAGGGAAAGACAAGTGGGCATGGAAGGAACTGAAGCAACCAACACCCCAAGCCCCAACACCAACCAAAACATGGCAGCCTTGGGGCTTCCGGGGAGCAAACAACCGAGAGCGTTGCCACCATTGAAGCTCAACATGCAACGCCCGTGCTGCCTGCACCCACATAGTCAGCATGAGACTGGGTAACCGAGTCACAACAAGCAACAAAACTCGCAGGACTTTGGGCCGAAGGTGTCACCGACCCCACAGGCAGCAGGCGAGGGTAAAGACAGAGAGAGGCACCCTGAGACAAGGGGCGAGAGCAACCCTCAAACTCGTTGGAAGCAAGGGGGGACTCTGGGGTCACATCCATCGGACCCATGTGCCCCCAGGGGTTTCCCAGGGTCCTGAGCGTTTACTATAAGAAGACTCGCGCTCAGGTAATCGCAGGCAGGGTACTGCTAACCGACGCCCAAAGCTACCAAACAACCTTCTAAGAACTGAACCCCCGAGACGTGTACACTCACAGGGACCTATCTTGAGGTTATCTTGAGATGATTTCGGGGCATTAGTGTCCCCGCGGCCCGGTCCTCGACCAGGCCTCCACCCCCAGGAAGCAGCCTGTGACAGCTGACTAACACCCAGGTACCTATTTTACTGCTAGGTAACAGGGGCATAGGGTGAAAGAAACTCTGCCCATTGTTTCTCGCCGGCGCCTGGGATCGAACCCAGGACCACAGGATCACGAGTCCAGCGTGCTGTCCGCTCGGCCGACCGGAACCCCGGTCGGAGCAGGGGGAACCACCGGAAGAAGGAAGAATACTCAGTACACAGGGGACACAGGGCAAGAATGAAGGCAGACCCCCCAACCCCACCAGGCAGATAAACAAAAAGAAAAAGAAAACCCCGCAAGGAATCAGCGAACCCAGGCGGTACAGAGCCAGCCGCCATGATTGGTGAAAACAAGCTGCGCAGCACCCTGTATCCCACCAGTGCAAAACTGCCCCTTACCCTAAGGCGAACAAGGGAGACAGAACACCTGAGCACACAAAGGGCGGCCGAAAACCAAGCAGTAAACAGCCTAGCAGAGGCAAAGCCCAAGGAACTTTTGGAAGGTGGCCCCAAGCCTCAAGGGCAGTACTTACAGGGCACCTAGGGAAGGAAACCCTAGGCACATGCAGCCCGAGTACTGGAGAATCCCTCCCGGCTCACGCACCACCTAGAAGACAATCACCACACTCTAGGTACAGTGCTGAAACAACCACTGGAGCAAGAGCACATGACCTCAGCCTTTAGCATCAGCCAAAGAACTGATGGTGGATAGCCAGCGCGGTAGGTTTGGGGATCCTCCTTCCCCCTCCCGAGGAGGGGAGAGCTGCACAGACAGCAGCATGGCGACGTGTGACATCATGATCGTTTGCTCGTTTCTTTTAGGGGAGTTCTATCCATCTGGTCGGCTCGTGGTAGCAATTTTCACCAGAATAGGTGTTTGTTTTGGGACACTTACCTTTCTGGGTGCCTGACCCGGTCGATGGCAGACATAGAATGCTTCCAACCACACGGGGGTTTCTATAGGCCATTGCTCCCCTTGCCTCTCTGAAGGGGCCAGGTTCTGGCTCGTGGTCCCCGGTAGGCCCATAGAACTCCATACACATGACTGATGCCAAAGTCTGACATTAGCATATTAGCCTGGATAAGCTTCGGGGAGCCGAAGGGGCTCCCCCAGAAAAGGAAGTGACACAGATATTACCAAAATACTTTAATTTACAATAGTGTCATTAGTGATTGAGACGACTACTGTGAATGTACCTTTGCTGAATTCTTGATTAACCCTCAAACTGCGCATATCATATATAAATGATATCAGTGACAAAACCAAAACCGCGCACATCACTTATATATGATTTCGTGTCTAGCGCTATAATTTAAACGCCCCGCCTGGGATAGGGGCAGCTATAGTACAGCCATGACCGATAGTTGCCAGATGCCACCTAGAAAAAAAATCCAGGCCAACATTCTTGGGTGTTACAGCGTCAGTATTGAGCAAGCCACCAAGTCTGGCGCACGCAGCACGAGCTCACAGCACTGCTGTTCAGCTTGTGACCCCAGCATCGCCTGCAAATGCCATAATATTTATGATACTGCTATTATTTAGCAGAGATAGTATTACTGAAGCCCCCTGACTGTGATAAAACTGACCAGGATTCTGATAATTGCAGAATTGTGGTGATATTTAGCGCTGTGCTGCATGGAGGGAGGAGTAAGGCTGTGGGAGGGAGGGTTGTGGCGTCGTCTTCTGACTGCGTGTGGCCACCATTTATTGACTGCACTCACCATACCAGCTTAATGGTCCGCTATGGTGAACACAAATGTAGATACTTATATATAACAAGTGTATAGTGTGAGATAACAGCGAGAGGAGAAGGTTGGGTGCCGCCATTTTGGTGAGGGAGGAGTGTCATCTGCACGACTTGGCATGTTGTTTACTGATGGCCACTATGGTCTTTGGGCACCATACCAGCTTATTTGTACAGGTATGGTGAATACAACAGGTAGATACTTATATATAATGTGTGTGTATATAGTGTAATAACACCACAAACAATATTGTTGGAGGAGAAATATTAGTGCGTCTGGCCTTGAGGGCGGCCGCCGATCAGCTGACTGTGTGAGTAACTACGTCTTTGTGCCTTTACTCACCATACAAGCTTAGATTTACAGTTATGGTGAACAAAACATGTAAATACGTATATATAACGTCTGTGTATAGTGAATAAATACAAAAACAGTATTGTGGGAGATGAATGAGGGTGAGTGAGGTGGTGTTGAGGGAGGGAGTGGCAGTGAGTGGCTTGCTGGTGTTTGGCGGTCACTCTTGTTGCTTTTTGACTCACAAGACCAACTTCGTAGTTCGTTATGGTGTACAAAACATGCAGATACTTATATATAACCTGTGTATATAGTGTAACTACAGCAAAACTATTTGTTTATTGTTTTATGAACATAATAATTGAATCACTAATATGCACACCATAATTTGAGTACAGCGATGGTTCACACATTTTATAATATAAATATACCACAATTCACTGTATGGAATAATATTACTGCAAAAAACCTAAGAAAAAATCAGAGACATTGAAATAATTAGGTAATAATATATTTGTGGCAACTGCCGTCTGACAGTTCGGGCGGAGTAGACCTCGTCTGGTGAAGGCTCTGCCAACGCCCCTTTTTTGCCACACTTCCCTACCCTATTGCGGCTAAAATATGCCACCTACAATTTTTTTTTTTATTTTTATCCGTGATCAGGGAACAAAAATGAACACTTCTATAAGACGAAAGAATTTTTTTTTTTTTTTTTTTTTTTTTTTGCACCTGTGGGTGTGAATTCCATTTGGGCCCCTAGCGGTTTGAGGGTTAACCCTTAAATGGCGCATGGCTATATACTGATTGACACCCACAGACGCAAAAAAAAAATAAAAAAAAAATATATTTTTTCTTCCTAACCTGTTAACACTTTGGCGTACCCCGCGCGCCACCCTTCAACTGTGCGATATGGGACCCAGGGTGTCACGGGAGCGCGCGTAAATTCTGAAAAGTGTATACTCTCTTCAACTTTGTCACCTTAATTCTTGTCCTACGACAAGACTACGACGACAAATTTGGTATCATTGTGTTCGCAATAGAATTCTCTACAGCACTAAATGCATATAAACTCCAAAAGCCCGGCTAATTACCCGCAGCAAACAGAGAAAGTGCGAATGAGTTACCCAGGAGCGCACAAACACGATAAAATGTTTTCACTATTTTTACTCTGGTCACCTCAATTTTTGTCCTAGGTCTTTCATTTTGGTCTCAATGGGTTTGCAATAGAATTCTCTAGAGGAACATTAGCATATAAAATAAAAAACCTGGTCACGCTCCAACCGCCGACGAGTTGAAGAAGGGCCACACGTTAGCCGCGAGTGAGCGCTCAAACGCCTTCCAGCTACACTCCCAATTCCCTTCCTTTTCAAGCCTTTCTTTCCCAATTTTCTTCCTGGAAGGGCCTTGTTCATGATCACTATCCATCGTGGAGTAAGCGTAGATAGTTTCTAAAGCCGCAGTAAGAAATATAGCCACGGAAAATAGACGAAATGTTCACACGTTTGAGATGTGAGGGGAGGTGACATTGGTCACAACAGTGGAGCGAAAACAATGGGCCGATGGCGTGTGCCAAGCCACCTGAGGGCCACGAGGCTCAACAAAGAAAATGGGAAGACATCGGCGCACATTTTAAAACCAGTCCCAAAAAAATCGGATAAAAACCTGATTTTTGGTGATTATTTAAAGTGGATGACGCAATGCTGCGTCATCCCCGGTATTACCGCCAGTAAACGGATGACGCAATGCTGCGTCATGCCCGAGCAAAAGTGTTAAGTCGTGTTCCGTGATCACGGGAAAAAAAAAATCAATTGTACTTACTGGCGATGTAATTGAGCCGAGAATATGGATGATGACGTCACAGTTTGCATGTTCGCTCATGCACGGTGCGTCCCGGAGGCGTCGCGCGCGATCTTCAAGCAGCCACAGTTGCCACGAATTTATTTTTGCGTTATTATTTACAGTGTTTACGCGTGTATTCTTTGCAATATTAGTCACTAATTATGTTGCACATAATGTCACTTGACAGTTTATTGTCAATATATGTTGCACACATCGAGTATACACATGTGCGCACAAACGTTTTCCATTATGGCATTGTATTATGTACAGTTATCATAATGTTCATTATTTTATATGTACACACTAGCACGCACTATGTACAGGTTTTTGCACTATTATTGCACATTTAGAAGTCTTAGAGTGAGTGGTAGTCGTTGAAGCAGTCGACAGTACACAATGCAACTCCACACCATGTTTGCACCATTTTACGTTTTTGCTCTCTTCGTTTTGTTGTTTTACATACTACGCATGCACGTTGGCCTATTGCATGCTTTCCACCTGCTGGCAAATTCTTTAGTCTGTGTTGCTGAAAGGCATCTATGTGAGCGAGCCTGGGTGTTGCAGCATGCTGCAACACTGGGTTCATGATTGGTCTTCGTATGCCAGGGACTTCTTGATCAAACTTTGCTAATAACTGTGTTGCAAGTGTAAAAGCAAATGTAGGGAAAATAGGTTTATGTCCAGTTTTCACCAGGTACAAATTATAGCAGTTCAACATGCTCATGTCAACAAGATGGAAAAACACTTTTTTCGTCCACCTCAATGTTTTCCGCACACACTCGATAGTGGCAATCATCATGTCAGCTTTATCAATCAAACGCATGTTGATATTGTAGTCAAGAACACAATCTGGCTTATATACTGGTTCTCTCGTTACACGGTGCACCTTGCCACTGTTCAACATTGTACCCTCATGAACGGTTGTCAGCAGGTTCACTTCTCTCTTGTCTTTCCACCATACCGAGAGTATTTGATCACATTTCCGTACCTGGCACTCGCCAACTGCAAGTCCACCGTCAAACACTGGCATTTCCCTTCTTCGTGGCTTTACTGTGCCAACCAACCCGGTTCTATTTTCAATCAAGAACTTAGCTAGCAATGGACTTGTATAGTAATTATCTGTGAATAGGATGTGGCCCTTGTTCATCCATGGTGCCATCAGTGACTTCACCACACTACCAGAGAATCCATGTTCGTCGTTACCGGGAATGTCTACATCGCTAGCTGAATACAGAATCATGTGTAACACGTATCCTGTTTCACAGTCACACAGTACAAAGAATTTCAAGCCAAATCTGTTTCGTTTTGAGGGAAAATACTGTTTGAATGAAACACGTCCTTTGAATAGTATAAGGGATTCTTCAATCACCATCTTCTGTGCTGGTACATAAAAATCTGAATTTTCCAATCACCTCATTCATATAGTGCCTCACTCGCCAAAGTCTATCATCCTCAGTCCGGCCCTCATTAGTTGCAAAATGCACACACCTGAGGAGTATCTGAAATCTGTCTCTGGACATATATTTCCCGAAGAAAGGTGTTGGAATAGTCAGATCTTTGCTCCAGTAATCTGTGAGAGCATGTTTGACAGTGTTTCATCAGCAGTCTCCGTGTTGTAGTGGTAAGACACTCGCCTGGCGTTCCACGAGCGCTATGTCATGGGTTCGTATCCTGGCCGGGGAGGATTTACTGGGCGCAATTTCTTAACTGTAGCCTCTGTTTAACGCAACAGTAAAATGTGTACTTGGATGAAAAAACGAATCTTCGCGGCAGGGGATCGTATTCCAGGGACCATAGGATTAAGGACTTGCCCAAAACGCTACGCGTACTAGTGGCTGTACAAGAATGTAACAACTCTTGTATATATCTAAAAAAAAAAAAAAAAAAAAAAAAAAAAAACATACATATATATTGCAAGAAACACATACATTTCACCTATATTGGTGTTTTTCTAATGTCGCAAGCGTGAAAATTCTGTTATCTCTTTTCTAATGAGATGAGCCACATGAAGGTTCATTTGGTGTACAATATATTCCATGAGCGGCTCATCATAGAATGCTGTAAAATAATCACATTCACTCTTATCATCACCATCATCAGGGAAAAGATCTGTAATCCCAACGTCTTTATTGTCAAAGGCAGGAATTCGGGGAATAAAACCAGCACCATCACTCCACACTAGTACACCTGGTGTCCTGCGAGACGCAGGGGATGCAACAGGGGACGCAGCAGAGACACTACGGCGAGGAAGCGATGAACCCTGTGGACCAGGAGCTGAAGCCCGTCTACGCACAGTACAGCCGCTACCTGCACGTGAGGTAGAGGCACGTGAACATGAGGCTCTTGGTGCCACATGTTGTTCCATGCGGTGGCGCTTGGCTGGCCGAGACACTGCTGACGTGACAAAATCTCGCCCAGTAACACCACTGGTACTGGCACCAGGCTCTGTAACATTATGTTCTGATTCCACTTCACTAAAACCAGAAAAAGAGTCACCTTCCTCTGACTCGTCACCGAAAATATCCTCAGACCCTAAATAATCATAGAAACTGTGTGGCCGAGGGAGAATTGGAGTAGACACTGGGCGAGGCAGCATGGGTGAGCATATAGGCCTCGCCATGGGAGGTGGCTATATCTCATATTCACTGTCCGTGCTATCAACATCGGTCAATTATGTGTAGTCTTTATCAATATCAGAGTCATCAAAGTCACTTTCCTCACCATCGGAAAATAATTCACTGGTTATTTGCTCTTGGGTGAGTGATTGCGTGGGGCGTGCCCGGGAAGCGTTTGGCCGTGCGCTCGACATGGTGGCTGCTGGGTAACTGAGGCCTCCCAAGCGATGGTAGCGTGAGCTGGATTTTTTTTTTTAAATGGTGGCTGTTTACTATAGCCCCTGGGCAGCGTATGGGGACCCCCTCTACCCCGCGGGCCTTTCAAATCGTGCTCGGTACGCCCGCGCATCATATGATGCAATGCACAATTTACTGCAAGTCGGGCAAAGCATCATATGATGCAATGCGCAATTGAAGGGTTAAATCCCATAAATCTTTTATGACTATTGAAACTACAGTATCTATAGATTTCCCAATACTAATTCAACTGCATTCTCAGATAACCTTAGGAATCTTATTATAAACAACATACTCAACAAAAATCACATCATTTGAGGAGGTGACTTCAATATTGACCTGTGTCAACAAAATATCCTTGAAGTCAACAATTTCCTAAACAGCACGAATGCCTGTATCCCACCCGAGTCGCTCAAACATCCGCTACTACCTTGGATCACTAACGAACTAATGTAACTCCCCTAACATCTGGTATAATCACTGACAGAACAACTGACCACTATCCTACCTTCCTCAAAGCAAACATGGACATAACACCACTAGATACCAAGAAACTTACCTTCAGGCTACAGAGCAAAGCAGCAATAGGCAATCTCAAAAATGCATTTCACAATATAAACTGGTTATCTGAATTCTATAATACACAGGATTCATTAGCCAACATCTTCCTTTCCAAAACTCTAAGCCTTTACAACATTCACTGTCCTCTCCTCACCAAGCAAGTAACTGGCAAAAGATTAAACAATCCCTTTGCTCACTCAAAGCAATCAACAAGAAACATGAATATGAAAAAACTTAGGATTGGCTTAGTTACAAAAGACGTAGCTAAGAGATACTCATCAATGCTTACCTTTCAATGCATTGAAAAGCAGAGGTGCAACAGGTACTCTGAGAGAGAACTCTATCAACATCAGAGGCCCGAGACTGTTCAACACGCTTCCGTTACACATAAGGGGCAAAACTGGCAATCCCCTCAGTGTTCAAGAGAGAACTGGATAAGCACCTCCAAAGGATACCTGATCAACCAGGCTGTGACTCATACGTCAGGCTGCGAGCAGCCGCGTCCAACAGCCTGGTTGATCAGTCCAGCAATCAGGAGGACTGGTCGACGACCGGGCCGCGGGGACGCTAAGCCCTGGAAGCACCTCAAGGTAAGGTAACCGGCATAATAAGAGGAACGAAACTTTCCTATTGTGAGAGTAGATTCAAAGAAGAAAAAGGAAATATGAAAAACACATTGAAAACCATCTCTAACATCCTAGAACCTAAACAGCAATCACATAACAATCAGATAAAACTCTCCAAGGATAGTTACACACCTGCAACAGATTGAGAAATGGCAATTAAATTTAATTGCTTCTTTTCATCAGTTGGTGCTAACCTTGCCCGAAAAATCCCACAGACCCAGACACATGTTACTATATATCTTACCGGCAGCTATCTTAACTCTCTTCTCCTTTAATCAGTCAGCCAGACAGATGTTATGTCCATCATTCGCTCACTAAAAACCATACCTGGGAACATTAGTGAAATACCATCTATGGTATACAAGAGTGCTGCTCGTGCCCTTACACCACCCATAGCTCTGCTATTCAACAAATCTCTAGTGTGTCATACTTTCCCTGATATCTGTAAAAAAGTATGAGTAACACCAGTTCATAAAGGAGGCAATATGACAGATATAAACTATCACAGACCCATATCAAACCTACCCATATTATCAAAAATATTTGAAAAAATTATCTACAAACAGCTCTACTCCTACCTCGTCAAATTTGACATACTCAGCCCCTGTCAGTTTGGCTTCCGCTCTCAAAAAGAGTACCAACGATGCAATTATTAGTCTGCTTGATATAATCTACTCAGCCCTTGACAAAAATGGGTTCCCAATTGGGCTCTTCATTGACCTGAGAAAGGCCATTGATACTGTAAACCATAACTACCTCTTAAACTTCACCTTTATAGAATCCAAGGCCTTGCCCTGAACTATATTCGATCCTATCTTAGTGAGAGACACCAATTTGTAGCCCTCCCAGATATAAACTCCTCCATTCTACCATTAACCTTAGGAGTGCCACAGGGCAGCATCCTAGAGCCTCTCCTATTTCTTATATACAGTACATCAATGATCTGCCAAATGTTTCTAACAATTCTTAAATCTCTACTTGCTGACGATCACCTTCATCTACTCAGACCCCCAACCCACACACACAAGGTTGTGAAGGTTTCAGTGACTACATAATAGGAACAATAACAACTGGAAGGCAAAAAATTATAGTCGTAATCATATATAATCCACCACCAAATGACAGAAGACCCAGACAGGAATATGATAGAAACAATATGGCCACCATTAACATAATAGAGAGAGCAGCTTCTGTTGCTAGCAGGAATGGATCTGGACTACTAATCATGGGAGACTTCAACCATGGAAAGATAGATTGGGAAAACAGAGACCCGCATGGAGGACCAGAAACATGGAGAGCTAAGCTGCTGGATGTGGCAACAAGAAACTTTCTAAGCCAGCACATCAGGGATCCAACAAGAATGAGAGGAGAGGATGAACCAGCAATGCTTGATCTGATATTTACCCTAAATGAGTGGGATATAAGGGAAGTCAAGATGGAAGCACCCTTGGGAATGAGTGATCACAGTGTATTGAACTTTGAGTACCTGATAGAGCTCGGAATTATCCCCCCCGAAAAAGAACTAGGAAACAAAAGGCTGGCATACCGAAAGGGAAATTATGAGGAGATGAGAAGCTTCCTAAGGGAAATACCTTGGGACACAGTCCTCAGAGCTGTACAAGATATGATGGACTATGTTACCCAAAAGTGTCAGGAGGCAGTAAGCAGATACATCCCGGCCCAAAAGGAAAAATCCGAGAAACAAAAGAAAAATCCATGGTATAATAGGGCATGTATGGAAGCAAAGAAACTGAACAAAAGGGCGTGGAGGAACTTCCGGAATAACAGAACACCAGAAAACAGAGAGAGATACCAGAGAACCAGGAATGAGTATGTCAGGGTGAGAAGAGAAGCAGAGAAAAGTTATGAAAATGATATAGCAAACAAAGCCAAAACCGAACCAAAGCTACTCCACAGTCACATCCGAAGGAAAACAACAGTGAAAGAACAGGTAGTGAAACTTAGAACAGGCGAGGACAGGTATACAGAGAATGACAAAGAGGTGTGTGATGAACTCAACAAGAGGTTCCAAGAGGTCTTCACAACAGAACAAGGTGAGGTCACTGTGCTAGGAGAAAGGGACGTAAACCAGGCGGCCTTGGAAGAGTTTGAAGTTACGAGAGAGGAGGTCAAGAGACACCTGCTGGATCTGGATGTTAGAAAGGCTGTTGGTCCAGACGGGATCTCGCCATGGGTACTGAAAGAGTGTGCAGAGGCACTTTGCTTGCCACTCTCCATAGTGTATAGTAGGTCACTGGAGACGGGAGACCTACCAGAAATATGGAAGACGGCGAATGTGGTCCCAATATACAAAAAGGGCGACAGGCAAGAGGCACTGAACTACAGGCCAGTATCCTTGACTTATATACCATGCAAGGTGATGGAGAAGATCGTGAGAAAAAACCTGGTAGCACATCTGGAGAGAAGGGACTTCGTGACAAATCGACAACATGGGTTCAGGGAGGGTAAATCTTGCCTGACTGGCTTAATAGAATTCTATGACCAGGTGACACAGATTAAGCAAGAAAGAGAGGGCTGGGCGGACTGCATTTTCTTGGATTGTCAGAAAGCCTTTGACACAGTACCGCATAAGAGGCTGGTACATAAGCTGGAGAGACAGGCAGGTGTAGCTGGTAAGGTGCTCCAGTGGATAAGGGAGTACCTAAGCAATAGGAAGCAGAGAGTTACGGTGAGGGGTGAGACCTCTGATTGGCGTGAAGTCACCAGTGGAGTCCCACAGGGCTCTGTACTCAGTCCTATCTTGTTTCTGATATATGTAAATGATCTCCCGGAGGGTATAGATTCAATGTTTGCGGATGATGCCAAAATTATGAGAAGGATTAAGACAGAAGAGGACTGTTTGAGGCTTCAAGAAGACCTAGACAAACTGAAGGAATGGTCGAACAAGTGGTTGTTAGAGTTCAACCCAACCAAATGTAATGTAATGAAGATAGGTGTAGGGAGCAGGAGGCCAAATACAAGGTATCATCTGGGAGAGGAAATCCTTCAGGAGTCAGAGAAAGAAAAAGACTTGGGAGTTGATATCACGCCAGACCTGTCTCCTGCAGCACATATCAAGAGGATAACATCAGCGGCATATGCCAGGCTGGCCAACATACGAACGGCATTCAGAAATTTGTGTAAAGAATCATTCAGAACTTTGTATACCACATATGTCAGGCCAATTCTGGGTATGCAGCCCCAGCATGGTGTCCATATCTAGTCAAGGATAAGACTAAACTGGAAAAGGTTCAAAGATTTGCCACCAGACTAGTACCCGAGCTGAGAGGTATGAGCTACGAGGAGAGACTGCGGGAATTGAACCTCACTTCGCTGGAAGACAGAAGAGTTAGGGGGGACATGATCACTACATTCAAGATTCTCAAGGGAATTTATAGGGTAGATAAAGACAGGCTATTTAACACAAGGGGCACACGCACAAGGGGACACAGGTGGAAACTGAGCGCCCAAATGAGCCACAGAGATATTAGAAAGAACTTTTTTAGTGTCAAGAGTGGTTGACAAATGGAATGCATTAGGAAGTGATGTGGTGGAGGCTGACTCCATACACAGTTTCAAGTGTAGATATGATAGAGCCCAATAGGCTCAGGAATCTGTACACCTGTTGATTGACGGTTGAGAGGCGGGACCAAAGAGCCAGAGCTCAACCCCCGCAAACACAACTAGGTGAGTACACACACTAAATAATGTCGTAAATAACAAATTAAAAACGTCCACTCAAGGATGTCAACCAACATACTCTCACTAAACATAAAAAAGACCTACTACATATTATTTGGAAGCAAATCAACATATGTAATTAAGCTTCAGATTGACAATGTTAAGATCAGCAATAAAAATGATGGAAAGTTCATTGGCCTATACATAGACAAGAGATTCAACTTCAGCACGCACATGCAACACACAACCAAAAAAGTCTCAAAAATGGGCAGTATACATTTTTAAAATCAGATATTATGTTCCAAACTCTGCTCTCCTCTCATTATACTACTCACTAATTTATCCCTATCTTACATATGGTATCTGTGCATGGTGTTCAACCACAACCACTCCAAATAAATTTGGAGGCCTGGTCGAGGAGCGGGCCGCGGGGACGCTAAGCCCCGAAAACATCTCAAGGTAACCTCGTGGTAACTGCAAAGGACCTCAAGCCCATCATCACCCAGAAAACATCTATCAGAAAAGTAACAAGATCTGTTTTCAGACAACAAAAAAACCCACGTCCCTGTTTAAATTCCTAATCATAAACTCACTCCATTCATTCTCTTGTGCCCTTTACATGTACAAACCTTGTTCCAAGGTGCAAATCCTGATCTGAAACTCTTCCTTGACAGCTGTAGAAGAACTCATAATCAACACACCAGAAATAAATCTCTCTCTACTATCCCCAGAGTCAAACTAAAGCTAACTCTATGCAAATAAAGGGACCTAGTCTATGCAACTGACCCCTCTAATAAATTAAATAGCTGTCACAGAAGCTGTAGTTTTGCTACAGCTACTATGCCTTGGTTGATGGGGTTCTGGGAGTTCTTCTACTCCCCAAGCCCGGCCCGAGGCCAGACTTGACTTGTGAGAGTTTGGTCCACCAGGCTGTTGCTTGGAGCGGCCCGCAGGCCCACATACCCACCACAGCCCGGTTGGTCCGGCACTCCTTGAAGGAAACGATCTAGTTTCCTCTTGAAGATGTCCACGGTTGTTCCTGTAATATTTCTGATGCTCGCTGGTAGGATGTTGAACAACTGTGGACCTCTGATGTTCATACAGTGTTCTCTGATTGTGCCCATAGCACCTCTGCTCTTCACTGGTTCTATTCTGCATTTTCTTTCATGTCGTTCACTCCAGTACGTTGTTATTTTACTGTGCAGATTTGGGACCTGTCCCTCCAGTATTTTCCATATGTATATTATTTGGTATCTCTCTCGTCTCCTTTCTAGTGAGTACATTTGGAGAGCTTTGAGACAATCCCAATAATTTAGGTGCTTTATCTAGTCTATGCGTGCCGTATATGTTCTCTGTATTCCCTCAATTTCAGCAATCTCTCCTGCTCTAAAGGGGGAAGTGAATACTGAGCAGTACTCAAGACGGGACAACACAAGTGATTTGAGGAGTACAACCATTGTGACGGGATCTCTGGACTTGAAGGTTCTCGTAATCCATCCTATCATTTTTCTGGCTGACGCAATACTTGTTTGGTTATGCTCCCTAAACGTTAGGTCATCGGACATCATTATTCCCAAATCCTTGACATGCTGTTT
This sequence comes from Procambarus clarkii, assembly GCF_040958095.1. Classification (NCBI taxonomy): domain Eukaryota; kingdom Metazoa; phylum Arthropoda; class Malacostraca; order Decapoda; family Cambaridae; genus Procambarus; species Procambarus clarkii. The sequence goes on from NC_091154.1 coordinate 48,312,808, forward strand.
TCCTACTATGGGCAGATTCGATTGTGCTTTGTACCCTGTATTATGTTTAAGATCCTCATTTTTGCCGTATCTGAGTACCTAGAATTTATCACCGTTAAACATCATGTTATTTTCTGCTGCCCAATCGAAAACTTTGTTAATATCTGTTTGTAGTTTATCAATGTCTTCAGCAGAGGTAATTTTCATGCTGATTTTTGTATCATCTGCAAAGGATGACACGAAGCTGTGACTTGTGTTTTTGTCTATATCTGATATGAAAATACGGAACAGCAGTGGTGCAAGGACTATACCTTGAAGTACAGAGCTTTTAACTGCGCTCGGACTCAATTTTACTTGATTGACTGTTACATTTTGTGTCCTGTTCGACAGGAAATTGAGTATCCAACGTCCTACTTTACCAGTTATACCCATTGACCTCATTTTGTGTGCAATCACTCCATGGTCACATTTGTCGAATGCCTTTGCAAAATCTGTGTATACGACATCTGCGTTATGTTTTTCCTCTAATGCCTCAGTGATTTTGTCATAGTGCCTTATTCAAAAGTAAAACCAAAATGTACCTAATTTCATCGTAATAGTTTCCTACCTAGTGCTTCAAACTCACACTGTATCTTGTGCTACCTACTCCACCAATATATTGGCCTAAGCCATGCAACTTCGCTATTATAATCACTGCTATTATCTTATATCATGGTTGTTATATTGAATGCAAATTTTACTACAATGTACCTAGAAATAATCTTCATATTATGCTGAAATTTACCTGCTGATAATCCTCACATTTTACTATAATGTACATACTAATTTTTTTCAAATTTTCTTACAATGTACCTGTTAAAATTTTCCAATTTTGCTACAAATTACCTACTTAAAATTATCTGTTAGATTAAGGACCTGCCCAAAACGCTATATGTGTGTTAGTGGCTTCAATAGAATGTAAAATTATCAATGCTATATACTCTCATAAACTCAATGTAACTTCTTGAATATAAATAAATAAATAAAATAAATGATAAATGGGCAAACAACACTATAAATGAATACTTTACATCTGTGTTCTCACCAGCAAAATTAGAAAACATCACAACCAAATAATAGTTTGAATAAGGTGAAGATAATGTTAAAGATATATCACCATTATGTGTGAAATAATCAGGAAAAGCATCAACAAATTAAATGAATCTAAAGCTCCAGATGTGGATGAAATTTAATACAAAATCATATAGGAACAGGCCAGTGAACCGAGTTTACCAATGAATCTACTCTTTAGAAAACCCTCTAGACCAGCATTTCTCAACCTTGTTAGCTTTGAAATCATTCTGGGTCATACTTTTTATAAATACACAGATTTCATTGTCAACAAAGAAAACAATTTCCGTCTTTACTCTTGATACTGATTAAATGTGAAAAATTAAACACAAAAATTACTCAACAATTCATCTGCATATGACAAGAATTAGCCATTTCTTACTACCTCATGAGGAACACCTAGTTACCCTGGGATTCCGCAGAACCTTGGCTGAGAAACGCTGCTCGAGACCAACAAGTCCCTCTCGTTTAGAAAAGTGCAAGTATGCCTTCAAGAAATGTTGAAAATGTTAAAATTCCACTAACAAAATAAAAAAAACTTAAATATACTCACAATTTTTGCAAGAAAACTGCAGATAATATTCATCAACACTTCATGACAACATGGGTAAAGCTCGAGGCTGTTTCTCCTGGCGGTGACTGTAGTATAAACCCCAGTAGCCTGTTGCTTCTAGAGGTGACTGTATTGTCAGCCAGAGCAGCCAAGGACTTCTAGGGTGACTGCAGACAACTGTAGTGTTATAATGTCTTGGTCTCCATCCCACCTACAGTGTTATGATGTCTTGGTCTCCATCTCACCTACAGTGTTATGATGTCTTGGTCTCCATCTCACCTACAGTGTTATGATGTCTTGGTCTTCATCACACCTGCAGTGTTATGATGTCTTGGTCTTCATCACACCTGCAGTGTTATGATGTCTTGGTCTTCATCACACCTGCAATGTTATGATGTCTTGGTCTCCATCCCACCTACAGTGTTATGATGTCTTGGTCTCCACCACACCTGCAGTGTTATGATGTCTTGGTCTTCATCACACCTGCAGTGTTATGATGTCTTGGTCTTCATCACACCTGCAGTGTTATGATGTCTTGGTCTCCACCACACCTGCAGTGTTATGATGTCTTGGTCTTCATCACACCTGCAGTGTTATGATGTCTTGGTCTTCATCACACCTGCAGTGTTATGATGTCTTGGTCTTCATCACACCTGCAATGTTATGATGTCTTGGTCTCCATCCCACCTACAGTGTTATGATGTCTTGGTCTCCACCACACCTGCAGTGTTATGATGCCCTGGTCTCCACCACACCTGCAGTGTTATGATGCCGTGGTCTTCACCAAACCTGCAGTGTTATGATGCCGTGGTCTTCACCACACCTGCAGTGTTATGATGCCGTGGTCTTCACCAAACCTGCAGTGTTATGATGCCGTGGTCTTCACCACACCTGCAGTGTTATGATGCTGTGGTCTTCACCAAACCTGCAGTGTTATGATGCCGTGGTCTTCACCACACCTGCAGTGTTATGATGCCGTGGTCTTCACCAAACCTGCAGTGTTATGATGCCGTGGTCTTCACCAAACCTGCAGTGTTATGATGCCGTGGTCTCCACCACACCTGCAGTGTTATGATGCCGTGGTCTTCACCAAACCTGCAGTGTTATGATGCCGTGGTCTTCACCACACCTGCAGTGTTATGATGCCGTGGTCTTCACCAAACCTGCAGTGTTATGATGCCGTGGTCTTCACCACACCTGCAGTGTTATGATGCTGTGGTCTTCACCAAACCTGCAGTGTTATGATGCCGTGGTCTTCACCACACCTGCAGTGTTATGATGCCGTGGTCTTCACCAAACCTGCAGTGTTATGATGCCGTGGTCTTCACCACACCTGCAGTGTTATGATGCTGTGGTCTCCACCACACCTGCAGTGATATAATGTCTTGGTCTCCATCACACCTGCCGTGAGCTTGGATGATGTTTCTACCGCCAACATTTTCTTGGTGACACAAATCAATGTTGTTGTTGTTGTAGGGTTAGGGGCTGCTACAGGCAAAATCAATGTTGTGTCCCAGGATGGAGCTGCCTTTTTTTGTGACGGTGAACAACTGTCATACACCGATGGTCTCTTTATGTACCGTCGATCACTTGTCGCATGCGGTACCCGCAGCGCATAGGTATAGAATATTTTAATAATAATAATAATTATAAAATAATCATTTAATAATTAATATGCATGAATTTACCTGAGGGCTACTTTTCTGTGATTGGAGGGAAACACATGCATAGAGTGGGGGACTTTTTTATTTGTATTATAACTGCTGAAGTTCCGGCTGACGAGGTCCCAGCCGAAGATCCAGCAGCTGGCGCTCCAGTTATTAAGAATCGTTACTTTAAGAAAGATCAGCTTTCTTTATGCTTATATTATCTTTAGTAAGTCAAGAATTACTTCAGGCCCGACGATTCGATTCAGCCGAATCCTGTCAATTATTCCTTAGTATTGTTATCCTTTAGTGTTATTATTCTTTATTATATTCGTTCTTTCCCGGAGCTTATTATTTGGGATAAGGAACACTGAATGTACCACATTACTCGATGCCGCATAATCTAACTGAGCAGTGCGCCAGTGCTGCAATGGATGCAAGGGAGATTGTGACATGGCACATATGCTGTCGGAGCCTATAGTGCCAGTTACACAATGTTGACGGGTACACACAAACGAGGTCTCAATTATTATTCAGTCATTATTTCTGGTTATGTCTATTCATTTTCCCTGCTTTATTATTATCCTCAAATTCAATTATCCATACTGGTTATTATAATTTCGCTACTCAATTCTTTTGCCGCTGTTGAGCCGGCTGATGTGATCCCTGCCGGTGGTCCAGCAGCTAATCAAATCAAATCAAATCAAATGTTTATTTAGGTAAGGTACATACATACAAGAGATTTTACAAAGAGTGATGGTTTTTATAGATAGGGCTAATACATACAATGCCTAAAGCCACTATTACGCAAAGCGTTTCGGGCATGAAAAACTTAAATGACTAAAGCTTAATACTAAATAAATAAATAAATAAATGTTTATTTAGGTAAGGTACATACATACAAGAAATTTTTACAAAGATTGGTGGACTTATAGATAGAGCTAGTACATACAATGCCTAAAGCCACTATTACGCAAAGTGTTTAATTTCGGGCATGAAAAACTTAAATGACTAAAGCTTAATACTAATTGAGCATAAAGAGTAAAATGAAAACATGAAATGAAAACATAGCTGAAAAAGCAGCACAAATACAATTCTGTCGACAAACAACGCTCTTTAAAAAAAACAGACATTGGTTGACAATAGAGGGGTAAGGTTAGGTTACAGGGAATTTATTAGGTATAGCTTCGTTTTTATCTTAACTTACAACAGTTAAGTAATGGCCCAGCTGCCTTCAGGCCGGGCACAGCTGCTGATGTACCGGCTGACGTGGTTACGCTGCCGATGACCCAGCAGCTGATGGGCCAGCTGAGCATGCCCCCGGGGGGCCAAGCACAGCTGCTGATGTCCCGGCTGATGTGGTCCCAGCCGATGATCCAGCAGCTGATGGCCCAGCTGGTGGTGTTCCAGCTGAGCACGCCCCTGGGGGCCAAGCACAGCTGCAGACGTTCCGACTGACGTGGTTCCAGCCAATGATCCAGCAGCTGATGGCCCTACTGGTGGTGTCCAGCAGAGCATGCCCCTGGGGGCCAAGCACAGCTGCAGACGTTCCGACTGACGTGGTTCCAGCCGATGATCCAGCAGCTGATGGCACAGCTGGCGGTGTTCCAGCTGCAGAGCACGCCCCTGGGGGCCAAGCACAGCTGCTGAGGTTCCGGCTGACGTGGTTCCAGCCGATGATCCAGCAGCTGATGGCACAGCTGGCGGTGTTCCAGCTGAGCATGCCCCCGGGGGGCCAAGCACAGCTGCTGATGTCCCGGCTGATGTGGTCCCAGCCGATGATCCAGCAGCTGATGGCCCTTCTGGTGGAGTCCAGCTGAGCATGCCCTTGGGGGGCCAAGCACAGCTGCTGACGTTCCGGCTGACGTGGTCCCAGCCGATGATCCAGCAGCTGGTGGGGTTCCAAGCTGAGCACGCCCCTGGGGGCTTAGCCAGCTGCTGAGGTTCCGGCTGACGTGGTCCCAGCCGATGAGCCAGCAGCTGATGGCCCAGCTGGTGGTGTTCCAAGCTGAGCACACCCCTGGGGCCCGCTTCAAAGCAGTACACTTTGAAGCGGGCCCCACGCACCTGTGCCTTGCTTTTCACGTTACCTCTGCACACCAGCTCCTGCCCACCCTTACCGCTTGTGTTACGGGTGTGTGTTGACCCCCTCCGCGATGATTCTGTGAACTGAGGGAATTCTGTGATGAGAGGGAACTGGGAATTGCAATTAGTAAGATGGTTAAAACCAAAGGAGCAATGCATGCTCGGTCGTAATTGAGGCGAATAGGACACTGGGCAATATTAATAAAGCATTAGTAACAGACGCCTGGAGTTGTTCTTCCGTTAATCTTGCAATGAATTTGTGCCTTAGTTAGAATATGCAATTCTGTATTTTGCGTCATACCATAGACGTAAATAAATTCCCTTGAACGTGTACAGCGTAGTAAAGTAAAAAAGACTTGGGTAAATACTGGTTCGATAACATGGTTGTTAAAATTGTAGACCAATTACCACGAAACGTAGTGGAGTATGGGACCTTCCAATGTTCCAAGCATGGAAAGACATGTACTATAGAACGTCATTAAATTCGCATGAACGTGTAATATACTGCAATTAATGCATGAATATGTGAGAACAACCCATACCCCCAAAATGCAAAGGGGGGCACCGCATCAAACTTGATATTACGTCAATGCGGCCTGTCAACCGCATTTTTTAACTGGTCGTTTAGTCAGAAATCCTTAACGACCAACCAACAACCGTACCACTAATGTAACCGCAAATGAGCTGTGTAATAATACCATAAAAAAATTTTCTTTTGACTTGTGAAGCGGAGCGTGACTGGAGCAAGAGAGAACACATGACTGATTGATTGATTGATGAAGATTAAGCCACCCAAAAGGTGGCACGGGCATGAATAGCCCGGAAGTGGTGGCCCTTTTAAGCCATTACCAGTATCAAAAGCTGATACTGGAGATCTGTGGAGGTGCGAATGCACCCTGCATGACGGGAGATGTCTCCCTTGCGAATGTGTTAAGATGAAGATGAAGCCACCCAATAGGTGGCACGGGCATGAATTGGTAAGTGGTGGCCCTTTTGAGCCATCACCAGTATCAATAGATGATACTGGAGATCTGTGGAGGTGCGACTGCACCTAGCGTGACGGGAGATGTCTCCCGTGTTTTAAACAGATGAAGAAGATGAAGATGAAGCCACCCAAAAGGTGGCACGGGCATGAATAGCTCGTAAGTGGTGGCCCTTTCGAGCCATCACCAGTATCAAGAGCTGATACTGGAGATCTGTGGAGGTGCAAGTGCACTCTGCGTGACGGGAGGTGTCTCCCATGAATGTGTCCAAGATGACGATTAAACCATCCAAAAGGTGGCACGGGCATGAATAGCCCGTAAGTGGTGGCCCTTTTGAGCCATTACCAGTATCAAGAGCTGATACTGGAGATCTGTGGAGGTGCAACTGCACCCTGCGTGACGGGAGATGTCTCCCGGACCAAGTGTGTGGTGAACACATGACTTCTCCTCTCTTCTTTATATAGGCCCCCACGGCGCTCCGCGCGCTGCGCCGCGGAACGCGCTGTGCAACTGTCTTTCTCCTCCATCAGAAATTCATCCGCATTCCTACATAATGCAGCGGTCATATTGTGCATTTGTTCTCGATTATTGACAGCGTCGAAGAAATGGCTGAGGCGGTATGCCTAAGTGGTAGTGAGGAGGACAGACAAGATGATAACAGACCGTTTGAAGTAGTAGTGAACAAAAAGAAACGGAGAAATAATAACAGACAGTGAGAGTGACGATGAGATTACAAAGAGACCAAAGAATGAGACCCTACTCAGCAAGACTCAAGACAAGCAAGACAAGACAAGAAGGAAGAGGCTGTTGTTCCCTACAACATGCCAATTGAATTTCCACCAAAAGCTAGAGTGGACGGTACGTCTAGCTAAACAATGTTTGGAATACGAACCACTTTTCAAGGAGGGTCTTCACCGGCCCTACATAACAGTTGGGACTGAACAGGCCGTGGAACGCCTCACGACGGTTGGTTTTGAGAATGTAGTGATGGTTCCTCCAGAAGAAGGTATGTTGCACACAAAGATTATAGTTTTCAAGTTTCCAACTTATTTGGATCCTGACTGTCTTCTTAACAATGATAATGTTGTCTGGGCAAAGAGGAACAGTGTTCGTGGTGACAAACGAAGCCAGGTTGTTGCCTTGGTAAAGGGAGAGGCGCCGGAGAAAATTTTTGTGCAAGGACTAGGCTATAGGAACGTTGCAAAATACGTTGAGGAGCCCATACTGTGCATGAAGTGTTCACGTTGGGGACATATGGCATGGAAATGCCAGTTTGACCTCAGGTGTTGGTATTGTGGGAAAAATCACGACTCGCGAGAGTGTAGAGTCAAGATTGAAAGAAGTGAAAAAAATCATCCCATTTTGTTGCAACTGTCGAGGCAGCCACAATGCTGGTTCCTCTCTATGCCCCATGAAGCCTCATCTGAAAGAGACTAGAACGGGTCCTACAAGCAGGATAGATGTATCCTCGCAGCAAGGAAAAATTGTGCAAGAGGAACATGGAGGAAACAGTTGGAAGCCAACGGCAGCCTCTATAATCAATGTGTGGGAAAAAGGGACGGAGAAAGTAAAGGCGAGCTTAGGGAAAGTACATCATGCAGTGGAAAAACTGAAACCTTGTGACGACAAGGTTCAGGACAATATGGTCACCTCTGAGGTTGGTAATCAAATTTTGGAGTATCTAAAAAAACTAGATAAGAGGATTGAGGCATTGGAAAAATTGGCTATGGAAGGTGGACGGGGTGAAGATGGTGGTGAAACAGGACGTGTAATTGAAAGTAAAACGAGACGTGAAATGGAAAGTGAGACGTGCGTAGAAGAAAGTAATGATGTTATAATGTTATAAAGTATGATGTTATTACTGAGTGCATTGCTGTGCCCAAGAGAAAATTTACACCACCATGGGAGGATTGTAATGTAGATGTAGTAATTACTCCCTTGCATAAGAAAAAAAGTATGTATGAAATAGGAGAGCTGAGGGCAACATATGATTGTATAATTAGAAAACTGCCTACAGAAAACACTCTACATGTATATTGTGATGGGTCAGTAGCTAGGGATGGGAAGGCAGGATGTGGAGTCTTGATCAGGAAGTACACTGACATCGGCACTGTAGATACTGTTATTGGACGCCGCTTAACTGACAATGTCTCTTCAACGCAGGCTGAACTCCAAGGAGTATTAGCAGGATTACAGGAAGTAGTCAAATGTGGTAAAAATGCTTGCTGCTTTATTGACAGCAGAGGAGCGTTAGAGTCTTTAAATAGCAGACGCCCAGTATATCAGAATATTGTGATAGAGTGTAGAGAGAATGTTAAGAGACTAGAAAAAACTGGGTATAAAGTAAGATTCATGTGGATCCCTTCACATGTGGGAATACTGTTGAATGAGGTAGTTGATGACATAGCGAAGAGAGCCACTGAAAAAACTCTTGTTGATGTTGTATGTCAGTTAACCTTGAAACAAATAAAAACAAGACTCAAGGTGATTCAGGAGGGTGAAGAAATGATAAAGAGAATGGCAATGGTGGACAGTAGTAACACACTTAAGAATTATTCAATAATAAATATAAATTCGTCCTTCACTTATGGTAAAGGAAAGTCTACTTGGAAGGATTCAATTTACATGAGATTACGATTAGGATATAAATATATCTGGCAATACGGTGTCGATGTCAGTGAAAAAGATAAGGAGTGTAAATTATGTAGCATGCCGTACGCCCACACCTTAGAACATTATGTATTAGAGTGTCACCTTATTGAAAAATATAGAAATAAGGAAATAAATAGTGTACCACATCAAATTGTTTGGATGTGTGATAATGGTATAATAGACAGTATACTTAGGAGCTACAAGAATTTTGCTCCAAGAGTGTAACAATTATATGCTGTACTTGCTGTATGCAATGTTAAATGGGATTCTTGTACTGTTATATGTCTATTTGTACTCACTGAATTTGTGCGCCCCTTGAGGGACTTGAAGTAGAGGGGGGTAGAAATAGCCTAAGCTACTCTATCCCTTTGAGATGTATTTATTGCTTATCTCAATAAACATACTTGAACTTGAATGATGTGCATGAGGTAACGATGATAGAGGATAGTCAGGAGAATACACTTTCTAGTAGTGTTAGCGGTGTTCAACCTCCTGTTGTGACAAATGGTGAAAGAACGGTTAAAGTAGAACGGGTTACAGAAATAACAAAGAAAATAGATATGAAAAATATTACCTTCGATGTTAGTAGTAGTTGTGAAGGTGAGGAGAAAGAAAAAATGTTACGGTGTTGGAAGGAAGTTTCTAAGGTACTCTTGTATCTCATGGAATGTGACGGACAGGGCAAAGGTAGTTTTATTATTAATCATGGATGAAAGTAAATTGAGAATATTATCTTGGAACATTAATGGATTAAAAACTAGAGCGGTGGATGTACACTATTATACTCTTAGAGAGAATATTGACATAGTAGCACTCCAGGAAACTGGGGGATAGGGATGGTAGCATACTGAGGCTAAATGGCTATAGAGGCTTTCATTTATATGCTGGTGGAGGAACTAGGGGGGTCTCATGTTATGTCAAAAGTACCATACCTGCCGAGATAACTGGAATCCCTCAGAGATATAGAGGTATTGAAAGTATTAGCTTGCGGATACAATTAAAGGACCGAGAGTTAAATTTCATTAATCTATACATCTCTGATAGCTCCCTTGATTTACGATACTTGCCAGATTCCTTCTTTTCTGAAGATACACTTGTGGTAGGGGATTTTAATGCCAGACATCCAGCTCTAGGATCAAGGGGTAAAGCAAATAGGAATGGTTGCAGATGGTACCAGTTTTTGCAGGAACATGAAGATGTTCAACTACTGGGCGAGCCCTCTCCTACTCATTTGAGGGGAGGGAGATTAGATTATGCTTGTTTAATAAATGCTGAGGGCATAGAGGGGAATTGTCTTACTGTGGATGAAATGCTAAGTGATCATTTTGCATTACAAATACAGCTTAAACTAGATAAAAAGCATGCCTACCTTCAGAGGAAAAGGTTAAAGTTTAATGAGGGAGAATTAAGGGGTCTTGTTGGCCATATTATGTCTTGGTATGATACTTATAAGCCGGTTTCGGCAGAAGCATTTTATGAAGATTTAATTAAGGAGGTAGATGTATTTAATGCAACATTGAACCGGAAACCATCTAGTATAAAAAGGCATCCCCCCAGAAAAGAAAATTATACACATGACAAGATGCTTAAGGGGTGGACATTAACAATGAGGAGAGCTCACAGGGATTGGAATAGGAATGGTAGGACTGAGGAAGGGAAGAATGCTTTACTGGCAGTTGCTTGGCTGTGAGGGGAGAAGAGAAAGGAAATTAGGAGCAATTATTGGCAGGAATTTGCAGAGAAAGTTGGGAGTAACAGAAACTTGAAGGAAATCTGGCAAGACGTAAATAAAATAAGGGGTAAAAAGCACAATTTTGTTGCACATCCAGACCCGCAAGGAATTGCAAATGGGCTCGTAACTAAATGGGCGGAAGCTGCCAAACTTAGTTCATTACCCGCTGTAACGAGAGAGTCATTAGATTCTTGGAAAGATCAAAGAAAGGATTTTATATTTATAGCAGGTAACAGTGGTGATGTCACTTGCACAGGTATTACCAGAGAAGAACTAATAACGGCGATTAAAGTTGGGAAATCTACCGCACCTGGGGAGGATGGAGTAACTTATGAAATACTTAATGAACTTGCCATTATGACGAAAAGCCCACTGTTAGACCTCTTTAATATTAGTTATAAAGAGGGCAGTATTCCCAATAAATGGAAAAAAGCTATGATCATCCCTATCCCTAAAGCCAATGGAGAGTATAGACCTGTGTCTTTAACCTCGTGTTTTTGTAAAATGATGGAGAGGATCATTTTAAATAGACTTTTATATATAATAGGTGATCAGCTGTCTAGTAATTTGTTCGGGTTCCTCAAAGGAAAAAGTACCTCTGATTGTATTATTAAATGTCTAGCTAATGAAAATGATTATTATAGAATTTTCATTGATTTACAAGGAGCTTTTGATAAAGCCAACAAAGAGGTTATTTTATATGAATTAGCTGGTCTTGGTGTTAAAGGGAGATTATTGCGCTGGATAGGGGATTATCTTTACGAAAGGAAGGCTCAGGTGTGGTATCAAGGTTGTATGTCAGGTGTGAGGTCTTTTGAACTCGGCACACCTCAGGGAGGAGTGTTGAGTCCCACCCTGTTTAATGTACTAATGAATAAGATAGCATGTGAGAGATACTCAAATGGGGTAACTCCGATCATATATGCCGATGATATTTTGTTTCAGGGCAAAGATATTTCAAAGGTTCAAACAGTGTTGGACAATTTCGGAAACCTGTGTCACCATATGGGATTGGTGGCTAATGAAAACAAAACTAAGTTTGAATGTAGAAGTCGGAGCCCCATTGTTTTGAAAATAAACGATAAAAATATAGAGAGAGTTAATATATATAAATATTTAGGCATATATGTTGGATATACCCATGAGAGTTTGGAAGCTGAGATGAACAGACTGTTGGGTCAATGTCGGAAGAGATTACAACCTCTGAAGGCTTTGGCATGCTGTGGAAAGGGAGTGGGAGTCCCTGTGCTACGAATGTTATACTTGAGTACTGTAAGATCTCTTATTGATTATGCTGCACCTGTCATTTCTTGTTTTGGTAAAGGTAGGATGGGCAAGTTGGAGAAGGTACAAAATGAAGCAATGAGAATTATCTTAGGATGCCCAAGAAATGCTATGATTGAGATAATGAGGATGGAGTTGAATCTGCAGAGTATTGGGGATAGAATTTCAGAGATAAATGTAGCCTCTGTCATTAGATTAATGAGAGGTGGGGGAGCTAATGAATTAATCCTCTCGGTTCAAAAGGTGGGAAGTAGTGAACAGTGTATGATGAAGAAGAGAGTATATATGAATAAATTATGTTATAATGTTATAAAGTATGATGTTATTACAGAGTGTGTTGCTGTGCCCAAGAGAAAATTTACACCACCATGGGAGGATTGTAATGTAGATGTAGTAATTACTCCCTTGCATAAGAAAAAAAGTATGTATGAAATAGGAGAGCTGAGGGCAACATATGATTGTATAATTAGAAAACTGCCTAAGGAAAACACTCTACATGTATATTGTGATGGGTCAGTAGCTAGGGATGGGAAGGCAGGATGTGGAGTCTTGATCAGGAAGTACACTGACATCGGCACTGTAGATACTGTTATTGGACGCCGCTTAACTGACAATGTCTCTTCAACGCAGGCTGAACTCCAAGGAGTATTAGCAGGATTACAGAAAGTAGTCAAATGTGGTAAAAATGCTTGCTTCTTTATTGACAGCAGAGGAGCGTTAGAGTCTTTAAATAGCAGACGCCCAGTATATCAGAATATTGTGATAGAGTGTAGAGAGAATGTTAAGAGACTAGAAAAAACTGGGTATAAAGTAAGATTCATGTGGATCCCTTCACATGTGGGAATACTGTTGAATGAGGTAGTTGATGACATAGCGAAGAGAGCCACTGAAAAAACTCTTGTTGATGTTGTATGTCAGTTAACCTTGAAACAAATAAAAACAAGACTCAAGGTGATTCAGGAGGGTGAAGAAATGATAAAGAGAATGGCAATGGTGGACAGTAGTAACACACTTAAGAATTATTCAATAATAAATATAAATTCGTCCTTCACTTATGGTAAAGGAAAGTCTACTTGGAAGGATTCAATTTACATGAGATTACGATTAGGCTACAAATATATCTAGCAATACGGTGTTGATGTCAGTGAAAAAGATAAGGAGTGTAAATTATGTAGTATGCCGTACGCCCACACCTTAGAACATTATGTATTAGAGTGTCAACTTATTGAAAACTATAGAAATAAGGAAATAAATAGTGTACCACATCAAATTGTTTGGATGTGTGATAATGGTGTGATAGACAGTATACTTAGGAGCTACAAGAATTTTGCCCCGAGAGTGTAACAATTATATGCTGTACTTACTATATAAACCTGCAATGTTAAATGGGATTCTTGTAATGTTATTTGTCTATTTGTACTCACTAAATTTGTGCGCCCCTTGAGGGACTTGAAGTAGAGGGGGGTAGAAATAGCCTAAGCTACTCTATCCCTTTGAGATGTATTTATTGCTTATCTCAATAAACATACTTGAACTTGAACTTGAACTTGCGGTGAAATTCTGCGAAGAAGAAAATGTATTACCATGAGTTGGAAACTAACCGACTAAGTAGCGCGCGCGCGCCCACCGAGCGGGGTACTTAAATGCGAGCTGCGGACATATTGACACACAGATCTCCAGTAACATCTATTGATACTAGTGATGGCTCAAAAGGGCCACCACTTACGAGCTATTCATGCCCGTGCCATCTTTTGGGTGGCTTCATCTTCATCTTAACACATTCACAAGGGACACATCTCCCGTCATGCAGGGTGCATTCGCACCTCCACAGATCTCCAGTATCAGTTCTTGATACTGGTAATGGCTCAAAAGGGCCACCACTTACGGGCTATTCATGCCCGTGCCACCTTTTGGGTGGCTTAAACTTCATCAATCAATCACTGAGCACACACGGGAGACACCTCCCGTCACGCAGGGTGCAGTCGCGCCTCCACAGATCTCCAGTATCATCTATTGATACTGGTGATGGCTCAAAAGGGCCACCACTTACGAGCTATTCATGCCTGTGCCACCTTTTGAGTGGCTTCATCTTCATCTTAACACATTCACAAGGGAGACATCTCCCGTCATGCAGGGTGCATTCGCACCTCCACAGATCTCCAGTATCAGCTCTTGATACTGGTAATGGCTCAAAAGGGCCACCACTTACGGGCTATTCATGCCCGTGCCACCTTTTGGGTGGCTTAATCTTCATCAATCAATCTTTGATCTTCCACGGGAGACATCTCCCGTCACGCAGGGTGCAGTTGCACCTCCACAGATCTCCAGTATCAGCTCTTAATACTGGTGATGACTCGAAAGGGCCACCACTTACGAGCTATTCATGCCCGTGCCACCTTTTGGGTGGCTTCATCTTCATCTTCTTCATCTGTTTAAAACACGGGAGACATCTCCCGTCACGCAGGGTACAGTTGCACCTCCACAGATCTCCAGTATCAGCTCTTGATACTGGTAATGGCTCAGAAGGGCCACCACTTACGGGCTATTCATGCCCGTGCCACCTTTTGGGTGGCTTAATCTTCATCAATCAATCAACATATTGACAGACAAACAGTTTGGCTTCAGACAACACCGCTCAACACAAGACCACTGAACATAATAACTGATTGATTGATTGATGAAGATTAAGCCACCCAAGAGGTGGCACGGGCACGAATAGTCCGTAAGTGGTGGCCCTTTTGAGCCATTACCAGTATCAAGAGCTGATACTGGAGATCTGTGGAGGCGCGACTGCACCCTGCGTGACGGGAGATGTCTCCCGGACCAAGTGGTGACCAGATGGTGAACATAATAACAAACTACCTCTCCATAAATAAGCACCAGAGGGCCAAGACGGCCCTCATTGCAAAGTACGTCGAAAAGGTTTTTGACACAGTATGGCACGACGGCCTACGTTACAAACTGCACCCTATTTCAACTATCTGACAACATGCAGAGGCTACTCTGCAGCTTTCTAACAAATAGAAAGATGCAGATCAAGTTCTCAGCAAGCTGTCAGGTTACTTCAACCTAAATGCAGGTGTCCCCCAGTTAGTTAGTTAGTTTAGTTCATTTATTATGCACCCCCATACCCATCTTGTGGGCGGTAGTGGAAAGGGTTACAGAGGCACATAATGGGCTCAGGGACTGAACCCCACAATTCATTTAGCTAAGCAAGTTACAATCTTGATGAGCTAGTTACAAAATTCAGTATAAGTCGTCACATCAAGAATGGGTTCGAGATCGACCTCAAGTACAGGTTCTAAATTAAGCAACTGACATATGTGGAGAGCTAGTGTCAAAATTTATGTTTGTCCTGCACACCGCCCCCCATCCAGTGGGCAGCGGTGGATAGGTTACAATCACTTAGTTACTACCTACAGTTAGCAAACTGGGGATATTTGGCTAAAATTTCTGGTAGCAGATCATTTTGAATGAAATATTGACACATCGCTGGAACATTGGTTATAGAATTGTCTCTAAATTCACGTATCTTTTCGCGCTCCATCACATAGTGACGGAGGGTGTGCGAATAATTTTGTTGACACAGTTTACATTTGGTCAGGTCTACATCAGCAGATAATGAGAATTCCCAGAGATACTTGTAACCGAGTCTAAGCCGAGCAGTAGTAACATCTAGAAGTCTGCTGATTTTATTGGATGATCCATAGATGTGTGGCTCCTCTTGCATGATAGTATGATGATAGATGGAATTACTGGTGTCAATTTCACTTTGCCTCAGATCTACAAGATCTTGTTGAAGTTCTCGGTGTACTGCTGCTCTCAGATTGCTCATTGACAATCCAAGGTTACACTCAACGGCTCCTTTAAAGGCAGATTCTTTGGCTAACTTATCAGCTCTATCATGCATTCGGAGGCCAACATGAGATGGAGACCACATGAAATGGACTCTGTTACCATCATTAATAATAGTAATAATAATTAATTATTTATTAAATACAAATAATTAATTAATAATAATAATCATAATAAATGATTAAATAATTGATAATCTTTAAATGAAGAAACATAATAGCTAATTATAACGAATAAATAGATAATTAAAGTGGATAATTAATTATGGTGACTAATAATGATTAGTGAATAACCATAAATTATTATACAGAAATAATATTAATGGATAGCCGTTATAATGATAATGTATTAAATCAAATGCAGTGAAGTGTCATCTCTAATTAGTAACTGAAAGTTGCATGATTTGAATTTACGGTAATTCCAATTCTTGGTATTCTTGGCTTATCACTTTGGGGGTTCCGTCCGAGCACCCCCAAAGGTAACACAAATTCGTTGCAAGATGGAACAAGTGTCCCCAGCAAACTGCTTTAGCGTCTTCCCTTGGAAAGTAAAACAGGGGATCCCGGGAGGAGAGTGGGCGTTTTGTAGTGTATCAGGCGAGGAGGAGGCAAACTAGCGGTCGCCGAGTCCGCGGGCACGCTTTAAGTACCCTGCTCGATGCGCGCTCGCTACTTAGTCGGTTAGACACAAATTCATGGTAATACATTTTCTTCCCACAGAAACTTTCACCGCTTCAGGACTCACTATCACTTCAAGTTGATCTAGATAGGGTTTTGAAATGGTCAAAGGATTGGCAAATGCAGTTTAATGCTGATAAATGTAAAGTTCTGAGGCTAGGTAATGATGATAGAGTTACAAGATACGAGCTAGATAACATAAGAACATAAGAACATAAGAACAAAGGTAACTGCAGAAGGCCTATTGGCCCATACGAGGCAGCTCCTATTCTATAACCACCCAATCCCACTCATATACTTGTCCAACCCGTGCTTGAAACAATCGAGGGACCCCACCTCCACAATGTTACGCGGCAATTGGTTCCACAAATCAACAACCCTGTTACTGAACCAGTATTTACCCAAGTCTTTCCTAAATCTAAACTTATCCAATTTATATCCATTGTTTCGTGTTCTGTCCTGTGTTGATACTTTTAATACCCTATTAATATCCCCCCGGTTATGTCCATTCATCCACTTGTAAACCTCTATCATGTCACCCCTAACTCTTCGCCTTTCCAGTGAATGCAACTTAAGCTTTGTTAATCTTTCTTCATATGAAAGATTTCTAATTTGGGGAATTAACTTAGTCATCCTACGCTGGACACGTTCAAGTGAATTTATATCCATTCTATAATATGGCGACCAAAACTGAACTGCATAATCTAAATGGGGCCTAACTAGAGCAAGATATAGCTTGAGAACCACACCAGGTGTCTTGTTACTAACGCTGTGATTAATAAATCCAAGTGTCCGATTTGCCTTATTACGAACATTTATGCATTGATCCTTTTGTTTTAAATTCTTACTAATCATAACTCCCAGATCCCTTTCGCAATCCGACTTCGCAATCACAACACCATCTAGCTCGTATCTTGTAACTCTATCATCATTACCTAACCTCAGAACTTTACATTTATCAGCATTAAACTGCATCTGCCAATCCTTTGACCATTTCAAAACCCTATCTAGATCAACTTGAAGTGATAGTGAGTCCTCCTCCGAATTAATTTCCCTACCGATTTTCGTATCATCGGCAAATTTGCAAATGTTGCTACTCAAACCTGAATCTAAATCATTTATATATATTATAAACAACAGAGGTCCCAGGACAGAGCCTTGAGGCACTCCACTTACAACATTTTCCCACTCTGACTTGATTCCATTTATACTAACTCTCTGTTTCCTTTGGTATAGCCATGCCCTAATCCAGCTTAATATAGCACCCCCAATACCATGAGACTCTATTTTTTTAATCAGTCTTTCATGTGGCACTGTATCAAAAGCTTTGCTAAAGTCAAGGTATACAACATCGCAATCCTTACCACTATCAACTGCCTCAACAATGCTAGAATAAAAAGATAACAAATTTGTTAAACATGAACGGCCATTTATAAAACCATGTTGCGACTCAATTATTAATTTATGTTTTTCAAGATGAAGACGAATTTTATTTGCTATTATAGATTCGAGTAACTTTCCCACAATAGACGTTAGGCTAATTGGTCGATAGTTAGACGCAAGTGATCTATCTCCTTTCTTAAAAACTGGTATCACATTAGCAACTTTCCAAAACTCTGGCACTCTGCCTGACTCTATTGATTTATTAAATATGGTTGACAGTGGGTCACAAAGCTCCTCTTTGCATTCTTTAAGCACCCTGGCAAACACTTCATCCGGCCCTGGGGATTTGTTTGGTTTGAGTTTTACTATTTGTTTAAGAACATCCTCCCTGGTAACTGCTAAACTCGTCAACCTGTCCTCGTCCCCACCCACATAGACTTGTTCGGCTGAAGGCATATTGTTAAGTTCCTCTTTAGTAAATACAGATACAAAATATTTATTAAAAATACTACTCATCTCTTCATCACTATCTGTTATTTGACCTGTCTCAGTTTTTAATGGACCTATCCTTTCCCTAGTCTTAGTACGATATAACTGAAAAAACCCTTTAGGATTTGTCTTTGCTTGCCCTGCTATGCGAACTTCATAGTTTCTTTTTGCTTTCCTTATCTCTTTTTTAACATTTCTAACCAGTTGTACGAATTCCTGTTCTAAAGTGACCTCCCCATTTTTAATCCTTTTGTACCAAGCTCTCTTTTTACCTATAAGGTTCTTCAAATTCTTTGTTATCCACTTTGGGTCATTAGTATTCGATCTATTCAATTTGTATGGTATACTACGTTCCTGTGCTATGTTTAGAATATTCTTAAATAAGTTATATATTGAATCCACATCGAAATCCCCATTTAAGTCACCTATCGCTGGGTTCATGTCTCGCTCCAAGACCGGCCCACACCCCATACCCAAGACTTTCCAATCAATTTGACCCAAAAAATTTCTTAGGCTATTAAAATCAGCTTTTCGAAAATCTGGCACTTTAACAGAATTTTCTCCTACTGGTCTATTCCATTCTATGCTAAATCTGATTTCTTTGTGATCACTGCTCCCTAGCTCACTCCCTATTTCGATGTCATTAATTTGCGTTTCCCTGTTAGTTAATACTAAATCTAAAATATTATTTTCCCGTGTTGGTTCCTTAATGTGTTGCGTAAGAAAGCAATCGTCAATTAATTCTAGAAAATCTCCTGCTTCACTATTCCCTGTTTTGTTCAACCAGTTTATTCCGCTAAAATTAAAGTCACCCATGACATAAATACTGTTAGATCTAGATGCTCTAGATATTTCATCCCATAGATGCTTTGCTTCCATTCTGTCTAAATTTGGTGGCCTATATATTACTCCTATTATAATATTATTAGCTTTTTCGTTTAATTCAATCCAAATAGTTTCTGTGTGTGGCTCTGTTTTGATTCCCTCTTTGAGACTACATTTCAAATTGTCCCTAACATATATGGCTACTCCACCTCCTCGTCTAATATATCTATCTGTGTGAAATAGTTTAAATCCATATATTTGATATTCAGCTAATAGTTCTCTATTTTCTACATTCATCCACGTTTCGGTAAGTGCAATAATATCTATTTTTTCTGTGCAGACAAGAGCATTTAATTCGTTAATTTTATTTCTTAGACTTCTACTGTTAGTGTAATATACCCTAAGTGAATTGTTATTTTGCGGACCTTCTCTTTCCCTGATCGTTTTGCCAATTCCTTTCTCCCACAAACACATACTTTTATTACCTCCTTCCTCCAAATCAATTCCCATACCTCTATCTACTAACAGTTTAAACCCAAACAAACACCTCTAACCACTTCTTCTAACGAGTTCGCAACAGCAACAACCCCAGCTCTCGATAGATGCACCCCATCACGAGCATACATTTCATTTCTTCCATAGAAGTGTTCCCAGTTGTCTATGAAAGATATTGCATTTGATTTGCAATATCTTTCCAGCCGGCAATTGACACCAAGTGCCCTCGATATCCATTCATTTCCCACTCCCTTTCTTGGAAGAATGCCACATATGATCGGGATTCCTCCCTTGCTCCTAACTAACTCTATGGCTGTTTTATACCTCTGAATCAGTTCCTCACTCCTAACTCGACCAACATCATTTCCTCCCACGCTAATGCAAATAATGGGATTGTTCCCATTACCAGCCATAATATCATTCATGTTGTTTATAATATCACCAATGCCAGCTCCGGGATAGCAAACCCTTAACCTGTTCCCCCTATCTCTAGCACAAAACGTTCTATCCAAATACCTTATCTGGGAATCTCCCACAACTAATGTTTGCTTAGGTACTTCCTTTACTTTCTGAGGGGCCTGCGCTTCCTTTCTCTTCGTTGCTTTCCCTTTTGCGCGATCCACAGTCTCTCCACAGCACTCGTCCTCCAAAACGTCAAATGAATTAGAAGTTGCTATGGCGTTTGAAGGCGGCTTTATCAAAGTCTTCTTAAGGCCCCTGTCTTTCACAACTCTCCAAGACGAGGTCCCTTTACTGCTGGTCTCCTCCTTCGTTACTTCTCGTTGTTCTTTAAGCTGACGCACCTCCTCCCGCAGAGAGTCCAACTCTGTCCTCAGGGCTCCCACTAGAGTCACCAGGTCCTTAACTACAACTTCCATATTGCAATGATAATATAACAACACTCAGGAGCTCCGGTTAACACAACCTCTCACTGTGACTTCACCTGACTGATGAGGATAAGGATAAGAACGTAAGAACATAAGAACAAAGGCAGGCTTGCTTGATCTTAATGTTCTTAATGATCCATGGTCAACATGATTTAATAAGGATAATACAGTACTGAATTTGTAATAATACAAACTATAATTTACAATGGGTATAAATTGGATAAGTTAGGGTATAAATTGGATAAGTTTAGATTTAGGAAAGACTTGGGTAAATACTGGTTCAGTAACAGGGTTGTTGATTTGTGGAACCAATTGCCGCGTAACATTGTGGAGGTGGGGTCCCTCGATTGTTTCAAGCATGGGTTGGACATGTATATGAGTGGGATTGGGTGGTTATAAATAGGAGCTGCCTCGTATGGGCCAACAGGCCTTCTGCAGTTGCCTTTGTTCTTATGTTCTTAAAATCTTTATTACTGATTTTTTTTATTAAGAAGATTGGGTATACACAGCAATGTACTACTACCCTATTCTATATGGAATATTACACAGTGTAGATAAAAAACTAGCTATAAGTTTATCTAATACTCCCATCTCACAGGATGGTTAGACATACTATACATGGAATCAATTTAGAAAATACCAGCCTCAATACAAAAAACAAATCAACTCTGACTAAACAACTCTAAGCAATTTTCACAAGAGGTAAGCACTGAATCATGGAAACATTATATTATAATTACTCTTACCAGTTTCTACCAGACTCCTCTCTAACAATGTATTTTTAAACATGTTTAGGTATACACAGCAATGTGCTGCTTCCCTTTTCTGTATAAAGGACCACACAGTGTAGATCAAAAACCAGCTACAAGCTCATCCAACATCCTCACCTCACAGGATGGCCAGTCATACATGGAATTAGGAGAGAACAAAATACTTAATGCTGATCTATTAGCCTCCACTGGCAAAATCTGGGTGCAGCACAAGAATATCTTCCAATATTCCTGAGTGTATGAAGTAATTACAGAGCTCAAAATACCTCATACCATTTGGTATGAAGTCACTGATAACAGGATAATCACAGATATAGTGTTGGAGAGTATGTTCTCTCAAGTAGGACTGAAAACAGATGTTTTTTTTCCACCAAGTGGGCTATAAACCCATGGAACCACCTACCCGCTGAAGCCGTAAATGCCAAATTCCAGCTAAAAAATATCATTAAGACAATTGGGGGGGCCTTTAACAAGCCGCCGGCTTTCTGTCCTCTTCGAGGCCACTACATAGTTAGTGGCCCTTGGGTAAATTCAGTAAATATATACAATAATTGTCAGTGCATCTTCCGAGCAACAAGGACAGCTACACAGTATCTCTTAGAATTACGTAGGTAAACAACAAATGTAACATATTTGTTTACTACAATGTCGGTGCTGGCTGTAGAAGTTGAAAAAACATTGTTTTACTTCGAAATATACTAATTTATAAGAAAATTCGACGTAAATAGGAGGCAGTAGAGCTCCGATAAGCCAGCGCTAAATCTTCAATATGAAGAATGTTGCTGCTCTCTGATTGGCCAAACGAAACACAGTAGTGACCTCTATCGGCACGCAGGTGAACCAACAAATTTCTTCCTAAGTGGACCTTATTGAATCGCACCTAAGCATCTTCTTAGGGCGCACTTAGGAACCTTCGTTAACCCACTTACGAAGAAATACACAGAGCTTCCTGAATCTAGGTCCCGGTTTCCCTTCTTCCCTGTTCCAGGGCTCTCCCAGGTTGTCTGCAGGGTTATTAGGTGTAGCCAGCCTGCGGTTCATCCTCTTGCCCAGGACGGTCACAAATTTGCTGCTTAAGCTGCCGGTTTTCGTAATATGTTTTGGGCTAACATTCCCAAGTGTTGAGAAGTGTTCAAACGTCATCAGTGGTGAGTCATGTATAAACCTGGATTATACCTGGACCTGAATGGGGCTCTGGGGGGTTTTCTATCCCCAAGCCAAGCCTGGGGTCAGGCTTGCCTTGTGAGAGCTTGGTCCAACAAGCTGTTGCTTGAAGCAGCCCGCAAGCTTACATATCTACCACAACCTGGTTGATCCAGCACTTCTTGAAGAAAACTATATATTTTTTCTTGAAGATGTCCACGTTTGTTCTGGCAATATTTCGTATACTTGCTGGGAGGATGCTGAACAACTGCGGACTGTCTCCTTAATATCCTGCTTTTGTAAAATGATGGAAAGGATTTTGTTAAATAGGCTACTCTACCTTGTAGGTGATAACATGTCCAGTAATCTCTTTGGTTTTATCAAAGGCAAAAGTACTGCGGATTGTCTCTTAAAGTGCTTGTCTAATGTGGATGACAATTGTAGAGTTTTTGTTGATCTACAAGGAGCGTTTGATAAAGCCAATGGGGAAGTAATCTTATACGAATTAGCCAATCTGGGAATAACAGGGAGATTGCTACACTGGATAAGGGATTATCTACAAGGCAGAAAAGGTCAGGTGTATTACCAGGGATACATGTCTGAGGAACGGAGGTTTCAGTTAGGTACCCCACAAGGGGGAGTATTAAGTCCCACCTTATTCAATGTATTAATGAACAGATTAGCATCAGAGATGTATCCTCCAGGGGTCACGACGATCATATATGCTGATGACATTCTTATACAAGGCACTTCTGGGAACAAAATTCAAGATGCTCTTAACATACTTGGTACAACCTGTCACAAGTTAGGCTTAGTTATAAATGCAGATAAAACCAAATACGAGTATAGGAAACGAAGAAATATAACACTTACTCTAAATGGTGTGGAACTGAGCCGTGTACAGAAGTACAAGTATCTGGGCATGTATGTTGGATACACATGTGAGAGTAAAAATGCTGAAATAAATCATATCAGCACCTTATGTAAAGCCCGTCTGCATCCTCTAAAAGCACTGGCTTTTTCTGGTAAAGGTGTTGGGGTACCTATCTTGCGGATGTTATACATAAGCACTGTTCGGTCCCTGATAGACTACGCAGCACCCGTTTTGTCTTACACAGGCCAAGGCAGAATTCAAAAAATAGAGCTGATACAGAACGAGGCTATGAGGATTATTCTTGGATGTCAAAGAAATGCAATGATTGAAATAATGAGAATGGAATTAAATTTACAGAGTGTGTGTGATAGAGTCCGTGACATTAACACTAGAGTATCTTTTCGTTTCATGCGGAGAAAAGGAGGGGATAAGCTGTTTGAGAGCGTTCAGACCTGCTTGAGTGACGTACACACTTCCAGGAAACTGAGGGAGACACGCTATACGAAAGGATTAGCTCATGACCTCAGGGAATACGACGTACTTGACTGCTGTAAACCCTCTCGACAGGGTAATATGTCTGCTCCCTGGAAAGTACAGAAAATAGACGTCGAAATTGTACCCCTCAAGGTGAAAAAGATTCATCATGAACCGGGACAATTACGGTGTTTGTATGGAAGCATGATATCTCGGTTACCAAGAGCCAACAGTTTACATGTATATTGCGACGGGTCGGTGGCGGAAGATGGCAGGGCAGGGTGTGGTGTCCTAATAAGGGATTATACGGAGTTTGGGACTGTGGACAGGATAATTGAACTCCGGCTTAGTAATTATATATCATCCACACAAGCTGAACTGCAGGCCATTCTGGCGTGTTTGGAGGAAGTACGTCATGACGACAAAAATGTTTTTGTATTTGTCGATAGCCGAGGAGCACTGGAGTCCTTAAACAGTCGAAACCCAGTCTTCATGTCTATAGTGGAGGACTGTAAGAGAAGAATAACTGAGATACAGCTGAAAGGTTATAGTGTGAAATTCATGTGGATTCCGTCTCATGTTGGAATAGTGCTCAACGAGGTGGCGGATGACTTGGCCAAACGTGCCACATCAAAACCACAAGTTGACATTGAATGTGAATTCACAATGAGACAAATAAGAAGCAAAATCAGAAATATTCAGGCACAGGCGGGAGTGGAGAGGAGAGAGATAATGTATGAGAGAAGTCAAACCATGCAACACTACATGTATGTGAGTCAAAACACCCATTTCACTTATGGTAAAAGGAGAAATGCTTGGAGTGACTCTGTGTACATGCGGCTCAGGCCTGGGTACAAATATTACTGGGAATATGGGATAGATGTTCATGGTAATGACACGACGTGTAAACTATGTGGTATGTTAAGGTCTCACACCCTTGCCCATTATATTCTTGATTGTCCGTTGATTAATGTATATAGAAACACTGAGATAAGGACTGTTCCTGAACAAATAGCCTGGATGTGTCACAACGGAAAGGTTGATGATATTCTTGAGAGATATAAGAATTTTGCACCAAGATTGTAATATTTTGTTGAATTATCTGCAGGTGTCTTGCAAATTGTCTATACAGTATACCTAGGTCATAAAAGTATTTGTGTGTACGTCTGATACCATACTACTTGTGAGGGAGGAAATGTATATGTTTACCTCTCAGAATGTTTAGTAATATGTTTATTTGTGATGTGTGTCTATGTATATATTAACACGTTGTACTGAATGGGGTGAGAATAGCTTGAGCTACCTCATCCCTTTGTGTGTATTTTACCTCAATAAACTTATTTCAATTTCAATTTCAATTTCACTGCGGACTTCTGATGTTTATACAGTTCTCTCTAATTGTGCCTATGGCGCCCCCTGCTCTTTACTGGTTCTATTCTGCATTTTCTTTCATATCGTTCACTCCAGTATGTTGTTAGTTTACTGTGTAGATTTGAGACCTGGCCCTCCAGTATTTTCCAGGTGTATATTATTGGATATCTATCTCGTCTTCTTTCTAGAGAGTATATTTGGAGAGCTTTGAGACGATCCCAATAATTTAGGTGCTTTATCATATCTATGTATGCTGTATATGTTCTCTGTATTCCCTCTATTTCAGCAATCCCTCCTGCTCTGAAAGAGGGGGGGGGCGAGTATGTGTTCAGGGGTTCACTGAAAATAGAATCGTGCCGAAGCCTTGGTATTTCATTTGTTTCTTTATTGTCATCT
Source organism: Procambarus clarkii (assembly GCF_040958095.1). NCBI lineage: Eukaryota > Metazoa > Arthropoda > Malacostraca > Decapoda > Cambaridae > Procambarus > Procambarus clarkii. The sequence continues at coordinate 48,338,471 of NC_091154.1, forward strand.
GTGAAAGTTCCATCACCCTTACGCAAAGGCTGGATATGGGTTTTGTTCTAGTTATTTCATAAAAAAAAGTATTTCGGATTCCTCTATTTTACTTATGGCTTTTTTGCTCTCTTTGCCTCTATTGAATAGTATATGATTCCTGCAGCCTTACCCTAATCATTTCTATTTCCCTACATAGCCGTCCTTATTATTGTTAGGATAGAGTGGTCGAGTGTTTGAGTTAAGATGCTCTGCTATTTGTTTTAGTCACCTATGGTGGGAGCGCCATTCTTGTCCCAGTTCAAATCTTTTATTTTTTTCTTAGTGGTATATGTACCTGTTACATAAGTGTGTGCTCTGTTGGGTCTTTATTTAGGTAATTATTTCTCCTCTATATATATATTCCTTGTCTCCTCTCTCTCTGTTTATTTCTCTCTCTCTTTATTTTTCCTACTCTCTATCTCTTTCTCTCCTCTTTCTCTTCTCGCTTTCTTCTCTCTCCTCTCTCTCCTCTTTCTCTTCTCGCTTTCTTCTCTCTCTCTCTTATTTATATTCCCTTCCTCTCTCTTTCTCCTTATTTCTCCTTCTCTCTCTTTCTCTCCTCTCTATATTTCTCATCTCTCCTTCTTTCTCTTCTATCTAAAAATCGTATGTACAAATTCTTCAAAATACGTGTATAAACGTAATTTAAAACATGAGTAAAACAATCAAATGGCGTTTTTAGAACATTTTGAAAACGAGAAAATGTTTGTTTGGAAACTCGCCTTAACATTGACAAAAACTTTTATATTTTATTTGATAATAAATCCTCAGATCAAATTATGCTAAGAATTAACAATATCCAAATTAGTAACAAAGTAGATGGTAAATTCCTTGGTGTCCTCATAGATAACAAGCTGAATTTCCAGGGACACATTCTAAAGATAGCAAAAAAAAGTTCCTAAACAGTATTAGAAAACTACTCGAAATGCTGTGCGTACTAGTGGCTTTACAAGAATGTAAACACATAATGCTATGTACTCTTATAAACCCAATGTACCTTCTTGTATATAAATAAATAAATAAGTTGGCATTCTTTCTAAGATCAGATATTATGTACCTCGCCCTGCCCTGGTGTCGCTCTATTACTCTTTCATCTATCCTTATCTCTATTATGGTGTTTGTGCTTGGGGTTCTACTACCCCAAATCATCTACGTTCTCTAATTACTCAACACAAAGCTGCTATTAGAACAATATCAAAATCTGGCCCCAGACAGCACTCGGTACTCTTACTTAAATCATTGAATATGTTAGATATTAAGTCACTGCACATCCTCTCATGTGTACTCTTATATATTTTAAAATCTGAACTGTGATGTCAATCCTGACCTTAAAAGCTTCCTAGAAGGTTGTAACAGAATCCATGAGCAACACACCAGAAACAAAGGCCTTTTTGATATTCCAGGAGAACGACGTCACCAAACTAGAAATGCTCTACAAATCAAGGAACCCAGACTGTGGAATGACCTTCCCAATCATGTCAAAGACAGTACCTCTCTCAACCAGTTTAGGAGAAAATCTAAGTACTACCTAATAAACTCCATGTAACCTACCTTTCCCCCTAAATGTCAACCTGTCTTGCTATTTTCAAACAATACTGTTTGTTGACGAACTTGATAAACTGCTGATACCCGACATGCATAAACTTATAGAAAATTGTAGTCCTCAGTTCATTTAGTTAAAATTACTTCTGTTGTTCTATCCATCATGTAATTAATACCGTTCTTTTTTCCCCTCTTCAATTCAATTTATGCTTTGATCTCAATTAGTTTTAAGTTTTAGTCTGTGTTTTCCCCCCACCCCCCCACACCTTGCCCGAAACGCTGTGCGTACTAGTGGCTTTAGGCCTAGTATGTACTAGCTCTATCTAGAAATCCAACATTATGTTTGTAACTCATCTTGTAAGTATGTATTTTTACCTGAATAAACGTTTGACTTTAATTTGTGTGTTTTTACTCCTTAATCTATAGATATTTTAACAAATAGATTCTATTAGATATATCTAATTATATATAGAAATAGAAATTATATATATCATATCTAATATTATATATAACTAAGCTACTACTGAGTACCGTGTTTGAGCCCACTGTCACCTACAGGTGGGGATAACTTAGTTAAACAACATCTAAATGATCCACACTTATTGACTTAGGCCATGCTGTACTGTTGTCCAGCTGCCAGTCATCTTAGCATCTTTTTAAATCTTTACAGATATTATGGGAGATTTATAGCTTAAATGCTTTAAAAATATAAAAACAAAGAGAGTAGTGTTATATCAAAACAATGTTAAATTAGAATATTGAAAAGTTTTATAATATGTAATTTATTTAATATTTTAAAATTATTCTTAGATTCTTATATAAATATTTAAAGAAATTTCTAAAAAAATTAAATTTTGTATATATCATCAGTTTGCTTATTAATTTGTTTTTTAAATATATTTTTAATACTGTTAATTAAACATTTAGTTTCTTGTTGTTTTTAAAGAAATATTTTTATGTTTACTTTCTTCTGTACAGAAACTTCAAATCATCTGTGGCTTTCATTTTCTATGTTGCTTTACAGGGGTAACTTCTCTGTTTGCAAAATATCTACCAACGAATCTTAATTCAAGTTTTAAAAGCTTAAAGCTTACAACTACTGAATAGACTTATATTGGGAAAACATTTAAAATAAAATTGGATGATGTGACTTTCATAGACTAAATACATTGCATAATAATGGTTTTAGGCATTGTATGTACAATGCTATCTATCTATAAATTCATCAATGTTTGTATCACACCTTGTATGTATGTACTTTACCTGAATAAACATTTGAATTTGAATTTTAATCTTAATTTTAATAACATTTATGATTTACAAGAAACTTGGGATCGGTAGTACAGTTGGATTCATTCCCGACTTACACTCCGGAGTCCCAAGGCGGGACAGAAATGGTTGGAGACGTTTCCTGTCACCAAACTCGTCTGTTCACCCTGCAGTAAACAAGTACCTCGGAGTTAGGCAACTTTTTATGTGTTGCCTGCTGTGGAAGCTCAGTAGTTCATCCTTAAGGGGCCGGGACACTTAAAAACATTCGAATTTAATAAAAATTACTTGAAAATGTTATACAAATGTCCAATTATTTGGCAACAGCGCCGTGAAAAATTTCATTCCAATATGTTATGAAATATATTTCATATGTATATTTGATGAAATCGTAAGAAGCTAGGCCGCCATCTGACTGAAGATAATCAGGCCCCAGAGGTGGAAAATCGGCCCCTAAGAGAAGACATTGTAGTGTATTATAAAAATACATTCAGTCAGGCTTACAAGAAGGATGAGAAGGCGATACGAGACATAAATGACAGGAATTGCAAACCTTGCAGTAAAAACGCAAGGATGGGACCAATCATTTATTATAACAACTCTCGTACATCTTCCCTCATTATGATAAATAACATCTCGGCCTTCGCTGACAAACTGAGGTGTACCAATGTAGTGTATCATTACAAATGCAACTCTGGAGACTGTGCACTCGGAAATATAAGTTAAATTGGACACACGACGAATACATTGACCCTTCACCGTTCTCAACGAATAAGGGGGTTTAGGTGAATCGTAGAGTGAGGTGTTCCCACGCGTATATATGTATAGATTTCTCCATGTGAAGAGACACCCGGGAGACATCTCCCGTCACGCAGGGTGCAGTCGCACCTCCACAGGTCTCCAGTATCATCTATTGATACTGGTGATGGCTCATAAGGGCTACCACTTACGAGCTATTCATGCCCGTGCCACCTTTTGGGTGGCTTCATCTTCATCTTAACACATTCATAAGGGAGACATCTCCCGTCATGCAGGGTGCATTCGCACCTCCACAGATCTCCAGTATCAGCTCTTGATACTGGTAATGGCTTAAAAGGGCCACCACTTACGGGCTATTCATTCCCGTGCCACCTTTTGGGTGGCTTAATCTTCATCAATCATCAATCATGTGAAGAAGTCTCTGACACTAATGCCCCCTTCACACTGGATGAGCTCAATCGGGCTAAGAAAAACTCCAAGGATACATCCCCTGGAGCCGACAAAATAACCTATAAAATTATTAGAAACCTCGGCCCAGAGGGAGACGCTGCATACCTAAGGTTAATTAATTTAGCCTGGACTTCTCAAACTAGACCTTCTGCTTCGAATAGAGCAGACATAGTGCCGATCCCAAAACCCAAAGATCCAGCTAATCCCAGGCCCATCTCTCTTCAAAGCTGTGCAGCCAAGACGGCTGACAGAATGGCACTCAACAGACTGGAGTGGAAAATGCCTAAACAGCACCATGATATGTATGCCTATAGAAGAGGGGTTGCCACAGTGGAATGTATTACAACTCTGTTAGCCCACATGAATGACAGACCAGGAATGCTGATATTCCTGGACCTCGAAAAAGCCTTTGAACTGGCTAGCGCCCCAGCTATTCTCTGCTGCCTCATTGACAAAGAGGTCAGAGGCAACCTGCTCTCCTGGACCAAAAACTGTCTCATAAACAGAGAAGCAAGAGTAAAACTTCATGGCACAGTCTCTGAGTACAAAAGACAATAAAATGGTACACCGCAAGGAGGTATTCTCAGCCCTCTTCTCTTCAACTGTTTAATGGAAAGAATAATGAGGTTGAAACTCCCACATCACTGCAGGCTGCTAAACTACGCGGACGACTTTGTCATCATCATAAAAGAAAGGGATGCGGCGCGCCTTGCACCCAAATGCTTAGACTGCATCAGTAAAGAGGCAAAACAGATTGGGATCAAACTCAACCCCTCAAAGTCAAAGGCCATGTCCATAAAAATAGCGAAGCCCAACATCCAACTCACAGTACAGGGTCAACCAATAGAATGGGTCGACACTTATCAGTATCTAGGAATCATCCTGGACACACATGAATTTCAATGCTGAGGTCACTTACTTGAGAGAGCGAACTGCGGCCCGGACGGCAATCCTCAGGTCGCTAACCTCCCTTTCTGGAGGAGCCAATCTGCAAGTCCTTCGCACATACTATGTACAGGCAGTCAGATCAGTGATCGATTATGCCGCACCTGCACTCACAAATCTATCACACCAACAGTGGAAAAAGCTTGAAGTTGCCCAAAACAATGCTATGAGAGCTGCACTGGGAGCCCCCATGTGGACCAGGCTTGAAACTCTTAGACTGGAGACGGGTTTGCCCTCTCTACAAGAAAGAATATCACAAAGGACAGCTACAATTATCAGTAAGATAATTATTTCTTCTGATCCAATCCCAGTACGGCAGGCCTTGGTGGTTGGACTAGGCCAATACAATGGAAACTCTTGGGTTGCAAGAGCAGGAAAAGTCCTAAACAGACTACATTTAAAAAACATGATTCTTGATAGAGAGGGTGATCATCCACACCCAAATTACACTCCTCTCGCGCCGTGGGAAGAGCCTACTTTCAAAATAGTAATAGAAAGCCTCCCAATGAAAAAGGCTGCCTATGATCCGACAATCCTAAGGCGCATAATAGAAGAGCAAATGTATAGCATAGCAGTAGCAGGAGCCACCCACATCTTCACAGACGGATCGGTGGACACAGAAAATGAGAGTGCTGGCGCTGCTCTTTGCACGACCAGCGTTCAGGCATATTGGAGACTGGGAGGACTAGTATCATCAACCCAAACTGAGCTGTTTGCCATACAACAGGCATTCGCATATGTGATTGCACAAAACACTCAAAATGCAATCATACACACAGACTCAAAAGCTGCACTTCAAATACTAGGACAAAAACAGTGGAAAGATAATGTGGAAATAATTACCACCATTTTGTATCTTGGAGCAGTCGCTAAAGGCAAAGGACTCAGCATAACTTTAAACTGGATCCCATCCCGTATTGGAATCCCATTAAATGAAAAAGCTGATGAAATTGCTAAATTGGCAACTCGTCATCCAGTGATACATAAAACAATTCAACCCAGCCTAGAGAACATAAAAAACATCATCACCAAAAAACTCTCACATCTCAACAAAGCCGACCTACACCAGAGAATAGCTGAAGGTTCGCCATCTGCAACATGGTATCTTCAGGCAACCAAATTAGAAAGGTTAAATATCCCAAAAGGAATCCACAGGGAAATAGCAGTTAGGCTATATAGACTACGTCTAGGTTACAGATGCAACTGGGAGATTGGTGAACCCCGACAGAGAGAGTGCATCTTCTGCCAAACTGTCACAGAAAAGCCATTACTTCACTATCTTCTGGAATGTGAAGCAACCAATGACCTTAGAAGAGCTTTAAGAGTTCCTGAATCATGCAGTGGCCACCCTGAAGCCATCAACACAGCCACTCTCCTGGTCAACAAAGGTGTCCAGCAGCTGGACACCCTCATAAAGACTGTGAAGCAGTATCCTCCCCCGCGATAACAGCTTGATGGTTAAATGCAACCTCAGAATACTGAGAAAAACAAAAACAAAAAAAAATTGTACCACTTACGGGCTATTTATGCCCGTGCCACCTCTTAGGTGGCTTAATCTTTATCAATCAATCTTGTAAGCCCCACGGGAGACATCTCCCGTCACGCAGGGTGCAGTCGCGCCTCCACAGATCTCCAGTATCAGCTCTTGATACTGGTAATGGCTCAAAAGGGCCACCACTTACGGGCTATTCATGCCCGTGCCACCTTTCGGGTGGCTTAATCTTCATCAATCAATCAATCTTGTAATCATATACAGGCAGTCAGATCAGTGATCGACTATACCGTACGTGCACTCTCAAGTCTATCACGCCAACAGTGGAAAAAACTTGAAGTTGCCCAAAACAATGTTATGAGAGCCGCACTGGGAGCCCCCATGTGGACCAGGCTTGAAACTCTTAGACTAGAGACGGGTTTGCCCTCTCTTCAAGAAAGAATATCACAAAGAACAGCTGCAATTATCAGTAAGATAATTATTTCTCCTGATCCAATCCCAGTAAGGCAGGCCTTGGTGGTTGGACTTGGCCAAAACAATGGAAACTTTTGGGCTGCCAGAGCAGGAAATGTCCTAAATAAATTATATTTAAACAGCATGATTCTTGATAGAGAGGGTGATCAACCACACCCAAACTACACTTCTTCCGCACCATGGGAAGAGCCTACTTTCAAAATAGCAATAGAAAGTCTCCCAATGAAAAAGGCTGCTTATGATCCAACAATCCTCAGGCGCATTATAGAAAAGCAAATGTATAGCATTGCAGTAGCCGGAGCCACCCACATCTTCACAGACGGATCGGTGGACACAGGATAGCCAGCAGAGTGCTGGCTCTGCTCTTTGCACGCCAGCGTACAGGCATACTGGAGACTGGGAGGACTAGTATCATCAACCCAAACTGAGCTGTTTGCCATTGCAGCGAGTTAATCTTATACTCGCTCCATTATCTCATTATCTTAATAGCATAACTAATTACAGAAGCTATAATTCTATCCCTATTTACAGGTAACGGTTTTTCCACCCTCCTATCTTACTGTGAGGTGTAGTAACAATCGACCCAAGACCTACAGCTTCGTTACAGAGCAGGCAGCAGACTACGACTTCATCCAGCTACAACGCTCTCCCACATAGAGCTCCGCGACTCCGGCCACACTCAGCTCTCTGCTCTGCTCCAGGCTTCGTCACAACGTCTACGACACTACTGTATCCAGGACTACTAAATAAACTCACTAAACAATATTGTTACGACCCTGAGTTCTTCAATGAAAACCAGAGGTCAAAATTTTAACTAAATAAGCTACGTTAGAGTAGTAAATCGCAACTCGATGCGTCTTTGTTTGTATCTTCCTTGTCAGACGTAAGACTATTCTTGTTTCTCAAAGAGCATTTAAAGACTGAGCTGGGGGTTGATTATTAAATAATAACATAGGCACCAACTATGTTTACTAATACTCTAATCAATTGTAAAGTAAACCTGAGTAAACTTGGTATAGGGCTGCGGTACGATTAGTTGAGCAGTCTGCCGGCAGCAGCCAGCTGGGGGGAAGGAGAGGGAGACTCGATCTTTTTTTCTGAGCTGGCGTGGTGTGGACAGGATCCTCCTACCCTTCCTCTTCGTTTCCTTATTTCTGTGTCTTGTTCAAGATAAGTACCAACTGAGTTATTATTCCATGTCTGGCATACTCATGTTCTATGTGTAGAGTAGTATATTTTGTGTGTAGTAGGTGTTTTTAGAATTTGTATTACTAGTTATTCTAAAGGGGCTTCCATTGGAACCACGTGGTCCCCCTACCCTAAGCTGACTCTAAATTCAAGTTATTCAATAGTAGAACTTTACCCTAGCTTGTGTTCAGTGTAAAACCTTGTATCCTGCTTAAGTGGACCAAGGCTTTTAACGTAAGATAGTGTGGTAAAGTTATTATTGTTTTTGTTATTGGTGTGAATGTATATGGGGGGTTGTTAAGGGGTTACCTTGAGGTTACCTTGAGGTGCTTCCGAGGCTTAGCGTCCCCGCGGCCCGGTCGTCGACCAGGCCTCCTGGTTGCTGGACTGATCAACCAGGCTGTTGGACGCGGCTGCTCGCAGCCTGACATATGAGTCACAGCCTGGTTGATCAGGTATCCTTTGGAGGTGCTTATCCAGTTCTCTCTTGAACACTGTGAGGGGATTGCCAGTTATGCCCCTTATGTGTAGCGGAAGCGAGTTGAACAGTCACGGGCCTCTGATGTTGATAGAATTCTCTCTCAGAGTACCTGATGCACCTCCGCTTTTTAACGGGGGCATTCTGCACATCCTGCCATGTCTTCTGGTCTCATGTGATGTTATTTCTGTGAAATTAATATTATAATAAATAAGTACGTGAAGTAAGGGAGATTCAGTTCTTTCCTGTGTAGGAGATCTTTAATCAACCTCTAGACTGACCTTGTGCGTAGCCAAGTATTCAGCACTGCTTATAGTTTTATTTGGGGGCCGGGCCTTTTAGATCTCCCATTTTGATAACTCTTAATGCTTACTATTGCCCCTATATCCAGATAATACTAGGCCCCATAGTACAGACACTCCTTTATTTAACAAACACTCAAATCAAAAATCAAATCAAATCAAATGTTTATGCAGGTAAAGTACATACATACAAAGTGAGATACAAACATTGATGGATTTATAGATAAAGCTAGTACATACAAAGCCTAAAGACAAGTGTTTATGCAAAGTGTTTCAGGCAGGAAAAACACTTAGACTGAAACTTAATACTAATTGAGATTAAAGTATAAATTGTGTTGAAAAAAAGAGGGGGGGAGGGAACATGGCAGAAAATAGCAAATTTACAATTTGGTCAACAAACAGCATTGTTTAAAAATAGTATGACATGGGTTGACATTTGAGGGTGAGGTAGGTTACATGGAGTTAATTAGGTAGGACTTAGTTTTTATCTTAAACTGGTTGGGAGAGGTACAGTCTTTAACATGATTGGGAAGGTAATTCCACATTCTGGGTCCCTTGATTTGTAGAGCATTTCTAGTTTGAATAAGTCGAACTCTTGGAATGTCAAATAGGAATTTGTTTCTGGTGTAGTGCCCAAGGGTTCTGTTACAACCTTCTAGAAAGCTTTTAAGACCAGGATTGACATTACAGTTCAGCATTTTATATATATAAAATACACATGAGAGGATGTGCAGTGACTTATATCTAATATATTCAGAGATTTGAGTAAGGGTACCGAGTGATGTCTGGGGCCAGAGTTAGATATTGTTCTAATAGGAGCTTTTTGTGTTGAGTAATTAGAGGACGTAAATGATCTTGGGTACCAGAACCCCAAGCACAAATACCATAGGTAAGATAAGGATAGATGAGAGAGTAATAGAGCGTCAACAGGGCAGGGCGATGTACATAATATCTGATCTAAGAAAGAATGCCAACAGTTTTTGAAATTTTTTTTTGACATTTTTAGAATGTGTCCCTGGAAATTCAGCATGTGGTCAATGAGAATGTCAAGGAATTTGCCATCTACTTTGTTACAAATTTGGGTATTGTTTATCCTGAGATTTATTTGATTTGAGGATTTATTACCAAACAAAATATAGAAAGTTTTGTCAATGTTAAGGGTGAGTTTGTTGGCAGTTTGCCGAAGATGGACTTTATTTAGTTCAGTATTCACAGTGACATTTAGAGCAAGAGGGTCAGGACTGAAGAAGATGAAAGTTGTGTCGTCAGCAAATAGAATTGGTTTGAGGTGTTGGGAGGCATTTGGTAGGTCATTAATGTAGATGAGAAAGAGGAGAGGGCCAAGTATGCTGCCCTGTGGAACACCGATGGGCCGGGCTAGGGGAGTAGAAGAACTCCCAGAACCCCATCAACCAGGTAATCAACCAGGTAGTGTCAGAGAAATTGAATTATTCACATAAACATACTGGAGCCTGCCAGTAAGGTAGGACTAAAGGTATTGAAGGGAATGACCTCTGACTCCATTATGATGTAATTTAAGAAGAAGGTTTTGGTGGTTGACAGTGACAAAAGCCTTACGTAGGTCCACAAATAACCCAACAAGAAATTCATTTTTATCAAAAGCTGCAAGTATCAAGTTAATCATACTAATAAGTGCATCGTTAGTGCTTTTTTTTTGGATCTGAAGGCATATTGACAAGAGCTTAGTATATTGTGTTTGGCTAAATAAGAGTAAAGCTGTTTGTAGATTAGTTTTTCAAATATTTTTGGACAATTTTGGCAGGATTGATATAGGTCTGAAGTTGTTGGCATCAGTGAGATCACCAGTTTTATGGACTGGGATACTCTCGCTTATTTTTAGAAAATATCTGGAAAAGTTTGGAGTTCAAGTGACTTATTGTAGAGCAATGCAATGGCAGGAGCTAAAGATCTGGAGGCTTTTTTGTAAATTAGAGTTGCTATCTTCGCAAGGGGCACTAGACTAGGTCTTAAGGGAAAGGATTACCTCATTTACATCAGTGGAATTAGCGGGCGTTAGGTACAGAGACTGTGGGTAGTTACCTGTAAGATAGTCCTGAACATTAGTACTGGAAGATGGAATATCATTAGCAAGGGATGTTACGACCCTGGGTTCTTCAGTGGAAACCAGAGGTCAAAATTGAGTTATTAAACTTTCCTATAGTATAGCTGAACGCAACCCTATGCGTCATTGTTTGTATCTTCCCTGCCAGACGTAAGACTATTCTTGTTTTTCAAAGAGCATTTAAAGACTGAGCTGGGGGTTGATTATTAAATAATAACATAGGCTCCAACTATGTTTAATAATACTCTAAACATTTGTAAAGTAAACCTGAGTAAACTTGGTATAGGGCCGCGGTACGATTAGTTGAGCAGTCAGCCGGCAACGAACCAGCTGGCTGGAGGCTGATCTGGACTGAAGCGGTCTTCTCTGGTTGCTGGCTGTGGTGAAAGGAACTCCCTCCTATCCTTCCTCTTCGTTTCCTTATTTCTGTGTCTTGTTCAAGATAAGTATATTGAGCACAGTATTATGCATGTCTGGCATACTCATGTCCTAGGTGTTTAGTAGTATACTGTGTGTGTAGTAGGTGTTTTTAGGGTTTATATTACAAGTATTCTAAAGGGGGTCCCATTGGAACCATGTGGTCCCCCTACCCTAAGCTGAATCTAACTTCAAGTTATTCAATAGTAGAGCTTTACCCTAGCTTGTGCTCAGTGTAAAACCTGGTATCCTGTTTATGTGGACCAAGGCTTTTAACGTAAGGTAGTGTGGTAAAGTTATTATTATTATTGTTATTGGTGTGAGTGTATATGGGGGGCTGTTAAGGGGTTAATAAATAAGTACATGAATTATAGGAGTATCCCTTCTTCCTGTGTGGGGGTACATTGATCAACCCTTAGACTGACATATATGGTCTAGTAGCAAGGTATTATTACTGTGGATAGTTTATTTTGGGGGCTGGGCCTTTTAGCTCTCCCATATTTGATACTCTGTCTTCTAACTACCCTTACCCCTTAATAGTACCAGTTCCCCCATAGAAGCCCACCAACACAATTTATTTATAACAAGTGGCTGGCCAGTCCGGGAGGAACATTATAAGTGTAAAAAATTAGATTCTTGAGTGCCAAAACTAAAATTTTTCTTTTCCGCAGAAACCAGAGGTCAAAATTAAACTAAATAAGCTACGTTAGAGTAGCAAAACGCAACTCGATGTGTCTTTGTTTGTATCTTCCCTGCCAGACGTAAGACTATTCTTGTTTCTCAAAGAGCATTTAAAGACTGAGCTGGGGGTTGATTATTAAATAATAACATAGGCACCAACTATGTTTACTAATACTTTAATCATTTGTAAAGTAACAATACGTTGCATAGGGGAAGATTTTTAATGTGCTTAGCTGCACGATCAATTAGGCTCCTTCTGGCACCACCACATGCGGGAGGCCTAAGCTGGTCGCTGGGAGCGTTCTTGTTTGGTGGCTGGCTGTGGTGAGAGGAACCTCCTCTCCTTCCTCTTCGTTTCCTTATTTCTGTGTCTTGTTCAAGATAAGTATATACTGAGTACATTATTCAATCTCTGGCATACTCATGTTCTATGTGTAGAGTAGTATACTTTGTGTGTAGTAGGTGTTTTTAGAGTTTATATTACTAGTTATTCTAAAGGGGGTTCTATTGGAACCACGTGGTCCCCCTACCCTAAGCTGACTCTAACTTCAAGTTATTCAGTAGTAGAGCTTTACCCTAGCTTGTGTTCAGTGTAAAACCTTGTATCCTGCTTATGTGGACCAAGGCTTTTAACGTAAGGTAGTGTGGTAAAGTTATTATTATTATTATTATTGTTATTGGTGTGAATGTATATGGGGGGCTGTTAAGGGGTTAATAAATAAGTACATGAATTATAAGAGTATCGTTCTTCCTGTGTAGGAGATCTTGATCATTCCCTAGACTGACCTTGTTGTGTAGCCAAGTAGTCAGCACTACTTCTAGTTTCCATGGGGGCCGGGCCTTACTGATCTCCCCAAATAGATACATCTTTATTCTGACTGACCTTACCTCTTAATAGCACTAGTTCCCCCATAGCAAGCCCACCATTTTATACATAACAAGTGGTTGGCCTGACCGGGAGGAACAGTAAATGTAAAAAATTAGATTCTTGAGTGCCAAAACTAAAAATTCTTGTTTTCCGCAGAACGGTTGTGTGCTAGCCTAGGGTCCAGCTCATCTAGCAAAGGACATTCTTGCACTGACTGGACACCCAGCTGGATCCCTTCACGATTAAGGTTAGTGTGGCCTTGTGTTAGGGGCCGTGCAAATTTTTGTTTTTTTCCAATTTTTATTTTTTAATTTTTTCTTTGGCTGGGAGCTAAAATTATTAGTGATGTCATCTGAAATGCAGAGACTGGCAATGGAGCCTTCAGCAGTAGAGATAAAGAAACTTACCAAGTCTAATTTAGTATTGTTAGGCAAGGAATTTGGCCTAGAATTAAATGACGCGGATAAAAAGTGGACTTTGGTGAATGAAATATTACAACATTGTATTGATGAAGAACTATTGGCAAGTGATTCACCTTTATGCCAGCCTAGCCAAGCAGAAAGTGCAACTCATAGGGATAGAGAATTAGCTCTAGAGTTAGCAAAAATAAAATTAGAGGAGCAAAGACTCAAAACCGAGGAGGCTAGAATTAGAGCGAATGCCACTGGACCTCCACCTGCCGGGGATTCAAACCCCAGGCATTATGAGAAAAAGCATAATTTGCCTGAATTTTCCGAGTCAGACCCTGAAAGGTTTTTCAACCATTTTCAGAGATTGGCCATGTCCATGAACTAGCCAAAGGAAGAGTGGGTGAAAATCCTACTGGGAAGACTTAGGGGTAAAGCACAAGATATTTTTATAAACATGCCTGACGACGAGTGTTTTGAATATGATAAAGTCAGGGAACGTATTTTGCGGGCATATGAAATTACTCCTGAAGCTCACCGCCAAGCTTATAGCAACCTTAGGCCTACTCACAACCAACCGCTCACTGAATTTGCTAATGATCAAATTAGATTGTTTGATAAATGGATTCGCTCGGCTAAAGCCGAAACATACGAGGCACTCAGGAACACCTTGTTAATCGAACAGTTTATAGATAGTATGCCAGACATGGTAGCTCAATATATTAGAGGAAGGGTAGAGGTAAATTCTAAAATAGGGGATTTGGCCAAGTTGGCAGAAAACTACCAATTTGCGGGCAAAAGGCCCAATAAAAATAATTAGACCCCACAGAGTAGCAAAACTTATACCCACAGCCAGTCCAGACCAGCTCATTCTAACCCTTTGACTAATGCACCTTCTGTTTCAGACATAACTAACCCTGTTAAAGTGTCTAGCCCCACGGCACCTAAGGGTGAACCGAAGGGTAATTCTGTTAGTAATGTCTCTTCTCCCTGACGTTTTTGTGGTCACTGTAATCGTCCAAACCACACTATTAGCCGGTGTTGGCAATTGTACCCGGAAAAAAGACCCAATGCTCTAGTTGTGACACAGGGCTTGAGGCCTTCGGAAGGGTTTGGGAGTAAGACCTCCAACCCACAGTGGTTGGACTTGCTTACCCCATTCTTATCGAAAGGGAGACTACTTTTGTCTGAGGGTTCTTCCTGGAAGGACGTGGTGATCTTCCGAGACACCGGTGCCATCCAGACTTTAATTTTAGAGAGTGCGTTGCAAGGTGCCAACACTCTCGACACTGGAGAGGTGGTACTGGTCGAGGGTGTCACTAGTGATACTCGAGCAGTACCCCTCCATAAGGTTACCCTGGAATCCGATTTCCACAAGGGTGCTTGTACAGTCGGAGTCACTTCATACCAACCTTTCCCTAATGTTGATGTAATAGTTGGTAATGATTTAGCAGGGATAAGGTAGGGGACTCCAGACTGCCTATTATGTTGCCTACCCCTAAGGTTTGCCTGGATCCACCCGCTGCAGAGGATAATGTTGTGTACCCTGCGTGCGCGGTGACCAGGTCTATGGGACATAAATGTAAGGGCAGCCCTGTGCTTGCCAAGGTGGTAAATCCCGAGGACATGAGGAACTTTACGAGTGGTGAAAACCAAGTGGACCTCGCAGACACATTCATGGCCCGACTCGATGACGTGGCCGAGGACATTGTGGAGAGCCTGCCACCGCCATCTACCGAGAGTAGTGGGGAGGTGGAGAACACTGTTGAGCCTCGGCCAATGGCATCTGACCAAGGCCTAGATGCCTCCTTGAGTGAGTTACAGAAAGCTGACCCCACTCTTGCAGATTGTCATGAGACAGCCGTCTCTATGGAGGAAATTGTAGACGCAGCAACTGGGTACTACTACAATGATCGGATTTTGATGAGAAAATGGAGACCACAGAGTGCTCCCTTGTCAAATGAGTGGGAGGTAGTCCACCAGGTTATGTTGCCGACCTGCTATAGAGAAAGAGTTTTGGCAGCTGCTCATGATGATCCTATGGGGGGACATCAAGGTATTAATGTTACGTATCACAAAATTTTAAAGTAATTTTTCTGGCCCAAGCTGAAAAGCGATGTGGCAAAATTTTGTAATGCGTGTATTGTTTGTCAACTGGTTGGGAAACCAAACCAGACTCCACCTAAAGCTCCTCTAAGGCCTATTGTTGTGCCAGAGGAACCATTTTCTCATGTGGTAATGGACTCTGTTGGACCATTACCTAGAACTAAGTCTGGTAATATTTACCTAATCACGATGATGTGTATCACTACTCGTAACCCAGAGGCTTTTGCTGTAAGGAACATCTGAGCAAAAACTGTTGTTGCTCGTATGTTGCAATTTTTTTCCACTTTTGGACTGCCTCGGGTCGTGCAAACTGACAGTGGTACTAACTTTAAGTCTGATATTTTTGAGCAATTTTGTAAGGACCATGGAATAACTCATAAGGTTTCCAGCCCATACCATCCACAGAGTCAGGGGGTAATTGAACGCTTCCATCTAACTCTGAAGCAGATGTTGAAGACATCGTGCGAGAGGTCCCACACCTTCTGGGATGAGAATTTACCGTATGTTTTGTTTGCAGCTAGAGAGGGATTACAAAGTTCACTGGGTTGTTCTCCTTTTGAGTTAGTCTTTGGCCATAAAGTTCGTGGACCCTTGCAAATGTTACAGGAGAATCTGTTAGGGAACGTAACGTTAACCGAAGGTTCGGCTTTCTTTGCGCAACACCACCAGAGACTCACGGACTGCAAGGCGGCTGCACTAAAGTATCTTGGGAAGGCCCAAGAAAAGATGAAAGACCGAAACGATGCTAAGGCTAAGTTGCGGGTATTTCAGCCTGGCGACCCTGTCCTGGTATTAAAGCCTCGACTAGGGAACACTATGTCCCACAAGTACGAAGGCCCCTACATCGTGACAGAAAAGACTGGGGACCTCACGTATAAAGTGAGGCACTCTGACAAGTGTAACCAGGTAATGCTCGTACATGTAAATCGGCTGAAGAAGTTCCAGGGCCCCAGGCCCATTGCACTAACCAATGTTTCCATTTCCAGTGAGGGAGGGGATGATTGTTCTGGGGACCCAACTAATCTCATTTTCAATAATTCTAGTTCTGTGAATGCTGTGGAGGGACTGTCCCATTTGCAGATGGCCCAACGTGAAGAGGTGCAGTCGTTGGTTGATGAATTCTCCAGTCTGTTCGGGGAGGTCCCGACCCAGACTGATGCCATTTGCCATGATGTCGAGTTGACGGACTACACTCCCATTCGCCTTCAACCCTATCGGATGAGTCCAGAAAAGAAGGCCATCGTACGGAAGGAGGTCGACTTCTTGCTCCAGCACGGCCTCATCCGACCGAGCCAGGGCTCTTGGTGCTTGCCCTGCCTTTTGGTCCCCAAACCAGACGGCTCCTGGCGATTATGCACCGACTATCGGCAGCTCAACAAGGTGACCATTGTGGATGCCTATCCGCTGCCCCTCCTCGAGGACTGCATCGACGAGCTGGGAAATGCCAAGTACGTCTCGAAATTCGACCTCTCGAGGGGGTATTATCAAATCCCACTCACTGAACGTGCTAAACAACTAACTGCGTTCGTGACACCAGAGGGTGTTTTTGAGTATCAAGTGTTACCGTTCGGCTTGCGTAATGCCCCTGCCACGTTCCAGAGGCTAATGAACTCTCTGCTCGCTAATGTGCCAAATTGTCGGGCGTATTTAGATGATATCGTACTCTTTGACAGTAATTGGGCTGACCACATAGCTAGGTTACGCCAGTTGTTTGCAATCTTGAAAAGGGCAAATCTTATCTTAAATGCTAAAAAGTTTCATTTTGGCCAAGGCACAGTGATGTACCTCGGTTATGAAGTGGGCCAAGGAAAAGTGTTACCTCGGCAAGATAAAATCAGTGCCATTCTGGAGTATCCAGTGCTAAAGTCTAAAAAGGACGTTCAAAGATTTATCGGTATGTGTGCGTACTATCGACGCTTTTGTCAGAACTTTTCCAGTGTTGCCACTCCTCTCACAGACTTGTTGCAGAGAGCCGTTAAATTTAAGTGGTCATCAGGCTGTGCAGAGGCATTTAAAAATTTGAAATTGATCTTAGCTTCCGCCCCAGTGCTTGCTAGTCCAAGGTTCGATCGACCGTTAAAAATTCATGTGGACGCATCTGACTTGGGTGCTGATGCAGTGTTGTTGCAAACTGGGGATGATCAAGTGGAACACCCAGTATATTATTACTCTGTGAAATTCGACAAGGCGCAACGCAATTATTCAGTGGTAGAAAAAGAGGCGTTGGCGCTAGTGTTGACATGTAAACAGTTCGAAGTTTACCTCACAGGTAATATAGTGGAAGTGTACACGGACCATAACCCACTAGTCTTCCTGACTCAGATGAAGGGTAAAAACAAACGCATCCTCAGGTGGGCGTTGTACCTACAAGACTTCAATCTTTCCATTACCCACCTACCGGGCCGACTCAACGTGATGGCCGACGCTCTGTCCAGGTTGCCGGAATAACATTCATCTAGGCCACAGGAAGCCATTTACCAGCTGTCATGCTTTAGTTATTTTTTTTAGGTTCTCCTGTTGTAACGTGGGGTGGGGGAAATTGCTCTATCTTGTCCATTATTCCACCCCCCAGTTAACTAACGAGGCCGGGGGAAACAGCTCTCTCTAGTCCGTTATCCCGTCCCCAGTTAGCCAACTATTCTAGAGCACTCCCAGAGTTCCTAAGGCAACCTCTCTCGTTCAACACCTTGTAACCCAGGTATTCGACTACCTAGGTGCTAAGACTACAAGGCGCCGTCACTTGATCAGTTACCCGAAACTCTAGAGAGAACTCTAGAATACAGAATCATTGCCACAAACGTATAAGAGAAAACGAAAGGAAAGAAATGAATAGTGAAGTAATTAGTGAGGGTTTGGGGTGAGAGGTAGGGAGGTGGGAGGAGCGAGGAGGGTCATTAGTTGAAAGTGAGAGTTCAGAGAAGGGTGGAGGGAGAGGTGTAGAAAGGTAGAAGTAGAAGAGTAGATAGTAGAAGACGAAATGCTGCCACCATCCATTCATGATCATTACATACAAGACAAGGAATAGAACTTGTCTGTATCACAATATTCACCAAAGATGTTATCAAGAGATCATTATTAGTATGGTCCCATCTGATTCAGATTCAGATTCAGATGTTTATTCAGATGTTTATTCAGGTAAGGTATATACATACAAGTGATGTTACATTAATGGATTGATATATAGATAGAGCTAGTACATACAATGCCTAAAGCCACTATTACGCAATGCGTTTCGGGCAAGAAAAACATTAATATCTAGAACTTAATACTAATTGAGCATAAAGAATAAAAGATGTTGAGAACAAATACAAATAAAGATAAAAAAAAAGGGGGAACATGACTGAAAAAGCAGCACAAATACAATAGGTTGACAAACAGTGTTGATTACAAAAAAAGAAAAAAAAAAGAAAATAACAGACATGGGTTGACAATAGAGGAGTGAGGTAGATTACAGGGAATTTATTAGGTAGTGTTTAGTTTTTATCTTAAACTGGTTGAGAGAGGTACAGTCTTTAACATGGTTGGGAAGGTCATTCCACATTCTGGGCCCCTTGATTTGCAGAGCATTTCTAGTTTGATTAAGACGTACTCTAGGAATATCAAAACTGTATTTATTTCTGGTGTGGTGCTCATGGGTTCTGTTACAACCTTCTATGAAGCTTTTAAGATCAGGATTGGCATTATAGTTTAGCGTTTTATATATGTATAATACACATGAGAGAATGTGCAGTGACTTAATATCTAACATATTAAGAGATTTGAGTAGGGGTACCGAGTGATGTCTGGGGCCAGAGTTGGATATTGTTCTAATAGCGGCTTTGTGTTGGGTAATTAGAGGACGTAAGTGATTTTGGGTAGTAGAACCCCAAGCACAAATACCATAGTTGAGATAAGGATAGATAAGGGAGTAATAGAGAGTCACCAGAGCAGGGCGTGGTACATAATATCTGATCTTAGAAAGAATGCCCACAGTTTTTGAAACTTTTTTTGATATATTTAGAATGTGTCCCTGGAAATTCAGCTTGTTGTCAATGAGAATGCCAAGGAATTTGCCATCTAATTTGTTACAAATTTGGGTATTGTTTATTTTGAGATTTATAAGACTAGAGGATTTATTGCCAAACAGAATATAGAAGGTTTTGTCAATGTTAAGGGTGAGTTTGTTGGCAGTTAGCCAATGATGGACTTTATTTAGCTCAGTATTTACTGTGGCATTTAGAGCAAGAGGGTCAGGACTGGAGTAAATGAAGGTTGTGTCATCAGCAAATAGAATTGGTTTGAGGTGTTGGGAGGCATTTGGAAGGTCATTAATGTAGATGAGAAAGAGGAGAGGGCCAAGTATGCTGCCCTGAGGAACACCAATGTTGATGGGTAGGGTGGGAGAAATTGTATTATTCACAGAAACATATTGGAGCCTGTCAGTAAGGTAGGACTCGAGGTATTGTAGGGAGTGTCCTCTGACTCCATAATGATGTAATTTAAGAAGAAGGTTATGGTGGTTGACAGTATCAAAAGCTTTACGCAGGTCCACAAATAACCCAACAGGGAGCTCCTTTTTATCAAGGGCTGTATGAATCGAGTTAAGCATACTAATGAGTGCATCGTTAGTGCTTTTTTTGGGTCTGAAGCCATATTGGCAAGGGCTAAGTATATTGAGTTTAGCTAGATATGAGTAAAGCTGCTTGTATATAAGTTTTTCAAAAATTTTTGACAAGTTTGGCAGGATTGATATAGGTCTGTAGTTGTTAACTACATGTTAACTACTACATCTTTATCATGTACTCATTCTAAACCATGAAACCAGTAACCACAGAGGCTTTCTCACCTCAACTCAAAATCTCTAGGGAACAAAATAAAGACCATTTAAATAATAAATTCAACAATTATATTTTTCATGATAAATATCATAACTTAAGCAATCCAATTAAAATGTTAAAGATTAATATTCAAGATATATATATATATATATATATATATATATATATATATATATATATATATATATATATATATATATATATGTATATATATATATATATATATATATATATATATATATATATATATATATATATATATATATGTATAGTGAGTCATCCTCCAAGAATCTGAGAACACTACAACTGACTGCCCCTGATCTTCACACAACACTTGTAAAACACGACCAAGTCACCTTACTGCTCAACTCACCAAGTGTGTGCCTATAGCTGGATAGAGAGGGGGGGGGGGGTCTGTAGTAGACGGAGACTCCCGCCCTGCCGGCCGACAGCCTCCCTGCTAGGGCCGTCTGCTCTGCTCTGCTGGCTCGTCTGCTGTTCTCTTAATGCTTAATGCTCTCGAATCGGTAGTTCTCCGAGTATTTATTGGGGAACCTAGTAGCTAACTCCGCCCACAAGTAGATAGCCTCCGGCTCTCTACCAAGCCACTCCTTAAACGTCAGCATGTTTGAAGGCTACCAGGCTCCAATTAAGAGATTAGTAGAAGTAAGGTGAAATTCTCATGATCTGACCTCAGGTCACTTGAGGTCATTAACGCTTTGAGGTGTGAGATCTCAGGCCGACAACCTGGCGCCTTTCTCAAATCCCTGTCTGTGACTCATGTACTATATATATATTTTAAATCAACTAAGCCAAACACTTTTACAGTGTTACATCTCCCCTTCTCCCCAAAAATAAAGTTTTTGCAACACTGCTAAAGCAAGCTAGCTGTGTGCGACAACTTTATTAACGAAAAGAATACATCCTAGCTAAACAAATATACATCATCCTACTCTAAAAAAATGAAATATGTAGACAGACGTCCATTGTCTCTGGCTGGGCGACGTCACTGCTTGGTCTTGTAGATAGTCCTGTACCACATTTCTTCAACACAACTGCCTCCGTCGCTTCTCCATCGTTAACGCACAACAACCCTTGGTCAACCAGAAAGCCGTTACTACTTGAACTGCGCACAGGACCGTGGAATTCGGTTGTCCCAGCTGATCTGTAATTGGCCCTACGTCAGTCACCATGAGAGACGTATATTGGGGTTCTTCACAGCTATAGGGACTACAAGTTTCGAGACCTTCATATAGTTGCCAACAGTAGAAATCCCATCCTACTCTTCTTCCTCCCTGTTGCTCCAGCACGCCTCCTTCAGAGAGCTACTTCTGACAGCCACATCAAGTCCGCACGACACAGGAAGAATCACTCAACAGAGCAACATGCTTGCAGGAGGGGCGGCCAGTTAAGGCAAACGATCCTGTCTTGCAATTACGCTCCATGCAATGATGCTGACACCAGCAAGGGACACTAGGCATCGTGTCTCACTCAGCTTGGTCTTATCTTCTTCTTTCTTCTCTCTTCTTTCTTCTCTCTTCTTTCTTCTCTCTTCCTCCTCCCATGGGTCTTTGACAAGCGACCTGGGGTTCATTGGGGTCCGTCCGTCCTGGGGTCCATCCTAGGTAGACCGATGTTGGTGGGACAGACTGGAGTCGTTGTTGTTCCTCTTCCATCTTTACTGGGTCGTCTGGGTTCGTCTGCAGAACGACCTGGGGTCCACTGGGGGTCCGTACGTCTTGGGGTCCGTCTGTCTTGGGGTCCACTGGGGTCCGTCCGTCCTGGGGTCCACTGGGTAGACCAATGTTGACCGACCGAGAGGGCTGCATCTTGGGGTCCCCGGGGTGGTGGTGGTGGTGGTGGAGGAGGAGCCATGACCTCCAGGCAGGGGCTGGTCGTGGTGGTGGTGAGGAACGCCCCTGAGTGTGGTACACAGCAGCCGTTTCTCTCTTCTGCATATGCGTCGCGCGCCTCTTCTGGCTCCAACCTGTGAATGAACAGGAAGGCAACAATACCGTGCTCCCAAGATGTTGTGTGACCCTGTAGTTTGTATAGGGTTTACACAGTCAAATCATACCGCTCTCCTCCTGGCAACGACTACACTCAAATTTTTAATATAATCCAATTAATACTGAATGATACTGACTTGGTGGAACATAAAACAGTAACAGAGTAAAGTTAGAGAAGAGAGAATAAGGTCGTCACTACTTTTAACTTGACACCTAAATGAATCTCCACAATAAATATCAAAACTAATAGACAAAACACTAGCCTAACTTAACTATACCGTTCCTAATCTTACGTACTTAAATATCCATTACTCCCACCCTTAACCTACAGCCACCTACGTGACCCAGAGTGTTTCCCTAGCTTCTCCGCCGGTCAACAACTCCAAACTGTTGCCACCCCTGTGACCAGACTATCTAACGTCGAGCGTCCCCAACGTGAAGTCTACTGACATACTAAGCCTCCCCCTAGTATGCTGTACAATACCAGTACACCTCGGGTTATTGCGTTCAAATGGAGTAAAACAGTCGATCGCAATAATCTAAGCAGAACCACCACTTAATACTACTTAAGAACTACACCTGCCACTCCCTACTGACCTGGAGACCAGCGGTGGCTGGGTGTGCCCCTGGGACATGCGAGGTCACCTGTCACACTCAGGTGAGCTCCACTACCAACACCGCTAAGTTCCCAAATCACCAAATCTTATCAATTAACACAAATCACTACACACGCAAGTTCTGGAGAACATTCCCTGAACTTCACAAAACTCACAAAATCACTAAACCAAATCACCAGAGAATCACTATCTCCTAACCTGGAAAAAGCTCGCTAAATCGCGAATAATAAACACCTGTCAAGATCTCCCTGATAGCGCCTGAGTGGCAAAAGGACACGTGGGACTGAACAATGTTAAATGAACACCAACTACCTACAACATTGTTCAACACCGCTGCCACCATTGTAACGGGGGTTGGGGAAAATAGCTCTATCTTGTCCATTATTCCACCCCCCAGTTAACTAACGAGGCCGGGGGAAACAGCTCTCTCTAGTCCGTTATCCCGTCCCCAGTTAGCTAACTATTCTAGAGCATTTCCAGAGATCCTAAGGCAACCTCTCTCGTTCAACACCTTGTAACCCAGGTATTTGACTACCTAGGTGCTAAGACTACAAGG